>NC_052067.1:160032844-160673678 GCF_015852505.1 Tachyglossus aculeatus | reverse complement strand
AGAGTACACTAGAGTAAGTAAACATGATACCTGCCTTCAAAGAACTTGTAGTCTGGCAGGAAGAAGTGAATACATATGTGAGCCAGTGATTAAATAATGCAGTGTGCCTATTGATAAGTGCTTAACAGATACCATTATTATTATTATATGATGCACGGATGGTTGTGAGTGCACAAGTGTATAGGGGATTCAGAGTGCCAAAGTGGTGGTTTGGGTCAAAATACATCTTGCCTCAGGAATAGTGTGGACTAGTGGAAAGAGCACAGGCCTGAAAATCAGGAGATCTATGCTCTAATTAATAATAATAATAATAATGACAGTATTTGTTAAGTGCTTACTAAGTGTGAAGCACTGTTCTAAGCTCTGGGGTTGATACAGGGTAATCAGTTTGTCCCATGTGGGGCTCACAGTCTTAATCCCCATTTTACAGATGAGGTAACTGAGGCACAGAAAACTGAAGTGACTTACCCAAAGTCACACCGCTGACAAGTGGCAGAGCCGGGATTAGAACCCACGACCTCTGACTCCCAAACCCATGTTCTTTCCGCTAAGCCATGCTGACTCCTGCTTGTGACCTTGAGGAAGTTAACTTCTCTGTACCTTACGTTACTTATGGGGATACAAACTCCTGGTCTTGCTCCTTCTCTAGAATATAAACTGGTTATGGACGAAGGATGAGTCTGCTAATTCTGTCGTATTGTTCTCTCTCGAGTGCTTAGTACTGTACTGTACACTTAGTAAGCGCGAAAAATACCATCGATTGATCAATTGACTTTAGACTGTGAACTAATTATGAACTGTTCTTTGAGATCTTCTTTGCAATAGGGCATCCTTGATAGAAGTGTTACTGTGAAACTGGTAAAGAAGCTTGTTTGGTAGCCCGAATTTCTGATTCCCAGCTACACGTATCTCTGCAACTAGGACCACCTTGTTAGTCTGTGAGATTGGTGTCATGGCACATAATGTCCAGATGCAATACCCCAAATTGCCATCCTTTGGTCTCCTCTGATGCACTGAAGCAATAACAGAAACAACACTGAAGGTAAAATGTTTTCTGCTGTTTATTTCTGGTTGGCTTTCAGAAGTAAAAAGCCAATTCTGGACTCTCTGTGTCATCTCCTTTTCCCAGATGCTTTAGAAAATCACCATATTGCTACTACTGTTCTTTTCTTGCCCCTTTTCAAATCCTTTTAAAACAGCATAGTGCACCTCATTTCAAGGCTTTACTACCCTTCAAGTCTCTCAGGATTGTTTAAAGTCCAAGACCTCTTCCTCTTCAACTTTCTTTGCTTCAAAGACATTAGCAATCTATTCTTATCATTTTCTTTGTCCTAAAAGATTGTGCTATTTTTTTCTGCTGTCTAATTGCCCTGCCTCTCACTTGTCTGATTAACGGGAAACCCTGTAGTTTTCATGTTAGAATTCATTCAATTGTAGTTATTGAGCACTCACTGTATGCAGAACATTGTACTAAGCGCTTGGGAAGCACAAAGAAGGAGTAAAAAATTAAATGGCACTGCTTCCATTGAGACCATATAAAAATGATTAATGTTTATGTTCCTATGGTATCTATAACAAGGGCATCAAGTGGTTGTGGAAATATTGCATTCAGGTCAAGAGACCTGGGAGAGTAGAAGTTCATTCTCTAGAGATAACAAAGCTCGTTACCTTCTCATTAGTGTAATGACCATATTCTGATGGAAGAGGAGACCACTCTATTAACCTCTGTTGTCAGATGAAGAAACTGAAGTAGAGAGATGTGTCGTGTCCAAGATCAGTCTTGTAATCAGGAATAGAATCAGCAATAGGATCCTGGTTTCTGAGCACTGAACAACGATGCCTACTTCTAAGGATATGGGCTATAAGGGTAACAGGAAGAGATTGACAGTCTACTCTTTAGGTGACGTGGAAGTTCTGGAATGTACATTCATTCATGCAATCATTCAATTGTATTTATTGAGTGCTTACTGTGTGCAGAGCACTGTACTAAGCACTTGGAAAGTACAATTCAGCAACAAATAGAGACAATCCCTACCCAACAATGGGCTCACAGTCTAGAAGGGGGGAGACAGATAACAAAACAAACAAATAAACAGGCATCAATAGCATCAATTTGAATAAATAGAATTATAGACATATATGAATCATTAATAAAATAAATAGAATAATTGATATGCACATATATACACAAGTGCCCTGGGATGGGGAAGGGGATAGAGCAGAGGGAGGGAGTTGGGACACTGGGGAGGGGTGGAGGAGCAGAAAAGTGCTGGACAGGATGGAGAAGTGAGATATTAAGTAGGAAGACTTCCTGAAGGAGGTGTGATTATAGAAAGATTTTGAATATAATAATAACAATAATACTTATGGTATTTAAGCGCTTACCATGTGCTAAGCACTGTTCTAAGTGCTGGGGTTGATACAAGGTCATAAGGTTGTCCCACGTGGGGCTCACAGTCTTAATCCCCATTTACAGTTGAGATAATTGAGACATAGAGACGTTAAGTGGCTTGCCCAAGGTCACACAGCCGACAAGGGGCTGAGTCGGGATTGGAACTCACGTCCTCTGACTCTCAAGCCCGTTCTCTTTCCAGTAAGCCACGCTATGAGGAGACCGGTGCTCTGCTGGATGGGAATGGGGAGTTCCATGCAGGAGGGAGGACTTAAGCAAGAAGCCAGAGGTGAGAGATGAGAATGAGGTACAGATGAAGGAAAGGAAGTTTCTGGGTCGGATCCTTCTCATTTATTGCTTCCTCAAAAGATGGAGCAAAGCTCGTACCATTATATTTTGGAAGAATCTATATGTGTTAAGAGCTTCATTCTCCATGGTAGAATGATATGTTGTGGGTTTTTGTGTGTGTGTGGTATTTGTTTAGCACTTACTATGTTCCAGACACTGTTCTAAGAGCTGGGGGAGATTCAAGATAATCAAATTGGACAAAGTCCATGTACCACATTCCCATTTTAGAGATGAGCTAATTGAGGCACAGATAATTTAAATCACTCACCTAAGTGACGGAGCTGGGATTAGAACCCAGGTTTTCGGATTCCCGGGCCTGGGCTCTGTCCACTAGGTGATACTGCTTCCCTAAAGTTATTGTTCAGAAAGTGAACTGGAGGCTGCTATCCTTCACGTTGTCTCTGTCAAGAAGGTGGATACTTTATTTACACTCAGTTGACTGTGTCATATAGCCTTGTGTCTATACCCATACGTAACACAGGACTTGGCGTACAGCCCATGCTTAAAAAATACTCCCATTTGCCAATCAATCCATCAATCATGTTTACTGAGTGCCTACTGTGTACTATGTGCTTGGGAGAGTACAATATAGCAGAGTTGAAAGACACATTCTCTGCCCATCATGAGTTCACAGACTAGAGGGGGAGGCAGATATTAAGATAAATAAATGAATTACGAATTACGAATTACGAATCCCTTTTAGACTTTGAGCCCACTGTTGGGTAGGGACTGTCTCTATATGTTGCCAACTTGTACTTCCCAAGCGCTTAGTACAGTGCTCTGCACACAGTAAGCGCTCAATAAATACGATTGATTGATTGAATGTGTACATAAGTGCTGTGGATCTGAGTGGGGAGTGAATAAAGGGTGCAAATCTTTGACCAAAGGCAAGGACAGGGAGAAGAGGAAGTGAGGGTTAGTCTGGAAAGCTCTCTTGGAAGAGATGTGCTCTTAGTAAGGCTTTGAAGTCGGAGAGAATCATCATCTGTCACACAAGGGGGAGGGAGTTCCAGGCCTGAGGGGAGACACAGAGACACAGAGTGAAGACACAGAGGAAATTGAGGCACCCTGAGTACAATGGCATTAGAGGAACAAAGTGTGTGGGCTGGCTTGTAACAAGAGAGTAGCTGGTTGAGATAGGGGGCCAAGTGATTGAGTGCTTTAAAGCCTATGGTAAGGTGATCATTCATTCATTCATTCATTCATTCAATCGTATTTATTGAGTGCTTACTGTGTGCAGAGCACTGTACTAAGCTCTTGGGAAGTACAAGTTGGCAACATATAGAGACGGTCCCTACTCAACAATGGGCTCACAGTCCAGAATGGGGAGACAGACAAGAAAACAAAACACGTGGACAGATGTCAAGTCGTCAGAACAAATAGAATTAAAGCTAAATGCACATCATTAACAAAATAGAGTAGTAAATATGTACAAGTAAAATAGAGTAATAAATCTGTACAAACATAATAATAATAATGATGGTGGTATTTGTTAAGGGCTTACTATGTGCAAAGCACTGTTCTAAGCACTGGAGCACTGGGTTATGGGGAAGGGGAGGAGGAAAGGAAAAGGGGTCTCAGTCTGGGAAAAGGGGGCTCAGTCTGGGTTCATGTTAGAGCATTTATTTGTTCATGTGTTCATTTTAGATGTGGAGGTGGATGGAAAGCCATTGAGGGTTCCTGAGGAGTGGGGAAACATGGACTGGACGTTTGTGTAGAAATATAATTCAGGCAGCAGAGTGAAGTTTGGACTGGAGTGGAGAGAGACAGGAGGTAAGCAGGTCAGCAAGGAGGTAGGTGCTGTATTCAGGTTGGTAAAGGAGATGTAATGGCAACAGATTTGCTTCAGCTGCTGCCCCCACCCACACAATCACCTCTGCCATTAAAATTATTCCTCTGAACCATTAATTTCTGGCACTGCTCGGGACCCTAGATATGCCATAGTTCCTTAGGCTATAAGCTCCTTGTGGGCAGGGAATGTGTCTATTGTTATATTGTGCTCTGCCAGAAGCTTAGTACAGTGCTCTGCACACAGTAAGCACTCAATAAATATGATTGAATGAATAGATGAATAAACTCACTCCACAAGGGAGTAGTAAGGCCTGTTCTGGGGCTGGGACTTCTGGCCACCAACAATCTCTCCGCCTGCTTCCTTCCCTCTCAGCCCCCGATCTCCACTCCCTCCCCACTTCCAAAACTGCAGCAGAACCGACAGGGCAGGTGATAGCAGCAGTGCTGCAAGATGGTAGTGATAACAGTGGCAGCAGAGGAAGGTGGCCATCACTAAAGAGGTCCCCATCCCTCCTTCCTCTCCCCTTTTATGCTCCCTGAGAAGGAGCATGGCATAGTGGATAGAGCACAGGCTTGGGAGTCAGAAAGTCATGGGTTCTAATCCCAGCTCTGCCACTTGTCTGCTGTATGACCTTGGACAAGTCACTTCACTTCTCTGGGCTACAGTTACCTCATCTGTAAAATGGGGATCGAGGGATTTGTATCTACCATAGCACTTAGAGCAAAGCTTGGCACATAGTAAGCACCATCATCATTTTAACTCCCCATAACCTCTTTCCCCCATCAATCAATCAATCAATCAATTGTATTTATTGAGTGCTTACTGTGTGCAGAGCACTGTAGTAAGCGCTTGGGAAGTACAAGTTGGCAACATACAGATACAGTCCCTACCCAACAGTGGGCTCACAGTCTAGAAGACTTTCTTCCCCATCGTTCATGTGCCACAAAACACATTAGGCCTCTCCCAACAAAAAAATAATGGCAAATTCCCATGAATACATTAAAAAAAAAACCCTATCATTGCATAATCAATGGGTCGGGGAGAATCTGTGAGAAGGAAAGTGGTGGCTGGATTCACCCTCTCAGTCTGTAAACCCTACTCATTTCTGTTAGTATTTCTCTCAATCGCCAAAGGGCCTGGTTAAGTTTGACAGGCTGTTATCCACACATGTATGTTTGCAAAATGATCTCTATTTCCTAGCTGGAGAAATCCATAGAGGATTAGGACATTTGCTAACATTCAAGCTATAAATAGGCCTGAGAGAGAGGGTCACTCCAGCATACATATTTCCTGGAGGAACCAAGGCTCAGTGATTGGTTCTTTTCTGCCCGGTGGTAAATGGATCGTGTTATTGAAACTGATTGCTAGTGTTCCAGTCACAGAAGAATTGTGAGGCAGCTCATTCGGAGGGGAGAGACCTGTCTGCCCTCGGCATAGTAAATTGTTAGAATTTGGGCTGCCATTTCCCATACCCACTTAGGTACAAAGCTTGGCACTGTTCTCAAGGGACCATCCTAGACACTGCCAATCATCAGTCAATCATAGTGTTCATTCAGCATTTACTCTGTGAAGACAACTGCACTAAGCAATCAAAAAATCAGTCAGTCAGTGGTATTACCGTGTGTGACAATAAGAATAAATGGTATATGTTCAGCGCTTACTGTGTGCCAAGCACTGTTCTAAGTGCCAGGGTAGATACAAGGTATCCCACATGGGGCTCACATTCTTAATCTCCATTTTACAGATGAGGTAACTGAGGCACAGAAAAGCTAAGTGTGTAAACACTGAACTACACGTTTGGGAGAGCATACTACAACCGATTTGGAAGTCACATTCCCTGCCCATTAGGAGCTTATTTACTGAGTGCCTATCGTGTGCAGAACACTGTACTAAGAACTGGGGAGAGCATACTACAATAAAATTGGTAGAAATATTCCCCAACCACAAGGAGCTTAGAGAGGGAGACAGATATTGAAATAAATTTCAGCTGAAGGTGGGTTGACAAGTGCTTTAAGAGTACAGAGCAAAGTGAATAGGTGATTCAGAAGGGAGTAGGGGAAAACAGGGCTTAATCAGGGAAGGCATTTGGGAGGATACGTGATTTTCATGAGGCCATGAAAGAGGGGAGAGTGGTGGCCTGCTGGATATGAAAAGGGAGGGGATTCCAGGCCAGATGGAGGATGTGGCAAGGATTGAGAGGTAAGATAGCCAAGATCAAGGTACAGTAAATTGGTTGGCATTACGGCCTGGAGAGAGTACAATCAGATTATTAGACACAATCCATTATTGTCCAAATGTCATTATTATTATTATTATTATTATTATTATTATTATTATCCCTCAAGGAGTTTACCTCTAGAAACCAACATCCATTCTTAAGACTTCAATTAGACATCCTTTTGCTTCAGTTTCTCCAATGGCTTAGTGGATAGACCATAATCCCGGGAGTCAGAAGGACCTGGGTTCTAATCCCAGTTTGGCCACATGTCTGCTGTATGACCCCCAGCAAGCCTCTTAACTTCTCTCAGCCTCAGTTACCTCATCTGTAAAATGGGGATTAAGACTGTGAGCTCCATGTGGGACAGGGACTGTGCCAACCTGATGAACTTGTATCTATCCCAGTGTTTAGAACAGTGCTTGGCATATAGTAAGCACATAACAAGGACCATCATCATCATTATTGTTATTATTATTATTTGAAAGAAATGGCACTTGCACACTACATGATCTAAATAATTCTCAGCCACGTCAATCAATCCATCAATCAACGGCATTTATTAAGTGCTTAGAGAAGCAGTGTGGCCTAGTGGAAACAGCACAGACTTAGGGGCCAGAGATCATGGGTTCTAATCCCAGCTCCGCCACTTGTCAGCCATGTGACTTTGGGCAAATCACTTAACTTCTCTATGCCTCAGTTACCTCAACTGGAAAATGGGGATTAAAACTGTAAGCCCCACCTGGGACAACCTGATAACCTTGTATCTCCCAGTGCTTTGCACATAGTAAGCACTTAAAAATACCATTTTTCTTCTTCTTCTTCTTCTTATTATTATTATTGTGTGCAGAACACTGTACTAAGTACTTTTCAGCCTAGGCCCTAGGCATCAATCAATCAATCATGAAGAACATCATTTTTTATTCAAATCTGCACAGGACAAATGCAATGGAAACACCAACCTAAAGTCAGAAGAGACTACTCCATACAGTCTAATCTGACATTGTGGAGCCTTCATTCTTTCCTCCCTGTTACCTCCCAATAGAGCCAATTATGGATGCGGTGGAGGGGCAGGGGGTTTGTGACTCAGTTTAACTGAAGGAATAAACCACAACATTCAGTATCACAGAAAGAAAACATTTATTAACATACAGAAAAAAAAATTAATAGTAAAAAAATCTGCTTCTACTAAGTCCTCGTTCATTCATTCATTCATTCAATCGTATTTATTGAGCACTTACTGTGTGCAGAGCACTGTACTAAGTAGTTGGGAAGTACAAGGTGGCAACATAAAGAGACGGTCCCTACCCAACAGCAGGTTCACAGTCTGGAAGGGGGAGACAGACAACAAAACAAAACATATTAACAAAATAAAATAAATAGAATAAACATGTACAAGTAAATAAATAGAGTAATAAATATGTACAAACATATATACATATATACAGGTGCTACGGCAGGGGGGATGGGGAGGGGGAGGAGGAGGAGAGGAAGGAGGGGGCTCAGTCTGAGAAGGCCTCCTGGAGGAGGTGAGCTCTCAGTAGGGCTTTGAAGGGAGGAAGAGAGCTGGCTTGGTGGATGTGCGGAGGGAGGGCATTCCAGGCCAGGGGGAGGATGTGGCCCTTAACCCAAGAGAATGAGATCTCTGACATTATTTAAGCCCTCAACCAAGGGGCATTGAGAATTTCCTACTGCAGGACGATCAGTCCCATTTGACGTTCAGGCCCTTAATGGGCTGGACTGGCACGGGTGTCCCCCACCCAAGAGGTCACCAGCCCGGGCTGTCTCAATTGTCCTTTCAGATAATAGTGAGCAGCAGCGACAGGCATTTCCGCTCAGACTTAATATGCTGCTTGTTGACCGTTACATCAAACTTCTTCCACGCAATGGCCCTGATACTATTTATCATTCCACTGTCTTCTGTTCTTAGAAGACATCTCACCCAGACCCCTGGGGGTGGGTCAACATTTAAGTCTTCGCTTGGAGTTTTTCTGTCTGGCTCACCTGTGATCACAGGAAGCGATACGTCAAAGAGCATTAAATTTAACACTGCGTTTACAGGAGGTGCAAACTGCACGCTTCACTCCCCCTCCTCCCTGTATCTTCCTGATCCAAACTCACAATGCCAAGCTACCATCTGACCGTGTTGCAGGTGGCGTGACTCTTCAAAGAAGTAGGAAGATGTGGCTAGGCTTATACCATCAGTGAATGAAAGTTTCTGAGCAAATGACCATACGGGGGTCTCACCTGGTGGCCACATTCAGCAAGAATCCTTACCATCAGTCAGTCAATTGTATTTATTGAGCACTTACTGAATGCAGAGTACTCTACTAAGCTCTTGAGAGAGTACAAAATAACAACAGACAGACACATTCCCCACCCACAATGAGCTTACAGTCTAGAGCAGCGTCTAGAAAAGTAGCAGTCTAGAAGCAGCGTGGCTCAGTGGAAAGAGTCCGGGCTTTGGAGTCAGAGGTCATGGGTTCAAATCCTTGCTCCGCCACTTGTCAGCTGTGTGACTTTGGGCAGGTCACTTAACTTCTCTGGGCCTCCGTTCCCTCATCTGAAAAATGGGGATGAAGACTGTGAGCCTTCAAGGCCCTACTGAGAGCTCACCTCCTCCAGGAGGCCTTCCCCGACTGAGCCCCCTCCTTCCTCTCCCCCTCCCCCCTCCATCGCCCCTGCCTTACCTCCTTCCCTTCCCCACAGCACCTGTATATATGTATATATTTGTACGTATTTATTACTCTATTTATTTATTTTACTTGTACATATCCTATTTATTTTATTTTGTTAACATGTTTTGTTTTGTTCAACGTCTCCCCCTTCTAGACTGTGAGCCCACTGTTGGGTAGGGACCATCTCTATATGTTGCCGACTTGTACTTCCCAAGCACTTATTACAGTGCTCTGCACACAGTAAGTGCTCAATAAATATGATTGATTGATTAATTGATTGATTGAGCCCCCTGAGGGACAGCCTCATCATCTTGTAACCTCCCCAGCACTTAGAACAGAGCTTTACACATAGCAAGTGCTTAATAAATGCTATTATTATTATTATTAGAACAGTGCTTTGCACATAGTAAGCACTTAATAAATGCCATCATTATTATTATTATTAGAGGGGGACAGACATTAGTGTAAGTAAATAAATTACAGATATATACCATAAGTGCTGTGGGGATGGGAGTGCAGATGAATAAAGGGAGCAAGTCAAGGTGACTGAGAAGGGAGTGGGAGAAAAGAAAAGGAGGACTTAGGGAAGGCCTCTCAGAGGAGATGGGCCTTCAATTAAGCTTTGAAGAGGGGCAGAGTACTTTTCTGTAGGACACGATGAGGGAAGGCATTCCAAGCCAGAGGCAGGATGTGGCTGGCTAGTGTGGACAGGGAATAGCACTGCAGCTGCTGAAACACAACATGGGCAAAACCACCTGATACAACTATCCTGTGCTGCGTTCATTTGGGCTAGAAATGGGGTTGTAGTGCACAATTCACACTTGTTAGTTGCAATACTGCCTATTCCTCACTGCATCTCAGACTCTAGCCGGATCATCCTTGTAGACTGTGAGCCCGTTGTTGGGTAGGGACCATCTCTATATATTGCTAACTTGTACTTCCCAAGTGCTTAGTACAGTGTTCTGCACGCAGTAAGAGTTCAATAAATACGATTGAATTAATGAATGAATCATGGTTGGCAAGATGAAAGAGTGACAGTGGCATGGCTTAATGGATAAAGCACAGACCTTGGGACTCAGAAAGACCTGGGTTCTAATCCCAGCTATGCAACCTGTCTGCTTTTGACCTTGGGCAAGCCATTTCACTTTTCTGTGCCCCAGCTACCTCATTTGTACATTCATTCAATGGTATTTATTGAGCACTTACTGTGTGCAGAGCACACAGTACCCTATGTTAAGCTCTTGGGAGAGAACAACAGAACAATTAATGGACACATTCCCTGCCCACAAGGAGCTTACCTCTTCTGTAAAATGGGGATTGAGACTGTGAGCCCCATGTGGGACACAAACTGTGTCCACCTTGATTAACTTGTATGTACCCCAGTGCTTAGTATGGTACATAGTAAGTGCTTACTGTGTCTTGGAACAAAGGTGGAGTGATACAGGTCTGAGCTGCTGCAGCCTTCTCCCTGCAAATGACCTCCTCCTTCTCCAGGGCTTCAGCAGAGACCGAGCCCCCAGATGTGGAAGAGTGTCGGGCGGGGGGGGGGGGGGGGGGGGGGGAGTCACATACCACTTTGCTGCCCCCTCCTCAAAGATTCAAGAAAGTGAGAGTTGTCAATTGGATCCTGAAGATGCAAATCAATCAATCAATCAATCAATCAATCATATTTATTGAACGCTTACTGTGTGCGGAGCACTGTACTAAGCGCTTGGGAAGTACAAGTTGGCAACATATAGAGACAGTCCCTACCCAACAGTGGGCTCACAGTCTAGAAAGAGAAGGAAGATCATGATGACTGGCTGATCTAAGATGAAGTGACTTTCAGAGATTTGATTAGAACTAAGTATAGTAAAAATAATAATAATAATAATAATGATGGCATTTGTTAAGCACTTACTATGTGCCAAGCACTGTTCTAAGCCCTGGAGGGGGGAATAGAAGGTGATCAGACTATCCCACATGGGGCTCACAGTCTTAATCCCCATTTTACAGATGAGAGAACTGAGGCCCAGAGAAGTTAAGTGACTTGACCAAAGTCGCACAGCTGACAAATGGCAGAGCCGGGATTAGAACCCATGACCTCTGGCTCCCAAACCCGTGCTGTTTCCACTGAGCCATACTGCTTCTCTAAATAATAATTGTGGTATTTGTTAAGCACTTACTATGTGCCAAGCACTGTTCTAAGCACTGGGGGGATACAAGGTAATCAGATTGTCCCACATAGGGCTCACAGTCTTCATCCCCATTTTTCAGATGAGGGAACTGAGGCACAGAGAAGTGACTTGCCCGAAGTCACACAGCTAAGTGGCACACAGTGAGTGCTCAATAAATATGATTGAATGAAAGTGGCGGAGTCAGAATTAGAACCCACGACCTCTGACTCCAAAGCCCGGGCTCTTTCCATTGAGCCACACTGCTTCTCTCATAGTATATGAGAGAAGTATATTCTCAAGTATATTAAATCAGTGGTATTTAAGGAGTGTTTAATGTGCACAGAGCACTTGGAAGAGTACACTATAACAATACAACGGACATATTCCCTACCCACACTTACACTGAGCAGGACGAAGGAACCTGTTTAAACCATAACACTAAGGATGTTTTACACAGGAAAGAAACTGAAGGTAAGAATCTCCAGTTTTATGTAATCTTATTCATCTAATTTCAAGCCAATGGAATATTGAATAACACTGCAATGCAAATCATGTCATTGGTATGAAGTTAGTCATTTCAGGTGGCAATAAAATGGCTGTGGAAATCTCATCAGGAAGAAACAAGTTTTCATCAGCTACAGAGGCAGCACAGACAATAACTGACCTGTAAAACTATTTTCTCCCCTTAAACAATAAAATATGCACTTTCTGGTGATAGGGAGGAAGGCAAGTGCATTTGTTAGATTATTCTTTGGAACCAAAGCTATTTTAGGGAGAAAAGAGCTTTATATTATACAGGCATTCTCAGGAACAGAAATTCCCACATGAATAAAGTAACAAGCCAGCATTAAAAGTGCTTAGTTCAAAAAAAAAGCATTTAATTTAGTGCCACACACAGTAAGCACTCAGGAAATGCTATTAATTAATGCTGCTGCTGCTGATGACTGTGGTATTCGTTAAGCGCTTGCTATGTGCCAAGCACTTCACTAGACTGGGGTAGGTACAAGATAATCAGGTCCCACATGGGGCTCACAGGGTAAGTAGGAGGATTACTGAATTTCTATTTTGCAGATGAGGAAACTGAGGCCTAGAGAAGTTAAGTAGTCAAGTGATTTGTCCAAGGTTACAAAGCAGGGAAGTGGAGGAGCTGGGGTTAAAATCCGGATCCTCTGTCTCCCAGACCTGAACTCTTTCCACTATACCATAGTGATTCTTATTTTCTTCTTCATTCATTCATTCAATCGTATTTATTGAGCGCTTACTGTGTGCAGAGGACCGTACTAAGTGCTTGGGAAGTACAAGTCGGCAACATTTAGAGACGGTCCCTACCCAACAATGGGCTCACAGTCTAGAAGGGGGAGACAGACAACAAAACAAGACATGTAGACAGGTGTCAAAATCGTCAGAACAAATATTATTATTTACTATTATCATTATTTACTATTATTATTATTTACTTATTTAAGGAAACAGCATGGCTTAGTGGAAAGAGCAAGGGCTTGGGAGTCAGAGGTCACGGGTTCTAATCCCGGATCCGCCACTTGTCTGCTGTGTGACCTTGGGCAAGTCACTTAAATTCTCTGTGCCTCAGTTCCCTCATCTGAAAAATGGGGATTAAGACTGTGAGCCCCACAGAGGACAGCCTGATTATCTTGTATCTACCCCAGTGCTTAAAACAGTGCTTGGCACATGGTAAGCGCTTAACAAATACCATTCTTCTTCCTATTTACTGACTGATTGATCGATTTAATGAAAGTGAAAAGAATCCCTTACCTCACCTCCTCCAGGAAGCCTTCCCTGACTGAGCTCCCACTTTTTTCCTCCCTTCCTCCTCCTCCTCCTCCCCTCCCCATCGCCCCCCCTCCTTCCCTCTGCCCTACATCTTTCCCCTCCCCACAGCACTTGTAGGTATTTGGACATATTTATTACTCTTTTTTTTATTTGTACATATTTACTATATTTATTGTATTAATGATGTGTATACAGCTATAATTCTATTTATTCTGATGATATTGATGCCTTTCTACTTTTTTTTTGGTCTGTCTCCTCTCTTCTAGACTGTGAGCCCACTGTTGGGTAGGGACCATCTCTATATGTTGCCAACTTGTACTTCCCAAGTGCTTAGTACAGTGCTCTGCACACAGTAAGCACTCAATAAATACGAATGATTGATTGATTGATTTGTACAGTGCTCTGCACACAGTAAGCGCTCAATGAATGATTGAATGAATGAATGAATCATGTCACAGGTATTATGACGTGGCGCTCCCACACAAACTTTCTTTGGGGTCAGCAACACGGTCAGTCTGACCTTGTTAGGAAGGAATTGAATCTGAATCTTGAACTTGAGAAGCAGGGTAGCCTAGTGGAAAGAACACAGGCCTGTGAGTCAAAGGACCTGGGCTTTAATTCTGACTCTGCCACTTAATAATAATAATAATAATAATAATAATAATAATAATAATAATAATAATAATAATAATAATAATGATATTTGTTAAGTGCTTACTATGTGCAAAGCACTGTTCTAAGCACTGGGGAGGATACAAGGTGATCAGGTTGTACCACAGGGGGCTCACAGTTTTAATCCCCATTTTACAGATGAGGTAACTGAGGCACAGAGCAGTTAAGTGACTTGCCCAAAGTCACACAGCTGACATTTGGCAGAGCCAGGATTTGAACCTGTGACCTCTGACTCCAAAGCCCATGCTCCTTCCACTGAGCCACGCTGCCACTTGTCTGCTATGTGACCTTGGGCAAATCATTTAAGAGAAGCAGCATGGCTCATTGGAAAGAGCACGGGCTTTGGAGTCAGAGGTCATGGGTTCGAATCCCGGCTCTGCCACATGTCTGCTGTGTGACCTTGGGCAAGTCACTTAACTTCTCTGAGCCTCAGTTCCCTCTTCTGTAAAATGGGAATTAAGACTGTGAGCCCCACGTGGGACAACTTGATTACCTTGTATCCCCCCAGCGCTTAGAACGGTGCTCTGACATAGTAAGCGCTTAACAAATGCCATTATTATTATTATTATTATTATTATTTAACGTCTCTGTGTCTCAGTCACCTCATCTCTAAAATGGAGATTAATATCGTGAGCCCTATGTGGGACATGGACTGTGTCCAACCTTATTAGCTTGTATCTACTCCAGTGCTTAATACAGTAGCTGGTATACAGTAAATGTTTAACAAATATCATTAAAAAAAATTGCTCAGAACCCATAATCAGTGTATCAGTTAAGGCTTGCCTCACTGGTAAGAGGAAGGGAAAGAGGAGTGAAAGAGGAGAAATAAAGTCAAGGGAGTTTTTCCTTCCAGTGGCATTCATTGTACTTTCTTGGGCTTTATATAGGCTGACTCTATGTAGTGCTTTAATTGTGTCAACCCCTCTGGACATTTTCCTCTATCTTTCAACAAAATCATTTGCCTCCTGCCAGCTACTGCTGGTTTCTACATAAGGGATTGAATGCTATTTTTTTTTTTGTTTTTGTTTTTCTGAGTGGAGACTGAGTTTGAACCTTTAGGAAGGCTCATTATAATCGGGGTCCCAGTATGAAAAATTAATACATCACTTTTCTGACGAGTCATCCTCGAGTATCATGACAGGCATAATATCCCTGGAATCGTTATTTAGCGCTCGTTAGAGTTGTTATTTGTAAGGGTTCTTTGTTTAGGGCCTAGCTGTCACCGGTAAATAAATTACTCCCCAGCTGGTAAATTACACCGTTCTTCTGAGCTTTTCAGAGAAACAAAGCCAAGTGATGAATCTGTAGCCCTAAGAGCTTTATTCATAAATATCCATTCTGTTTAAGGCCCTGTTTGTCAGCTTGGTTGAAGATATATTTACTTCTGAATGCCAATTGGTTAAGTGTTTATTTTGAAGTAAAAACTAATTACGTAGTTCTTTTGCTCTGATTTCTGTCCAGGTTCAAAAATGTATGTGGAATTTTAATAGTTTGGAAGAAATAAGACTTGCTTGCAGGGGGCTATTTTAAGCCCATGACTCGGAAATTCTGCTCTCCAAACTGCCCAAATTGAGAGATCATTGATTTTTCTCCCCCTCCCTCTCCCTTTCTCTCTCTCACTCTCTCTCTTATTCAACCTCTCTTTCTCTCTCCCTTTCTCTTTCTCCCTCTCTCTCCCTCTCCCTTTTCTGTATCCAACCCTCTCTCTTTATCTTCCTTTCTCTCTCTCCCCCCCTTTCCTTCTCTCTCTCTTCTTCCCTTTCTCCCTTTCTCTCTCTCTCTCATCTTCCTGAAACTTTCCAATATTTGCTAGGAAAGGAACAGACCTCATTTGTTCATATTTGATGTGAAAAATAGAGGAAGTTCTGGTAGCCAAGGCTATATATCTTAAGTAACTCAGATAATAGTTTCGGTAAGTGCCTTTTTCTTTAGAGATTCAAGCCCAGACTAGAAACAACTAAAAGCCTTTCCTCAATGACGATGTCTGGACTCACAAGGGAAATAAATTCTGTCAGAGTGATCCCAGTCCTAAGCCGGATAAAATTTCCTGACTAGTATTCAGCTACTTAAAATTCAATTGACTGAGAAGATATTTTATGACTGCAAAGCATAAAGCATGTCAGTGAAGCATCCAGAGTCTAACTGCATTAGCTAAATTTTAAATTTGCTAGGGGTCTGCCATGAAAACCATGTCATTCAGAAGTGGTATTAAAAATAAATAGCTAATGATGCAATAAAAAGATGAGTTGGATTTGTGTATACCATACTGTAGTGATCATTTATAGCGATTAATTAGTTACAATCTGCATTTAGTTTTCCCATAGGACTTTACTGAATCAAGATCAATGTATTATTTGAGATTTTATTTCATTGATATTTTATTTCTATGAAAGTTAAAATAGGTATTCCACTTTCTTCAATCAGAGATGTTGCTAATTGAACGTAAGCAAGAAATTTCATGGGGTAAGATGCTGAGTAAAGCTGATTTACCCTGTATATTATTAAACACAATCTAAAGACCTAGAGGGAAAAACTGCCTTTCTATACAAAGACAAGAGAAAAGTTAGTGCTGAACATTTGGGTGACTATTTTCCTGTGGTCACAGTAATGTTTTGTTTAATGGAACATTATTGAATATGGGGAAATATTGTTCTCATATAAATAGAATTTTACATTAACCAAGAGCTGTCCAGTCATTTATTTATTTTTCATCACCTATAAAATGATTGCATGACAAAAACAATTATCTCCAGAGACAGGGGGGTGAGTCATTCAAGGGCACTAAACATTATATATCAGGATATTCAGGTTTCAGTCCCCAACTCACTGAATCTGGGGGGGGGATTTTTTACCTTTTTTATGGTATTTATCAAGCACTTACTATGTCCCAGTCACTGCTCACAGCACTGGAATTGATACAAGATTATCAGGTTGGCCCCATTCCATCCCCATTTTACAGACGAGATAACTGAGACACAGGGAAATTGAGCAGCTTGGCCGAGGTCACACAGTAGACACGCGGAGTCAGGATTCGAACTCAATCCTCCTGACTCCCACTTCTGTGCTCTATCCATTATACCACACTGAGAAGGATAGTGTACTGCCCACAGTAGATGCTCCAAAAAATACAATTGCTGGATTCATTATGTCGCATTGAAGCAAAGCTCTATCTTTGAAAAGCCCCCCTAACCTTCTTGACTTAACTGCTATTTTTTCTCCGCTTCTAAATTGTGAGCTCATTGTCAGCAGGGAATGTGTCTACCAACTCTGTTGTACTGTACTCTCCCAAGTGCTTAGGACAGTGCTCTGCACACGGTAAGCGTTCAATAAATACCTTGGGTTGATTGATTGGTATATTGCCAAATTTGATAGAATACTACTCCTTAACTCACAGAGCTCAATGACAGTAATGACTTTCATATGGTCAATCAAAATCACTTAATAACAATAATGATGACATTTATTAAGCGCTTACTATGTGCAAAGCACTTTTCTAAGTGCTGGGGAGGTTATAAGGTGATCAGGTTGTCCCACAGGGGACTTACAGATGAGGTAACTGAGGCACAGATAAGTTAGGTGACTTGCCCAAAGTCACACAGCTGACAATTGGCAGAGCTGCGATTTGAACCCATGACCACTGACTCCAAAGCCTGTGCTCTTTCCACTGAGCCACGCTGCTTCTCACTTGTTGTGTATATATAGGGTTGCATGGTGTAAGATGATAATGTCATCGGTTTACATTAGGTTCATTGAAAATCTACATCACTATGTAAAGATTCCTGATCACTGGTTGTCATCTAGCAAATGAACCTCAAGAGTGCAATCATCGATATGCAGCAACATCATTATCGTCATCATCATCACAGTCATTATCATCATCATCATCCCTTAAACACTTCTCAGTTTTGATGACATTCAAAAGCTTATTGAGTTCTATGGATTTTCCAGTGAATGGAAGCTATGTTCCACCACAGGTTCCCAGCCCTGTGTTCAATCCTCAAGCAAGGAAGCAAAGCAAAATCAATCAATCAATCGAGCGCTTATTTATGTGCGGGCCACAGTACTAAGGAGTTTACAATCTAGTAGTTGCTAGAAGCCAGGTTTACTGTACATATAAATGACAAGCTCTAGGAAAGCAATGAATAAGGTGACTGGATTTCCAAGTTTTTTTTTTCCTCTCATGGCATTTGTTAAGCACTTACTACATGTCAAACACTGGTCCTAAGCGCTGTTGTAATACAAGTGAATTAGTTTGGCTACAGCTCCTGTCCCTCATGGGCTCACGTCTAAGTAGGAGGAAGAACTGGAGAACTGAGGCATAGAGAAGTTAGCTGGCTTACCCAAGGACACACAGCAGATACGCTGCAGAGATTGAAGCAAAGCTCTATCTTTGAAAAGCCACCCTGACCTACTTGATTTAACTGCTATTTTTTCTCCGCCTCTAAACTGTGAGCTCACTGTCGGCAGGGAATGTGTCTACCAACTCTGTTGTACTGTACTCTCCCAAGTGCTTAGAAGCCAGGTCTTTGGACTTCTAGGCCTGTGCTCTTTCCACTAGGCCATGCTGCTTCTCTAGTTTCTCTAGTTCTAATTTTGGGGTGCTGACCATACATCTCAGAGGAATAGGGTGAGATCCCCTATAGTCCTGCTTTGGGCCAAGGTGGGACCCAGGCCACATCACATGATGTAGTGGATAGACCACAGGGCTGAGAGTCAGAAAGTCAGGCGTTCTAATCCCGGCTCCACCACATAATAATAATAATAATAATAATAATAATAATAATAATAATAATAGCATTTATTAAGTGCTTACTATGTGCAAAGCACTGTTCTAAGTGCTGGGGGGGATACAAGGTGATCAGGTTGTCCCGCGGGGTGCTCACAATCTTAATCCCCATTTTACAGATGAGGTAACTGAGGCACAGAGAAGTTAAGTGACTTGCCCAAAGTCACTCAGCCAGTAAGTGGTGGAGCTGGGATTCGAACCCACGACCTCTGACTCCCAAGCCCGTGCTCTTTCCACTGAGCCACGCTGCTTCACCACATCTCTGTTGTGTGACCTTAGGCAAGTCACTTTACTTCTCTGCGCTTCCATTACCTCATCTGTAAAATGGGGATTGAGACTATGAGCCACATGTGGGACAGGGACTGTGTCCCACCCAATATGCTTGTATCCACCCCAATGCTTAGTACAGTGCCTGGCACATAATAAGCACTTAACAAATACCAATATTTTTCTTATTATTATGTTATTTGATATAATGGGCACATGCTATGGTCCTGGTGTTGTCATTGTGTGCAGGCCGTGTAACCTACAGAAGTCATATATAAGTCTGTTCCAAAGTCGTGAACTAGAACATTTCTCTGAGGGAACCCTGTTAGCAATCTGGTATAGTGAACAGAGCACACACCTTGGAGTCAGAAGTTCATGGGTACTAATCACAACTCTGTCACTTGTCTGCTCTGTGACCTTGAGCAAATCACTTCACTTCTCTGTGCCTCAATTACCTCATCTGTAAAATGGGGATTAAGACTATGAGTTGAACATGGGAGAGGGATTGTGTCCAACTCAATTTGCTTGTATCCGCCCCGGTGCTTAAAACAGTGACTGGCTTGTAGTAAGCACTTAACAAATACCATTATGATTCTTACCCTCCCTTTTATTCCAGAACAATAAGACTTCCCTCCCAACACCCTGTGCACAGAGGAAGCACTTCTGTGGGAAGCAGCATGGCCTAGTGAAAAGGGCACAGACCCAGGAGTCAGAGGACCTGGGATCTAATCCCTGTTCTGCAACGTGTCTGCTGTGTGACCTTGGGGAAGTCACATATCTTCTCTGTGCCTCAGTTCCCTCATCCACAAAATGGGGATTCAAAATCTGTTCCCCCTCTTACTTAGACTGTGAGGTCAATGCAGAACCTGATTATCCTGTGTCTATCCAGCGTGAAGTGCAGTGCTTGATACGTAGTAAGTGCTCAACAAATATTATTATTATTATCACTATTAGTATTATTTTTCCCACTTGGGCTGGATGCTTCTAATGATGATGATGATAATAATAATAATAATAATAATAATAATAATAATAATAATAATAGCACATAGTAAGTGCTTAACAAATATTATCATTATTATTGCTATTATTATCATTATTGCCACTTGGGCTGGATGCTTCTAATGACAATAATAATAATATCACATAATAAGTGCTCAACAAATTATTATTATTATCACTATTATTATTATTATTCCCACTTGGGCTGGATGCTTCTAATGATAATAATAATAATAATAATAATAATAATAGCACATAGTAAGTGTTCAACAAATATTATTATTATTATCACTATTATTATTATTATTCTCACTTGGGCTGGATGCTTCTAATGACATTATTAGAATGTAGAATGACATTTGTAGTGTTTTCTATGTTTCAAACAAAGTGCCAAGCACTGGGGCAGGTGGAAGATAATGAATGAATGCCCTCCCTCCTCCCTCCCTCCCTCCTCACATCTGCCAAATTAGCACACTTCCCCCCTTCAAAGCTCTACTGAAAGCTCACCTCCTCCAGGAGGCCTTCCTGGACTAAGCCCCCCTTTTCCTCTGCTCCCCTCCCCTCCCCATCGCCCCCAGTTGCTCCCTCTCCTCTAGCCCCCCCCCCGCCCCATAGCCCTTGTGCATATATAAGTATGTATAGTTCCATTTATTTTATTAATGATATGTACATATCTATAACTCCATTTATATTGATGCTATTGATGCCTGTTTACTTGTTTTGATGCGTGTCTCCCCCCTTCTAGACTGTGAGCCTGCTTTGGGCATAGATCGTCCCTATTTGCTGCTGAATTGTACTTTCCAAGCACTTAGGACAGTGCTCCGCACACAGTAAACGTTCAGAACAGTGTTTGGCACATAGTAATTGCTTAACAAATACCATCATTATTATTATTAATAAATGCGATTTAATCGAATTGAATTCTTCTCTCCTCTCTCCCCTTCTCTGTTTCCTCTCCCACCCACCGTACCAACACACTTCAGGCCTTGTATTCAGGAGACCTTAGTCCACGTCTGTCTAGGGATCCAGAAATCTAGTCCCCTTTAACTCAGAGACCTTGATCTAGTTCATTCATTCAATCATATTTATTGAGCACTTATTGTGTGCAGAGCACTGTACTAAGCGCTTGGGAAGTACAAGTTGGCAACAAGTTGTTCCCTCTAGCTCTCTTCAATCTGTCATATTGGAGAACTCATATTAGTTGCATTGAACTTTGGTCTTTCTTCTGCCGTTTAGGTAGTGAACCAGTTAACTGTCTGCTGTGGCCTTGGAACATGGGCCTGAGAGCCAGAAGTTCATTAGTTCTAATCCCAGCTCTAACACTTGTCTGCTGTGTGACCTTGGGCAAGTCACTTTACTTCTCTAGAAGCATTGTGGCTCAGTGAAAAGAGCACGGGCTTTGGAGTCAGAGGTCATGGGTTCAAATTCCAGCTCTGCCAGTTGTCAGCTGTGTGACTCTGGGTGAGTCACTTAACTTCTCTGTGCCTCAGTTACCTCATCTGTAAATGGGGAGTAAGACTGTGAGCCCCACCTGGGACAACCTGATTACCTTGTAACCTCCCCAGTTCTTAGGAAAGTGCTTTGCAGATAGTAAGTGCTTAATGCATGCCATCATTATCATTATTATTATCATTATTATTATTCTCTGTGCCTCAGTTACTTCATCTGTGAAATGGAGATTAAGACTGTTAAGACTTTGTCCAAACTGATTAGATTGTATCCACCCCAGTGCTTAGAACAGTGCTTGACACATAGTAAGCACTTAACAAATATTATTATTATTACTTTTAAAATTAGCCTGTGTGGCCTAGAGTTTTGCTGGTAATGGACATTGAAATCCTCCATTTCTTTTCATAGTCACCTCTTAAATTCTCTAACCTGGATGGAGACAATGGAGACGATAGAGATGGACAGGCCAGATCCTCTTGAAAATGGAAGGTAGATTTGATCTTGTTATGATGTGATCAAATTTGTTAGCACTTAGTGCCTTTAGAGCCAACCATTTGTGGATTGTAGGACCCCCCAAGGCATGGTGGAGAAGGGGTAGGAGAGTGGAGAACGGCTGCTTCTTCAGGTGGTCAGGAAGGATTTGGTCTTGGCTTTCCCTCTGAACTGTTATGCTCCCTGCTCTAAACACCCAGGCTGGCCCATTCACACCATCCGAAGTTGAACTTCCCTCAATCTCTCCAAATTCATCCTCAGTCAGATGAACCATTTTCTAGATCACTGGACCAAGGTATAACAGACTGCAGTCTTTGCAGCTTTATAATTTTTTGAATTTTTTTTTCTCATTGATATCTATATTTTCTTCCGTAACTGCATTCCATTAGGAGAAATTGCCGGGTAATTTCTCAGGGGCTGTGTACCAATGTCTTACTTTATTGTGATTTAAAAAAAAATCCACATTTCATGAATTTCTTAACTTAGCATTAGATACATCCGCTCGGCTTGATCAATTTTTGTTTGTTTGTTTTTCCTCTGGGCTGCAGGATGATGTATTTCTGAAAAGTTTCCAAGTTCATGACTTGGGCACAGTTCCCATTTCTTTTCAGTCAGTGGTTTAGTTAAGAAAAAATCCATATAACAAAAGGTTCCAAGTTTTTTGAGGTGGCATGTATAATTCATATACATAATTTTCCTCTGAATATTTCTTAAAACCCGCCTTGCCTTTCTCAGGCTCTCTCCTATTTCCCCTCCCTTCTCACCTTTTCACCTCCCACATCAATTGGTGAGGTGATGTTTTGACTGTGAGCACCAGAATTACAAAAGCCTCTGTGTTCTCTGAAACCTGATTAAAAGCAACAAGGACTAAGTGGAATAAACTGTTTGTTGACTCAGTCTAAGGACTGAATGCATCTTTGTCTGACAGAACCGTTAGGCGAGGCCCACATATGTTTCTAGGTTATCAATTATCCATGGCGTTCCCCATCTTAAAAATTTCAAGAGATAAATTTAGTAAGGGATTTTGGATTCTGAAGACAAGAGAAGCAACGTATCCTAGTGGAAAAAAGCACAGACCTAGTGGTCGGAGGACATGGATTCTAATCCAAGCTCTGCCACTTGCTCGCTGTGTGGCCTTGGGCAAGTCACTTAACTTCTCTTGCCTCAGTTTACTCATCTGTAAAATGGGGATTAAATGCTGCTTCCTCCTATTTAGATTGTCAGCCCAAATGGGACGGAGACCATGTCGAGCCTGATTATCTTGAACTTGGAACTTGGAATAGTGCTTGGCACTATTAAAAAAAGAAAAAAGGCCATGATGGACTTTCTACAAATGAAGAGGCCCCTGATTTTGTCATAACCCAAGAGTTCCTTCTAATTCAATTAATTCTGGACACAAAGGGATCCCTTTAGGTGGGCTAAGGGAGTCGAAAAGTCTCTTTACTCCTTTTAACTGAGAGCAGTATTAGGAAATAAACCGAACCCATCAAAGAAGTATTTCATTTCAAGTCTCTAATATCTGCTCATAGCGTTTTCAATTTCCGAGGTTGGAGTTCAATTTGAACCATGGTTCATTCTGGGCTTGTGAAAGAGGTCAACCTGGGTTTTAGAGAATTATTTTCTTTTGTCGCAATTTGCTCTTCTGAGAAAAAAAAGCCATGGGATTCAAAATTCTCAACAACAATGATATCACACTGTATCTTAACGCGATAAAATTAATGTTACTTTAATCTATGCTCAATGTAGTTAAACTAATTGTATTGAAAGAAATACTGATGTTAGTGTCAATAAGGTTGATGCTTAAATGCATCAACTAAATGAGCCTTTACTTAGTTGAGAAATAAATGGTGAACTTTAAGGAAGTAAGTGACTAAAGCACATTTAAAGAGACCTTCTTTAGGTTAGTCAGCTATGGTATTAAATAGATGTTTACTATGCACCGAGGGCTAGAGTAGATGCAGAATAACGAGATCAGACAGCCCTGACCAACCAGGACATTAATCTGAAGAGGTAGTGAATGAAGCACCTTGGCCTATTGGAGTGAATTGGGTTCTAATTCTGGCTAATTCTGGCTTCACAGACTCCGTCCTCTCCTGGTTCTCCTCTTATCTCTCCGGTCGTTCTTTCTCAGTCTCTTTTGCAGGCTCCTCCTCCCCCTCCCATCCTCTTACTATGGGGGTTCCCCAAGGTTCAGTGCTTGGTCCCCTTCTGTTCTCAATCTACACGCACTCCCTTGGTGATCTCATTCGCTCCCATGGCTTCAACTATCATCTCTACGCTGATGACACCCAGATCTACATCTCTGCCCCTGCTCTCTCCCCCTCCCTCCAGGCTCGCATCTCCTCCTGCCTTCAGGATATCTCCATCTGGATGTTCGCCCGCCACCTAAAGCTCAACATGTCGAAGACTGAGCTCCTTGTCTTCCCTCCCAAACCTTGTCCTCTCCCTGACTTTCCCATCGCTGTTGACGGCACTACCATCCTTCCTGTCTCACAAGTCCGCAACCTTGGTGTCATCCTCGACTCCGCTCTCTCATTCACCCCTCACATCCAAGCCGTCACCAAAGCCTGCCGGTCTCAGCTCCGCAACATTGCCAAGATACGCCCTTTCCTCTCCATCTAAACCGCTACCCTGTTCATTCAAGCTCTCATCCTATCCTGTCTGGACTACTGCACCAGCCTTCTCTCTGATCTCCCATCCTCTTGTCTCTCTCCACTTCAATCCACACTTCATGCTGCTGTCCGGATTATCTTTGTCCAGAAACGCTCTGGGCATATTACTCCCCTCCTCAAAAATCTCCAGTGGCTACCAATCAATCTGCGTATCAGGCAGAAACTCCTCACCCTGGGCTTCAAGGCTGTCCATCACCTCGCCCCCTCCTACCTCACCTCCTTTCTCTCCTTCTCCGGCCCAGCCCGCACCCTCCGCTCCTCCACCGCTAATCTCCTCACTGTACCTCGTTCTCGCCTGTCCCGCCATCGACCCCCGGCCCACGTCATCCCCCGGGCCTGGAATGTCCTCCCTCTGCCCCTCTGCCAAGCTAGCTCTCTTCCTCCCTTCAAGGCCCTGCTGAGATCTCACCTCCTCCAGGAGGCCTTCCCAGACTGAGCCCCTTCCTTCCTCTCCCCCTCGTCCCCCTCTCCATCCCCCCATCTTACCTCCTTCCCTTCCCCACAGCACCTGTATATATGTATATATGGTTGTACATATTTATTACTCTATTTATTTATTTATTTATTTATTTCACTTGTACATTTCTATCCTATTCATTTTATTTTGTTGGTATGTTTGGTTCTGTTCTCTGTCTCCCCCTTTTAGACTGTGAGCCCACTGTTGGGTAGGGACTGTCTCTATGTGTTGCCAATTTGTACTTCCCAAGCGCTTAGTACGGTGCTCTGCACATAGTAAGCGCTCAACAAATATGATTGATTGATTGGCTACACAGCGCTTAGAACAGTGCTCTGCACATAGTGAGCGCTTAACAAATACCATTATTATTATTATTATTATTATTATTATTATTATTATTATTACACCAATTGACTTTCATCTGGAGTTAGGCCTTAGGAAAGTCACCTAACTGTGCTTCAGTTTTTTCATCTGTAAAATGGGGGCTAATGCTGTTCTTCTTCCTGCTAACACTGTGAGCCCCACAAGGGACAAAGACTGTGTCTGTCCTGGTTTTCTCTACCCCAGTGCATTTCTTTGATGATATTTATTAAGTCCTTACTATGTGCTAGGCACCTTATTAAGCACTTGAGTAGATGCAAGTTAATCAGGATGGACACAGGCCATGTCCTACATGGGTCTCACAGTTTTAATTCCCATTTTACAGTTGAGGTACAGATGAGGAACATAGAAGTAAAATGACTTTCCCAAGGTCATATAGCAGACAAGTGGTCAGGGCCCGTAAACTTGATGTCATCCTTGACTCTGCTCTCTTATTCATTCATTCATTCATTCATTCAATTGTATTTATTGAGCGCTTACTGTGTGCAGAGTACTTTACTAAGATCTTGGGAAGTACAAGTCGGCAACATATAGGGACGGTCCCTACCCAACAATGGGATCACAGTCTAGAAGGGGGAGACAGACAACAAAACAAAACATGTGGACAGGTGAAAAAAAAATTCACCCCACACATCCAATCCGTCACCAAAACCCTCCAGTCACACCTTCACAACATCTCCAAGATCTGCCCTTTCCTCTCCATCCAAACCGAGACCTTGTTTGTACAATGTCTCATCCTATCCCCACTGAATTACTGCATCAGCCTCCTCTCTGATCTCCCATCCTCCTGTCCCTCCCTGCTTCAGTTTATACTTCACTCTGCTGCCTGGATTATCTTTCTACAGAAATGCTCTGGGCATGTCATCCCGTTCCTCAAAAATCTCCAGTGGTTTCCTGTCAACCCATGAATCAAGAAAAAACTCCTCACTATTGACTTCAAAACAGTCCATCCCCTTGCCCCCTCCTACCTCACTTCCCTTCTCTCCTTCTCCAGCCCAGTCTGCACCCTCTGCTCCTCTGCCACTAAACTTCTCACTGTGCCTCATTCTCACCTGTCCTGCAGTCGACCCCCGGCTCATGTCATCATCAATCGTATTTATTGAGTGCTTACTGTGTGCAGAGCACTGTACTAAGCGCTTGGGAAGTACAAGTTGGCAACATATAGAGACAGTCCCTACCCAAAAGTGGGCTCACAGTGTAAATGTCCTACCTCTGGCCTGGAAAGCCCTCCCTCTGCCCATCCGCCAAGCTAGCTCTCTTCCCCCCTTCAAAGCTCTACTGAGAGCTCACCTCCTCCAGGAGGCCTTCCCAGACTGAGCCCCCCATTTCCTCTGCTCCTTCTCCCCTCCCCATCGCCCCTACTCCCTCCCTCTGCTCTACCCCATTCGCCCCCCCACAGCACTGGTGTATATTTGTATAAATTTATTATTCTATTGATTTTATTAATGATGTGAAGTGCTTGGCACATAGTAAGCGCTTAACAAATACCAACATTATTATTATTATATATCTATAACTCTATTTATCTATTTTGATGTTATTGATGCCTGACCACTTGTTTTGCTTTGTTGTCTGTCTCTCCCTTCTAGGCTGTGAGCCTGTTGTTGGGTAGGGATAGTGTCTATCTGTTACTGAATTGTACTTTCCAAGTAGTGTCTTCTGCACACAGTTAGCACTCAATAAATATGATTTAATGAATGAATGAATTAACCCAGGTCCTTCTGATGCCCAAGTCTGTGCATTATCCACTAAGCCACATGCTTTCTCAAGTGCTTGGCATTTTGTAAGAGCTTAAGAAATTATATTAAGTGATCTTTTGTCCCTACGTACACTACGTACAGCTTGTTCAGGGACAGACAGTTGGTCGCTGGCAGAGCTGAGATTAGCCCCTGGATCTCCTGACATATAGTCTTATGCTATTTCCACTTTACCCCACCTGAAACATGCTCCGAGGCCTTGATTTAGAAAGTGGTTTCATATGGTACCAGCTTCTTGTTAAGGTATAAGAAGCAGCTCAGCTCAGTGGAAAGAGCCCGGGCTTTAGAGTCAGAGGTCATGGGTTTAAATCCCGGCTACACCAATTATCAGCTGGGTGACTTTGGGCAAGTCACTTAACTTCTCTGCGCCTCAGTTACCTCATCTGTAAAATGGAGATTAAGACCGTGAGCCCCCCGTGGGACAACCTGTTCACCTTGTAACCTCCCCAGTGCTTAGAACAGTGCTTTGCAAATACTAAGGGCTGAATAAATGCCATCATTATTATTATTATAAGGTTTCCTTATGTTCTCCTCAATTTCAAACATTAAAGCAAAATGACACATTTCAGAATCTGATTGGAAGACCCATGGGGGGAAAAAACACCTTAAAGCTACATTTACACCATGGAACCCTAGCATCAGCAATGGTATTTACTGAGCAGGTACTGTGTGCAGAGCACTGTTCTAAGCCGGAATAGCCTAGTGGATAGAGCATGGGTTTGGGAATCAGAAGGATTTGGGTCTAATCCCATCTCAGCCATTTTGCTGTGTGAAATTGTTCATGCCACTTCACTTCCCTAGGCCTGTTACCTCATCTGTAAAATGAGAATTGAGAGTGTGAGCCTCACGTGGAATAGAGACCGTGTCCAGCACAGTTTGAAAGCATCCACCGCAGGGCTTAGTACAGTGCCTGGCACATAGTAGGCGCTTAACAAATACCATCATTGTTACTTAACTTCTCTGTGCCTCAGTTACCTCATCCGTAAAATGGGGATTAAGATTGTGAGCCCTACGTGGGACAGGGACTTTGTCCAACCTGATTACCTTGTATCTACCCCACCGTTTAATACAGTGCCTGGCACATAATAAACAATGAACAAACAAGACCATTCTTATTGTTATTATTATTATCATTATTGGGAGAGTAGAATAGAGCAGAGTTGTTAGACACGTTCCTTTTCTGCAATGACTTCACATTCTGGAGGTTAGTTTGTGCCTATATCATCAATCGTATTTATTGAGTGCTTACTGTGTGCAGAGCACTGTACTAAGCGCTTGGGAAGTACAAATTGGCAACATATAGAGACAGTCCCTACCCAACAGTGGGCTCACAGTCTAAAAGGGGGAGACAGAGAACAAAACAAAACATATTAACAAAATAAAATAAATAGAATAAACATGTACAAATAAAATAAATAAATAAATAAATAAATAGAGTAATAAGTACATACAAACATATACCAAAACCAAACATACTAACAAAATAAAATAAATAGAATAGATTTATATATCACATATATCTATATCACATGCTATCTTATTTCTGGCCTATGACACCCTCAATTGCAGTGTTATGACTCACAAAGGTGTGTGAGACCTATAGAGAAATTGTTCCAGCCTCCCACCCTTAATTGCCTTAGATCTGATCACCTTGTAACCTCCCCAGCACAGCCAAACCAAAAAAAAAAAAAAAGGGAAATCTTAGTGAAATGCCAGTGGAGTTATCCTACTGTTACTATTTTTCTATACCTTTACTACAAACCTCTCACTAATGAACAAAATTGATTAATGAGTAGACTCAGGCAATATTATTTTAAAGCTGCTAAATAGAAACCGATTATGTTCTTATTGGTGCATGGAAGGTGATCTTATACCAAAGTAGATAGTATTTGCTATGGAAATCTCCCTGTGCAATAGGTTGGATGCAAATAAAGTCATAACTATTTTTATCATGGCCAAGAGCTTTATTATTTAACCTAAAAGAATTCCCAGTGACTTATTGGTGGGTTTACCATGCTAGGTTTGAGGCATTTAAAGTAGTTTTCATTCAAACTATTATTGTACACAGGCGAGGTATTCTTACCTTCTATCTAAGTGAGAGTTAGGCACGGTCAGAGAGATACCCTTGGGATGACTTTTTAAATGTGGAGGTATTGGAGTCCACTTCATAAATTGTCAGTTACCCACATCTGAGTTTAACAGTTTGATTTGTTTGGAACACCTGTCAAACAGCCAATCCTCTGTTTTAATAATAATAATGACGGCATTTATTAAGCACTTACTATGTGCAAAGCACTGTTCTAAGTGCTGGGGAGGTTACAAGGTGATCAGATCTAAGGCAATTAAGGGTGGGAGGCTGGAACAATTTCTCTATAGGTCTCACACACCTTTGTGAGTCATAACACTGCAATTGAGGGTGTCATGCCTTCCATCATAATCCCTGACCTCTACAGCCCCCAGGGGAAAAAGAGAAGGCTCAGGGCTCAGGAGTATCCCATTGTTTGCCTCTGCCACTGCTTCTCTAGTGGGGAGAATACACCAAATGGCTGTGGTAGGGGAGAAGTAGGAATCACAAAATGTCCCATCCTCTCTCTTCCCCAGTTCCACCCCTTTGCTAAATTGGCTATAAATGTAGTTTTAACCACTTAGAGAATGGATAAGACAGGGAGATAAGGCAGCCACTAATCGGGTCATCTTGAAAACCTTCTCTTGATAAGCGCACTGTAGCTCAAAATGATGATAATCCTTGGTGGCACCTTTAAGAATAAACCTAAATCCTTTTTAAACTAATGGGTTTGTTCCACATTGTGCCTATCTACCTCTCGCTCTACCATGCCTTCTTCTGTCCTAATCCTCCTCGACCTCTCAGCTGCCTTTGACACTGTGGACCACCCCCTTCTCCTCAACACGTTATCTGACCTTGGCTTCACTGACTCCGTCCTCTCCTGGTTCTCCTCTTATCTCTCCGGTCGTTCTTTCTCAGTCTCTTTTGCAGGCTCCTCCTCCCCCTCCCATCCTCTTACTGTGGGGGTTCCCCAAGGTTCAGTGCTTGGTCCCCTTCTGTTCTCAATCTACACTCACTCCCTTGGTGGCCTCATTCGCTCCCACGGCTTCAACTATCATCTCTACGCTGATGACACCCAGATCTACATCTCTGCCCCTGCTCTCTCCCCCTCCCTCCAGGCTCGCATCTCCTCCTGCCTTCAGGACATCTCCATCTGGATGTCCGCCCGCCACCTAAAGCTCAACATGTCGAAGACTGAGCTCCTTGTCTTCCCTCCCAAACCTTGTCCTCTCCCTAACTTTCCCATCTCTGTTGACGGCACTACCATCCTTCCCGTCTCACAAGCCCGCAACCTCGGTGTCATCCTCGACTCCGCTCTCTCATTCACCCCTCACATCCAAGCCGTCACCAAAACCTGCCGGTCTCAGCTCCGCAACATTGCCAAGATCCGCCCTTTCCTCTCCATCCAAACTGCTACCCTGCTCATTCAAGCTCTCATCCTATCCCGTCTGGACTACTGCACTAGCCTTCTCTCTGATCTCCCATCCTCGTGTCTCTCTCCACTTCAATCCATACTTCATGCTGCTGCCCGGATTATCTTTGTCCAGAAACGCTCTGGACATATTACTCCCCTCCTCAAAAACCTCCAATGGCTACCGATCAATCTGCGCATCAAGCAGAAACTCCTCACCCTGGGCTTCAAGGCTGTCCATCACCTCACCCCCTCCTACCTCACCTCCCTTCTCTCCTTCTACTGCCCAGCCCGCACCCTCCGCTCCTCCACCACTAATCTCCTCACTGTACCTCGCTCTCGCCTGTCCCGCCATCGACCCCCGGCCCACGTCATCCCCCGGGCCTGGAATGCCCTCCCTCTGCCCATCCGCCAAGCTAGCTCTCTTCCTCCCTTCAAGGCCCTGCTGAGAGCTCACCTCCTCCAGGAGGCCTTCCCAGACTGAGCCCCTTCTTTCCTCTCCCCTCGTCCCCCTCTCCATCCCCCCGTCTTACCTCCTTCCCTTCCCCACAGCACCTGTATATATGTATATATGGTTGTACATATTTATTACTCTATTTATTTATTTATTTATTTTACTTGTACATTTCTATCCTACTTATTTTATTTTGTTGGTATGTTTGGTTCTGTTCTCTGTCTCCCCCTTTTAGACTGTGAGCCCACTGTTGGGTAGGGACTGTCTCTATGTGATGCCAATTTGTACTTCCCAAGCGCTTAGTACAGTGCTCTGCACATAGTAAGCGCTCAATAAATACGATTGATTGATTGATCGATTGATTGATTATACCTTGATGTTCAAATAGGCTTTGCTTTAAGAGAGTAACCCCACTCCAGATTTCTGCCTGCCTGATTGGTTTGTCCAAAGTAGGCATCCTCCAACATTCCACCATGAATTTCAAACATTTTTCCTACCTCCAGGGTTATATGTGAAATGAAGTGGTTTGTCCAAGGTCACCTAGCAGACTAGTGGCAGAGCTGGGATTAGAACCCATTTCCTTCTGATGCCCAGGCCCATTCTCTATCAACTAGACCAAGCTAGCTCTACCCCAGAGAGCTTCAAGTCAGTTGCTGAGGTATCTCCAGTTTGGTAGGAGAAGGGTAGCAGTTTGGCCTAATGGATAGAGCTCAGGCTTGGGAATCAGAAGGAGAGTAGCAAGGATAATAATAATAATAATAATAATAATAATGGCATTTGTTAAGCACTTATTATGTGCAAAGCACTGTTCTAAGTACTGGGGAGGATACAAGGTCATCAGGTTGTCTCATGTGGGGCTCACAGTCTTAATCCCCATTTTACAGATGAGGGAACTGAAGCACAGAGAAGTTAAATGACTTGCCCAAAATCACACAGCTGACAAGTGGTGGAGCCAGGACTAGAACCCATGACCTCTGACTCCCAAATTTGTGCTCTTTCCACTAAGCCATGCTGCTTCTCTGATGAGTAGGAAGGGGGCAAGGTGATTGAATGCTTCAATCAATGGTGAGGAGTTTTTGTTTGATGTGGAGGTGGATGGGCAACCACTGGAGTTTCTTGAGGAGTGGGGAAACATAGCCTGAATGTTTTTGTTGAAGAATGATATGTGCAGCAGAGTATGAACTGAAGTGGGAAGAGATTGATGATGTGTATATATCTATGAATCTATTTATATTGAGGCTATTGATGCCTGTCTACTTGTTTTGTTTCATTTTGTTGTCTGTCTACCCCCCTTCTAGATTATGAGCTCATTGTTGGGTAGGAATTGTCTCTATTTGTTGCCAAATTGTACTTTCCAAGCACTTAGTACAGTGCTCTGCACACAGTAAGCATTCAGTAAACATGATTGAACAAATGGAGATAGGAAGCTGGGAGGTCAGCAAGGAGACTGATAGAGTAATCAAGGTGGGCTAAGATAAGTGACTGGATTAATGTGGAAGCAGTTTGGATGGAATAGAAAGGGTGGATTTTAGCGATGTTGTGAAGGTGGAGCCGACAGGATTTAGCGATGGATTGAGTATGTGGGTTGAATGAGAGAGTGGAATCAAGGATAATGCCAAGGTTACGGGCTGGTGAGATGGGAGGGATGGTGGGGCCTTCAAGAGATTTCCTGAAGGTAGGAGGAAATGTAAGACTGCAGAGAGGGCGAGAGGTCAGGGCTGGAGATCAATCAATCAATCAATCAATCATATTTATTGAGCACTTACTGTGTGAAGAGCACTGTACTAAGCGCTTGGGAAGTGCAAGTTGGCAACACACAGAGACGGTCCCTACCCAACAGTGGGCTCACAGTCTAGAAGATGCATCTGGAGATGCAGATTTGGGTATCATCTGCCTAGAGATGGTAATTGAAGCCATGGGAGTGAATGAGTTCTCCAAGGGAGTGGGTGGAGATGGAGAATAGAAAGGGACCCAGAACTGAACTTCGAGGGACAACCACAGTTAGGGGGTAGGAGGCAGAGGAGAAGCCCCCAAAAGAGTCTGAGAATGAACAGCTAGAGAGATAGGAGAGGACCGTGTCAGTGTCATATAGACTTCTGATGATATTCAAAGCCTGCTGGGCTGAAATCATTTCCCTGGTGTCAGGTGGATTTCTGATTCAAGCCTGGAAATCTCTCACGGCAACCTCAATCATGGCAGCATAGACCAGGTTGAATGAGACTGGTCCTTCTGCACAGCCCTGCTTCACTCCATCAGTGTTGTGAAAGAATCAGACAGTGTTCCTTCAACTCTGACTCGACCAGGCATTCCACTGTGGCATAGCCTAAGAAATTTGGTGAATTTCTCAGAGCAGCCAGATTTGCTTAGCTAATTATTTTAGGTACTTGTTCAGTGCCTTCTCTGTGCCAGGCAATGTATTAAGCACTGGGCTAGATAAAAGTTCATCAGGTTGGACACAGGGCTCACAGTCTTAATCCCCATCTTGCATATGAGGTATCAAGGTGCAGAGAGGCTAACTGACGTGCCCAAGGGTATACAACAGGTAAATGGTGGAGCCAGAATTAGAACCCAGGTCCTTCTGACTCCCAAGCCCGTGGTCTTTCAAATAGGCCATGCTGCTTTTCTTAAGGCCACTTGATTGATTGATTGATTGATTGATTGGTTGGTCTCTTGACCTTACCTTGAGAAGCAGCATGGCATAGTGAGTGGAGCACGGGCCTGGGCATCAGAAGGTCATGAGTTCTAATCCTGGCTTCACCACTTGTCTGCTGCATGAGGTTGGGCAAATCACTTTACCTCTCTGTGCCTCAGTTACCTGATCTGTAAAATGGAGATTGAGATTGTCCTCCCCACATAGGACAGGGACTGTGTCCAACCTGATTTGCTTGTATCCACACCAGTGCTGAGTACAGTGCCCGGCACATAGTAAGCACTTAACAAATACCATTATTATTATTATCGTTATTACCTTTTGGAAAGTCTCTAAATACATATGAAGGTCTTGGCCTTGATCTCTGTACTTCTGTCTTTCTTACCCTTGCCTCTGTTGTTTTCTCCCAACTGCTTAGTCCAGTGTTGTGAATAATAAGTGCTCAATAAATACTAGTGATCAATTGATAAAGTTCTTGTAGACCTCAATCTGCCTAAACTTCCAGCTCCTCCATCATCCTTAAATTTGCCCTATAGCTTGAGCCTTCTTATTCCTTCCTTCATTTCCACCAATCCTATGCCTTATTCATTCATTCATTCATTCAATCAATCGTATTTATTGAGCGCTTACTGTGTGTAGAGCAGCGTACTAAGCACTTGGTTTGAAAGATGCAACTACCTCTTGAACTGCCTCTTTCCTGCTCTAGACTGTAAGCTCATTGTGGGCTGGGAACATGTCTACCAACTCTACTATTTCATACTCTCCCAAGCGCTTAGTACAGTGCTTTGCACATAGAAGCAGCATAGCTTAGTGGAAAGAGCACAGGCTTGGGAGTCAGAGGACATAGGTTCTAATTCCAGGTCTTCCACTTGTCTTCTCTGTGACCTTGAGCAAGCCATTTAACTTAGCTGTGCCTCAGTTACCTCATATGTAAAACGGGGATTAAGACTGTAAGCCCCACAGGGGGAAACCTGGTCATCTTGTATCTACTCCAGCTCTTAGAGAAGTTCATAACACTTCGTAAGAGTTTAGCAAATGCCATAATTATTATTACTATTATTAATAATAATAATGATAATACAATTGATTGACTGCAGTCTCCACTGGTGGTTTGGATTCTCCTCTTTCAAGCTAAGGCGATCTGTGAAGCTGCTATTATTCTGGCAATACTATTAATCACAAGGAAAAGAAAACCGTGATTTTTGCTTAGCTTTTTAACTTTAGCTGTGACTCTTTTTGGTTAATTATCTCATTTCAGCCTCACCACATCCCTGTGAGGTAGGGAGAACCCTGTGAAGTAGCGGGGACTATCATGAGACATGCAATGTGATGATTCATTGCTCATACACAAAACACATCCGTTAACATCAGATCAATGGGCAGTTAGAGTGTAACAGGATGTCAAGAGAATGGTGTGGGTCAGTGGTAACCTGTTTCCCAATTTCAGAGTTATCTGTATCCTTGCTAAAAGCAGAGGAGAAGCTGTTCTTCTGGATAGAGAAACCATATGAAACAAGCAGTTTACTCTCATGTAATGTTTATAAAAGCAGAAGCTAATTAAAAAAAACTACTTCACTGAAAGTTTGACCTACTAAATATCTCAATTTATCAGCTGGGCTGATAGGTTGAAGGCTATGATCAGATGCCTGAAATTAGTGAATGTTATGCTGTGCGACTCCAATAACATGTCTGCACTTAGAATGTGCTCTCAATGCTAAAGGCAGGAGACACATTTTCAGGCTGAATATTTGGCAGCAATTTTTGTGTAGTATTTGGAAAATGTGCACACCAACCTTCCTTTATATATTCTAATTGTAATAAGTGTTCCTGGTGACCTAAAATAAATCATAAGAGCTAGACATGAAGAGTTTATCAATTTCTGGACTGTGAGCCCGTTATTGGGTAGGGACCGTCTCTATATGTTGCCAACTTATACTTCCCAAGCTCTTAGTACAGTGCTCGGCACACAGTAAGCATTCAATAAATACGATTGAGTGAATGAATGTCACCAGAATACTAAAGTAGAATTACTGTGAAATGACAGATTCCCCTACTCTGTAGCCATTTGTTAGTTTGCATATTAGAGGAGACATTCAGGAAAGAAAAACAGGTTTGCAGCCCTAAGACGCCTTGCTCCAAGATGCTGCTACAATAGTTGTTTAAATTACAGACATAAAGATATCTGAGGGCAGATCCCATACAAATAGTTTGACTCCCTTTTACTTCTTTAGACCAACCTCTCATTAAAGTCAATGAATACCCTGAGGCCTGGACACGCAATCTGTAGGCTGGAAAATGCACCGTTCAGGATGATAAACAAAGGTGCCATTAATAAGTTCCAAGTTTATCCAGTTCTCAGATATACTATGGATGCAGTGGTTGAATTCTTCCAAAGCCCACTTTAAGGAAATCATCCATTGCTGTAGTCATCCTTGCCCAAATCAGTTTGCGAACCCACAAGTGTTAAGTACAGATATTTCTTCTGACTCTACATCGTGCCGCTCCCAAATAGGCTCAATCAGTCAGTGTGCACAAGGCCCTGTACTAAACACTTGGGAGAGTACAATAGTTGGCAGAAGAACGTCCTCTTATTCTCTAACCTCCTTTTGGCCAGATCACATGATAAGACCCCACTTTATGGCACAACTTGGGTTCTGGAATGAAAAAGGGAAGAAACACTGTAGCCAGAAGATGTGAACTGAGGAGGAATTTCTGTTTTCAGTGACCATATAATTGAAATGAGATAATGAGATTCCCCAGGATTTGCAGTACACCCAGCCTGAGGCAGGATGAGAGCTAACTTTCTCACTGTGCCTCCATCTCACCTGTCTCCCCACGGATCCCTGGCCTACGTCCTAACTGTCCTGAAATGCCCTCCTTCCTCAAATCCTACAGACAATTGCTCTCCCCTCCCCGCCAACCTCCCTGCTTCAAAACCTTACTTACATCTCCTCCAAGAAGCCTTCCCAGACTAAGCTCCACTTTTCCTCATCACCCACTCCCTTTTGCGTCACTCTGACTTTCTCCCTTTGTTGTTCCCCCTTCTCCCTGCCCCAAAGCTCTTAAATATATATCTGCAATTTTATTTATATTGATGGCTGTCTATTTGTATTGATGCCTTTCCCCCGCAACCCCTGAGACTGTGAGCTTGTGATGGACAGGGATTGTAACTCTTTATTGCTGTACTGTACTTTCCCAAGTGCTTAGTACAGTGCTCTGCACACAGGAAGCACTTTATAAATATGATCAAATCAGTGAATGAATGAACGAGAGGCAGAGGATGGGGTGTGGTGTATTTGATCTATAAGCATTTCAGAGATACATTTCACCTGGACTCAATTCCCACGGTGAGTCAGAGTATTATAGTAAGAATAATAATAATTTTGGTATTTGTTAAGCACTTACTATGTGTCAAGCACTCTTGTAAACACTGGGGTGGATATAAGCAAATCGTGTTGGACACAGTTCCTGTCCCACGGGGGGCTCACCATCTTAATCTCCATTTTACAGATGAGGGAACTGAGGACCAGAGAAGTGAAATGGCTTATTACCCAAGGTCACATGGCAGGCATGTGGTGGAGCTGGAATTAAAACCCAGAACCTTCTGAATCCCAGGAGCGCAGGCCCATGCTCTAATCACTAGGCCCTGCTGCTTCCCTATATTCCCCACTACTTACTTGGAAAAGAGATTTAAAGACAGCGCAAACTGAAAAGCCAGGATTTCTAGAACTGTTTAAACAAATCAAATAATTACCATCATAGTAGTCTATTAAGCTAGGATAATAAACATTGGGTTAAACACTGAGGTAGAGACAGGATAATCAAATTGGATGCAGACCCCCCCCCCATATGGGATTTACAATCTTAAAGAGAGGGAAGAGCATATACACATTTATATATCTACATTTGTAGGTATATAAAAAATAAACAGCACATTTTCCCCTATTCTCCCCCTAAATAATAGTAGTAATGGTATTTATTGAGCACTACTGTGGGAAGAGCACTGTAGAACACTGAAAAAAACTACACAGGTGAGAATTAGACATGGATTCTGTCCCTTGAGGTGGCTTGCCATCTAAGTCATTTTCACCATGAAACAGTCAAAAGTTTCAAGAATAAGCTGGGCGAAGTCATGGATAGGAAGCATAATGAACTATTAGTGGTAAAATTAGGGATGCTTGAGGTAATCTTTAGGGATGTTGGAACATGCAACATTCCATGATGTGTTGTTATTGGGAAAATAAGAGATCAATCTATATGTCCAAGACTGAACTCCTTGTCTTCCCTCCCAAACCCTGCCCTCTCCCTGGCTTTCCCATCACTGTTGACGGCACTACCATCCTTCCCGTTTCACAAGCCCACAACCTTGGTGTCATCCTCGACTCCGCTCTCTTGTTCACCCTTCACATCCAATCCGTCACCAAAACCTGCCAGTCTCACCTCCGCAACATCGCCAATATCCGCCCTTTCCTCTCCATCCAAACCGCTACCCTGCTGGTTCAATCTCTCATCCTATCCCCACTGGATTACTGCATCAGCCTCCTCTCTGACCTCCCATCCTACTGTCTCTCCCCACTTCAATCTATACTTCAGACTGCTGCCTGGATAATCTTTGTGTAGAAATGCTCTGGGCATGTTACTCCCCTCCTCAAAAATCTCCAGTGGCTACCAATCAACCTATGCATCAGGAAAAAACTCCTCACCCTGGGCTTCAAGGCTCTCCATTACCTCACCCCCTTCTACCTCACCTCACTTCTTTCCTTCTACGGCCCAGGCCGCACCCTCTGCTCCTCTGCCACTGCTAACCTTCTCACTGGTCCTCGTTCTCACCTGTCCCGCCATCGACCCCTGGCCCACGTCCTCCCCCTGGCCCGGAATGCCCTCCCTCCGCACATCCGCCAAGCTAGCTCTCTTCCTCCCTTCAAAGCCCTACTGAGAGCTCACCTCCTCCAGGAGGCCTTCCCACACTGAGCCCCCTCCTTCCTCTCCCCCTCCTCCCCCTCCCCATCCCCCCGCATTACCTCTTTCCCCTCCCCACAGCACCTGTTTATATGTATATATGTTTGTACATATTTATTACTCTATTTATTTTACTTGTACATGTTTATTCTATTTATTTTATTTTGTTAATATGTTTTGTGTTGTTGTCTGTCTCCCCCTTCTTGTCTGTGAGCCCGCTGTTGGGTAGGGACCGTCTCTATATGCTGCCAACTTGTACTTTCCAAGCACTTAGTACAGTCTCCTCACACAGTAAGTGCTCAATAAATACGATTGAATGAATGAATGAATCAGTCAATCAATGGTAATTGTTGAGCGCTTACCATGCACAAAACACTATACTAAGCACTTGGATGAATACAATACACCAAATTAGCTGTCAGTCAGTCAGTCAATTGTGTGTGTAGAGCACTGTACTAAGTGTTTGGGGGAATACAACTAGACAATAAACAGTGACATTATGGGCAAGTCACTTCAATCAATCAATCAATCGTATTTATTGAGCACTTACTGTGTGCAGAGCACTGTACTAAGCGCTTGGGAAGTACAAGTTGGCAACATATGGAGACAGTCCCTACCCAACAATGGGTTCACAGTCTAAAAGGGGGAGACAGAGAACAAAACCAAACATACTAACAAAATAAAATAAATAGAATAGATATGTACAAGTAAAATAAATAAATAAATAAATAAATAGAGTAATAAATATGTACAAACATATATACATATATACAGGTGCTGTGGGGAAGGGAAGGAGGTAAGATGAGGGGGATGGAGAGGGGGATGAGGGGGAAAGGAAGGAAGGGGCTCAGTCTGGGAAGGCCTCCTGGAGAAGGTGAGCTCTCAGTAGGGCCTTGAAGGGAGGAAGAGAGCTAGCTTGGCGGATGGGCAGAGCGAGGGCATTCTGGGCCCGGGGGATGACGTGGGCCAGGGGTCAATGGCGGGACAGGCAAGAACGAGGCACGGTGAGGAGGTTAGCGGCAGAGGAGCAGAGGGTGTGGGCTGGGCTGGAGAAGGACAGAAGGGAGGTGAGGTAGGAGGGGACGAGGTGATGGACAGCCATGAAGCCCAGGGTGAGGAGTTTCTGCGTGATGTGCAGATTGATTGGTAGCCACTGGAGATTTTTGAGGAGGGGAGTCACATGCCCAGAGCGTTTCTGGACAAAGACAATCCGGGCAGCGGCATGAAGTATGGATTGAAATGGGGAGAGACACAACGATGGGAGATCTGAGAGAAGGCTGATGCAGTAGTCCAGATGGGATAGGATGAGAGCTTGAACGAGCAGGGTAGCAGTATGGATGAAGAGGAAAGGGTGGATCTTGGCAATGTTGTGGAGCTGAGACCGGCAGCTTTTGGTGACAGCTTGGATGTGAGGGGTGAATGAGAGAGCGGGGTCGAGGATGACACCAAGTTTGTGGGCTTGTGAGACGGGAAGGATGGTAGTGCCGTCAACAGAGATGGGAAAGTCAGGGAGAGGGCAGGGCTTGGAAGGGAAGACAAGGAGGTTTGTCTTGGACATGTTGAGTTTTAGGTGAAGGGCAGACATCCAGATGGAGATGTCCTGAAGGCAGGAGGAGATGCAAGCCTGGAGGGAGGGGGAGAGAGCAGGGGCAGAGATGTAGATTTGGGTGTCATCAGCGTAGAGATGATAGCTGAAGCCGTGGGAGCTAATGAGGTCACCAAGGGAGTGAGTGTAGATCAAGAACAGGAGGGGACCAAGCACTGAACCTTGGGGAACCCCCACAGTAAGAGGATGGGAGAGGGAGGAGGAGCCTGCAAAAGAGACTGAGAATGAACGACCAGAGAGATAAGAACAGAACCAGGACAGGACGGAGTCTGTGAAGCCAAGGTCGGATAGCGTGTTGAGGAGAAGGGGGTGGTCCACAGTGTCGAAGGCAGCTGAGAGGTCAAGGAGGATCACAGCAGCCACTTCATTTTTCTGTGCCTCAGTTCCCTCATCTGTAAAATAGGGATTGAGACTGTGAGCCCTTATGTGGGACAGAGGCTGTGTCTAGAGAAGCAGCGTGGCTTAGTGGAAGGAGCACGGGCTTTGGAGTCAGAGGTCATGGGTTCAAATCCCGGCTCTGCCAATTCTCAGCTGTGTGACTTTGTGCAAGTCACTTAACTTCTCTGGGCCTCAGTGACCTCATCTGTAAAATGGGGATTAGGACTGTGAGCCCTCTGTGGGACAACCTGATCACCTTGTAACCTCCCCAGCACTTAGAACTGTGCTCTGCACATAGTAAGCACTTAATGAATGTCATTATTATTATTAATAAACCCAATTTGCTTAGAACAGTGCCTGACACGTAGTAAGTGCTTAATAAATGCTGTTATCATTATTATTACCTAAAGATCCTGAAACTCAGTACAGAGAAGCCAGCACAGTCCTTATTAAAAGCCTAAACAGCTCCTGGAGACAACAAAAGTCAGGACCAAGCGGAAGTTGGGGCCGTTCAGGAGGCTGATAGCTGGTCCGTCTTCCGAAAAGACTTCAGAAAGGCCAGGAGATGGAAGGAACTGGATAATCAGTATTATCAGTCCCCAGGCCTCGGGAGAGAGCTCCAGGACCATCCATGCTGGGGGAAGGAATAGAATGATAATAATGATAGTGATGGTATTTTTTAAGCACATACTATGTACCAAGTACCGTTCAGGATGTGAAGCTACACATTCATTCATTCTATCATACTTATTGAGCACTTACTGTGTGCAGAGCACTGTACTGAGCGCTTGGGAAGTACAAGTTGGCAACATATAGAGATGGTCCCTACCCAACAGCGGGCTCACAGTCTAGAACAGTGGGCTAGGGAAGCAGCATGGCCTAGTGGACAGAGCCCAGGCTCGGAAGTCAGAAGGACCTGAGTCCTAATCCCCGCTCCACCACTTCTCTGCTGTGTGACTTTGGGTAAGACGCTTCACTTCTCTGGTCCTCAGTTTTCTCTTCTGTAAAATGGGGAATAAGACTCTAAGCCCCGTGAGGGACACGGTCTGTGTTCAACCTAACTGGCTTGTATTTACCCCAGAGCTTAGAACAGTATTTGACACATAGTAAGCGCTTAACAGTTGCCATTACTATTACTATTGTTAATAAGGTCAGGGTGCCTCTGTGTGGTCATTAGGAGATCCTATTTAAAAGGACTCTCACTGGGCTAATGAGCTTGATGAAGGGTAGAATTTATTTATTTATTTAGTGAACTTATTTCTTTATTTATAAAGCGCTCAATTTATTTATTTAGTAAGCGCTCAATAAATACGATTGATTGATTGATTGATTGATTAAATCAATCAATCAATCAATCGTATTTATTGAGCCCTTACTGTGTGCAGAGCACTGTACTAAGTGCTTGGGAAGTACAAGTCGGCAACACATAGAGACAGTCCCTACCCAACAGTGGGCTCACAGTCTAGAAGGGGGCATTTAAATTAATGTCTGTCTCCTCCTCTGCACTGTGAGCTCACTCTGGTCAGGAATGGATCCGTTTGTTGTTACATTGTACTCTCTTGAGTGCTTAGTACAGTGCTTTGCACACAGTAAGTTGCTCAATATATATGATGAATTAAATTGACTGATAGAGTGGAGATAATTTCCTGTGTGGGGGTGGGGGGAAAGCTTGGAATTTCTGTCATCTGGGGGCCTCACTGTCTGTCCACTTGGCAGTCAGCCAATTAGTCATTGGTACTTATTCATTCATTCATTCATATTTATTGAGTATTTACTTTGTGCAGAGCACTGAGCACCTACTATGTGCAGAACACTGAATAAGAACTAGAGAGGAAAAAATGGAAGTAAGCAAGCAGAACTGTATCCCTTCATGATATTATTGTAGATTATTATCATAAAATTCAGGTGTAAAGATATGAAAACCTACTGAGAAGTGGAACACAAAAATAGGAAAGAAATAACAAGTGTTTGAAAGAGTTGGGGAAGCTCAGTCCCAATCAATGAGCTATCATAGTACATGGTGGGAAGGGAACTCGGCCTTGTGAGTAGAACATAAGCCTGGGAATCAGAAAGATCTGTATTCTAATCCTAGCTCTGCCACTTGTCTTCTGTGTGACCTTGGGCAAGTCGCATCATTTCTCTGGTCCTCAGTTTTCACATCTGTAAAATGGGAAATAAGACTGTGAGTCCCATGTGGGTCATGGACTGTGCCCAAAATGATTATCTTGTATGTACTCCAGTGCCACTCCTCTTAGGGTTGCACTTGGAGAGTTTCCAGTACTCTACCAGTCTTGACTACAGGAGAATGAGTCAAGCGGAGGATTACCCATTCCATTCCTAGCTTGCCCAGTGGCTAGTGAGTGGAAACCAATCTGCTACAAGTCAAAACTCCCATTTGCCGGGCAGCAACAGCACGGAAGAGAGTTGAGGGTAGAGACTAGGATTTACTGCATGGAAGGAGGCAATGGTAAACCACTTCCATATTTTTACCAAGAAACCTCTATATATACACTCCCAGAATGATTGCAGATGGAGTAGGGGGGTTCTGGGAGAGATGTATCCATGGCGTCGCTATAGGTCAGAGACAATTTGATGGCATAAGACAAGACAAGAACCCAGTGCCTCGCACATGGTAAGTACTTAACAAATACCATTAAAAAATCAAAATAAGGGCTAGTAGTTATGGGAAAACTACTTCCACGTTACGTTAATAATAAATACAAGAAAATAAATTAATTGCTAACATGAAAAAACAGATGAAAACCTGACTACTGAGGTAGTGGTAGGGATGGCTTGAAAGAAGGGAGCAGATAAGTGAAGGGATACTTCCTGAAGGAGGGGGCTTTTTAGAGGGCTTTGAAGGAAGAGCGGGTTATGATTTGGTGAAGCTAAGCGGAGGAGGCATTCTGGGGAAGGGGAAAAGGGAAACAGTGGCTCAAGTGTGAGGAACAGGAGGGGCAAAAGGAGTGAGTCAGGTTTTATGAGGAGAAAAGCAAATAAGGTAAGATGTCAGCTGATGGACTATGTTAATGCTTATGGTAGGATTTTTCTTTTGAGAGATAATAGAGGGGTTTGAGAAGACTGTGAGATCACTGTGGGCAGGGAAGCTATCTGTTTATTGCTATAGTATACTCTTCCAAGCACTTAGTACAGTGCTTTACACACATTGAGCACTCAATAAATAGTATTGAATGAATGAAAAGGCTGATTGGTTCTGATCAATGTTTAATGAAAACTATCTGTGCATACACTTCGCTCCTCTGTGGCGAACCTCCTCACTGTGCCTCATTCTCACCTGTCCTGCCATCGACCCCTGGCCCATGTCCTACCTCTGGCCTGGAATGCCCTCCCTCCTCACATCTGCCAAACTAGCTCTCTTCCCCCCTTCAAAGCCCCTTGAGAGCTCACCTCCTCCAGGAGGCCTTCCCAGACTGAGCCCCCCTTTTCCTCTGCTCCTCCTCCCCTCCCCAATGCCCCTACTTCTTTTTTAATAGCATTTATTAAGCGCTTACAATGTACAAAGCACTGTTCTAAGTGCTGGGGAGGTTACAGGGTGATCAGGTTGTCCCATGTGGGGCTCACAGTCTTAATCCCCATTTTACAGATGAGGTAACTGAGGCCCAGAGAAATGAAGTGGCTTGCCCAAAGTCACACAGCTGACAATTGGCGAAGCTGGGATTTGAACCCATGACTCCAAAGCCCGTGCTCTTTCCACTGAGCCATGCTCTGCTCTACTCCCTTCCCTGCCCCATAGCACTGGTGCATATTTGTACATATTTATTATTATTAATGATGTGTTTATATCTATAACTCTATTTTGATGTTATTGATGCCTGCCTACTTGTTTTGTTTTGGGTTTTATTTTCTGTCTCCCCCTTCTAGACTGTGAGTCTGTTGTTGGGTAGGGATTGTCTCTGTTGCCAAATTGTGTTTTCCAAGCGCCTAATACAGTGCTCTGCACACAGTAAGCGCTCAATAAATGATTGAATGAATCTCTAACAAAATAGAGTTGAGAAACTGGAAGTAACAAAACTAATAATGAGTACACTACAGTAGTTCAATCAATCAATTAATAGATCAATCAACCATATTTATTGAGTGTCAACTGTTCTAAGAGCTTGGGAGTGTACGATATTTAAATGCATCAGACACATTCCCTGCTCACAATGAGCTTACAGTCTAGAGAAGGAAACAAGCATTAATGTAAATAAAAAAATTATAGATATGGACATAAGTCCTGTGGGGCTGAAGTGGCATGCATAAAGGGAGCAAATCAGGGCAAGGCAGATGGGAATAGGAGAAGAAGAAATGAGGGCTGAGTCAGGGAAGGCCTCTTGGAGGAGATATGCCTTCAATAAAGCTTTGAAGGTGGGGAGAGTAATTGTCTAACACATATGAAGAGAGAAGGCATTCCAGGCTAAGCCTTGACGTGGGTGAGAGTTTGGCAGTGAAAAAGACAATATTGAGGCACAGTGAGAGAAGGCTGGCATTAACAGAAGCAGAGTGAAGGCAGGGTTGAGTAAGAGAGCAACAAGATGATGATTGAATGCTTTAAATCCACTGATGAGGAGCTTCTGTTTGATGCAGAGTTGGCGGTGGATGGGTCTGGCCAGAACTGAGGTCTGTATCAGTGTGGTTTTTCTAAGTGTGCAGAGGAAGTGACAGATTCCTAAAATAGAGTAAATATTTAGTGACAGTGTGAACTCCTCTCAGGGTTGCACCTGGAGAGTTTCTAGTACTCTACCAATCATGACAACAGGAGGGAGAGTCAAGCAGAGGCCTACCCATTCCATTCCTAGCTTGGGCAGTGGCTAGCAAGTGGCAGGCAATCTGCTACAAGTCAAAACTCACCTGTGCTCGGCAGCAGAGGTATGGGAGAGAATAGAGGGCAGAGACTTGTTTGCTGCATGGAAGGATGCAATGGTAAACCACCTCCTTATTATTACCAAGAAATCTCTATGGATACGCTACCAGAATGATTGCAGATGGAAGCAGGGCGTTCTGGGAGAGATGTGTCTATGGCATTGCTATGGGTCGGACACGACTCGACAACATAAGACAACAACAACAGACAGAGTGAATGTGGGATGCAAATGGAGGGAGGAATCGGAGCTAATCACAGACTGTGATTTTGGGGACGGGGAAAATGGCTTTGTTTCTGTGTAGAAGATCTCTTCCCTCTTTCCAGTGGAATGTGAAGGGTACTTATTGGATGGGTTGATGGATCTGTCCTACCACTGCATCAGCAAATGATTCACGATCATTTCCCGAGCGTAATTTTACATTTTGTCAATTAATCGGTCAAAATGTATTGCCCAAGGGAATCCCAGAAGACAAGCTACGCAAAACTGATTGACAGGATACAGTCGACTGCGAAAAGTACTCTAAGAGTTACAATTGTCCCAAACCACAGATAAAAAGACATGCCACCTGGGAACAAATTAAAGAGATACATTTGTTGAGGGGAGGTAATGGAGTCCCATGAGTTAGGAATTGACTAGCTAATCGAAGGAGGAAAAATGCTGCTGAGAAACTTGTGAGAGACTCAAGAATTGTATATAGTAACCAAGTAGAGCTGCATCCCTTAATGATATTAATCAAGATCATTATCAGAAAATTCAGGTGTAAAGATATGAAAATTAAGTCCCCACAGCTCATAAATAGTGTACTTATAGTATTAAAGAGCTTGAGATAAAATTAAATTTTGCACATACAGCTGTCCTGTAGTGTAAATATTTTATATCTCACACTTTAGAATGGGAGCTCCTTTTGGGGAGGGATACTTTAGTTCTTTGTGTCACACTTTTCCCAAGCAGGCAATAAATACAATATACTAATATTACTATTGCCACTACTACTACTACTAATACTACTACTACTCTTACTATCAATAATACTGCTACTTCTACTACTATTACTACTTCTACTAGTACTACTACTGCTCAGTATTGAAGCAGCATAGCATAATGGAGGGCGCATGATCCTAGGAGTCAGAAGGTCATGATTTCTAACTCCATCTCTGCAACTTGTCTGCTTTATGACCTTGGGGAAGTCACTTCACTTCTCTGTGCCTTAGATACCTCATATGTAAAATGGAGATTGAGACTGTGAGCCCCACATGGGACAGGGACCATGTCCAAATCATTCATTTGTTCATTCATTCAATCGTATTTATTGAGCGCTTACTGTGTGCAGAGCACTGGACTAAGCACTTGGGAAGTACAAGTCGGCAACATATAGAGACGGTCCCTACCCAGCAACGGGCTCACTGTCTAGAAGGGGGAGACAGACAACAAAACAAAACATGAAGACAGGTGTCAAAATTGTCAGAACAAATAGAATTAAAGCTATATGCACATCATTAAGAAAATAAATGGAATAGTAAATATGTACAAGTAAAATTAATGGAGTAATAAATCTGTATATATAAAATGCTGTGGAGAGGGGAAGGAGGTAGGGTGGGGGGTGGGGAGGAGGAGAGGAAAAAGAGGTTCAGTCTGGGAAGGCCTCCTGGAGGAGATGAGCTCTCAGTAGGGCTTTGAAGGGAGGAAGAGAGTTAGTTTGGTGGATGTGCGGAGGGAGGGCAGTCCAGGCCCGGGGGAGGACGTGGGCCGGGGGTCGATGGCGGGACAGGCGAGAGCGAGGCACGGTGAGGAGATTAGCAGCAGAGGAGCGGAGGGTGCGGGCTGGGCTGGAGAAGGAGAGAAGGGAGGTGAGGTAGAAGGGGGCCAGGTGATGGACAGCCTTGAAGCTGAGAGTGAGGAGTTTTTGCTTGATTTGTCGTTTGACAAGCAGCCACTGGAGATTTTTGAGGAGGGGAGTGACATGCCCAGAGCGTTCCTGCACAAAGATGATCCGGGAATCATTGATGATGATGATTGAGGATGGTCCAATCCGATTTTCTCGTATCCACCCCGCTTAGTCTAGTACCTGGCACCTAGTAAGCGCTTAACAAACATTATAATTATTACTACTATTAATACTATTACTTCTACTGCTACCACTGCTCTTACTGGTACTACTGACTATGGCAGTTTTGAAGATGATGCTACTGATGATGAGCTTTTTTATTGATGTTCCTGAGAAAGGCCCATATTCATTCAATCGTATTTATTAAGTGCTGACTGTGGGCTCATATGACTAAGGCATCCATCCACATAGGTCAGCAATGATTTCCTTCTTGCCAAATCCACTGGCTTTTACTCTAAATCCTTTTCAAATTCTCAGATGCCTCCTGCACTGATGACCACCTGCTTTTTTTTTAATGGCATTTATTAAGCGCTTACTATGTGCAAAGCACTGTTCTAAGCGCTGAGGAGGTTACAAGGTGATCAGGTTGTCCCACGGGGGGGCTTACAGTCTTAATCCCCATTTTACAGATGAGGGAACTGAGGACCAGAGAAGTTAAGTGACTTGCCCAAAGTCACACTGCTGACATTTGGAGGAGCAGAAATTTGAACCCATGACTTCTGATTCCAAAGCCCGTGCTCTTTCCACTGAGCCACACTGCTTCTCTGCTGCTTCTGAAAATATTATTAAACCTTGGCTCATGGGCACTCTCTTCTAGTTCTCCTATCTTTCTTACTGCTTCTGCTCAATCTCTTTCTTGGGCTCCTCTTCTACTTCCCAGCCCCTAACTGTGGAGGTCCCTCAAGGCTCAATTCCCATGGGTCCCCTCCTATTCTCCATCTACACCCACTCCTTTGGAGAACCCATTCATTTTCATGGCTTCAACTACTATCTCTATGCGAATTATTCCGAAATCTATATCTCCAGCCCTGATCCACCTCTCTCTCTGAAGTTCCTTATCCAAGGTCACACAGCAGAAAAGTGGCAGACAGGCCTGTGCTTTATCCTCTAGAGCACACTGCTTCCTATCACTGATGGACAGCCACTGTCCCAGTCCCCTGTAGGAAGGAGAAATGATTGCTTTCCCCCCCAAAAAGCTTACCTACCATACATTAAAGGATTGGCTTTTCATACTTTTCTTCTAAGTAATAACAATTATAGTAATAATTAATCATAGTATTTGTTAAACACTTACTATGTGCCAAGCACTGTTCTAAGTGCTGGGGTAGTTACAGGGTAATCAGGTTGTCCCATGTGGGGCTCACAGTCTTAATCCCTATTTTCCAGATGAGGTCACCGAGGCCCAGAGAAGTGAAATGATTAACCTGAGGTAATAATAATAATAATAATAATGGTATTTGTTAAGTGCTTACTATGTGCAAAGCACTGTTGAAAGCACTGGGGTGGTTACATGGTGATCAGGTTGTCCCATGGGGGGCTCACAATTTTAATCCCCATTTTACAGATGAGGTAACTGAGGCACAGAGAAGTTAAGTGACTTGCCCAAAGTCACACGGCTGAAAGTTGGTGGAGCCGGGATTTGAACTCATGACCTCTGACTCCAAAGCTCATGTTTTTTCCACCGAGCCACACTGTTTCTCAGACAAGTAACGGAGCCGGGATTAGAACGCAGGTCCTCTGCCTCCTAGGCCTGTGTTCTTTCCATTAGGCCACACTGCTTATTGGGGGATTTGTTAAGTGCTTACTATGTACCAGGCACTGTACTAAGTGCTGGAGCGGATACAATCCATTTGAGTAGGATACAGTCTCTGTCCCACATGGAGCTCACAGTCTTAATCCCCATTTGACAGATGAGGTAACTGAGGCCCAGAGAAGTGAAACGACTTGCCCAAGGCCACATGGCAGACAAGTGGCAGAGCCGGGATTAGAACCCGTGACCTTCTGACTCCCAGCCTCGGGCGCTATCCATTAATGCCACGCTGCTTGGGACCCACTGTATAATGAGCCGGGACAAAGATCACTGCACTTTCCGGTTCATTCATTCATTCATTCAATCCTATTTATTGAGCGCTTACTGTGTGCAGAGCACTGTACTAAACGCTTGGGAAGTACAAGTTGGCAACATATAGAGATGGTCCCTACCTAAAAGTGGGCTCACAGTCTAGAAGGGAATAATGATGGTATTTGTTAAGCGCTTACTATGTGCAAAGCACTGTTCTAAGCACTGGGGAGGTTACAAGGCTATCAGGTTGTCCCACGGGGGGATCACAGTCTTCATCCCCATTTGACAGATGAGGTAACTGAGGCCCAGAGAAGTTTAGTGACTTGCCCAAAGTCACACAGCTGACAATTGGCGGAGCCGGGATGTTGTCGTTCTGGTTGTCATTCCACTGACAGAGTACTCCAAGGAAAGTCTCTTTGTGGAGTGTTTCCAACAGGAATAGAGAGTAAAAGACTGTGAGCTCATTGAGGGCAGGGTATATGTCCACCAACTGGACTGTGTCCAACTCAATTATCTTGTATCTTCCCCAGAGCTTAGTACGGTGCCTGCCACGTTGTAAGTGCCCAAAAACTCCACTATTATTATTATTATTATTATTACGAACTCTGTTGTACTCTCCCCAGGGCTGAGTATAGTGTTCTGCAAACAATAAGCGCTCAATAAATAGGATTGATTAATTGATTGAATGGATTTGTCTTTCACAATTTGTTCTGGTGTGACATCAGGCTGTTGTCCCAAATAGAAAACGATGGAGCAATTTACACTTGTCTCCGGTGTGACCTTGGGCGAGTAACTTCACTTCTCTGTGCCTCAGTTACCTCATCTGTAAAAATGGGGATAAAAACTGTGAAACCCCCGGGGGACAACCTGATCACCTTGTAACCTCCCCAGGTCTTAGAACAGTGCTTTGCACATAGTAAGCGCTTAACAAATACCATCATCATCATCATCATCATCTGTAAAAGGGGGATTCATTCATTCATTCAGTCAATCGGATTTATTGAGCGCTTACTGTGTGCAGAGCAGTATAGTAAGCGCTTGGAAAGTGCAATTCGGCAATAGGCAGAGACAATCCCTACCCAACAATGGGCTCAGAGTCTAGAAGGGCGAGACAGTGAACACCATGTGGGACAGGGACAGTGTCCAACCCCGTTTGCTTGTATCCACCCCAGCTCTTAGCACATTGTCTCACACATAGTAAGCATTTAACAAATACCATTATTATTCATAATAATAATAATGATGGCATTTATTAAGCGCTTACTATGTGCAAAGCACTGTTCTAAGTGCTGGGGTGGTTACAAGGTGATCAGGTTGTCCCACGGGGGGCTCACAGTCTTAATCCCCATTTTACAGATGAGGTAACTGAGGCACAGAGAAGTTAAGTGACTTGCCCAAAGTCACACAGCTGACAACTGGCGGAGCTCGTGCTGTACACCGTGAGCTTTCTGTAATTTATTTTACTATCTGTCTCCCCCTCTAGATTGTAAGCTAGGCAGGGAACATTTCTACCAACTCTGCTATATTGTACTGTCCCAAATGCAGTGCGGTCCAGTAATAATAATAATGATGGCATTTATTAAGCGCTTACTATGTGCAAAGCACCGTTCTAAGCGCTGGGGAGGTTAATAGATAGAGCACAGGCCTGGGAGTTAGAAGGAGTTGGGTTCTAGTTCCGGGTCCACCACTAGTCTGCTGTGTGACCTTGGGCAAGTCACTTCACTTCTCTGTGCCTCAGTTACCTCATCTGTAAAATGGGGATAAAGACTGCGATCCCCATGTGCGACATGGACTGTGTCCAACCTGCCTACCTTATATCTACCCCAACGAGCACTTAGAATAGTGCTTGGCACATAGGAAGTAATTAACAAATACCATAAAAAATGCTTAATACGGTGCTCAAAGCACTCAATAAATAATATTGATTGATTGATTTCACTGTTCTCTCCTCATCACTGGCAGTGTGGCTCAGTGGAAAGAGCCCGGGCTTCGGAGTCAAAAGTCATGGGTTCGAATCCCGGCTCTGCCAATTGTCGGCTGTGTGACTTTGGGCAAGTCAGTTAACTTCTCTGGGCCTCAGTTACCTCATCTGTAAAATGGGGATGAAGACTGTGAGCCCCCCCGTGGGACAACCTGATCACCTTGTAATCTCCCCAGCACTTAGAGCAGTGCTTTGCACATAGTAGGCGCTTAACAAATGACATTATTATTATTATTAAGGCCCAAATGGGGCGGGTTTATAGTTCAACACTAATGCTTAGCTCTGAACCAAAATGTGGACACATCCATCAAAATGATAAGAGTTCTAGAATTAGATAAAAGCGCTGTGACAAGCTTTGTAGCAGGCAGGGATGCACATTTCCAAAACTGCTCTCTCATCTTGGTAGCCTGTGGGACACAGACTGTCTCATCTCGTATCTACTCCAGAGCTAAGTGTGATGTTAGGGTCTTAGTAAGCGCTTACTAAATACCGTAGTATTTATGATTAGTATTTAGTATTCGTATTAGATTTAGTATTTATTTAGTTTTTATCATTGCCCGGGCTTGGGAGCCAGAGGTCATGGGTTCTAATCCCAGCTTCGCCTCTTGTCAGCTGTGTGACTTTGGTTAAATCGCTTCACTTCTCTGGGTCTCAGTTACCTCATCAGTAAAATTGGGATTAAGACTGTGAGCACCAGAGGGGACGACTTGATCACCTTGTATCCCCCCAGCGCTTAGAACAGTGCTTTGCACATAGTAAGTGCTTAACAAGTGCCACTGTTACTATTATTGTCATATTCATCATGATCATTATTATTAGTCCTACAGCACACTATCAATTGGAAGCATCTCCATTTTAATGTGACTACCATTAAATGTGACTGTAATTTATTTTACTATCTGTCTCCCCTTCTAGATTGTAAGCTAGGCTGGGGTGGTTACAAGGTGATCAGGTTGTCCCACGGGGGGCTCACAGTCTTAATCCCCATTTTACAGATGAGGTAACTGAGGCACAGAGAAGTTACAGAGATTATTATTATTAGTCCTACAGCACACTATCAATTGGAAGCATCTCCATTTTAATGTGACTACAAAATTCCTTCATTCCTTCATTCTGAGCACTTACCATGTGCAAATCACTGTACTAAATGCTTGGGAGACTACAACGTAACAATTAACAGATGAGCAGAGCTGGTGTCCAGAATTTTCAGGGTGAGAATTCAGTAGTCAATTTTCTGATAATGCAGGGGATAAATCACGGAGGAAATCAGTGGCACACACAGCTTCCCCTGCACTGCACAGGGAGCATGTGGGCTGAGGTGGGTGGGAAGGTAATAGCCATGAATGGCTATGGTGGTGAACGAGAAGTCTTTGAGATGGAAGGATTAAAATAACAATAACAATAATAATAATAATAATAATAATAATAATAATAATAATTGAGGTATTTGTTAAGTGCTTATTATGTGCCAGGCACTGTACTAAGCACTGGGATGGATACAAGCAAATCGGGTTAGAAAGAGTTCCTGTCCTAAACTTGTTCTAAGCAAGTTCTTTTTTTCAAAGGGTACTTGTTAAGCACTTACTACCATGCGCTGTATTAAGCGCAGTGGTAGATACAAGCTAATCGGTTTGGACCCAATCCATGACCCATATGGGGTTCACAGTCTTAATCCCCATTTTACAGATGTGGTAACTGAGGCTTAGAGAAGCAGCTTGGCTCAGTGGAAGGAGCCCACCTTGGGAGCCAGAGGTCATGGGTTCTAATCCCGGCTCTGCCACTTGTCATCTGTGTGACTTTGGGCAAGTCACTTCACTTCTCTGGGCCTCGGTTCCCTCATCTGTAAAATGGGGATTAAGACTGTGAGCCCCACATGGGGCAATCTGATCACCTTGTATCCCCCCCAGCACTTAGAACCGTGCTCTGCACATAGTAAGCGCTTAACAAATGCCATCATTATCATTATTATTATTAAGTGAAGTGACTTTCCCAAGGTCACACAGCAAACAAGTGATGGAACCAGGATTAGAAACCAGGTTTTTCAGGCAGGCCCTTGGTGACCTGGGTCCTCATCCCAGTTCTGCCAATTACCTGCTTTGTGACTTTGGCCAAGTCGCTTAGTTTCTCTAGGCTTCAGTTTCCTTGTCTGCAAATGGGAATTAAATACCTCCTCCTTTTCTCCTACTCTCTGTTTCTGGATGCGGGAGGATGGGTGAAGATATTTCTTCTGCTAATCTGTGCTCACCCTAACCCTTGCCCTTTCAGAGTGGATAGAGTTATCTCTTATCCTATTCAGAGAAGCAGCATGGCTCAGTGGAAAGAGCCCGGGCTTTGGAGTCCGAGGTCATGGGTCATGGGTTCAAATCCCAGCTCCGCCAATTGTCAGCTGTGTGACTTTGGGCAAGTCACTTAACTCCTCTGGGCCTCAGTTCCCTCATCTGTAAAATGGGCATTAAGACTGTGAGCCCCCTGTGGGACAACCCTATCACCTTGTAACCTCCCCAGTGCTTAGAACAGTGCTTTGCACATAGTAAACGCTTAATAAATGCTATCATTATCCTCAATAGAGTTCTCTTCTGTCCTTCTCTTCTGGTTATCAAAATCTGACTGGCTCTGGAAGCCTTCCTTGATTCATCTCTCATCTTCCCACCCTATGTCTGCTCTCTTGAAAACTCTCCAATGAAGACATCTGGCACAGACCCCAAAGACGCAGTGTGGTCTAGTGGAGCAGACATGGACCTGGGAAGCTTGTTGTGGGCAGGGAATGTGTCTATTTGTTGTTATGTTTAAATCTCCCAGGTGCTTTAGTACAGTACTCTGCACACAATAGGCACTCAATGAATATGATTGAATGAATGAATGAATGAATGAATGAATGAATCAGAAGACGGGGTTTCTTAGCCCAACTCTGCCACTTGCCCACTGTGTGACCTTGACCACACCACTTAAGTTCTCTGTGCTTCATTTTCTTCAACTGTAATAGTAATAAAGATGGTATTTGTTAAGCGCTTACTATGTGCCAAGCACTGTTCTAAGCGCTAGGGTATATACAAGGTAATCAGGTTGTCCCATGTGGGGCTCACAGTCTTGATTCCCATTTTACAGATGAGGGAACTGAGGCACAGAGAAGTTGAGTGCCATGCCCAAGGTCACACAGCAGACAAGTGGCAGAGCCAGGTCTAGAACTCATGACCTCTGACTCCCAAACCCATGCTCTTTCCACTAAGCCACTCTGCTTCTCCAAATGAAGAAGAGTCAATACTTCTTTTCCCTTCCCCTTAGACTATGGATTCCACGTAGGACAGAGACTGTGTCCAACCTGATCATTTTACATCTACTCCAGTGCTTAGTACAGTGCCTGGCACATCATAAGCACTTAACTAGTTCCACAATCATCATTACTTTAAATAAGGCTTCAGGGCACAGTAACCCTAGCACTAACACTAATAATTAATACTAATAATAATTTATGTCAATAATTATGGTATTTATTAAGCACTTATTATGTGCCAGGCACTGTACTAAGCAATGGCTTCGCAGACTGAGCCCCCACTTTCCTCTCCTCCTCCCCATCCCCCTGCCCTACCTCCTTTCCCTCCCCACAGCACCTGTATATATGTTTGTACAGATTTATTGCTCTATTGATTTTACTTGTACATATTTACTATTCTATTTATTTTGTTAATGATGTGCATCTAGCTTTACTTCTATTTATTCTGATGACTTGACACCTGTCCACATGTTTTGTTTTGTTGTCTGTCTCCCCCCTCTAGACTGTGAGTGCGTTGTTGGGTAGGGACCGTCTCCATACGTTGTCAACTTGTAATTCCCAAGTGCTTAGTACAGTGCTCCGCACACAGTAAGCACTCAATAAATACAATTGAATGAATGAATAGGGCTGACAAGCAAATTGGGTTGGACACAGTCCCTGTCCCACGTGGGGCTCACAGTCTCAATCCCTATTTTACACCTGAGATAACCGAGGCACAGAGAAGTGAAGTGATTGCCCAAGGTCACACAGCTGACACGTGGTGGAGTCGTGATTAATCATAATAATAATAATAATGATGGCATTTGTTAAGCGCTTACTACGTGCAAAGCACTGTTCTAAGCGCTGGGGAGGATACAAGGTGATTAAGTTGTCCCACGTGGGGCTCACAGTCAATCCCCATTTTACAGATGAGGTAACTGAGGCTCAGAGAAGTTAAATGACTTGCCCAAGGTCACACAGCAGACATGTGGCGGAGGCGGGATTTGAACCCCTGACCTCTGACTCCAAAGCCAGTGCTCTTTCCACTGAGCCACGCTGCTTCTCCAGCGTGATTAATAATCAATCAATCAATTGTATTTATTGAGCGCTTACTGTGTGCAGAGCACTGTACTAAGCATTTGGGAAGTACAAGTTGGCGATATATAGAGACAGTCCCTACCCAACAGTGGGCTCACAGTCTAGAAGGGGGAGACAGAGAACAAAACCAAACATATTAACAAAATAAAATAAATGGAATAGATATGTACAAGTGAAATAAATAAATAGAGTAAAAAATATGTACAAACATATATACAGGTGTATATATATATATACACATATAATATATGTAATAATATATATTACATAATATAATATATATATAATATAATATATATATATATTGGAACCCTAGACCTTTTTTCTCCTAGGCCTGTCCTCTATCCACTGTGCCAGGCTGCTTCATTTCCAGAGAGGTGAGAGTATAAAGCAGAATACAGGGGGCTGGGGTGGGGGACACCTCCTGTCCCCATCACCTCCTGTCCCCTCCTGTCCCAGGCGCTGCTGATCTTCAACCACCATCACTGCAGAAACCCAGTTCCTGTACCTCCGACTCATACCATATGCCTCAGCGGAATTCATCACTGTTCTGACTTCCTTCGATCACTATCGAAAGTCTATTCTCAGAGAGCAGTATGGTTCCACCAGCGCGCTCATTGCATCCTGAATACGTAAAAGCGAGTCATTCCTAATGCCATTAACCAGTGGGTTTCAGCATTTGCAAGATCTGAGCTCTACTTTTACCTCCATAAATGAGTGGGTAACGGAGTCGTCGAGTGGAAAGGAGGCTTATGGCAAATAAAACATTCATGAACTCAGGAGCAGTGAAGGGGTATGTGAGGAATAAAGGGAAGAGTAAAACTTCTCCCCTGAAGGGAAATACAGGCTTCACTGAGTTTACAGCAGGCCCGAACATAAAAGCTTTATTAATTCAACGACAACAAAACAACAGCTTTAAAAGACATAATAGGGGTTTTTTTGTGGTGAGATGCTTTTCCAGATTTTATGACAAGAAACCCAACAATAGATTCCTTTGGTAACTGTTCCTCATTGTTTAGCATAGTCAGGTTATAACTCTCGGGAAACAAATACTGATAGATTAGAAGCGCTCAATTGGTTTTACTTATACCTATCAAAAAAAAATCCTCAAAGTCTATAATAAGCCCTCCATCCATAATATGAATGTTAGTTGTAATTAATCTCAAAATATTCATTCATAGACTCTTCTTCAGTGGTTATAATTGTTAATCATCTTGATTGCTAATTGTGGCCTAAATGGTAAGAGCTTACGACTGGAAATCCAAAGACTTGGGTTCTAGTCCTAATTCTACTACTAGCCCATAGTGTGATTTTACTGACTTAACCTAAGTCTCAGTTTCTTCATCTGTAAAATGGGGAGAAAATACCAGCTCTCCTCTCCTAATAAGATGAAGGTCACATATAGTGTCCAATCTGTTTATCTGTATCTACCCCAGGATTTAGCACAGTATTTGTGTCAGTTATATGTGGGAAGAGAATGTATTTGTTATTTGTTGTATCGTTTATCTGTATCCAACCCAGGATTTAGCACAGTATTTTGGCACTTAGACTATAAGCTTGTTGTGGTCAGGAATATGTGTCAGCTATATGTGGGCAGCAAATGGATCTGTTTGTTGTTGTGTTGTAGTCTCCCAAGTGCTTAGTACAGTGCTTTGCACACAGTAAATGTTCAATAAATATGATTGAGTTGAATTGAATTGTTGTATTCTTTCATTTAATCATATTTATTGAGCGCTTACTGTACTATCCCAAGGACTTAGCACAGTGCTGTGCACACAGTAAGTGCTCAATAAATACGATTGACTGACTGATTTAGGAAGCACTCAATCAATGCCCTTACTATGAAAATAGTTGTACGATGATGAGTCACACTGCAGAAAAGGCTTCTCTCTGGCGTATCGTTCTGCTCACGTTGACTGGATCATTTTGGCTAGATTTTCCCCTTTCAAATAGGAAATTAGATAGGAAATGTCTGAGCTAAGTCAGAGGCACATTTAAAACGGGAACTCTAGTAAGTCAAGTTAGCAAGTGCATTGACACAGAATTGGTGGGAAGCCTGAAAATTGTGGGCCCACCTTTTACCTGCTCTGGGGGCAATTAATGGGTATTGTGTACAGGCGAATGTGCTTTTATTCTTGCAAAATTACAGCTCAGTTTGAAAGCTGGAACTTTGGCTTTGATAATCTGCTTGGCTTTGTGTTCCTTGTGCTTCCCAGCCTGTCATCTACAATCAAGTAATCACTTCTTTTTTTCTGTCTTTCTTCATTTCAGGCATCCTTTGCTTTTTGACTAGGGTCTCTTCATGGAAAACCTGCAACTCCTGACTATTACTATTCTCTGGCAAAAATGGTTGGCCGGAAATCTATGATTGTAAATAATTTATTCTCCTTTCGGGACCCCAGACAAATATTCACCTGATTATACTAGCATTCGTCTAGACCAGATATCTTCGGGCAGAAAGCCAAGATAATATCATAAAGGGATTTAGGAAACCAGTAGCTGTTAGCCTAGCATAGGGGTTTCAGTAAAAGGAGTTCTTTTCCTCTGGAAGGTGCATTCAATCCCCAGACTTTAAATGGTTTTAGTTTTTGAATAGACTAGAGAGGTCTGTGCGTTTATTTGAAAAGAATTACCAGTTTTATTAAGGCTTTGAGAATGCCATAAGGACGTCTTTGTTCTCCAAACGTCAACCTCTTCCAAGTCACGGTCTCTTCCAAGACGGCAAACCGTAGAACAGAGAGGGGCATGGTTTTAAAGTGCCGTGTGGGAGTTATTAGCACAATTCCTCTTATGTGTGAACAAAATTTCTGTGAAGACCTCCCTCGCAATTCATGGAAAACATACCACTTCACAGAAAACTATCGCCATGGAAGCCGGAGAATCAGAATGAATTTCACCTGAATAGATGACGTCTTTGAAATGACTATTGAGAATACAAATCAACTGCTTGAAAGAACCGCCTCTTCAAGGCCAGAGTTAGACCAAAGGCCTACAGTTCTTGTTAGTTATTGATTGACTTGAAGGAAACTGCTAGACAAAGCAGCCTAACAGTGCAACCCTACAATAACCCTATTGCACACATTAAACACCACTTCTCCGAGTTGCTGTGAGACCTATATTAATGCCCAATGGAACTCTTGCAATATTTTCAAAATAAAGTATATTATGTGTTCCAAATATTTTACTTGGCATTGTCTTATCCACCCAAATGTTTCTTTCCAAACACTGGACGATCGCCATGCATTTCCCCATTGGCAGAAACTGACATTTTCCTTTGAGCTATAAAGACAGCCGAAGGTTTTGTAACGATTCCTGTCCATTAAGTGAATGGCAGGGAGTTCCCTTCATGGAAAGTATAAGAAGGAGCTGGCAAAGGTACAGTTGCTCTTTCTTTGAGAGTGTTTTATTGACACAAGATATAAGGTTTAATTTAAACAATCGATCAATCAATGGTATTTACTGAGTGCTTAACTGTGACTGTTTAGTGGGTGCAGAGCACTGTAGTAAGTGCTTGGAAGAGAACAATAGAGTAGGTAGCCATGAACCCTGCTCTCTAGGGACTAGTTCATTCATTAATTCAATCATATTTATTGAGCGGTTTTTTGTGTGTGTGCAGAGCACTGTACTAAGCGCTTGGGAAGTACAAGTTGGCAACATATAGAGACGGTCTCTACCCAACAGTGGGCTCACAGTCTAGAAGGGGGAGACAGACAACAAAACAAAACACATTAACAAAATAAAATAAATAGAATAAATATATACATATAAAATAGAGTAATAAATACGTACAAACATATGTACATATACGTACATATGTATATGTACATATATATATATATATATACATATATATATATATATGCAGGTGCTGTGGGGAGGGGAGGGAGGTAAGGCAGTGGGAATGGGGAGGGGGAGGAGGGGTTAAACTTAAAACCCTTTCTTCTCTTAATATTTTGGTTTGGGGAAAGATATGTGCTAGAATAGAATGGTAATGGGAACTTGGTGGCTTTGCAGAAATACAAACAGAATCTGCAAGGGATAGTAATAGAAGTACTATTAATAGTAGCAATAGTAGTAGTAGTAGCAATAGCCCGAAGCAATAGCAGTCTGGACCTTCCCAGACTGAGCCCCCTCCTTCCTCTCCCCCTCCTCCCCCTCCTCATCCCCCCATCTTACCTCCTTCCCCTCCCCACAGCACCTGTATATATGTATATATGTTTGTATGTATTTAAGACTCTATTTATTTATTGATTTTATTTGCACATATTTATTCTATTTATTTTATTTTGTTAATATGTTTTGTTTTGTTGTCTGTCTCCCCCTTCTAGACTGTGAGCCCGCTGTTGGGTAGGGACCGTCTCTATATGTTGCCAACTTGTACTTCCAAGCGCTTAGTCCAGTGCTCTGCACACAGTAAGCGCTCAATAAATATGATTGAATGAATGAATGAATCAATCAATCAATCGTATTTATTGAATGAATGAATGAATGAATAGGAATTCATTCATTCATAGGAATGAATGAAAGTAGCGGTAATAGTAATGGTAATAATGGTAGTGGTAGAGTAGTAATAATAGTAGCAATAGTAGAAGTGGTCATTATAGTAGAACCAGTAGTAATAATATTTTACTATGTGCAGTGGTAGGAATAACAATAATAATTATTATTATTATGGTATTTCTTAAGCACTTAATAATAATAATAATAATAATGATAATAATGGCATTTATTAAGCACTTACTATGTGCAAAGCACTGTTCTAAGTGCTGGGGAGGTTACAAGGTGATAAGGTTGTCCCATGGGGGGCTTACAGTCTTAATTCCCATTTTACAGATGAGGTAACTGAGGCACAGAGAAGTTAGGGGACTTGCCCAAAGTCACCCAGCTGACAATTGGCAGAGTGGAAATTCGAACCCATGACCTCTCACTCCAATGCCCTCTCACTGAGCCACGCTGCTTCTCTAACTCTCTGCTTTACTGTGTGCCAGGCACTGTACTAAGAGCTGGAGTGGCTACAAGCAAATCAGGTTGGACATAGATGCTGTCCCATATTAGGCTCACAGTTTTAATCCCCATTTACAGATGAAGTAACTGAGGCCCAGAGAAGCGAAGTGAGTTACCCAAGGTCACACAGCAGATAAGTGGTAGAGGCAGGATTAGAACACCTCCTGATTCCTAAGCCCTTGCCCTATCCACTCCGCCATGGGAATGAGAACATGGTCTCTGTCCCTTGAGAGTTTACAATATAAATATAAAAACAGGGAAAGTGGACTGGCTAAAAAATACATAAAGTACGTAAAAATATCTCTTGAATAAGGGAAGCAGCATGGCATAGTGGATGGAGCTCAGGCAGCCTGGGAGTCAGAAGGTCAAGGATTCTAATTCCGACTCCGCCTCTTGTCTGCTGTGTGACCTTGAGCAAGTCACTTCACTTCTCTGGGCTTCAGCTACCTCATTTGTAAAATGAGGATTAAGACTGTGAACCCCACGTCGGACAACTTTACTACCTTCTATCTATCCCAGTGCTTAGAACAGGGCTTAGGGCATAGTAAGCACTCAAGAAATACCATAATTACTATTATTATTAAATTACATAAGCCCTACCTGAGAGCAGCATGGCTCAGTGGAAAGAGCATGGGCTTGAGAGTCAGAGGTCATCCATTCTAATTCCGGCTCCTCCGCAAGTCTGCTGTGTGATCTTGGGCAAGTCACTTCACTTCTCTGAGCCTCAGTTACCTCATCTGTGAAATGGGGATTAAGACTGTGAGCCCCACGTGGGACAACCTGATCACCTTGTATCCCCCCCAGTGCTTAGAACAGTGCTTCACACATAATAAGGGCTTACAAATGGCATTATTATTATTATTATTAATAATCATCATCAATCATCAATTGTATTTATTGAGCGCTTACTATGTGCAGAGCACTGTACTAAGCGCTTGGGAAGTACAAATTGGCAACATAATAATAATAATAATAATAATAATAATGAAGAATCCCTGTTATTAACCAAAAATTTTTCACCTAAGGAGGCTAAAACATTTTATAAATATGTATTTCATGGACTCTGTGAGCATCATGCAGAACAGGTTGGGGAAAGTCCTACATTCATCTCCCTATTTAAAAATGAAGAAACTGAAGCCGAGAGGTTAAGTGGCTTGTTCCATGTCACTGAACAGAGTAGTGGCTAAGCCATTTTATCTCAGCTTAGAGATCTAACACTGATCATGTTATCTACGGGAAAACCACATTAATTAATAAAAGGACAAACGGTGAAGTTAAAAAATGGAGACCTCTCTCCTGTGTACACTGTTAAATATGAATCCTTAAGTACCCAAAGAGACAGAACAGTGACCTATATCAAATTTTAGTGCAGCCATAAAATCAGGTAGTTTTCCACGCATGAGAAAGTGAAAAGACAGAAATTCATTTCCGTTTTGTAGTATACCCTCCTGGTGGTAAAACCATGCCCCTGGATGAAAGTGTATTTATTGAATGCTTATTTTAGGCTGAGTACTATACTATTACTATTATGTTGGTACTTGTTAAGTGCTTACTATGTGCTAAGCACTGTTCTAAGCTCTGGGGTAGATACAAGTCAATCAGGTTGGATACAGCCCTTGTCCCACAAGGGGATCACACTCTTAATCCACATTTTACAGATGAAGTAACTGAAGTCCATAGAGGTTTGGTGACTTGCCCAAGGTCACACAGCAGACAAGTGGAGGAACTGGGATTAGAACCCAGATCCTTCTCACTCCCAGGCCGGTGCTCGATCCACTAAGCCACGCTGCTGAGGCTGTACTATACCTCAGCACTTGGGAGAGGGCAACAGAATAAATAGACACAATCCCAAATTTTAAGGACTTTGCAACCTACAAACATTAAAGCAAATTTCAGGTAAAGGAAGCAACTGTGTATAAGGATAGATATTTCAGTGTTATTGGGGGGGGATTGTGGTTGTGCGACTATTTGCATGACTTGAGTGTGGGGCTGAGTGCAGAGGTGAGGCAGTAAGGAGGGAGAAGATAGTTGTAGGATGTGATCTTAGTTAAGGAAGGCAACATGGAGGAGGTAGAGGAGGTATGATTTTATTAGAGTTTTCTTTGAAGATGGGGAGTGTGCTAGAATGTTGGATGTGAAGGGATAATAATAATAATGATAATGATGGCATTTATTAAGCGCTTACTATGTGCCAAGCACTGTTCTAAGCGCTGGGGAGGTTACAAGGTGATCAGGTTGTTCCTCGGGGGGCTCACAGTCTTAATCCTCATTTTACAGATGAGTTAACTGAGGCACAGAGAAGTTAAGTGACTTGCCCAAAGTCACACAGCTGACAACTGGCAGAGCTGGGATTTGAACCCATGACCTCTGACTCCAAAGCCCGGGCTCTTTCCACTGAGCCACGCTGCTTCTCCGGGGGAGTGGAGCCGAGATTCCTGCCTGTGTTTCAGCCTTCCAACCCAGCTTCCCTCGCCTCCGGGACCTGCGTGGGCTGGGAGACCTGGCATTTGGGCCTCGCTGTCCACCCGGGAGGCCCTTGGCTACGTCCATATTGGGTTGGGGGGGGTGGGACGTGGAGGTGACCCCGAACGGTCCCCGGTTTTCTTTTAGACTGTGAGCCCACTGTTGGGTAGGGACTGTCTCTATGTGTTGCCAACTTGTACTTTCCAAGTGCTTAGTACAGTGCTCTGCACACAGTAAGCGCTCAATAAATATAATTGATTGATTGATTGATTGCTGCAGCTGACTCGGGCCGGCCTGCTCCTCCGCACCACTCCTGCTCAGAAGAGCAGCGTGAGCAAGGGGTGGATGGTGAGAGAGACCAATCACGGCACCGTGAGTAGGCTGATTTTAGAGAAGTATGAGGGCTTGACAACAGTGGGTAAGGAATGAGGATAAGTTAGAGGTAGACAAGCGACTGAGTGTCCTGAAGCAATCTTGCCTAGTGGTTAGAACACGGGCTTGGGAGTCAGAGGACGTGGGTTCTAATCCCTGTTCTGTCACTCGTCTCCTGTGTGACCTTGAACAAACCAATTATTAATAATAATAATAATAATGGTATTTATTAAGCACTTACTATGTGCAAAGCACTGTTCTACCAATTAATAGTAATAATAATAATAATTGTATTTGTTAAGTGCTTACTATGTGCAAAGCACTGTTCTAAGCGCTGGGGAGGTTACAAGGTGATCAGGTTGTCCCACGGGGGGCTCACACTTTTAATCCCCATTTTTACAGGTGAGGTAACTGAGGCCCAGAGAAGTGAAGCGACTTGCCCAAAGTCACACAGCTGACAAGTGGCAGAGCAGGGATTTGAACCCACGACCTCTGACTCCAAAGCCCGGGCTCTTTCCACTGAGCCACGCTGCTTCTCTGTCTCTGTCTCTGTGCCTCAGTTATCTCATCTGTAAAATGGAGATTTATACTGTGAGCCCCATGTGGGACAACCTGATTACCTTGTATCTACCTCAGCACCAAGAATAGTGCTTGACACATAATAATAATAATAATGATGGCATTTGTTAAGTGCTTACTATGTGCAAAACAGTGTTCTAAGCATTGGGGGGATACAAGGTGATCAGGTTGTCCCGTGTGGGGCTCACAGTCTTAATCCCCATTTTACAGATGAGGTAACTGAGGCCCCGAGAAGTGAAGTGACTTGCCCACAGTCACACAGCTGACTAGTGCTTAGTACAGTGAAGCTCTCAGTACAGTGCTCTGCACACAGTAAGTGCTCAATAAATACGATTGAATGAGAGAATGAATAGTGGCAGAGCCGGGATTAGAACCCACGACCTCTGACTCCCAAGCCTGGGCTCTTTCCACTAACCCACGCTGCTTAACAAATACCATAATCATTATAATTATTATGATGAAGCAGTCTGGCCTGGTGGATAGAATATGGGCCTGGGGGTCAGAACAACTTGGATTCTAATCCCGGCTCCGCCACTTGTCTGCTGTGTGACCTTGGACAAGTCACTTCACTTCTCTATGACTCAGTTACCTCATCTGTAAAATAGGGATTAAGATTGGGAGTCCCAGGTGGGGCAGGGACTGTATCCAACTTGATTTTCTTCTATCTACCCCACTGCTTAGTACAGTGTCGGGCACACAGTACGTGCTTAAAAAATGCCATAAAAGAAAGAAAAAAGTAAGAAGCTGATGGTGAGGAGTTTCTGCTTGAGATAGAGGTGGCTGGGCAACCACTGGAGGTACTTAAAGAGTGGGGAAGACTGTGGACTTGTTGTGGGCAGGGATTGTCTCTCTTTACTGCGGTATTGTACTTCCCCAAGTGCTTAGTACAGTGCTTTGCACACAGTAAGTGCTCAGTAAATACGACTGAATGAATGAATGGGAGGTCTGCATAGAATGATTTGTATAAAAAGATGGTATGGACAGAAGAGAGAAGTATGGGAAAAGGGAAGGGATTGGAGGCAGGGAGGTCAGCAAGGAGTCTGATGTGTTAAACTAGACTGTAAGCTCACTGCGGGCAGGGAATGCTTCTGTTTATTGTTGTAGTGTAATAATAATAATAATAATGGCATTTACTAAGTGCTTACCATGTGCAAAGCACTGTTCTAAGCGCTGGGGTTCACAAGGTGATCAGGTTGTCCCATGGGGGGCTCACGGTCTTAATCCCCATTTTACAGATGAGGTAACTGAGGCACAGAGAAGTTAAGTGACTTTCCCAAAGTCAGCTGACAATTGGCGGAGCCAGGATTTGAACCCATGACCTCTGACTCCAAAGCCCATGTTCTTTCCACCGAGCCAAACTGCTTCTCGAAAATTAACTGAGGCCCAGAGAAGTGAAGTGACTTGCCCAAAGTCACACAGCTGACAATTCGAGGAGCCAGGATTTGAACCCATGACCAATGATTCCAAAGCCCGTGCTCTTTCCACTGAACCATGCTACTTCTCTGTGTACTGTCCCAAGTGCTTAGTACAGTGTTCTGCACACAGTAAGTGCTCAGTAAATATGACCGAATAAATGAATGAAGAGGATATGACAAGTGCAGCTTGATAGCAGTTTGGCTGGAGAGAAAATAAGCAAATTCTGGAGATGTCATGGAGATAGTATGGTGCAGAGAGCACTGTACTAACCGCTTGGGTGAGTACAGTAGAGTTTGCAGACAGGATTCCTGCCCTCCAATAGCTTAGATTCTAGCAGGATAGACAGACACTGTTGGTAATCTTATCCCGCCACTGATGATGAACATCTTTCATAGGTAATGCTAGTAAACTTGCTCGAGGCTGGATCCACCAAATAATGGTATTTTTTGAGTGCTTACTGAGTGTAGAGCACTCTACTAAACGTTTGGGAGAGTAGAGAAGCAGCGTGGCTCACTGGAAACAGCCCGGGCTTTGGAGTCAGAGGTCATGGGTTCAAATTCCGGCTCCACCAATTGTCAGCTCTGTTACTTTGGGCAAGTCACTTAACTTCTCTGTACCTCAGTTACCTCATCTGTAAAATGGGGGTTAAGACTGTGAGCCCCACGTGGGACAATCTGATCACCTTGTAACCTCCCCAGCGCTTAGAACAGTGCTTTGCACAGAGTAAGTGCTTAATAAATGTCATTATTATTATTACAATACAACCATATAACAGATACATTCCCTGCCCGCAATGAGCTTATAATACTACTACTACTAATAATAATAATGGTACTTGTTAAGTGCTTACTATGTGCAAAACACTGTTCTAAGCACTGGGGAGGTTACTAGGTGATCAGGTTGTCCCACGGGGGGCTCACAGTTTTAATCCCCATTTTACAGATTAGGTAACTGAGGCATGGAGAAGTTAAGTGACTTGCCCAAAGTCACACAGCTGAGAGTTGCCGGAGCTGGGATTTGAACCCATGACCTCTGACTCCAAAGCCCGGGCTCTTTCCACTGAACCACACTGCTTCTCATTAGTCTAGAGGACTACAGTCTAGATGGTGCTTTATAGAAATGTCCAAGCAGGTCTCTGCAAACTTTATAATATGAAGTTGCCAGGCTTTCTGAATGGGAGAGGGTTGAAGGGAGGGGTACTTTGAGCTGAAAGTCAAGTGATGCGATCCAGAGCATCCCAAGTCTCAAGTAGAGGAAGGTCTCTTCATTTTTCCTTCCACTGCAGTCCTTCAAGTCGAGCTGGACAATGTGGTGGCTGCTTTCTGGGAGGTGGGCAGGGGCTCTGGAGGAAAAGTTTCACTCCGAATATATGATGGAGGTTCCTTTTAGACTGTGAGCCCACTGTTGGGTAGGGACTATCTCTATATGTTGCCAACTTGTACTTCCCAATCGCTTAGTACAGTGCTCTGCACACAGTAAGCGCTCAATAAATACGATTGATTGATTGATGGAGGTGGAAAAACACAGAGTGAGGGCAGGCAGCCAAAGTAGAAAATTTACAACTACTTAAATTATGCTCTTCTCACATTTTAACACACATTAAAATACAGGTCTTCTGGCTCTCAGGCCCGTACTCTTTCCACTAAGCTTTTCCTCTAGACTTTAAGTTGGCCCTCTAGACTGTAAACCTGGGGTCATTCATTCACTCAATTGTATTTATTGAGCGCTTACCGTGTGAGGAGCACTGTACTAAGCTCTTAGGAAGTACAATTAGGCTACAGATAGAGATAATCCCTACCCAACAACGGGCTCACGGTCTAGAAGGGGGAAACAGACAACAAAACGAAACAAGTAGACAAGCATCAGTAGATATAATCATCATCAATCGTATTTATTGAGCGCTTACTAGGTGCAGAGCACTGTACTAAGCGCTTGGGAAGTACAAATTGGCAACATATAGAGACAGTCCCTACCCAACAGTGGGTAATCAATATAATCGATTGATTTGGAGAGTACAACACACTGATATAACAGACATATTCCCTATTAAGTGCTTACTATGTGTCAAGCACTGTTTTAAACTCTGGGCTGGATACAAGTTTATCAGATCGGACACAGCCGTGTTCCCATATGGGGCTCACAGTCTGAATTGAAGGGAGCATGATTTAATCCCCATTTTACAGATGAGGTAACTGAGGCACAGAGAAGTTGAGTGACTTGCCCAAGATCACACAGCAAGCAATTAGTAAAGTAGGAATTCAAATACAGGTCCTTTGACTCTCAGGCTCCTACTCTTCCCACTAAGGCTTTCCTTTAGATGTAAGCTGGCCCTCTAGACTGTAAGCTTGTTGTGGTCAGGAAATGTATCAGTTCTATTAGATTGTACTTAGTTCTTAGCACTTAGTACATCAATCTGACCACAATACGTGCTCAATAAATCTGATTTATTGATTTTTTAGGCCAGGCTGCTAGTTCCAGCTCTGCCAGTGACCCGCTGTTCGACCCTTAGCAACTCATTCATTCAATCGTATTTATTGAGCACTTACTGTGTGCAGAGCGCTGTACTAACCCTTCACCTCTCTGGGTCTCAGATTCCTCATCTTTACAATGAGGCTAATACTACCTGCATGAGTTCAGATGCATGAAAGCACTTTGGAAAACAAAAGAACTGTATAAAAACCCAGGTACTATTGTTTCAGTATTTTCTACGAAGTATGCCTCATTTGGATCTATAGCTTGGAGATAAAACTTTTATTAAATTTCACAAGCTAAGGAGCGATAGGCATGGTCAATGCTAGAAGATAAAATATATAAGGAAAACCTCACTAAAGTATCACGTCAAATTGTGTACAAAAGACACTGACTGGGGTGTATCAAAAATATCAAAAGTCATGCCTCATTGACACAACTGCACTACTGAAAACTGTTTCATATTTTTCAGAGAACCTGCGGAAAACATATTTGCAAGATAAGTCATCTTGAACACGGAGAGGGAAGACCTAATGTTTTTGTCTAGTTGCCAGTGATCAGATTACTCAAAATTTACAAATCAGCTAGGAGAGAGGCTGAGACTCAAATGGTATAAAATGAATATCAGTTTCACCAACACCACAATGGACAACAAAGACAGCTTGATATTCCTGGGTTTGAACTACAATATTGCCTGCTTTACCAAATTCAAAGCTGTGCCATCAGAGGACCATGCCTGGTGAACTTTAACCTTGCAATGCTCTAGCAAATAAAAAAATAATGAATAGAAAGAAAATAGCCATCACTCCCTGGAACCTGAAGAAGATACTTGATGATGATAGGAAGAGTCACCTCAGATAAGGACAGCATTCCCTCCTAAACCAGCCGGAAAAGGAGCTGACGTAGTAGCATTTAGCAAAAATCAACTTACTGACTACTAGAAGCAGCATGGTGTAGTGGTTAGAGCACGTGCTACGGAGTCATCAGGTCATGGGTTCTAATCCTGGTCCTGCCATTTATCTGCTGTGCGACCTTGATCCAGTCATTTTATTTGGTTTATATGTTCTGTTTTGTTGTCTGTCTCCCCCTTCTAGACTGTGAGCCTGCTGCTGAGTAGGGACTGTCTTTATATGTTGCAAACTTGTACTTCCCAAGCGCTTAGTACAGTGCTCTGCACACAGTAAGCGCTCAATAAATATGATTGAATGAATGAATGAATTTCACTTTTCTATGCCTCAGGTACCTCATCTGTAAAATGGGAATTGTGAGCCTTACATGGGACAAGGGACTGTGTCCAACACGATTTGCTTGTATCCACCCAATGTTCAGTACAGTGCCTGGCCCATAGTAAGTGCTTAACAAATACCATAATTATTATTACTAGAATAAAGCACCAGGTATAGCCTCTAAAGAACCCTGTCCTTTTCAAACTGAAATGACTCAGAACTCCAAATTCTCATTGGTTCTAATCCTGGCTCTGCCATTTATCAGCTGTGTGACTTTGGGCAAGGCATTCAACTTCTCTGTGCCTGAGAGCTCACCTCCTCCAGGAGGCCTTCCCAGACTGAGCCCCTTCTTTCCTCTCCCCCTCGTCCCCCTCTCCATCCCCGTCTTACCTCCTTCCCTTCCCCACAGCACCTGTATATATGTATATATGGTTGTACATATTTATTACTCTGTTTATTTATTTATTTATTTTACTTGTACATTTCTATCCTACTTATTTTATTTTGTTGGTATGTTTGGTTCTGTTCTCTGTCTCCCCCTTTTAGACTGTGAGCCCACTATCGGGTAGGGACTGTCTCTATGTGATGCCAATTTGTACTTCCCAAGCGCTTAGTACAGTGCTCTGCACATAGTAAGCGCTCAATAAATACGATTGATTGATTGATTGATTGATTACCTCATCTGTCAAATGGAGATTAAGACTCCATTTGTCCCATGTGGGACAACCTGATTACCTTGTATCTTCCCCAGGGCTTAGAACGGTGTTTGATACATAGTAAGTTCCATCATTAATACCGTCATTATCATTATAAGGAGTAGTAACAGTAATAGTAATTAATAGGCAGACATAATAGTAGTAGTTTGTGGTAGTAGCAGTAGTAGTAGCATTAAGTTATTGTGGGTGGGGAACATGTCTATCACCCTTGTTATAAGGTAATAATAATAATAATAATAATAATAATAATAATAATGGCATTTATTAAGTGCTTACTATGTGCAAAGCACTGTTCTAAGCGCTGGGGAGGTTACAAGGTGATCAGGTTGTCCCACAGGGGGCTCACAGTCTTAATCCCCATTTTACAGATGAGGTAACTTAGACACAGAGAAGTTAAGTGACCTTCCCCAAGTCACACAGCTGACTAGTGGCGGATCCAGGATTTGAACCCCTGACCTCTGACTCCAAAGCCCGGGCTCTTTCCACTGAGCCACACTGCTTCTCTCTCCCAAGCACAAAATGCAGTACTCTGCACACAGTAATTGCTCACTAAATAAGATTGATTGATAGTAGTTGTAATAGTAGCAACAGCAGTACTAGCTGTAGTCATAGCAATTGTACTAGTACTCGAATTTATTTGTCTACCGAATGCAGAGCACTTTGGAAGAAGCAACTGAAGCTTCGTGCTAATGGTTTCTGAATTCCTAATCCAGCATTTGTTTTTGGGTATATTTGCCATAAATTGCCACAGAGAAGCAGCGTGGCTCAGTGGAAAGAGCCCGGGCTTTGGAGTCAGAGGTCATGGGTTCAAATCCCAGCTCCGCCACTTGTCACTTAACTTCTCTGTGCCTCAGTTCCCTCATCTGTAAAATGGGGATTAAGACTGTGAGCCCCCCGTGGGACAGCCTGATCACCTTGTAACTTCCCCAGTGTTTAGAACAGTGCTTTGCACATAGTAAGCATTTAATAAATGCCATTATTATTATTATAAATTCCACCATCACGATAACCCCATGCTCCTATGCTAGCAGTGGTAGGATGACAATTTGTACTTTCCAAGCGCTTAGTACAGTGCTCTGCACATAGTAAGCGCTCAATAAATACGATTGATGATGATGATGATGATGACAGAAATCTCCCTGAACGAACGAGCCATTTTTGGCCTGAATTCTCTCAGAGGATACCATTCAGGCAATAACTCCAGTTAGGACCCTTCTCACCAGATTACTAGGGAAAATAAATATCTGTACACATCCCTTAGTCAATCGATCACTTAATCAACGGTATTTATTGACCACTTACTATGTGCAGGCTGCCATATAAGTACTTGGTAGTACACAGGGTTGCACCTGGAGAGTTTCCAGTTCTCGACAAGACTCGGCCATGGGAGGGAGAGTCAAGCAGGGGCCTATCCATCCCGTTCCTAGCATGGCCAGTGGCTAGCGAGTGGAAGAAACACAACCTGCCTCAAGCCAAAAGCCACTTGTGCTGGGCAGCAGCAGCATGGGAGAGAGTCGAGGGTGGAAACCCAAGTTTACTGCAAGGAAGGAAGCAATGGTTAAACCACTTCCAGATTTTTACCAAGAAAATTCTATGGATCCACTACCAGAACGATTGCAGATGGAGGTGGGGCAGAACTTGACAATGACTTGACAATATAAAATAAGACAAGAGCACGACTTGTAGACCCCATCCCTGCCCTCAGAGAGTTTACAACCATTACCACCATCATCATCATTGAAATTCTCCATGCCCTGCTATGGGGCAAGGAAGATTCAGATGCTGGTGGTGTCAAATATTTCTTTCTGCATCAGATATTTAAAATATATCTATAAGACTGTGTTATTGAGACTTTTTCCTCTTGTCTGGGTCATCACAGCACTATGTTACGAAATATTTGGACAGCGTTAACAGCCATTGGAAAACGTTTAGTACATGTTTACTATTATTTTTATTTTGTTAATGATGTGCATTTAGCTTTCATTCTATTTGTTCTGACAATTTTGGCACCTGTCTACATGTTTTGTTTTGTTGTCTGTCTCCCCCTTCTAGACTGTTAGCCCGTTGTTGGGTAGGGACCGTCTCTGTATGTTGCCAACTTGTACTTCCCAAGCGCTTAGTACAGTGCTCTGCACACAGTAAGCGCTCAATAAATACGATTGAATGAATGAACGAATATCATCAATGTTATTTGTTGAGCACTTACTATGTGCAGAGCACTGTACAAAGTGCTTGGAAGAATACCCTTTGCCAATTGTCTGCTGTGTGACCCTGGGTAAGTCACTGCATTTCTCTGTGCCTCAGCTACCTCATCTGTAAAATGGGGATTAAGACTGTGAACCCCATGTGGGACAACCTGACTACCCTGTAGGAGAAGCAGTGTTGTTTAGTCGAATAAGCACGGGCTTGGGAGTCAGAGGATTTGGGTTCTAATCCCTCCTCCACCACTTAATAATAGTGATGGTCTTTGTTAAGCGCTTAAGCGCTGGGGGGATACAAGGTCATCAGATTGTCCCATATGGCTTTTAGACTGTGAGCCCACTCTTTTAGATTGTGAGCCCACTGTTGGGCAGGGACTGTCTCTATATGTTGCCAATTTGTACTTCCCAAGCGCTTAGTACAGTGCTCTGCACACAGTAAGTGCTCAATAAATATGATTGATGATATGGGGATCACATTCTTAATTCCCATTTTACAGATGAGGGAACTGACGCACAGAGGAGCTAAGTGACCTGCCCAAAGTCACACAGCTGACAAGTGGCAGAGCTGGGATTAGAACCCACGACCTCTGCCTCCCAATCCCGGCCTCTTTCCACTAAGCCAACTGTGTGACTTTGGGGAAGTCACTTCACTTCTCTGTACCTGTTACCTCATCTGTAAAAGGGGGATTAAGAGTGTGAGCCCTGTGTGCCACAACCTAATTACCTTGTATCTACCCCAGCGCTTAGAACAGTGTTTGGCACATAGTAAGCACTTAACAAATACTATTATTATTATTATTATTATTACCTCAGTTCTTAGAACAGTGCTTGGCACATATTAAGTGCTTAACAAACACCATAATAATAATTATTATTATTATTACATTACAGCAGAGTGGGCAGACACATTCCCCTCCCATAAGGAGTTTATGCACGTAAGTGCTGTGGGGTTGAGAGTGGAGCGAATATCATATATCCAAAGGTCACAGATCCAAGTGCATAGACAAAAATTTTTTTCATCTTGTCTTATACCATCGAGTTGTTTCCAAACCATAGCGACACCATGGACACAGCTCTCCCAGAACCCCCCGCTCTCCCACTGCAATCATTCTGGTAGTGTATCCAAACAGTTTTCTTGGTAAAAATCCAGAAGCGATTTACCATTGCTGTCTTCCTTGCAGTAAACGAGTCTCTAACCTCGACTCTCTCCCATGACGCTGTTGCCCCAAATTAGCAGTAGTAATATTAGTAGTTTTTGGTAGTGGTATTAGTAGTAATAACATTAGCTTGCTGTGGGCAAGCTAATTGTACTCTCCCAAGTGCTTAGTGCAGTGCTCAGCACACAGTAAGCACTCAATGAATATGATTGACTGATAATAGTTGCAGTAGTAGCAGCAACAATATTACCAACATGCATAATAAAGAAGCAGCATGGCTCAGTGGGAAGAGCCCGGGCTTTGGAGTCAGAGGTCATGGGTTAAAATCCCGGCTCCACCAATTGTCAGCTGTGTGACTTTGGGTAAGTCACTTTACTTCTCTGGGCCTCAATTCCCTCATCTGTAAAATGGGGATTAAAACTGTGAGTCCCACGTGGGACAACCTGATCACCTTGTATCTTCCCCAGCGCTTAGAACAGTGCTTTGCACATAGTAAGCACTTACCAAATGCCATAATTATTATTATTAGTAGTAGTAGTACTGGAATTTATTTAGTGTGTACTGAATGCTAAGCACTTTAGAAGAAGCAACTGAAACTTTATGCTTCCAAGGAAGCAGGGGAAAAAAGGCCTTATTCAGGGAAGGGCTCTTGGAAGAGATGCAAGGAGGCTTGCAGCACAGGATGTATTATCTCTGCATCATGATGCTTAAGCAAAAGTGCAGGGATCAACATCTTTCATCTCCCCATCCTCGGGTTTTGAAGGGGCGAAGTGTGATTGGTAGATTTGGGGAGAGAGGGCATTCCAGGCCTGAGGTAGGATGTAGGCCAGGGTTGCTACAGAGTTGTGATTTGCATGACAATCTTGCCATTGACTGATCCAAGATTTCTGCATCACCTAAGAATTCGGGAGCTCACACCTATTAATTCCTCCCACAGCCACCGTGTGCACTGCTTTATACAGTATTGTGACAGAGTTCATTCATTCATTCGTAATTATTCAGAATTTACTGTGTGCAGAGCACTATACTAAGCGCTTGGAAAGTACAATTCAGCAACAAAGAGAGACAATCCCTGCCCACAGAGGACACACAGTCCAGAAGGGGAGAAACAGACATCAAAACAAGTAAACAGGCATCAATGCCACCAATGTAAAACAGAGTTAGATAGATATATATAGATATAGAATATATTATATCATATTATTATTATATATAATGTATAATAATATAATAATATATAATAATATAGTATATAATATATAATAATATATAATAATATAGTATATAACATATAATCATATATAATATATAATAATACATAATAATATATAATAATATATAATATATTATATATAATATATTGCATTATATATTATATATAATATAATATATTATATATAATATATGGTATATAATATATATCATATTATGTATAATACATAAAATATTATACATAATAAATATATAATATAATATAATATAATATAATATAATATAATATAATATAATATAATGTAATATAATATAATATAATATAATATAATATATTATATTATAGAATATAGAATATAGAATATAGATATATTCTATATCTATATCTATCTATCTATCTGTCTATCTATCTATAACTCTATCTTATATATATATACACTCCAGAACAAGTAAAACAGGTATTAATATGAATAAATAGAATTATAGATATGTACACATATATACAAGTGCTGTGGGGTGACAAGGGAGGGGTGAGGTGAGGGAGGAGGGGGAGCTGAGGAAAAGGGGGGCTTAGTCTGGGAAGGCCTGCTGGAGGAGGTGAGCCTTCAATAGGGTTTTGAAGGGGAGAAGTGTGATTGGTGGATTTGAGGCAAGTGCTTAGTACAGTGCTCTGCACACAGTAAGCTCTCAATAAATAAGATTGAATGAATGAATGAAAGAGGAGAGAGGGCATTCCAGGCCGGGGGGAGGATGTAGGCCAGGGTGGCTACAGAGTTGCCATTTGCATGACAATCTTGCCATTGACTTCATTCATTCATTCATTCAATCATATTTATTGAGCGCTTCCTGTGTGCAGAACACTGTACTAAGCACTTGGGAAGTACAAGTTGGCAACAAATAGAGACGGTCCCTACCCAACAAACAGGCTCACAGTCTAGAAGGGGGAGACAGAGAACAAAACAAAACATGTAGACAGGCGTCAAAATCGTTAGAACAAATGGAATTGTAGCTATATACACATCATTAACAAAATAGAATAGTAAATATGTACAAATTAAATAAATAGAGTGCTGTGGTGAGGGGAAGGAGGTAGGGCGGCAGGGATGGAGAGAAGGAGAGGAAAAAGGGGGCTCAGTCTGGGAAGGCCTCCTGGAGGAGGTGAGCTCTCACGTACGAGGTTGTCTAAGAGTTCTGTCAGTCCTATCTACCTGGAGGCAAAGGGGTGGAATTATTCGCCTTTGTGATGCTCCATACCACTCTCTTTCCATTCCCTCAATTCCCAGTGCCTGCTCCTGTCTGTTCCCCATCACCTGAAGAATGTCTCACTCTTCTCAGAGGCAAAATTGATCAGTTGATCATCAATGTGTACTGGCATTTGCAAGTATTTGACAATTAATTAACGGGATTTGTATTTTTAGCCAACTCTGGCTTCTACAAATCATCACTTGATTTATCATGAGGAAACTGAGACACGAAGAAGTGTTCTGTTCCTTGCTTCTCTCTCACTACACTCTAACTAGTAAACCCACTCCTGTCATCCCTATCCACAGCACTTTCCCAAGCATTTAATGCAGTGCCCTGCACAGTCCACGTGCTTATTAAATATCAGTGATTTATTGATTAATCTGAATGGCCTTTAAACTTTCAGGAGGCAGTTGGAAGAGAATTGAAGGCGGGGTGGGTGGAGGAAGCACCCTCAAAAGCAAAGACACTACTCACCTGACAATTTCTTCAAAATGTCCGTTATTTTTCTAAACTCTTTGCAGGAAGGGTTCTTGTCTTTACTTCCCTCTCCCCCCCTCAAGCCCCTCCTCTCCTCAGAGAAGGGCTTTTGGTGGTGTTATAATAATAATAATAATAATAATAATAATAATAATAATAATAATAATAATGGCATTTATTAAGCACTTACTATATGCAAAGCACTGTTCTAAGCGCTGGGAGGTTACAAGGTGACCAGGTTGTCCCACGGGGGGCTCACAGTCTTAATCCCCATTTTCCAGATGAGGGAACTGAGGCCCAGAGAAGTGACTTGCCCAAAATCACACAGCTGGTAATTGGTGTTGCTGGGATTAGAACTTTTGCTAATTGCTAATTTTGCTAATTTTGGTAATTGCTAATTGGTAATTTGCTAATTTTGGTAATTTTGGTAATTGGTGTTGCTGGGATTAGTCTTTTAGACTGTGAGCCCACTGTTGGGTAGGGACTGTCTCTATATGTTGCCAATTTGTACTTCCCAAGCGCTTAGTACAGTGCTCTGCACATAGTAAGCGCTCAATAAATACGATTGATGATGATGATGATGATTAGAACCCATGACCTCTGACTCCAAAGCCCATGCTCTTTCCACTGAGCCACGCTGCTTTTCTAGCACCAGCAACAGATGGAGAGATGGGGATGGAAGCAGGGCCTCATGAGGGATTTAGGTTGCTCTCTCCTAAATTATGTTTTGAAGAATTTATCAGGTGGCTAGGATTTCTGCTTTTCAGAATGCTTTCCCTGCAGTGGAGCCAATATCGGGGTACGTGGGGGGATGGGAGAGGCTCAAGTTCACCTAATAACAATGGGAAAAAATTAAGGTGGTGATGGTGAATATTTAAGATAATAATAATGATGGTACTTGTTAAGTGCTTACTATGTGCCAAGCCTGTTTATAATAATAATAATAGCATTTATTAAGCGCTTACTATGTGCAAAGAACTGGGGAGGTTACAAGGTGATCAGGTTGTTCCACGTGGGGCTCACAGTCTTAATCCCCATTTTACAGATGAGGTAACTGAGGCACAGAGAAGTTGAGTGACTTGCCCAAAGTCACACAGCTGATAAGTGGCAGAGCCGGGATTTGAACCCATGACCTCTGACTCCAGAGCCCAGGCTCTTTCCACTGAGCCACGCTGCTTCTCTAGAAGCGCTGGGCTAGGTATGAGCTAATCAGTTTGGACAAAGTCCCCGTCCCGGGGAAGATGGTCTGGGTTCCAGCTCCCTCCCTTGCTGTGTGACTTTTGGCAAGACATTTAACTTTTTCTGACTTCAGTTTCCTTAGAAATGTAGATAATAATCCCCAATTTATATGTGTGTTGTAACTGCACAAATGGTCTCATTGACATGAAGGTGTTTTGGGAGTGAATGTGATGGGCATAGAAGACAATGTCCCAACATCAACTGGGTTCTAATCCCAGTTCTGTCACTTGTCTGCTGTATGACCCGGGCCAAGTCACTTCTCTTCTCTGTGCCTCAGTTGCTTCATCTGTAAAACAGGGATTAAGACTGTGAGCCTTATACAGGACAGGGACTGTGTCCAACCTGATTTCCTTGTAGCCACCTCGGTGCTTAGTACACTGCCTGGCACATGCTAAGTGCTTAATAAATATCAGAATTATTATTATTATTAGGTAGTCTTACTGCTTTCAGATAAACCAGTAAGTACTTGTTCTTGAGGGTTTTTTTGTTATTATTTATGAATGGATATGACCCTTTTTAACAGGGCAACTGCAATTCAAAAGTATTAGGATCCCTAGTCAAGATAATTTCTCCAATTATTTGGAAAATGGAGACAAAGCAAGCCTGGTGCTTTTATATGGAGGTTCATTTCAAGAACGTCTTCCTTTAAATTAGGTTAAAAAAAAACCCTGTATAAAAGAACTGGCAGTGATCTGTCCGCAGTGTGAGGATAAGTATTTAATTAGAGAAGGAACGTGGCCTACTGGGCAGAACCCAGGTCTTGGAATCAGAGGGCCTGGGTTCTAACCCTGACTCCATGATCTAACTTGGGTATTTCCTGTGGCTCAGTTTCCTCAACTGCTAAATGGGGATTCAATACCTCTTCTCCCTCCTACTGAGACTGTCTTACTTGTCTGGTTCCCCCCTTCTAGACTGTGAGCCAGTTGTGGGCAGGGATTGTCTCTCTTGCTGAATTTTACTTTCCAAGGGCTTAGTACAGTGCTCTGCACAAAGTGCTAAATAATTATGATTGAATGCATGTACCTCCACCAGGGCTTAGCACAGGGCTTGGCCCATAATAAGTGCTAAGCAAACAGCACAGTTGTTATTTCAAGTCAATTTCTCTGTGCCTCTGTTGCTGCATCTAAATAAGCAGGGAAAGACCCTTGTTCTCTCTCCCTCAGACTTTAAGACCCAGGTGGTTCGACTGAAATCCTGGCTCTGCCACCTTTCTGCTGTGTGTCCTTAGGAAAGTCACTTCACTTCTCTGTTCCTCATTTACCTCATCTGTAAAATGGGGATGAAGTCTGTGAGTCCCATGTGGGATAGGGGTTGTGACCCAACCTGATTACTTTGTATCTACCTCAGCACTTAGAACAGTACTTGGCATATAGTAAGTGCTTAATAAATACCAAAATTATTATTTTAGACTGTGAGCCCACTGTTGGGTAGGGACTGTCTCTATATGTTGCCAATTTGTACTCCCCAAGCGCTTAGTACAGTGCTCTGCACATAGTAAGCGCTCAATAAATACGATTGATGATGATGATGATTATTATTCCCTTATCTATCCCAGTGCTCAGCACGGTGATTCAACTGAGGCAGCACTCAGTAAATACCATAATAATGACCTGGTCTTGAAAGTGAGGAGGGGAAAAGCAAAATCTCAAGAATTATAGTCTCACGACTTCTTTTTTATTATCTGAAGTTATCAGTGGGTTCATCGACGGACACACAACCCCCAGATCTGCGGGCACAATTGCTGTCATCATTCGGGAACTATTTGTATTTGATATGGTAGGAATGAATTCCACAGAAGAAAAAAATCCACGTTGGAATAGCTATGAAAAAGTAGTTGCTCTACATGACATTTCATTTCTGGATAGTTGGGAAGATCAATGTACTTGCCTGCAGCTCACGAATTAATATCCTCCGCTATCGAGGAATGAGACACTGTGTACAGCAAGTTGTTCTTCATTGCTAACTTCTTGTCATGAGTAAGGTGGTAATAAGGTGGCTTCAGAATAGGTGTCACCCTTGGGATATAGTACTGCTCTATCTTAAAAACCACTAATCACCGTAGCTCATGGAGGTGGCTTACATTTACCACAGAAATGAGAAGGTTTCTCTCGGGTTTGCTTAGAGAAGTAGTGTTAGTGCTTAGAACAGTCCTGGCACATAATAAGCACTTGACAAATACCAAGATTCCTTGTAGCATTATGAGCACACCCTGACCAACCTCAGGCCCAGTTTTCAGGCTGTTAATAAAATTCCCGACTTAATGGAGCCTCCTTCTTTCCAGTTCTCCAGTGCTGCCACCAAAGTCTATTGGAAAGGCAACTAGATAAGGTGTCGGCTATATCTCTTCCTCCCTTCGAAGCCCTACTGAGAGCTCACCTCTCCAGGAGGCCTTCCCAGACTGAGCCCCCTCTTTCCTCTCCCCCACCTCATCCCCCCCGCCCTACCTCGTTCCCCTCCCCACAGCACCTGTATATATGTTTATACAGATTTATTACTCTATTTTAATTGTACATATTTACTATTCTATTTATTTTGTTAATGATGTGCATCTAGCTTTACTTCTATTTATTCTAATGACATGACACCTGTCCACATGTTTGGTTTTGTTGTCTGTCCCTCCCTTCTAGACTGTGAGCCCGTTATTGGGTAGGGACCATCTCTGTCTGTTGCCAACTTGTACTTCCCAAGCGCTTTGTAAAGTACTCTGCATACAGTAAGCGCTCAACAAATACGATTGAATCAATGAATGAATGACAGAAAAGGAAATGTGGAAATGAAGAAGAGGGTCAAGAAAGCCAGCATATCCTTTATGAAGAGATCAAACCAAGAGTGGATGTCACATGGTATCTGGTTCCAGACCCAATTAAATGTCTTCAGTCAGTCAGTCAGTCAGTCAATCATACTTATTGAGCACTTACTGTGTGCAGAACACGTTACTAAGAACTTGGGAAAGTACAATACAACCATAAATATTCCCTGCCCACGATGAGCTTACAGTTTAGAGGGGGAGACAGACATTAATAGAAATAAATGAATTACAGATATGCTCATAAGCGCTGTGGGGCTGGGAGAGGGAATGAATAAAGAGAGTAAGTCAGGGTGACACAGAAGGGAGTAGGAGGAGAGGAAAGGAGAGCTTAATCAGGGAAGGCCTCTCGGAGGAGATATGCCTTCAATAAGGCTGTGAAAGGGGGGAGCGTCATTCATTGTCTGTTGATATGAGGAGGGTGGACGTTCCAGGCCAGAGGCAGGATTCATTCATTCATTCATTCAATCGTATTTATTGAGCGCTTACTGTGTGCAGAGCACTGTACTAAGCGCTTGGAAAGTACAAGTTCGTAACATATAGAAACGGTCCCTACCCAATAGCAGGCTCACAGTCTAGAAGGGGGAGACAGACAACAAAACAACACATATTAACAAAATAAAATAAATAGACTAGTAAATATGTACAAGTAAAATAAATAGAGTAATAAATGAGTACAAAAATATATACAGGTCCATTGGGGAGGGGAAGGAGGTAGGGCGGGGGGGGATGAGGAGGGGGAGAGGAAGGAGGGGGCTCAGTGTGGGAAGGCCTCCTGGAGGAGGTGAGCTCTCAGTAGGGCTTTGAAGGGAGGAAGAGAGCTAGCTTGGCGGATGTGCGGAGGGAGAGCATTCCAGGCCAGGGGGAGGATGTGGGCTGGGGGTTGATGGTGGGACAGGCAAGAACGACAGGTGAGAAGCAGTGTGGCTCAGTGGAAAAGAGCATGGGTTTTGGAGTCAGAGGTCATGGGTTCAAATCCCGGGTCCGCCACTTGTCAGCTGTGTGACTCTGGGCAAGTCAGTTAACTTCTCTGGGCCTCAGTGACCTCATCTGTAAAATGGAGATTAAGACTGTGAGCCCCCCGTGGGACAACCTGATCACCTTGTAACCTCCCCAGCGCTTAGAACAGTGCTTTGCACATAGTAAGTGCTTAATAAATCCCATCATTATTAACGAGGCACAGTGAGGAGGTTAGCGGCAGAGGAAGGGAGGGTGCGGGCTGGGCTGTAGAAGGAGAGAAGGGAGGTGAGGTAATAGGGGGTGAGGTGATGGACAGCCTTGAAGCCAAGAGTGAGGAGTTTTTGCTTGATGTGTAGGTTGACTGATAGCCACTGGAGATTTTTGAGGAGGGGAGTAACGTGCCCAGAGCATTTCTGCACAAAGATGATCTAGGCAGCAGCATGAAGTATAGATTGAAGTGGGGAGAGACAGGATGTGGGTGAGAGCGTGGTGGTGAGATAGCTGAGACTGAGGTCCAGTGAGAAGGTTGGCAATAGAGGAGCCAAATGTGCAGACTGGCTTGTACTAGGAGAATAGTGATGTGAGGTAGGAGGAGGCAAGTATTTAAAACCAATGGTGAGGAGTTTCTGTTTGGTGTAGAGGTGAATGTAGAGCTGTAGTGTGGTCCAACCTTTCTATTGCTGTGAGACCTGTACCCTCCACAGGTGTTTCAACCTGGCTCCTCAAGCAGTTCCACCAGGGGACAGACTCACTATCAAATGGCTAGAATAGATCAGGGAAAATAATCAATCAATCAATTGCATTTATTGAGTTCTTACAGCATGCAGAACAGGGTGGCTTAGTGGATAGATCACGGGCCCAGGATTCAGAAGGACCTGGATTCTAATCCTGCCTCCAAAACCTGTCTGCCACGGGACCTTGGGCGAGTCACTTCACTTCCTCTGTACCTCAGTTATCTCATCTATGAAATGGGGATTAAGGATGCCAGCTCCACATGGGAAACAAACTGTGTCCAAGCTTGTATCTACACCAGGGCTTAGAACAATGCCTGGCACATGGTAAGTGTTTAACAAATGTCATAAAAAACACAATAAAAGAGAGTTGGGAGGCACAAACTGTTCTTACAAGGCACTTACAGTTGAGAGACAGAACCCGAGAAGAGAAATAATAATAATAATGATAATGGCATTTATTAAGTGCTTACTACGTGCAAAGCACTGTACTAAGCACTGAGGAGGTTACAAGGTGGTCAGGTTGTCCCATGATAAGGATATTTATATGTGTTGTGGTACTGGGGTTAGAATCAAAGTATTTAAGTAGTACACAGCCAAGGGCATAGGTGACACGGAGGGGAGGTGGATAGGGGAAATGAGGACTTAATTCAGGAAGGATATTTGGATACTAGGTGGTTTTAGGATGGTTTGGAAGGTGGGAATCTAGCTAAACCAACAGCGTGGCATGATACTCAGAAGGTCATGGGTTCTAATTCCGGCTCTGCCACTGGCCTGCTGTGTGACCTTGGGCACATCACTTCACTTCTCTGAGCCTCAGTTCCCTCATTTGTAAAATGGGGATTGAGACTGTGAGTCCCACATGGGACAGGGACTCTGTCCAACCCAATTTGCTTGTATTCATCCCAGTGCTTAGTACAGTCCCTGGCACATAGTAAGCACTTAACAAATACCACAATTATTATTATTAAGCTCACAATCAATCCCGGCCCCACCACTTGTCTGCTGTGTGACCTTGGGCAAGCCACTTAACTTCTCTGTGCCTCAGTTATCTCATCTGTGAAATGAGGATTAAGACTGTGAGCCCCATGGGGGACAACCTGATTACCTTGCATCTACCCCAGTGCTTAGAACAGTGCTTGGCACATACTAAGCACTTAACAAATATCATCATCATCATCATCATCATCATCATCACAGACTGTTTCATCTAGTTTCAGCTCTGCATTTCACTCCTTGAGTGACCCTAGAAAAGATACATGTAAAACCCGGTGAAACAGTAAGAATTCTCACAGGACTGAGGTGAAGAATCAGTCAATCCAACAACAACATTTATAAACACTTATTATATGCAGACTAGTGTTCTAAATGCTAGGAAGATTATAATAGACATTAATAATAACAATAGCGTTGGTATTTGTTAAGCACTTACTATGTGCCAAGCACTGTTCTAAGTGCTGGGGGGTAATACAAGGTAATCAAGGTTGTCCTACATCAGGCTCACAGCTTTAATCCCCATTTTTACAGATGAGGGAACTGAGATTCAGAGAAGGTAAGTGACTTGTCCAAAGTCACACAGAGAAGCAGCATGGCTCAGTGGAAAGAGCCCGGGCTTTAGAGTCAGAGATCATGGGTTCAAATCCCAGCTCCGCCAATTGTCAGCTGTGTGACTTTGGGCAAGTCACTTAACTTCTCTGTGCCTCAGTTACCTCATCTGTAAAATGGAGATTAAGACTGTGAGCCCCCCATGGGACAACCTGATCACTTTGTAACCTCCCCAGTGCTTAGAACAGTGCTTTGCACGTAGTAAGTACTTAATAAATTCCACTGGTAAAAAAAAAAAGTGGCAGAGCTGGAATTAGAACACATGACCACTGACTCCCAAGCCTGGGCTCTTACCACTGAGCCACATTGCTTCTCTATTAGTACACATGAACCCTGCCCTCAAGGAACTTACAATTTAAAGGCAGAGATAAGCATTTAAATGAATTACAGATAAAGTATAAATGTAGGTAGCACACTTTTTTAGATGGAGATGCAGGTTATGGTGAATTTGCTCTTCTAACTGGTGCCTCTTACACAGAGATTCTCGCCTTCTCCTGCTACTGCCAGGATGTCTTCAATGTGTACTGACTTTATTCCTCTAAGCTTCTCTGTTAACAATGAGGCTTTTTTTTTTTGTATTTGTTAAGCACTTACTGTGTGCCAGGCATTGTACTAAGGGGGCAAGTAAGCACTATGATAATAATGATAATGATGATAATGATGATAATAAAATAATTACAGTATCTGTTAAGCTCTTACTACATGCCAGACACTGTTCAAAGCACTGGGGTAGTTACGAGGTAATCGGGTTGGATACAGTCCCTGTCCCCCATGGAGCTCACAATCTTAATCCTCATTTTACAGATGAAGTCACTGAGGCCCGGAGAAGTGAAGTGACTCACCCAAGGTCACACAACAGACAAGTGGCAGAGCTGGGATTAGAACCCAGGTTCTCCGTACTCCCAGGCCCATGCTCTACCCACCAAGCCATGCTGCTTCTCTCATAATAATAATAATAACAATGGCATTTATTAAGCACTTACTATGTGCAAAGCACTGTTCTAAGCACTACACTTCCCAAGTGCTTAGTACAGTGCTCTGCACACAGTAAGCGCTCAATAAATAGGATTGAATGAATGAATGGGGAGGTTACAAGGTGATCAGGTTGTCCCACGGGTGGGCTCACAGTCTTCATCCCCATTTTACAGATGAGGTAACTGAGGCACAGGGAAGTTAAGTGACTTGCCCAAAGTTACACAGCTGACAAGTGGCGGAGTTGGGATTTGAACCCATGACCTCTGACTCCAAAGCCTGTGCTCTTTCCACTGAGCCACGCTGCTTCTCTCTTCTATTTCAGCCCACTTGTTAGAAACTGGGATTGCAGTTATATCTGACTTCTAGTCTGCACTCAAACTACAAGGGGATTTTTAAGTGAATAACTTTATTAAGGAGTTAACAAAGCTACAATTTTTCTGTGAACACGAGAAAAACCATCATAAAGGGTTTAGTGAAATTACATCATACTGTGATGACATCATTTGTGTTTTTAATGTGGTCCAGGATATTTCCTGTAGGATGGGCATTAACATGGTTTCAGGGCTCTCACCGTTTAAGAGATCCATTTATATGATGCTAGTGACAGAATCTGTTGAATTCATATTTAATTTCTAGTTTGGCCATTGGAAAATTCAATATTCCAGCGGCTCTTTCTTCATTTGATTAGACAGTCTGAATTGATGTTGTGAGTACAAGAAATAATTCTGTGTTGGACAACGGTTTGAGAAGTGGCATGCCCCTCCTGCTCCTCCGGTCAGCCAAGCGTCAGTCAATTGTATTTATTTTCAGGAAACAGGGTGGCCTAATGGATGGAGCTCGGACATGCAAGTCAAAAGCACCTGGGTTCTAATCCTGGCTCGGCCACTTGTCGGCTTTGTGACCTTGGGTAAGTCACATCCCTTCCTCTGTGCTTCAATTTCCTCATCAGGAAAATAGGGATTAAGACTGTGAGCCCGGTGTGGGACATAGACTGTGTTCAAACTGATTAGCTCGTATCTACCACGGTGTTTAGAACAGTGATTGACAGTAGAAAGTGCTTAACAAATATTATGATTATCGTTATTGTTATTATCATCATCATTAACTTGTATCTACCCCAGGGCTTAGTGCAGTGCCTGGCATATTGAAAGACCAAAATAAATATCATATAAAAATTGCTTTGCATGGATTCCCATTTTAGATTTTGGGGAGTCCATCATGTCCCTGTGGTTTCCTGCTTCACATGAAAGATCTATAGCCCAGGAACTCACAGAGAGCTCACTTCCTCCAGGAGGCCTTCCCAGACTGAGCCCCCTTTTTCCTCTCCTCCTCCCCATCCCCCCCAGCCCTACTTCCTTCCCCCCTCCACTGCACCTGTATATATGTTTATACAGATTTATTACTCTTTATTTTACTTGCACATATTTACTATTCTATTTATTTTGTTAATGATGTGCATCTAGCTTTACTTCTATTTATTCTAATGACTTGACACCTGTCCACATGTTTTGTTGTCTTGTCTGTCTCCCCCTTCTAGACTGCGAGCCCGTTGTTGGATTGGGACCGTCTCTATATGTTGCCAACTTGTAACATAGCGCTTAGTACAGTGCTCTGCACACAGTAAGCACTCAATAAATACGATTGAATGAATGAATGAATGAACATCCTGTAAAATCCTGAGACCCATCAGGGCTTCCTGTTTCTCTTGGCAACATCTAAAATAATGAGAATAATAATAATGATTGTGGTATTTGTTAAGTACTTACTACATGCCAGGCACTGTACTAAGCTCTCGGGTGGATACAAGCAAATCAGTTTGAACAGAGTCTTTGTCCCACATGGGGCTCAAAATCTTAATCGCCATTTTACCACTGAGGTAACTGAAACCCAGAGAAGTAAAATGACCTTCCCAGAATGACACAGCAGACGTCATCATCATCATCAATCGTATTTATTGAGCGCTTACTGTGTGCAGAGCACTGTACTAAGCGCTTGGGAAGTACAAGTTGGCAACATATAGAGACAGTCCCTACCCAACAGTGGGCTCACAGTCTAAAAGGGGGAGACAGAGAACAAAACCAAACATACTAACAAAATAAAATAAATAGAATAGATATGTACAAGTAAAATAAATAAATAAATTAATAGAGTAATAAATATGTACAAGCATATATACATATATACAGGTGCTGTGGGGAAGGGAAGGAGGTAAGATGGGGGGATGGAGAGGGGGACGAGGGGGAGAGGACAAGTGACAGAGCTGGGATTAGAACCCAGGTCCTTCTGACACCCAGGCCCTATCCACTAGGTCACGCTGCTATCTATAGCTCAGGTCTCATCTTGTCTTTTGCTGTTTTCAACCCATAGCGACACCACGGAACCGTCTGTCCCAGAACGCCCCGCTCTCCATCTGCAATCATTCCAGTAGTGTATCCATTGAGTTTTCTTGGTAAAAATCAGGAAGTGGTTTACCACTGCCTATTTCTGCTCAGTAAACTTGAGTCTCCTCCCTTGACTCTCTCCCCTGTTGCTGCTGCCCAGCATGGGTGAGTTTTGTTTTGTAGCAGATGGCCTTCCACAAGCTAGCCACTGGCCAAGCTAGAAATGGAATGGGTAGGCCTCTGCTTGGCTCTCCCTCCCGTAGCCGAGACTGGTAGAGTATTAGAAACTCTCCAGGAGTGACCCTGAGAGGGGAATAGCTCAGGTACACTCTGCTAAATCCTGAAGCTTCTCAGGTCTTCCTCTTTCTTCTGGGAAGATATATAGCTAAACATCCCATATAATTCAGGACCCTGGGACAACAAAAACTGTGGCCTGGGCCTTCTGAAAGGCAGGCTACAAGGAGAGAAACCAAGCACTGGTCAACGAATTAAAGAGAAACACACAAGATAATAATAATAGTAATCATAATAATTATGGTATTTGTTAAGCCCTTACTATGTTCCAGGCACTGTACTGAGTACTGGGGTGGATACAAGCAAATTGGATTGGACACAGTCATTGTCCAATATAGGGCTCACAGTCTCAATCTCTGTTTTACAGATGAGGTAACTGAGGCCCAGAGAAGTGAAGTGACTTGCCCCAGGTCACCCAGCAGACAAATGGCAGAGCTAGGATTAGAACCGATGACCTTCTGACTCTCAAATCCATGCTCTTTCCACCACATCATGCTGCTTCTCCATGCCAACCTAGAACAACTTTACATATGTGCCCTTATATCATCAATTGGTCGTATTTATTGAGTGCTTACTGTGTGCAGTGCACCATTAGGTACTCAGGAGAGTATAATATAACAGAGTTGCTAGACATGTTCTCTGTCCCCTAGGATCTATTCCCTTTTAGGTCTCTATCAGCACCTAGATGGAACAAGAAGGAGTAGGGGTGATTCTGGAGGCAGAAGAAGGGCGATGCCTGGGGCTTGGAGATGAGAGGTGTTATGACTGCTAGGTCACTGGGTGGGGAAAAATCCATAAAAGGCAGGACGAGTAATAAATCGGGAAAAGTCTGTTGTTGCTGGCAAAATGTCCCATTGCTTCAGCTTTTTGAAATGGGGCATTAGCCATCCTAGTTTGGCATTGTCCATGTGGACCCTGAAAAATCGCTCAATTCACGTGATTGAATGAATGAATGGCAATGGAAGGGCTTTGGCTGAGCTGGTTTGGACAATGTGGTGCTCTCTGTGTGGACACAATGACACCACATTCATTTAGTAATTTATATTCAGGTCTGTCACCTCCTTTAGACTGTATGCTCTTCGTGGTCAGGGAATGTGTCTGTTATATTGTTATAGTGTACTCTTCCAAGCACTTAGCACAGTGCACTGCACACACAGTAAGTACTCAAGAAATATGACTGGCTAACGTGAGTAACAGGGGCTCCAAAAATGATTATTGCACTGAGACCAAGAGACTAAGAGTTTTCTTTAACTGGATAGCTATTTGCCAGCGCAACAATATACATCTTCGACTGAAATGAACAGTTGTATCGAGGTAAATTGAAACATTTTCTTATGGAGATTTGCAGTGCAAATAGGTCATCAACTTTGTATGACTAGATAACCGTCTGACCTGGATGGCTGAAACATTCACTAATTTGGAGGCAAGAGAGTAAACGAGGAGACCCCTTGAGGTCCTTTCCAGGAGTAGGGCTCTATGATCTCATGATCTTATCTATGTTCAAAACCTCGTTAAGTAATGCCAACTAAAAAAAAAAGATAAATACATTTCCGATAGGTTGTTTACTCTCATGGTAATAATAATGATGGTATTTCTAAAGTGCTTACTATGTGTCAAGCACTGTTCTAAGCACTGGGGGAGATACAAAGTCATCAGGTTGTCCCACGTTGGGCTCAGTCTTAATCCTCATTTTCCAGATGAGGTAACTGAAGCACAGAGAAGCTAAGTGACTTGCCCAGGGTCACACAGCAGACAAGTGGCAAAGTCAGAATTAGAACCCACGTCCTCTGACTCCCAAGATCCTGCTCTTTTGTTTACTGTGGGGCTTGTGGAATATGCCTGGTGTTTCTATTCTTCTATTATATTTTCCCAAGCACTTTCTATGGTGCATTGCACTCACTGATTAAGACTTTGAGACGTATGCGAGATCGGGACTGTGTCTGACCCAATTATCTAGAATCTATCCCAGCACTTAGTACAGTGACTGACACACAATAAGTGCTTAACAAATACCATATTTATTATCAATATTGTTACTGTTACACTGTTATTATTAATACCATGAGCCCCATGTGGAACATGGACTGTGTCCAACCTGAGTAGCTTGTATATACCCCAGCATTTAGTACAGCACACATAGTAAGCGCTTAACAAATGCCATCATTATTTATTTAATCTCCATAGATTATGTCTGACTCAATTATCTAGAATCAATCCCAGCACTTAGTACAGTGACTGACACACAATAACAAATACCATATTTATTATCATTATTGTTACTGTTAAACTGTTATTATTAATACCATGAGCCCCATGTGGCACATGGACTGTGTCCAACCTGAGTAGCTTGTATATACCCCAGCATTTAGTACAGCACACATAGTAGGCGCTTAACAAATGCCATCATTATTTATTTATTCTCCATAGACTGTCTGACCCAATTATCTAGAATCTATACCAGCACTTAGTACAGTGACTGACACACAATAAGTGCTTAACAAATACCATATTTATTACCATTATTGTTACTGTTACACTATTATTAATACCATGAGCCCCATGTGGCACATGGACTGTGTCCAACCTGAGTAGCTTGTATATACCCCAGCATTTAGTACAGCGCACATAGTAAGCGCTTAACAAATGTCATCATTATTTATTTAATCTCCATGGACTGTGTCTGACCCAATTATCTAGAATCTATCCCAGCACTTAGTACAGTGACTGACACACAATAAGTGCTTAACAAATACCATATTTATTACCATTATTGTTACTGTTACACTGTTATTATTAATACCATGAGCCCCATGTGGAACATGGACTGTGTCCAACCTGAGTAGCTTGTATATACCCCAGCGTTTAGTACAGTGCGCATAGTAAGCACTTAACAAATGCCATCAGCATTTATTTAATCTCCATTTTACAGATGAGGTAACTGAGGCACAGAGAAGTTAAGTGACTTGCCCAGAGTCACACAGCTGACAATTGAACCTTTGACCTCTGACTCTCAAGCCCATGCTCTTTCCACTGAACCATGCTACTTCTCTATAATACAACAGACACATTCCCTGCCCACAGCAAGCTATAAATATCTGTCTCCCCCTCTAGAATGTAAGCTCATTATGGGCAGGGAATGTGTCTGCTAACTCTCTTGTATTGTACTCTCCAAAGTGCTTAGAACAGGGCTCTGCACATAGTAAGCACTTGATAAATTCCACTGATAGATTGATTTTAGGTAAGACTCTTCCTCACAATAAAACTGATCATGTCAGAAGGCTAAACCAAATAAAGCAGTGTGCTTATAATGAGTGTGTTTTATTCGGTCTGTCTTCATCACCAATCACCATCAATCATATTTATTGAGCGCTTACTGTGTGCAGAGCACTGTACTAAGTGCTTGAGAAGAATTAGTCTTCTTGTGACTAATAAATAACGAGGAAGACATAGCCATTGTGACATTTTTAAACATTTTAGTTTTCAAAGGAAAGGTGAGCATGAGCTGATGGTTAAACGAATAATGATGACAATCTAATTGCACAAATAACACAAAAATGGGTACATCATTTCTCGATATTTATGTGAATACACCATGTGAGAATATTTATTTCTCTACAGGCAGTTCCTTATTCTCCCCACGATCAAACCTTACTTACAGGTATAATATGATAAAATAATTACAATCCATTTTTTTTAAAGGAGCAAGAAATGATACCCATGATTAGTCACAAGTGATATATAAAAATTCTTATGAGAACCCATTTCTTTTTTTTTAATGGGATTTGTTAAGCCCTTAATATGTGCCACGCACTGTTCTGAGGTCTGGGGTAGATATGAATTAATTAGTTTGGACACAGTCCCTGTCCCATATGGGGCTCACAGTCTTATTCCCCACTGTACAGATGAGGTAACTGAGGCACGGAGAAGTAAAGTGACTTGTCCAAGGTCACACAGACAGGTTAAAGAGCTGGGATTAGAACCCAGGTCATTCTGACTCCCCACCTCAGTGCTCTATTCACTAGGCCTTGCTAGTTCTCATGGCCTAGGATAACAATTCCCATAACATTCCCTTTATATCCTTCCCTACCCACTTTGTGTCACCCTAATAATTGGGGCCACAGTTTTCGTGCAAATATGGATTTTATTTCTGCAGTCCCTTGCTTTGAGTGGACCCCAAGTGGAGCCTTATATCCAAGCGCTTAATACAGCGCTCTGCACACAGTAAGTGCTCAATAAATCCAACTGAATGACCTCAACCTGTAACAGTCAAGAAGACTCAACCAAAAGTATTTATTGTTCATTTTCTATTTATTTATAGTATTTATATTAGAGAAGGAGCATGGCATAGTGGAAAGAGCACAGGCCTGGGGGTCAGAAGGTCGTGGATTCTGATTCCCACTCTGCCACTTGTCTGCTGTGTGACCTTGGGCATGTCGCTTTACCTCTCTGTGCCTCAATTACTTCAGCTATAAAATGCGGATTGAGACTGTTAAGACTATAAGCCCCATGCTTGGAACAAGGGACTGTGTCCAAATCAATTTGCTTGTAACCACCCCAGTGTTTAGTACAGTGCCTGGCGCATAGTGAGTACTTAACAAATACCTCAATTCTCATTATAATTATGATTAGGTGCTTACTTTGTGCAGAGCAATGTGCTAAGCACTTGGGAGAGTACAATACAACGGAGTTGGCAGACATGCTCCTTGCCCACAAGGAGCTTTCACTGTAGAGAAAGAAACAGACCTTAAATTGATGCAGTGTGGACTAGTGGGGAGAGCATGGGCCTGAAAGTCAAAAGGACCTGGGTTCTAATCCCTGCTTTGCCACTTGCCTGCTGTATGGCCTTGGGCAAGTCACTTCACTTCTCTGTGCTTCATTTACCTTATCTGTAAAATGGGGATTAAGAATGTGAGCCCAATGTGGTACAGGGACTGTCTCTATATGTTGCCAATTTGTACTTCCCAAGGGCTTAGTACAGTGCTCTGCACACAGTAAGCGCTCAATAAATACGATTGATGATGATAATAATAATAATAATAATGACATTTATTAAGCACTTACTATGTGCAAAGCACAGTTCTAAGCGCTGGGGAGGTTACAAGGTGATCAGGTTGTCCCACATGGGGCTCACAGTCTCCATCCCCATTTGACAGATGAGGGAACTGAGGCCCAGAGAAGTGAAGTGACTTGCCCAAAGTCACACAGCTGACAAGTGGTGGAGCCGGGTTTAGAACCTATGACCTCTGGCTCCCAAGCCCGGGCTCTTTCCACTGAACCACACTCTCTATCGTGAATCTACACCAGTGCTAAGTATAGCACTTGGCATATAGTAAGGGCTTAACAAATACAGCAATTTTTATTACAATTCTCTCTCTCTCTCTCTCTCTCTCTCTCTCTCTCTCTCTCTATGTATATATATATATATATATATATATAAATGTTGTGGGCCTAAGGGTGGGGTGAATATCAAATATTTGAAGTGCACGGTGATATTCAAGTGCATAGGTGTCACAGAAGGGAGAGGGAGTCGGGGAAATGAGAATTTAGTATGGGAAGGCCACTAGCAGATGTGATTTAAATAGGGTTTGAGAAAGGGAGGATAGTGGTGGTCGGTCCATATGTTAGGGGAGGGAGTTCCAAGAAATAGGGAGGACGTGGGCAAGAGGTCGGCAGTGACATAGATGAGGCCAAGGTACACTGAGTAGGTTGGCATTTGTCTGCTGTGTGTCCTTGGGCAAATCACCTCACTTCTCTGGACCTCGTTACTTCATCTGTAAAATGAGGATTGAGAGAGTGAGCCCCATGGGGGACAGGGACTGTGTCCAACCCTGTTTGCTTGTATCCACTCCAGTGCTTAGTACAGTGCCCGCACATAGTAAGCACTAAATACCGCAATTATTATTATTGTTATTATTATTAGAGGAGTGAAGTATATGGGCTATGTATAGTTAGGAAATCAGTGAGTTAAGCATGGAATGTGTCTGGCTATATGGTTTTATTGTACTCTCCCAGGAACTTAGGACAGTACTCTGTGCACAGTCAGTGCTTAATACATATGAATGATTGATTGATTGATTGATAGACTGATAGATTCATTGATTAAGGTAGAAGGAGGAGAGATGATTGAGTGCTTTGAAGACAGTGGTAAGAAGTTTTGGTTTGATATGGAGGTGGGTGGGCAACCACTGGAATATCTAGAGAAGTGGGGAGATGTGGACTCAGTTTTTTTTAGAAAAATGATCAAGGCAGCAGCTTGAAGTAAGGACCTGCTTGGTTGGAAAGGATTGGGCAGATTTTAGAAATGTTGTGAAGGTAGAACCACTGGAATTTGATGACAGATTGAATGAGAGGGATGAGAGGAAGATAATGTCAGTCCGGGATGATAGTGGTGTTGAGTACAGTGTTGGGAAAGACAGGGGGAAGATGGCATTTGGGTGGGAAGATAAGGAGTTCTGTTTCAGACACAGGTGCAGATGTTGAATGAAAGGGGACACAGAACTGCACCTTGAGGGACTGCCACAGTTGTAGTTCTAAAGCAGAAGAGGAGCCCATGGAAGAGAAATAGGAGAAGAACAAGGAGAGGGTTCAATATGGCCCCACTTTCAAACCTCCTCTTCCATGACAGTGTGACGGGTCATAGTTTTTCTAAGACCATCTCTTCTTTCGAGAAACAGATGTCACTTCTGTATATAGAAGAGTTAGGACTTTCCGTGACACTGGGAGATGGTCAGATGGCCCCACTCATTGAGTCTATACCATTACCTCAACCTCTCTGAGTGGTTGTCATCATCTGGTCTCAACCACTGAATGCATATGTTCTCCTAATTTATTGCTAACTGTTCTTCCTTCTTACAGTCTGTTTAGCACACAACGGACCTCTTCCCTTACATTCTTAAGCAAGCCGGGCATGCTTATGCAAGGCTGACATTCCACCTTACACTCTCTAAACCTTCTAGGGTCTTGTAGGCTACAATGCCTTAAGCCCCTGCTCCCTTTCTTTTGCTAGAGATCTTACCTAAAGTAACAAATTACATGGTGCTGAAGCTGGAATTTTGTTCTATTCATTCTATTGTACTTACTGAGTGCTTACTGTTTGCAGAAGACTGTACTAAGAGCTTGGGAGAGTATAATACAACAATAAATGGACACATTCATATTCCCTGCCCACCACGAGTTTACAGTCTAGAGGTGGGGAGACAGACATTATACAAATAAATAAATTACAGATATATACATAAGTGCTGTGGGGCTGGGAGGGGGAAAGAATAAAGGGAGCAAGTCAGGGCAATGAAGAAGGGAGTCGGAGAAGAGGAAAGGTGGGCTTAGTCAGGGAAGGTCTCTTGGAGGAAATGTGGGGAGAGCAATTTTCTGTCAGATTAGGGGTGGGAGGGTGTTCCAGGCCAGAGGCAGGATGTAGGTGAGGGGTCGGCAGAGAGATAGATGAGATTGAGGTACAGTGAGAAGGTTAGCAGTAGAAGAGCAAAGTGTGCAGGCTAGGTTGTAGTAAGAGAGTAGTGAGGAGAGGCAGGAGGTGGCAAGTTGATGGACTGCTTTAAAGCCACCATTGAGGAGTTTTTGTTGGAAGTGGAAATGGATGGGCAACCAGTGGAATTTTTCAAGGAGTGGGGAAACAAGTCCTGAACGTTTTTGTAGAAGAATGATCTGGGCATCAGAGTGAATTATGGACTGGAGTAGGGAGACACAAGAGGCTGGAAGGCCAACAAGGAGGCTGATGCAGTAATCCAGGTGGGATAGGATGAGTGATTGTATTAACACGGTAGCAGTTTGGATGGAGAGGAAGGGCAGATTTCAGCGATGTTGTGGAGGTGGGACCAACAGGATTTAGTGGAGGATTGAATATGTGGGCTTGATAATTAATATTTTTTAATTTATAACTTTGAGTTAATCTTGGCAGGTGTGATTACAGCTGAGGAAAGAGACCCAGTCAGGCTACTGTTCACACTAGATCCAGGCAAATGTATAGTACAATTCCTTGAGATTTTCATCTGCATCTCCATATGTTAAGAAACATACTGAGTAAATCAGACGTTCAAAGACCATGCCACCAGTTTTACCCCACTGAAATATTCTCCCCGTACATAAAAGAATCCAACTAGAAACTATTCTTCAATTTTTATTAATAAGGAAAGCTCCCTATTAGATGCTCATTTGGGTAAAATTAACACCAGCATTGGTTGGGAAATATCCTGTTAATTGTTCACATATAACTCTTCTCTTCTGGGGTCTTCAGTAGCTGCTAATGAGCACAAGGAACCCTTCTCAACCCTTGTTTTCCCTTGCAATGTGCTTTTTAATAGACCTAAATACACTGATTTGTGCAGAAAGCTGATTCCCTAAAATTTTATGAAATAGAATTCTAATTCAGAATAAAGGGGGGTTCTTGGATTGTGCTGATCTGCTACTCGATAGTCTCAGCAATATTTAGAGATAGTATCCACTTTCCATCTATTCAGATTCCTCTAATACACTCCAAACAGGAGTGTCTTTAATTCAGACCAAGTGGTGAGACAATAGGGTAAAAAGTATTCAAGGAAAACAAATTTTACAATAGGCCTTATTAGCCCAACCCAATCAATCAATAATAATAATAATGACATTTATTCAGCGCTTACTATGTGCAAAGCACTGCTCTAATCAATCAATCATCACTGATGTTGATTGAATATTTATAATTGTACATCACTGGAAGGAACACCTGACCATATTTTCAAATGTAGATCTCAATCTTCAAGGTCTCATTACCTAATGGGGCACATAGCCACTTAAATCAATCAGTCGTATTTATTGAGTGCTTACTGTGTGCAGAACACTGTACTAAGCGCTTGGGAAGTACAAATTGGCAACGTATAGAGACGGTCCCTACCCAACAGTGGGCTCACAGTCTAGAAGGGGAAGACAGAGAACAAAACAAAACATATTAACAAAATAAAATAAATAGAATAGATATGTACAAGTAAAATAAATAAATAGAGTAATAATAAGTACAAACATATACAAATATACAGGTGCTGTGGGGAGGGGAAGGAGGTAAGGTGGGGGGGATGGAGAGGGAGAGGAGGGGGAGAGGAAGGAGGGGGCTCAGTCTGGGAAAGCCTCCAGACTTCACTTAAACAGAGAAGTCAACAATTAGAATGAATTATAACAATGTTTTTTAGAAAAAAAAAACAGTAGTGATTCAACATTTGAAACATCTCGCTTAGTACAGTGCTTTGCAAACACTTAGTGCTCAATAAATAAGATGGAAGGAATGAATGGTGAAAAAAATGAATAGATTTTTACCATCCCTTTCAATTTAAGCCTCATAAAAAGGTGAAACAATCCTCAGAAGTCCCTACCATCTTTGACAACTTCTAAAATTCCCCTGGTGTGATTAGAAGGCATGGATTATTTCAATGATCTTTGAATCATCTTCCTTTTCTCCTTATTTCCCACTGAAACAGTCGTTGACCCCAATTTTTTTATGGATAACATGGGGGTTTGCAGGAATACAACTAGTATGTTGTGCACACAGTAAGCGCTCAATAAATACGATTGATTGTAAAATGAATGCCTCATTGTTGGCGTGGATTTGGCAGTGAGGGGAATGTACCCTCCATCCCCATTTTGGGGAGGTAAACTGCCTATGCAGCAGATTACACACATACAGAGCCCATAGTATCCCCATTTATTCACGCCATAATTCCAGTTAACATTCCAGTAGAAAGGTCACTTTTAGAATCATACCTATGCTACGTGGTAATTTTGTTCACATACTAAAGCTCACTGAATTTCAATAACTGGACTTCAACAATGAAGCAGTGTGGCCTAGTGGAAAGTGCACGGGCCTGGGATTCAGAGGACGTGGGTTCTAATCCTCATTCTGCCATTTGCTAGCTGTGAGACCTTGGGCAAGTCACTTAACTTCTCTGGACCTCAGTTTCCTCATTTTAAAAATAGGGATTAAATCCTCCCCCCCTCCTACTTAGACTGTAAGCCCCATGTGGAACGGGGACTGTTTCCAATCTGATCATCATCCCGGCTCCACCAATTGTCAGCTGTGTGACTTTGGGTAAGTCACTTAACTTCTCTGTGCCTCAGTTCCCTCAGCTGTAAAATGGGGATGAAGACTATGAGCTCCCCGAGGGACAACCTGATCACCTTGTAACCTCCCCAGTGCTTAGAACAGTGCTTTGCACATAGTAAGTGCTTAATAAATTCCATTATTATTATTATCTTTTATATACCCCAGTGCATAGTGCAGTGCACACATAATAATTGCTTAACAAGTATGATTTAATCATATATATATATATATATGCATATATATATATATATATATATATATATGTATACATGAACAGTCTTGTTTATGTTATAAGTTTCTATCAACCTGCAGGTACAGGAACATCATAGTTAAAAGAAATTAGGCAAAATAAATTTTGCCCAAGGAGGCCAATCAGCAGTAACATGTAATTTCATAGAAATCAGGTAAAATAAGTTTTCCCCAAGGAGGCCGATCAATCATGATTAAACCTGATTAAATATGATTGATTGGTATCAAGTATATTTATTGAGCGCTTACTATGTGCAGAAAACTGTACTTAGTACTCTGGAGAGTACAGTGCAACAGAATCAGCAAGCATATTACCTGTCTAAATTTACAGTCTAGAGGATAAGTATATAAGTGCTGTGGGGCTGGGGTGGTGGGGGTTAAAGGGAAGAAATCAGGCCAACGCAGAAGGGACTGGGAGAAGAGGAAATGAGGGCTTAGTCAGGGAGGGCTTCTCGGAGGAGATGTGACTTCAAGTAAGGCTTTAAAGGTGGGGAGAGTGATCATGTCTCAGTCTTCTCAGTGCACATTTTCCAGGACTTGGTATAGTGCTTTGCACAAGGTAAGAACTCAGAATCAGCATGGTATAGTGCAGAGAGCTGGGGCCTGAGAGTCATGAGTTCTAATCCCAGCTCCACCACTTGTCTACTGTGTGACCTAGGGTGAATCACTTTGCTTCTCTGTACCTCAGTTACCTCATCTGTACAATGGGTATTGAGACCGTGAGTCCCACATGGAACAGGGACTGTGTCCAACCCGAGTTGCTTGTAGCCACCCCAGTGCTTAATATAGTTCCTGGCACATAGTAAGCCCTTAACAAATGTCATAATTATTATTATTCTTAATTATTGATATAGCTGAATAAAAGATGAACTTGAAGACACTAGAATTAAAATTCCAACCCCATTATTTTCTGGACTGAGGGGAGTATGTTTGGATGTCTGTCTCCCCACTTCTAGGCTGCAAGCCTGGTGTGGGCAGAGATTGCCTCTCTTTATTGTTGAATTGTAATTTCCAAGCACTTAGTACAATGTTCTGCAATCAATCAATCAATCAATCATATTTATTGAGCGCTTACTGTGTGCAGAGCACTGTACTAAGCGCTTGGGAAGTACAAGTTGGCAACATATAGAGACAGTCCCTACCCAACAGTGGGCTCACAGTCTAGAAGATAATAATGGCATTTGTTAAGCGCTTACTATGTGCAAAGCACTGTTCTAAGTGCTGGGGAGGTTACAAGATGATCAGGTTGTCCCACAGGAGGCTCACAGTCTTCATCCCCATTTTCCAGATGAGGGAACTGAGGCCCAGAGAAGTGCCCAAAGTCACACAGCTGGCAATTGGCAGAGGCAGGATTCGAACCCCTGACTTCTGACTCCAAAGCCCGGGCTCTTTCCACTGAGCCACGCTCTTCTCAACATGGTAAGCGCTCAGTAAATGCAATTGAATGAATGAATGAATGTTGGCAAACCATCTAGTAGAGATTTCAAAAGGCTCCAAAAGCAGTTAACTGTCTGTGTAATACTTCGTACTGAGTTTTACCAGTCAGATTGACTTGCCTCATACGGTAGTGTTCTGTCAAAACAGGAACCGCTATCTAAATTATTAATAATCAAGATATTAAAAAAGGCCTCCTTTGAAGAGGCACAGTCCCAAATTAAAAACTGAACGTTGAAGGAAGATACACCTTCTGCCTAATAAATTTGCAGCTGTGGAATGGTGAGAAATGTTATTAAAAATGTGACAGCCTCACTTAAGCCTCTGACTGCAACAAGGACCATCTATAACTTTATATTTATAGAGTGCTGTTTGGGAAACTCATAACTTTTTTTCCAGATTTATGAAAAATGAACAGGCAATAATGAGTGACCAGTGATTGTGCTGGTAATTTATTGCCTCAATTTTATTCATATTCAAATAAGGTGTGAGGTATTCTGTATAGAAATGCATAAGATAGAATGAAATAATACGTGTTAGATGCGGTTTGACAGGATTATTAAAAGACTGTACAATTTATGATTCCTATTGCTGATATATTTATCCTTACCCTAGGCAGTTAATATGAGGTGTAGCATTTTAATAATCCGCATATCTGAATATTCAAGTTTAGTTTGAAAGGGAGTATGACCCTAGATAATAATTCAAAAAAGTTACTTTTATAATATCCAGATAAGGCTTCTACCAGAGACTTATTGCTCTTTAATTAGAGTTTAGCGAATACTCTTTAGCTTGCAGTATTGATTTGTATGCAAGACGTAAAATAAAATCACTTAATTTAATGCATTAATGTCGTTGTATCTCGATGGGTGGTGAACAGATTGCAGAGATTAAATAACATTCTTTGTACAGCAAATTTGATTTTAATTCATTTGACAGGCCCGTTTTCTGTATTTCTTGGTTACACATACCAGAGCTCTGCAACTGCTGATTTGAATGGAGTTATCTGTTTAAATTTATCTAAAGACCTAGGCCCGCTCAACATTCGTTTATTTTTTAACTTTCTGAGTGTTTTCTAGAATCTCCCTGTTATTTTTAACTTGGATGCAAGCTTGTTGAGGACTGGGACTTTGCTTACTAGTTTTATGAGACTCTCCCAAGTGCTTAATTGGGGAGAGATGTCCGTCTCCTCACTTCTAAAGTGTAAGCCCTTTGTGGGCAGGGATTGTCTCTTTTTATTGCTGAATTGCACTTTCCAAGAGCTTAATACAGTGCTCTGCATACAATAAGTGCTCAATAAATGCAATTGAATGAATGAATAAATGGAGACATAGGACTGGTTCTAACTCAAAACTCTGCTTTATGCTGCTGCTAATGATGAATACTTACTTAGGGAGAATACTTGCTATCAAATAAGATCTAGATGAACTTCTCATGGTAGTTAAAATTGGCTTAGCAATTGCCAGAACCCTGGTCAAAGTTATTTTCATGAGATTTAGTAAAGCAGTATAGTAAGCTCTCAATGAATACAATTGACTGATTGACTGACAGAAGAATGGTTGAAGGTGATGTCTAAATTGGAACAAAAAAGAAAATGCATCTGCCTATTAGGGGAATGGTAGGTATATATTTATGCTTCTTGGAGAAGGAGACGCAACGTGGCTCAGTGGAAGGAGCACGGGCTTTGGAGTCAGAGGTCATGGGCTCAAATCCCGGTTCTGCCAACTGTCAGCTGTGTGACTTTGGGCAAGTCACTTCAGTTCTCTGTGCCTCAGTTCCCTCATCTGTAAAATGGCGATTAAAACTGTGAGCCCCCCGTGGGACAACCTGATCACCTTGTAAACTCCCCAGCACTTAGAACAGTGCTTTGCACATAGTAAGCACTTAACAAATACCATCATTACTATCTTGGCAGTTTGAACTTCTGAAAGAATTCCCTGCAGGAATGATCTGGTTGATTTATTTATTTATCCCATTTTTCAGTGGTATTTTTTAAATGCTTATTATGTGCCAGGCACTGTTTAAAGCTCTGGGGTAGGTACAAGGTAATCAGGATAATGATAATAATGATAATAATAATAATAATAATGATGATGATGATGGCATTTATTACGTGCTTACTATGTGCAGCGCACTGTTCTCAGAGATTGGCCTTTTTAGCCCAATCCAATCAATCAATAGTAATAATAATGATATTTATTCAGCGCTTACCATGTGCAAAGTACTGTTCTAATAATAATGATAATAATGGCATTTATTAAGCGCTTACTATGTGCAAAGTACTGTTCTAAGCACTGGGGAGGTTACAAGGTGATCAGGTTGTCCCACGGAGGGCTCACCATCTTAATCCCATTTTACAGATGAGGTATCTGAGGCACAGAGAAGTTAAGTGACTCGCCCAAAGTCACACAGCTGACAATTGGCAGAGCCGGGGTTTGGACCCATGACCCCTGACTCCAAAGCCTGTGCTCTTTCCACGGAGCCATGCTGCTTCTCTAAGGATGTACACAGCCCATGTCCCATATGGTGCTCACAGCCTTAATCTCCATTTTACAGATGGGGAAACTGAGGCACAGAGAAGTTAAGTGGCTTTCCCAGTCACTGGCTTGTTTGTTTTGGGGGGACTGGTGATTCACCCCTCTCTGGATCCACTACCAGAACGATTGCAGATGGAGGTGGGGCGTTCTGGGAGAGATGTGTCCATGGCATCGCAATGGGTCGGAGATGACTGGACAGCTAAAGACAAGATGTGCCATTTCTGGACCTAAGAACTAGGGAATAATACAAGATAATCAAGTCAGACTCAGTCCTTATCCTACTTGGGGCTCAAAGGGGGAAGGATAAAGGCTATTTCATTCTCATTTCAAAGATGAGAAAACTGAGGCACAGAAAAGTTAAGGTCACAAGGTTAGAATCATGGTTCCCTGACTCTCAATCCCATGCTTTTTCCACTAGGCCACACTACTGTCTTTGTTTTTTGTTTTTTTTTTTAAAAAAAAGCTTTCTTAAGATAAGGAATGTCCAGTTGTCAACTGTCCTTAGAACATTTTTATGACTTCAAAGTCAAAATCTTCACAATAGATACTTAGTAACTGTTGAGAGTAAACATAAAAGAAAAATCAAAGGTTCTTTCTGGTGTGCAGTGAACATTAAAATAAATGACAAGCATGCATGATATATGCCTTTTCAAAAGAAGTGAATGATGCTCTTCAACACATTTCAGTTTCTCAATCGTATAATATTAATTTTTCTGTGTTCCCTTTCTTATCAGCTCAATAATTCTGACCCTTGCAAAAAATTAATGATTCTTTTAAAAAACCGTGTTATTAGAAAGTCAGGATTATCATATATTTTCCACTTCAAATTCCTATGGAAAGACATTATTACTTGAGTGTAAAATCATCTGATGAAATAAATCCAAAAGGAGGATCAACAAAGAGCTTAAATGATAAGTATACGATAAATCTGAAGGTAGAAATGACTTTCTGATTCAATGCCACAATAGGATGGGACTGTCAGCTTCAGCATCACTCATTCTTCACTTCCCGAAATGTTATACATGCCTGGAAGCATTTTTCACCTCTTCACATTCTTTCTCCGCATAACATAAACCCATCCGACAGGTTAAAGGAATCATAGCCACCATAAAATATCCTGCAGTCCTGCTTATTATTAAATAATCAAACGATCCTATTGGAAAGAGAAGATAATGTCTATCATAGTGCATTCTCAAGACTTTTCAGTGGATTTGTGGAAAGACTGTTATGACAGTACTGGTGATTGCTAATGTATGGTATTCATTCAGTCGTATTTATTGAGTGCTTACTGTGTGCAGATCACTGTACTAAGTGCTTGGGAGACTACAACACAACAATAAACAGATACATTCCCCACCCAGCATTGGTAGCATTTTTAAAGTGTCGAGTTTTATGTAGCAAAATTTTCAGGTTCTACTGAAATATTATAGGTTAATGAAAGAAATCACAAATGGTAATGAGGACTATTCAATGACTAACGTTAAAAAGAAAATCTATTCATTTGATGCAGAGCTTGTCTAATTTGGAAGTCTCAAAGATAGTTATCTCTCGAGTTGATGAGAAGTAAACATTTCATAACACAAACCCCTATGAAGCTCTGGCAGTGTAAGCAGAGCAGCTAGCTGCGCAGAACACAAATCCAGAGGTAGAGAAAAGCCTGAATTTGAAGGTCTGTGTTGGGGGTTGAATGGGTGTTAAGAAGCTAATAATGTTAATAATAATAATAATAATAATAATAATAATAATAATAATAATAATGATAATAATAATAGCATTTGTTAAGAGCTTACTATGTGCAAAGCACTGTTCTAAGCACTGGGGGGATACAAGGTGATCAGGTTGTCCCACATGGGGCTCAGTCTTCATCCCCATTTTACAGATGAGGTCACTGAGGCTCAGAGAAGTTAAGTGACTTGCCCAAGGTCACACAGCAGACATATGGTGGAGTTGGGATTAGAACCTATGACCTCTGACTCCCAAGCCCGTGTTCTTTCCACTGAGTCATGAAGAGGAACATTCACTCTCCATATAAACCCTAAGCAGTGTGGCTCAGTGGAAAGAGCACTGGCTTGGGTGTCAGAGGTCATGGGTTCGAATCCCAGCTCCACCACTTGTCAGCTGTGTGACCTTGGGCAAGCCACTTAACTTCTCTCAGCCTCAGTTCCCTCATCTGTAAAATGGGGATTAAGACTGTGAGCCCCACGTGGGACAACCTTACTTTGTATCCCCCAGGCACTTAGAACAGTGCTTTGCACATAGCAAGTGCTTAACAAATGCCATCATCATCATCCAAAGCTTTCCATTTTCAATTCAGTAAGAAGGAAATTTAGAGAAGAACTACTGAAAGGGAATCATTCATTCTTTCACTCATTTATATTTAGTGAGCGCTTACTGCGTGCAGAGCACTGTAGTAAGTGCTTCGGGAAGTGCAACACAATAATAAAAGGTAACATTCCCTGACCACAACGTGTTTACAGTCTAGAGAGGGGGAGACAGACATCAATAAAACTAAATGAAATTACAGATGGGTAGGTAAATGCTGCGGGGCTGTGTGGTAGGGTGGGTAGGGGGAAGAGCAAAGGGAGCAAGTCAAGATGATGCAGAAGGAATTGGGGGATGAGGAAAAGTGGGGCTTAGTCTGGAAGGCCTCCTGGAGAAAATGTGCCTTCAATAATGCTTTGAAGGGGAATATTTATTATTCCATTTATCTTGTTAATGATGTACATATAGCTTTAATTCTATTTGTTCTGACGATTTTTGACACCTGTCTACATGTTTTGTTATGAGAAGAGAAGAGCATGGCTCAGTGGAAAGATCCCGGGCTTCAGAGTCAGAGGTCATGGGTTCAAATCCCGACTCCACCACTTGTCAGCTGTGTGACTTTGGGCAAGTCACTTAACTTCTCTGGGCCTCAGTTACCTCATCTGTTAAATGGGGATTGACTGTGAACCCCCCGTGGGACAACCTGATCACCTTGTAACTTCCCCAGTGCTTAGAACAGTGCTTTGCACATAGTAAGTGCTTAATAAATGCCATCATTATTATTATTATTTGTTGTCTGTCTCCCTCTTCTAGACGGTGAGCCCATTGTTGGGTAGGGACCGTCTCTATATGTTGCCGACTTGCACTTCCCAAGCGCTTAGTACAGTGCTCTACACACAGTAAGTGCTCAATAAATATGATTGAATAAATGAAAGGGGTGCAGTGGCCTAGGGAGGCCAGTGGATGAGCTACCCCATTCCCCAGCATCATCAACTGACTTATCAAAGGCCTCAGGCAAAGCATAGACCAAGTTGTCCTTATGGATCAGGTGCTTCATTCATTCAATTCATTCATTCAATCGTATTTATTGAGTGCTTACTGTGTGCAGAGCACTGTACTAAGAGCTTGGGAAGTACAAGCTGGCAACCGGTAGAGACAGTCCCTACTCAACAATGGGCTCACAGTCTAGAAGTGAGTGGAGTGCCCCACATTCCCTATTCCTTCCTCTTTCTCTCCATATCTCTCTCTTCATTCCTATTCCCATCCTATTCCTATTCCTATCCTTTCCACAGGGATCAGCGTCACAACTATAGTGGCAGTAACAGCATCTAAGAAGGTCAGGCACAAGTCTAATAGTAACTGTGGTATTAAGTGTTTACTCAGTACCAAGCACTGTACTAATAATGATAATAATAATTGTGGTATTTGTTAAGCGCTTACTATGGGCCAGGCACTGTAATAATAATAATGATGATGGCATTTATTAAGTGCTTACTATGTGCAAAACACTGTTCTAAGCACTGGGGAGGTTACAAGGTGACCAGGTTGTCCCACGTGTGGCTCACAGTCTTAATCCCCATTTTACAGATGAGGTAACTGAGGCACAGAGAAGTGAAGTGACTTGCCCAAAGTCACACAGCTGACAAGTGGTGGAGCTGGGGTTTGAACCCATGACCTCTGACTCCAAATCCCATGCTCTTTTCCACTGAGCCATGCTGCTTCTCTATGCACTGTACTAAGCACCAAAGTGGATACAAGGAAATCAGGTGGGACACAGTCCCTGTTCCATGTGGGGCTCACAGTTTCAATCCCCATTTTACAGATGAGGTAACTGAGACCCAGAGAAGTGAAGTGAGTTGCCCCAGGTCACACAGCAGACAAGTGACAGAGTCAGGATTAGAAGCTGAATGATGTTGGGACAATGTCTTCTATGAACATCTCTTTCAGTCCCAAATGGCTGTTCAAGCCAGGCTTCTCCACTGAGTCTTGTGATGTTACTGAGATTTTTCAGCCCTAAATCCTGGAAGAAAGAGTCTCGGATTCACCTTGGGAATTCCCGGATGCCGGTCACCCTCCACTGGGTCCTAGAGCCTTATAGAACAGCATGGAGTAGTGGCTAGAGCCCGGGCCTGGGGGTCAGAAGGTCATGGGTTCTAATCCCGACTCCGCCACTTGTCTGCTGCGTGGCCTTGGACAAGTCACTTCACTTCCCTGTGCCTCAGTTATTTCATCTGTAAAATGAGGATTAAGACTGAGAGCCCCATGAGAGACATGGACTGCATCCAAACTGATTTGCTTGTATCTGCTTAATACAGCGCCTGGCTCATAGTAAGCATTTAACAAATACCATAATTATGAATTCATTCAATCGTATTACTGAGCGCTTACTGTGTGCAGACCACTGTACTTTATTATTATTATTCTAACACTGATTTTCGGGGCATCCGGCTCTCTGTCAGCTTTATCTTGAGGGAGGGACACCACAGAATTCCCAACAACACCTGCTCTACTCTGAATCTCCATGTCTGGTGTCCTGGTGAACTTTGGCCTTGTCCTTGATTCCTCTAGTTCATTCAACCCACATATTCAGTCCATTAATAAATCCTGACAGTTTGACCTTGAAACCATAGCGAAAATCCAATTTTTCATCTCTACCCAAGTTGTTACCACATTAATTCAAACAATTATCTGATCCCTCCTTGATTAGTCTATCAACCTCCTTGATGAGCACCCTGTTTCTTGTCTCTCCCTATCCAGTAGATGATTTCCTCTGCTGCCCAGATCATTTTTCTACAAAAATATTCAGGCCATGCTTCCCCTCTCCTCCAGATACTCCAGTGGCTGCCCATCCGCCTCCACTTCAAACAGAAACTCCTCACCATTGGCTTTAAAACAGTCAATCCCCTTGCCCCTCCTACCTCATCTTGCTACTCTCTTACTACAAGCCAGCCTTCCCACTTCGCTCTTCTAATGCCAACCTTTTCATTGTACTTAGATCTTGTCTATCTCGCCGGCGACTTCTCACCCACGTCCTGCCTCTGGCCTGGATCGCCCTCCCTCCTCATATTCGACAAACAATTACTCTCCCCTCTTTCAAAGCCTTATTGAAAGCCCATCTCTTCCAAGAGGCCTTCCCTGACTAAGCCCCTTTTTCCTCTTCTCCCACTCCCTTCTGCATCGCCCTGACTTGCTCCCTTTATTCATCCCCCCTCCCAGCCCCACAGAACTTATGTACATATCTGTAATTTATTTATTTATATTAATGTTTATCTCCTCCTCTAGACTGTAAGCTTGTTGTGGGCTGGGACTGTGTCTGCTTATTATATTGTACTCTCCCAAGGGCTGAAATACAGCGCTCTGCACACAGTAAGTGCTCAGTAAATATGATTTACTGACTGACAGGCTGAGTAGAACATGAATGCTTGGGAGGGTAGGTAAGGTGGGCACTCAGTATCAACTGTAACTTGCTTCTCATTCATTCATTCATTCAATAGTATTTACTGAGTGCTCACTGTGTGCAGAGCACTGTACTAAGCACTTGGGAAGTACAAGTTGGCAACATATAGAGATAGTCCCTCCCCAACAGCGGGTTCACAGTTTAGAAGGGGGAGACAGACAACAAAACAAAACGTATTAACAAAATAAAATAAATAGAATAAATATGTACAAATAAAATAAAGAGTAATAAATACGTACAAACATATATACATTTATACAGGTGCTGTGGGGAGGGGAAGGAGGTAAAGGGGGGGGATGGGGAGGGGGAGGAGGGGGAGCCCTGTTTCTTAAATTGACTGTCAATCCCGTTTTATTTCCATAGCCAAGCAAATACTTTGGGAAAAAAGATATCAGGAGCCACAGGAGTCAGTGGTTGATGGAGTTGGAGGTTGAAGAGAGATAGCCTTGCAGAGTTTCCTTTTGAAGTCCAATAATAAATTGCAAATGAGTTGTAGGGAAAGAGGAAAATATTCTTCAGCCTTCTGCTCGAAGATTTGACCTGGCAGGTTTTCTCCTGCTGACCTGTGAATCCCCATGAAAAAAGCCTGTGATTTTCTTCTTTCTTGGAGTAGGGTTGGGGGACTTGGGATAAGTTTAGTGTCTTGGAACCCAGGCTTCCAAGTCCAGCAAACTGAGGAGTAAATGGATGGACCCTGTTCCCACACACACACACAAAAATGGGGGTAAATTGTTGGTGCCTGTGGAGCTATTCCTAATATGAATGGAGTTTCACCTTGTCCCCTCAGCCCTACTGCAGTCCTTCTTTACTAGCAATGCCAAAATAGAATCTTAGTAGATTTGAGAAATGGAATCATTCTTTTGTAAAGCTGTCTCTAAAATGATTAATCTCAGAGAATTCGCCAAATACGTGGATTTCTGTCCACACAGTTGGATTAGCCTCATGTTACCCCAATTAGAATTTTTAATTGTGCATTCATACACATCCATACACACTTGCAAATGTGCTACTTCTCAGAATTGAAAATTCATGAGCATGTGGTGTGAGTATATGCTTATATTTATGATATACATATGTCAAAGATTTGGATTGATATCTGTATATATGTGACTATGTGGGTGTGTGTGTTTAGCAGTGAGCCACGCTGCTTAGAGAAGCAGTGTGGCTCAGTGGAAAGAATGCGGGTCTGGGTTCAAATCCCAGCTCTGCCACATGTCTGCTGTGTGACCTTGGGCAAGCCACTTAACTGCTCTGAGCCTCAGTTCCCTCATCTGTAAAATGGGGATTAAGACTCTGAGCCCCACGTGGGACAACCTGATCACCTTGTAACCCCCCAGTGCTTAGAACAGTGCTTTGGACATAGTAAGTGCTTAACAAATGCCATTATTAATCATCAACAAATGCCATAATTACTGAATTAATTAATGTTTAGTCATATACCATATACCGTATATGTTTATATGTTAATGTTTAGTCATATACCATATATGTTGCCAACTTGCACTTCCCTAGAGCTTAGTACAGTGCTCTGCACACTGCTCAATAAATACGACTGATTGATTGATTGATTGATACCAGAAAGAAAAATCAATTATCATTCCTAATTCTCCCCCCAACTGTTTCACCTTAACCCACCGATGACTGACACTGAGTTTTTGTCTAGGGTGCCTCTTATCTGATTAATAATGCTACAGCAGCCTGTTAAATGAAGATAACACTGGTTCTCACAGAGTATATCCAAGGGTCATTAGGATGAGGAAGTGTTGGAAAACAAATTCCTAGGCTTCCTTATAGACTGAACCTTGTCTTTGTTATCTAAACCACTGAACCTTTTTTTTGTTTGTTTTCAGAACAGCACTTTATCCTCAAGTTTGCCGCTCACACCATCAATCTAATGAGAAAAGCAACTACTATGCTGGATATTTTTTTCTTCACTTGAAGTGACTTGCATAGAAAAATCTGGTATGTAGAGACAATGTAGAACCACAATTCGGGGGTCATGTAAGGCAAATTTGTCACCACCTTCATTCTCTATTAAAGCCATTTATCCCCATGTCCTCTTTGTTCGCTTCCTGTCATAGATGTGAATGAATGTCTCTGAATGACAAACTAAGAACTATTGTACAACTGACAATGTTGGAATATATGAAGCTGGTTCAACAGAGGGAAGTTATTAAAGGATGCTAGAAAAGAGCGTTCCATGAAATATAACATTGCATAATAAATTACAACCAGGTTTATGGGGGTGACAGAAGTCAGTGAGCAAAGCATGCTTCTCTGAGATTATTTAAATATTAAAAATATTTCCGTCAAGCAGGATCTGGTTAGTCCTCACATTTCTCAGAAAGTCTTTAATCACCTGTCAGGACTCCCAGGATTTTTCAGTTGGGTATGTTCAATAAGTGAAAACAGGGCATAGAAGGAAACCTATCTTCTCCATAAAATTAAACAATAGCCAAACCCCATCCATAGAAATCCCTGGGTGGGTTGATTAATAGTAAAGGTAGCCAGGTTGCAGTGGGGTGGTGGGGGGGAGGGGGTTTGTAGAATTAATAGCATTTACTGAACACACACTAGGTGCACTGTAATAAGCACTTGAGAAGTACAAAACAAGCAAGTAGTTATCCCCTACCCACATGGAGCTTGGACTCTAAATGGGGAGACAGACATAAAAATACTTGCAAACAGCCCTCTGTATATTCCCGTGATAAAGACTTCAAGCAGCATGACAAGTCTCCACTGGGTCGTAAAATTTAAAATTGAGACACAGATTTATGACTGAGGAATGTCACAAAGGATATGAGCCTTTGATCAGCATTCTTTGCCTCACTGGTTTTTAAATAGCTATAGCATGTGCGAAAGTGTTTATAAACATGAATACCCAGCTCCTCTTCTGTAAATGCTCCAAGTTATTACTTTATCCATTGGTGAGAAATACTTCGGAGATCAAAAAATGATAACTTCAAAGAAATGTGGTTTCAAAAGTCAGTTCATTAAAGAAAGAAAATGCAAAATTATCGGAGGACTGTGCTGGATAAAACATGATTGAGCCCTTTAAACAAATGTTCTTGGGTAATGGTAGATTTTCTTATCAGCCTCTCTCACTGTTTATTCTGGCTTCTGTGGGTATTGTAATCCTTTTCCTTCTCAGCTCAATAACTTTTATTCTCATCAATATCTTTATGTGACTGCCTTTTTTCTTGTTATGATCTTTTTCCTTCATCTTTGCCTATTGGTTGACCATTGACTTGAATCAGGCAGAGCCCCAGGAGACTATCAATATTTGATTCTGTAAGGGAAATTAGATGTTCCAGGAATTCTATTACGTGGGGAATGGAACCAGGCTTTCTATAGATTAGTATTTCATCTTTCCACTCATAGAATTGAATTTCTAAAAGGGAAAAAAAAATATGCCTTTCATTCCAATTCTGGATCACAGTGATGATAATCTCCCATGGAGAATGATGGACAAACCTGTTCCCTGGGATTTAGGATCAAAACCGACATGGAAAATTGATTGCGGTGCTGGTGGTTTGGGCAGCTCAAATGACATTCTCTAATCCCTCCAATTTTTGTTCTTGCCGAAACATGGAATATAGCAAGTAATAATCATTATGGCCTATGTTAAGTGCTTAATATGTGCCAAACACTCTGTTAGAGAGAAGATAATCAGGTCAGACAACAGTCCCTATTCCACATTGTGGGCAGGGAATGTGTCTATTTATTGTTATATTGTACTCTCATAAGTGCTTCGTACAGTGCTTTGCACACAACAAGTGCTCCATAAAAACAATTGACTGACTGACTTGGGGCTCACAGTCCAAAGGGGTGGGAGAACAAATATTCACTTTACAATATTCAAATATTCATTTTACAGATGAGGAAGCTGAGTAACAATGAAGTTAATGAGTGCCATTTAATGAGCACTTAATAAATGCAGAGCACTATACTAAGTGCTTGGGAGAGTACAATACATCAGAATTAGCTGATATGTTCCCTTCCTGTAAGGAGCTTAAAGTCTAGAGGTTAATAATAATAATAATGACGATTGCATTTATTAAGTTCATACTATGTGCAAAGCACTGTTCTAAGCGCTGGGGAGGTTACAAGGTGATCAGGTTGCCCCTGGGGGCCTCACAGTCTTAATCCCCATTTTACAGATGAGGTAACTGAGGCCCTGAGAAGTGAAGTGACTTGCCCAAAGTCACACAGCTGACAATTGGTGAAGCCGGGATTTGAACTCCTGACCTCTGACTCCAAAGCCCATCCTCTTTCCACTGAGCCACGCTGTCCCACATGGGGCTCACAGTCTTCACCCCTATTTTACAGATGAGGGAACTGAGGCACAGGGAAGTTAAGTGACTTGCCCAAAGTCACACAGCTGACAAGTGGCGGAGCCAGGATTAGAACCCATGGCCTCTGAGGATGAGTTCCCAGCAGGCAACTGGTGGGGTTGGGATTAGAACCCAGTTCCCCGGCTTCAGGCCTGTGCTTTTTCCACTAGGTTGTGCTGCCTCCAGCTAGTTGGAGGGTAGGACTGTAGTTGCAGTAAACGTGATCCATCCACATGTGATCCCATCTCCCGTCAAGTTCGTTTTCCTTAAGTTTGTGCTCTGCTTCCTTTCTTTCCTCCTCACTTGCATTCATTAAGTCAATTTTTTCATGGTTCTTCTCTTTGCGCCCCACTGGCTTAAGCCATGTGTTTATTGTCCATCTCTCCTCTTTGGCTTCCAGAGCCCCTTTCTCTTGTCAGACCACATTCATCTGCTGCCAGCTTATCTCTCTGAGCTTCCAAGAATTTCTTATCTCTGCTACAAACCTTGCCTCTTTGCTCCACCATCTCTCTCCTGGTCAAACTCAGGCTTGATTAGAAGATCGGAACAAAAGCTACCTAACAAATTTCTTCCAGACATACTGGGACAGTAGAGATCGAGAACGCGTACATAAAAATGAAAGGATTTGTGTCTGTTAGGGTTCTCGGTAAATTTCACAGCTCCACATTTCAAAATTGTAATAATAATCATAATCATTATTATATTTCTTAAGTGTTTACCCTGTGCCATGCACTATCCTAAGTACTGAGATAGTTTAAAAGTCATCAGATCCCTTCAAGGCCCTACTGAGAGCTCACCTCCTCCAGGAGGCCTTCCCAGACTGAGCCCCTTCCTTCCTCTCCCTTGTCTCCCTCTCCATCCCCCCCATCTTACCTCCTTCCCTTCCCCACAGCACCTGTATATATGTATGTATGTTTGTACATATTTATTACTCTATTTATTTATTTATTTTACTTGTACCTATCTAGTCTATTTATTTTATTTTGTTAGTATGTTTGGTTTTGTTCTCTGTCTCCCCATTCTAGACTGTGAGCCCACTGTTGGGTAGGGACTGTCTCTATATGTTGCCAACTTGTACTTCCCAAGCGCTTAGTACAGTGTTCTGAACACAGTAAGTGCTCAATAAATATGATTGATTGATTGATCAGATCCAGATCCAGATCCCACATGGGGATGACAATCTAAATAGGAGGGAGAAGAGGTACTGTAACCCCATTTTACAAATGAGGAAACTTAGTCATAGAGAAGTTCAGTGACTTGTCCAAGATCAAACTGCAGGCAAATGGGAAACCCAGGATTTGAACCAAGGTCTTCAAACTCCCAGATGCTGCTTTTTCCACTCGACCTTGCCGCTTTTCTTTTTTTGCTTTTCCCTGCCTTAATTCCTGTCTAGTGTCTTCTAGCTCGGGTTTCTCTCCTAGACTGGAGCTCTGCTATCAAGATGATGGATTGGGTTCGCCTACAATCAATCAGTGGTATTTACTGAGCCCTCACTGTGGATAGAGCACTGTTCCAAGTGCTTCCGTGTGGAACTAGGAATGTTGCAAAGAGAGGCATTTGTGCCAGGTTCGTAAAAGCAGCAAGTGGCAAGTTTCCACTCTTTCCCATTCCATGGGGGAGGTCCAGATGGAATATCTCCATTGCTTAAAACTTGAAAACAATACTCTACAGGTCCATTTAGGTAAACTGGTCCCTTCCCTTTCTAAGTACAAGTAGAATATTACAAGCATGATGTGGCAGGTGAGTGGATAGAAGGATCTCAGCTCTGCCCACATTCAAGGTCAGAATAATGCTACAGGGCTAAAAGTCGCATGAAAATTCTGTTACATTACGAGCACACTGACCAAAAATGCAATTATTTGGAAATAATAGAAAACAGAATCAGTAATAATAATGATAATAATAATTTGGGTATTTGTTAAGCACTTACTATGTGCCAAGCACTGTTCTAAGCAGTGGGGGAGATACAAGTTAATCAGGTTGTCCCACCCGGGCTCACAGTATTAATCCTCATTTTCCAGATGAGGTAACTGAGGCACAGAGAAGTAAAGTGACTTGCCCAAAGTCACAAAACTTTGAGAAACTGATAAACAGAGTGGAGGTGAAGATCAAATTATAGGTGTACAGAGCATGTTGCGTTGTCCAACCTTCTCACCACATTCGGATACCTCATCTGGCTCCTTGAGCAGTTAGTTCCACTTGCTCTTGACCATGAGCTCGTTGTAGGCAGGAATGTGTCTGTTGTTATAGTGTACTCACCCAAGCGTTTAGTACAGTGCTTTGCACACAGTAAGCACTCAATAAATGTGATTGAATGAATGAATCAATTACAGGCCATACACAATAGTCAGTGAAAAGATAAGATCACGGACAATGGAGCTCATGAGAAGTCTGGAGAAGCAGTGTGGCCCACTGGATCGACGGGTTTAGGAGTCAGAAGAACCAGGGTTCTAATCCTGCCTTTGCCAGTTGTCTGCTGTGTGACCTTGGGCAAGTCGCTAAACTTCTCTGTGCCTCAGTTACCTCATCTGGAAAATGGGGATTAAGATTGTGAGCCCCATGTGGGACAGGGACTGTGTCCAATGGGATTATTTTGCATCTACCGTAGCACGTAGAACAAGGCCTGGCACATAGTAAGTGTTTAACTTACTTAGTGCTTAACTTACCTTAGAGAAGTATTACGGTGTAGTGGCTAGAGAATGGGCCAGTAGGAGTCAGTAGGCCAGGGATTCTAATTCCTGCTCCATCTTTTTTCTTCTGTGTGACCTTGGGCAAGTCACTTCACCTCTCTGTGCCTCAGTTACCTCATCTATAAAATGGGGGATTAAGGCTGTGAGCCCCATGTGGGACAGGGACTGTGTCCAACCCGATTTGCTTGTTTCCACCCAAGGGCTCAGTAGAGTGCTGGGCACAAAGTAAGTGCTGAAGAAATACAATAATTTATTAGTCTATTTATTCATATTAATGTCTGTCTCCCCCACAGACTGTGTGCTCACTGGGGGAAGGAATGGACCTGTTTGTTATTGTATTGTACTCTCCCAAGTGCTTAATATAGTGCTTTGCTCACAGAAAGTGCTCAATAAATACGATTGAATGAATGAATAACAATAATGATAATTATTATTATTATTATTATTATTATTATTATTATTATTATTATTATTCACAAATACCATTAAAAAAGAGAAAATTCTGGAAAGGAATCAGTTTAGCCTTGAAGCTATGCCCACCTTAGAGTAGATACACTGGGAAAGAAATATGCAAAGAATAAGCAATAGCAGACTATCCAAACAGCAGGTGTACGGAGAGTTGAAACTGGGAAATGAAAGAAAGTCAAGAAAAGGAAGCATTTTAAGAACCTGGGAAAACAAAACCTCAGACTCCCTGTTGAAAACTGGGAGTCAATTCCTGAGGAGAGACCTGCATGGTACAATGCCAATAAGAAGGGAAGCAGCATGTCCAGGCAGATGACGCAGCGTGGCTCAGTGAAAAGAGCACAGGCTTGGGAGTCAGAGGTTGTGGGTTCTAATCCCAGCTCCACCACTTGTCATCTGTGTGACCTTGAGCCAGTCATTTAACTTCTTTCTGGCTCAGTTCCCTCATCTGTAAAATGAGGATGAAGACTGTGAGCCCCACGTGGGACAACCTGATTACCTTGTATCTCCCCAGGGCTTAGAACAGTGTTTGGAACATAGTAAGCACTGAGCCCATTGTTGGGTAGAGACTGTCTCTATATGTTGCCAATTTGTACTCCCCAAGCGCTTAGTACAGTGCTCTGAACACAGTAAGCGCTCAATAGATATGATTGAATGAATGAACAAATACCACTCATTTATTCATTCAATCGTATTTATTGAGCGCTTACTGTGTGCAGAGCACTGTACTAAGTGCTTGGGAAGTACAAGTCGGCAACATATAGAGATGGTCCCTACCCAACAACAGGTGTCAAAATCGTCGGAACACATAGAATTAAAACTATATGCACATTATTAACAAAATAAATAGAATAGTCAATATGTACAAGTAAAATAAATAGAGCAATAAATCTGTACAAACATATATACAGGTGCTGTGGGGAGGGGAAGGAGGGAGGGCGGGGGGATTGGAAGGGGGAGAGGAAAGAGGGGGCTCAGTGTGGGAAGGCCTCCTGGAGGAGGTGAGCTCTCAGTAGGGCTCTGAAGGGAGGAAGAGAGCTAGCTTGGCGGAGACTGTGGGCCTGTTGTTGGGTAGGGACCATCTTTATTTGTTGCCAACTTGTACTTCCCAAGCTCTTAGTACAGTGCTCTGCACACAGTAAGCACTCAATATATACGATTGAATGAATGAATGAATGTGTGGAGGGAGGGCATTCCAGGCTAGGGGAAGGACTTCGGCCTGGGGCCGACGGCAGGACAGGTGAGAATGAGGCACAGTGAGGAGGTTTGCAGGGGCAGAGGAGTGGAGGATGCAGGCTGGGATGGAGAAGGAGAGAAGGGAGGTGAGGTAGGAGGGAGCGAGGTGATGGACAGCCATGTGTTATTATTATATGCATGGGGCTGGACGTCAGAAGGACCTGGGTTCTAATGCCGGCTCCACCACTCGCCTGCTCCACCTTGGGCAAGTCACTTAACTTCTCCGGTCCTCAGTTACCTCAGCTGTAACTCAGCTGTAAAATGGGGATTAAGAGAAAATAGTGCCAGTTATGATAAAAATTGAATACAACAACACAAAAGGCCACTGTGTCTGGGACTGTGGATCTCATGTTGGACTTTTTAGGCACACCCACACTCCTAGGGGAACTTCATTGTCAGTGATGTGCTTGAATATGAAGCAAATTATGTATAAAATCCACCTCCACTCATAGACTTTCCTGATTTAAATTCCCCCTTCCCTAAACCATAGAATCTCATCGGCCATCTTTAGCACTTATGAACTGATTCATCCACAGCACTCCTGTATATGCATTTGTTCGATTGTACATTCGACTTTCACATCAATCAGTCATATTTATTTAGTACTTACTGTATGTAGAACACTGAACTGAGCACCTGGGAGAGTAAAAATAGAGCAATATGACATATTCACTGCTCTGCCCATCTTCAAGTCCATTCTGAAATCACATCTCCTCCAGGAAGTCTTCACTGATTTATCTCCCATCTATTTCTCTATTCTCTCCCAACACCTCCTGCCAATTCAGCATCATCTAAGCCAAACAAATACCACCATCATGATCATCATTGGGTACTAACACCCCACTATCCATTAGCATTATATCCTTTTACTACCCACTACCTGTAATTAATTTAACCATCTGTTTCCCCCACTAGATAATAAGATCCTTAGGGGCAGGGATCATGTCTTCTAACCTCTGTGGCACTAAGCCTAGTACATTGCTCTGCAGAAAGTAAATAATAAATAATAATAAATAAAGATGGAATTTGTTAGGGAAGCAGCGTGGCTCAGTGGAAAGAGCCCGGGCTTGGGAGTCAGAGGTCATGGGTTCTAATCCCCCCTCTGCTGCTTGTCAGCTGTGTGACTTTGGGCAAGTCACTTAACTTCTCTGAGCCTCAGTGACCTCCTCTGTAAAATGGGAATTGAGACTGTGAGCCCCAGGTGGGACAACCTGATCACCTTGTATCCTCCACAGTGCTTAGAACAGTGCTTGGCACCTGGTATGTGTTTAACAAATGCCATCATTATTATCATTATTATTTGTTAAGCGCTTACTATGTGCCAAGCACTGTTGTAAGCGCTGGGGTAGATACCGCATAATCAGGTTGTCCCATGTGGGGCTCGCAGTCTTAATCCCCATTTTACTGATGAGGTAATTAAGGCACAGAGAAGCTAAGTGACTTACCCAAAGTCTCTCAGCTGACGTGGCGGAGCCGGGATTACAACCCACAACCTCTGACTCGCAAGCCCGTGCTCTTTCCACTAAACCACAATGCTTCTCTACTCTACAAGCTCTACAAGCCACGACTATTGCTTGATTAATTAACTTCTCCTGTAAATATTTTTGTTTGTCTCCCCTGTTAAAGTGTAAACCTATTTGTGAGCGGGCAATAGTAAAAGTATTTATTAGTAATAATAATAGTATTTACTGAGCTGTTATTGTGTACAGAGCACTTTACTAAGGGCTGAGAAATTATTCAGAGGAGGGAATTAGACAGGTGCTTTGCCCTGAATAAGCTCCTGAAAAGAGAATATAGAGAAGCAGCATGGGAGAAGCAGCCTGGCTCAGTGGAAGGAGCCCGGGCTTTGTAGCCAGAGGTCATGGGTTCAAATGCCGCTTCACCAATTGTCAGCTGTGTGACTTTGGGCAAATCACTTCACTTCTCTGTGCCTCAGTTATCTCATCTGTAAAATGGGGGTGAAGACTGTGAGCCCCCTGTGGGACAACCTGATCACCTTGTAACCTCCCGAGCACTTAGAACAGTGCTTGACACATAATAAATGCTTAATAAATGCCATTATCAGTATCATTATTATTATTATTATTATTACTATTATTATTATTGTTATTATTATTATTATTATTATAAACCAAGGTCCTGGTAGTCAGAAGGTCATGGGTTCTAATCCCAGCTCTGCCACTTGTCTGCTGTGTGACCTTGGGCAAGTTACTTCACTTCTTTATTTACCTCATCTGTAAAATGGAGATTAAGATTGTTAGCTCCATGAGGGATAGGGATTTTATCCAACCTGATTATCTTGGCTCTACCTCAGCGCTTAGAAGAGTGCTTGACACATAGTAAGCATTTAACAAATACCCTTATAATTATCATTATTATTATAAGGGACAAGAGAAGATTGGCAACAGAAATACAAGGAGGAATGAGACAGTGAAATACTGAAACATCCTACAAGGATGAAAATACAAAATAAAAATAAAAGTCAGTAGGGTGCTGTGGATAGAGGAACAGAAATTCAGGCTCCCCATGACTCCGAGTCTAAGACACACCTGTAGCCATAGCAACGTCAACAGTTTTTATGAGATTCAGTAGAAGTGTGCTGCGGGCTGCTTTTCTCTTTCCCTCCAGGGTGGGGGAACGCAGATTGGGATGGGGTCTCCTTGATGGAGCGGAGGAGAGTCAGTGCCTGGTTCCAGGAGAAAAGTAAGGTCCTGCTTTGGTGGGGCCATTCAGCTGCAGCTTCAATCTCACTGCCCTTCCTTTTTCCTTTTTCACTTCCTTTTTCTGCACTCCCCGAGTATCTGGTACAGGGCATTGTACCAAGTAGACACTCAAAAAATGCCACTGCTACCACTACTACTATTCCTCCTACAGAGGCACCCCTACTAAATTGCTCAGAACCTAAATCGAATCAGGCCGTGGAATCTGTATTTAGAATCAAAGAATGATAAACCAAGGAGGAAGAGAGGGTTTAGAGATGCAGGAACTCTGGTGATGATCTCAAAGATCGCTCCATCGAAGGGAAGGATTTCCAGTGGAGACAGGCACTACCTGGAAGCACGATTGCTGTTTAAGAGAGAATGTATATAAGAAGCATTCCTGCCTGCCTGCATCAAGGGGAGATCCATCTCAAGGAAATGAAGATTATTTGGGGGCATAGAACTTCCACTGGTTGGCAGGGTGGATAATTGAAGTCTAAAGGCGAGTGAAATTTCAAAGGGGACCGAATTGGAGAAGTGATTTGGAAAATTCCAGTTTGGTTGACAAGGAGAAAAATTGAAAGGAAAACCCTTTACTATTCATGAGTTTGAACATAAATGAACAGAATATAAGGAATCAACAAGACAAAGTAGATGTATTTTCTCAGGAGCAGAGCTACTGTGGTATCCTTTTAGACTGTGAGCCCACTGTTGGGCAGGGACTGTCTCTATATGTTGCCAATTTGTACTTCCCAAGCCTTTAGTACAGTGCTCTGCACACAGTAAGCGCTCAATAAATACAATTGATGATGATGATGATGATCGGTGTGCGATGAAGTACTGCTCTCAGAAGAAGTAGCGTGGCATAGTGGATTTAGCACAGGATTGGGAGTTAGAAGGTCATGGGTTCTAATCCTGGCTCCTCCATCTGTCTGCTGTGTGACAAAGCTGGTCACATCAGAGCTGGGGAGCCTGCAGCCTGATTTAGTGGATAGAGCACAGGTCTTTGAGTCAGAAGACCTGGGTTCTAATCCTGACTCCACCACACATCTTCTGTTTGACCTTGGACAAATCACTTCACTTCTCTGGGCCTCAGTTACCTCATCTGTAAAATGGGGGTTAAGAATGTGAGCCCCCTGTGGAACAGGGACTGTGTCCAACCTGATTAACTTGTTTCAACCCCAGTGCTTAGAACAGTGTTTGGCACATAGTAAGCGCTTAATTTCCGTCATCAATAGGGGAATGAAATCTGATCAATTTATTATACACAGCCACGTTTCAGCATGCAACAAAGGGATCTAATATAAATTTCAGCTCTTCTGGACTCACAACAGTGATATTTATTGAGTGAGGACTGAGTGCAAAAATACTCAGTACAGAGTACTGAAGGTTTCAGAAAAAATTAAACACATGTTTCATGCCTTCAGAAAGCTAAAATCTAATGGCAGAGACAGATAGCAAATATTTACTAGTAAGGGGAACAGGAGAGAGGCATGGAAATAGGGAAAGGGAAGTATCTAACATACAGTAATGCAATATGTTAGTATGAAACAGCAAAATAAATAATGGACTAAACAAATATACATATATGTACACATAAATACTGAGAGCAGGAAGGAAATACATCTCAGTCAGAGCTCAGTAGCTAATTACTTCCATTTCCACTATTGCTCCTTCTCCTCTTCCTCCTCCTATTACTCGACTACTACTTCTTCTACTACTACATAAATGATAGGTAGAAGTTCAGTTGATGCGACAAGGAATGTTTGTCCTTTGTTTCAGTGATTGCACTGGCTTCAGTGAGACTGCAACCCATGGGTATGTGCATCTAAGGGAAAACCATCTTTCACACTTACACACTTTATCCATGAAAATACTGCAGTGCCCTTTTTCTGGCCACTTGCCATTTAGGAGAACATTTCTCTAAACCAATCTTGATAATGTTGCACTAGTAAGTTGTACATATGACTTGTGAAACCATCCATATTCTCTGGCCCAGTCTCTCTGTTACCAAGCATTGAGAAATGGCTTGTAGGGAGGTTGGGTACGGTTACAGTCATAAAGCAGAATATTTCTGAAACTCAATGGCAGCAGATAGCTCTACACGTTTACACATTTAGCCAACGGTTGTTCAATAGGATTGCTAAATTGAAAATGATCTGGGTGAAACCTTTGGAGGAGTCAAGAGAAAGTAGCCGTCATTAGTTCATTCAACATAAAGGAGCTTCAGGTTTGGAATGTGGTGGCGAGGGAAGACTTCAGAAATCTGGTTAATGATGAAGTACAATTGACTGACGGATCGACCGATTCAGCAACAGCAGTTCAGTGGCTCAGAAGTCATCAAGGACATTTCCGAATTGCATTTATCGTGATTTCTTATTGCAGAATGAAGGGGAACCAAATTTGTATTCAACCGATCAAACTTTCAGTCCATCAGTCATATTTTTTCAGCCCTTATTGTGTGCAGAGTACTGTACTAAATCATCATCATCAATCGTATTTATTGAGCGCTTACTATCAATCAATCAATCAATCAATCAATCAATCGTATTTATTGAGAGCTTACTATGTGCAGAGCACTGTACTAAGCGCTTGGGAAGTACAAATTGGCAACATATAGAGACAGTCCCTACCCAACAGTGGGCTCACAGTCTAAAAATGCTAAAAATGCTAAATAAATACTAAAGGCTTGGGAGAGTACAATAATATAGCAAAGTTGGTAGATTAGTTCCCTGCCCACAGTGAGCTTACAGTCTAGGGGAAGAAATATGAGATGGCACGCAAGCAGATGATGAATAGCTAATTGAAATTCATAATAATAGCAAAGCATTTTTCAACGAAAAAGATAGATTGAAACCATAGTGGGAATGATCACAAAGTGATCATAAGGGATGGGAGAAGATGAATTAGCCAAAAAAAATGTGAGTTTCACAAAGGCAAATTTTGACAAGATTAAGGCACCTGTAGGAAATCTCCTGTCTGCCTATGCCTAAGAAAGGTGACAATGAGGTGAAAAGTGTTGAACTGTGTTACCTGATGATCTGACATCCTACAACTCCTATCCAACCTCTGAGAGGTGCATCAGAATGGATAGAGCACAGGCCTGAGAGTCAGAAGGCTATTAGTTCTAATCCCAGCACCACCACATGTCTGCTGTGTGACCTTGGGCAAGTCACTTTACTTCTCTGTGCCTCAGTTACCTCATTTGTGAAATGGGGATTACCTCGCGGTGATTTCCAGAGCAAGGCCCGGCGAGGGCCTGCGGACTGGAGCGCCATTGCGGGAGCAGCCGCTGCTCAATCGGCCTCCATCCGGCACCGGATCGAAACGGAGCCCCCCAGGATGACGAGGGGGAAGTACGGCCACCCTTCGCCGATGATGTCCGGGGACTATCCGTTCCCCTCTCGGCTCGGGCTGGCCTGAATTTGGGAAAACTTAGATGGGGCTGGTGGAAACGAAATTATCAGAAAGAAGATGAACTTTGGAGGTGCCTCCTTAAATGTGCAGGTCAGTACTGAACACCTGCAAGTGTACCCAGGCGAAAAATAAAGACAGCTGCTATTATTTCATCACTGTAAGCTCCTCATAGCCAGGGATCGTATCTGCCTACTTATTGTCCTTAAAGTATGTTTTGAAGTCTGGAACAGGGACAAAAACTTCCTACTCTGAGGTCACCAGTGATGACCTTGTCATTTTTAGACTGTGAGCCCACTGTTGGGTAGGGACTATCTTTATATGTTGCCAACTTGTACTTCCCAAGCTCTGAGTACAGTGCTCTGCACACAGTAAGTGCTCAATAAATACGATTGATTGATTGATTGATTGACCTTGTCAAAACAGTGGCCTCGACTCCTATTCTTCAGCCTTTCAGCTGCCTTCAACACTGGACCACCCCCTTCTGGAAACATCTAACCTTGGCTTCACAAGAGTTGCTGCTAAGAAGTGTCTAACCAGTTATTCAGCCTGAATAGGCTGTGACTTCTAGACTGTGAGCCCACTGTTGGGTAGGGACTGTCTCTGTATGTTGCCAACTTGTACTTCCCAAGCGCTTAGTACAGTGCTCTGCACAGAGTAAGCTCTCAATAAATACGATTGATTGATTGATTAATAATAATAATAATAATGATGATGGTATTTGTTAAGTGCTTACTATGTGCCAAGCACCGCTGTAAGTGCTGGAGGAGATAGAAGGTAATCAGGTTGTCCCACGTGGGGCTCACACTCTTAATCCCCATTTTACAGATGAGACAACTGAGGTACAGAGAGGTTAAGTGACTTGCCCAAAGTCACACAGCTGACAAGTGGTGGAGCCGGGATTAGATTAAGGGTGTGAGCCCTCTGAGGGACAGGGACTGTATCCAAACTGACTAGCTTATATCTACCCCAGCACTTAGAAAAGTGCTTGTCATCTTGGAAATGCTTAACAAATGCCATCATTATTATTATGATTATTATAATAATAATGATGCCATTTGTTAAGCGCTTACTATGTGCAAAGCACTGATCTAAGCGCTGGGGGAATACAAGGTGATCACGATGTCCCACGTGGGGCTCACAGTCTTAATCCCCATTTTACAGATGAGGTAACTGAGGCTCAGAGAATTTAAGTGACTTGCCCAAGTTCACACAGCAGACATGCGGGGGAGCCGGGATTAGAACCCATGACTTCTGACTCCCAAGCCCGTGCTCTTTTCACCGAGCCACGCTGCTTCTGATCATTATTATTATCATCATCATCATCATCATTATTTTTGTCAAGCATATATTATTATTATCATTATTATCATTACACACTGTGGTAGATGCAAGATCATTTGAACTGGAACCAGTCCCTGTCCCTGCCCCACATGGGGCTCCCAGTCGAAGAGAGGAAGAACAGGTGCTGAATCCCCATTTTATAGATGAAGAAACTGAGGCACAGATAGATTAAGTGTATGGCCAAGATCACGTAGCAGCAAATGGCAGAGCTGTGATTAGCACTCAGGTCCTCTGACATTCAGACCCATGGTCTTTCCATTAGGCCACAATGTTTCCACACTACTTCATGGGGCCGAACAACATCATTATTAAATGGCATTTATTGAGGACTTTGTATGTACAAAGCAATCCATGAAGCACTTGGGAGAACACAATACATCCACCTGAAATAGGGAGGTAGGCAGATTATGCCCATATTATAATTTCTTAATTAATACAATAATAATAATTATGACATTTGCTAAGCACTTACTATGTGCCAGGCACTGTGGTGGATACAAGCAAATCAGGCTGGGCACAGTCCCTGTCCCTCATAGGGCTCATACTCTTAATCCCCATTTTACAGATGAGGTAACTGAGGCCCAGAGAAGTGAAGTGACTTGCCCATAGTCACACAGCAGTCAGGTGGCAAGACTAATTTTAGAACCCTTGACTTTTTTATCCTAGGCCCCTGCTCTCTCAGTCTCTCTTAGATGGTTACAAATTTCCTGGGAAAAAAGGTAGCAGGGTAAAAATGAATAGGTGATAACTTGCCTTCCTTTGCATATTTACATTTAGTTCTCATAGAAATTTGTGTTGGTAGACAATGTCACTGTGCTTATCAGCATTAACATTCAGCAATACATTGGTCAGGAGAGTGGGAGGTGATGGATAATCACCATCAATTAACATCACCATCAATGTCGACAAGATCCGCCCTTTCATCTTCATACAAACCGCTATCCTGTTGGTTCAATCTCTCATCCTATCCCGACAGGATTAATGCATTGGCCTCCTTTCTATACTTCACTCTGCTGCCCGGATTATCTCTGTACAGAAACGTTCTGGGCATGTCACTTCCCTCCTCAAAAACCTCCAGTGGTTTCCTATCAACCTTTGCATGAAGCAAAAACTCCTCACTATCGGCTTCAAAGCTCATCACCTTGCCCCCTCCTACTTCATCTCCCTTCTGTCCTCCTACATCCTAGCTCAGACACTGCGCTCCTCTGCATCTAACCTCCTCACTGTGCCTCGTTCTCGCCTGTCCCACCGTTGACCCCTGGCCCATGTCCTACCTCTGGCCTAGAAGGCCCTCCCTCCGCACATCCACCAAACTAGCTCTTTTCCTTCCTTCAAAGCCCTACCGAGAGCTCACCTCCTCCAGGAGGCCTTCCCAGACTGAGCCCCCCTTTTCCTCTGCTCCTCTTCCCCTCCCCATCACCCCCACTCCCTTCCTCTGTCCTACCCCCATCCCCTCCCCATAGTTGTGTATATTTGTACATATATATTACTCTATTTTATTAATGATGCGTATATAGCTATAATTCTATTTATCTATTCTGATGGTACTTGTTTTGTTTTGTTGCCTGTCTCCCCCTTCTAGACTGTGAGCCCATTGTTGGGTAGGGACCATCTTTATCTGTTGACAATTTGTACTTCTGAAGCACTTAGTACAGTGCTCTACACACAGTAAGTGCTCAGTGCCCAGTGCTTAGAACAGTGCTTTGCACATAGTAAGTGCTTAACAGATATCATCATCATTATTATTATCAATAAATATGATTGAATGAATGAATAGTCCAGAAAACCACTATACAAAGAGTTCTGGCTCCACTAGGCTTCCACTACCTTGCCAGGCTTGGGATCAAGGTTACAAACTGATGACATAGTGTTGCTAAGCAGCCAGGCTTCTGTAGCTCACGTTTTCCAATAAATCTAAACTTAAGTGACTAGAATATTGAATAATAATAATAATGATAAAAATACTGATGGCATTTATTAAGCGCTTACTATGTGCCAGGCACTACACTAACTCCTGGGAGAATTCAAGCAAATCGGGTAGTCCCATGTGGGGCTCACAGTCTCAATCCCCATTTGAGAGATGAGGTAACTGAGGCCCAGAGAAGTGAAGTGATAGGCCCAAGAACACACAACAGACAAATGGCAGAGCTGGGATTAGAACCCATGACCTTCAGACTCTCAGGCCCGGGCTCTATCCACTAGGAAACCAAACTACCCATTCAACCAGAGGAAGCGGATCTCATAATCGTGCAAGGCTCTAAAGCTGAGACTCCCCCAGGCCAACACTGGACCTCTTTCTGGACTGTGAGACTTCAACATGTCCCTGGAAGGCTGATCGCCTTCCATCCCTCCCCACATGCCCCAAGCTAGCTCTCTTCCTCCCTTCAAAGCCCTAATGAGAGCTCACCTCCTCCAAGAGGCCTTCCCACACTGAGCCCCCTTTTTCCTCTCCTCCTCCCCATCTCCCCCACCTCCTTCCCCTCCCCACAGCACCTGTATATATATATTTGTACAGATTTATTACTCTATTTTACTTGTACATATCTACTATTCTATTTATTTTGTTAATGATGTGCATTTAGCTTCAGTTCTATTTGTTCTGATGACTTGTCACCTGTCCACATGTTTTGTTTTGTTTGTTTCCCCCTTCTAGATTGTGAGCCCGTTGATGGGTAGGGACCGTCTCTATATGTTGCCAACTTGTACTTCCCAAGCACTTAGTACAGTGTTCTGCACACAGTAAGCACTCAATAAATACGATTGAATAAATCCCAGGTTGTCCCGAGTTTGGTGACGGTAGCTGATCTTTTAGGGAATAGATTGATGGTATTGAGTTGGCAGAAAGTTACTTCTGTCCTGGTTGGCCCAATTCCAGACAAAGTGGAACTTGAGCCCTTAAAATTTAAGCTCATTATGGGCAAGGGAATGTGTCTGTTTATTGTTATATTGTAGTCTCCCAAGTGCTTAGTACAGTGCTCAGCACACAGTAAGTGCTCAATAAATGAATGAATGAAATCATACCAATTCGCACTGGCACAACTCATATCTTTAAGCCATTTAGAGCTCCCTAAGCCAGTTCGTTAACTGATAATCATGACTAGGGAAGGAAGCTCAGGATTTTTAATCTGAGGTTTCTTGCTATTGTTTATGCTCCCAAGCATTTTGGACAGTGCCTAACACTCGGTACTTCATAAATTTCTACTGATTGAGTGATCTGTTGATTGATAACATTATTGATCTTTTGAAAAGACAATCAGTTAGATTTTAACCAGTTTACGTTTCTGGTTGACAAACTTACATGAGTTGCCTCTATTAAAGATCCTAAGCTCCGAGGAGGCAGGAAATGTGTCTTTTGCTTACTTCCTTTTTTATGGTACTTGTTAAAGTTTTACTATGTGCCAAGCATTTTACAAAAGCGCTGGGGTAGTTACAAGCGAATCAGGTTGAACACACTCCATGTCCCAGTGGGCCCCACAGTCTTAATCTCCATTTTACAGATGAGGTAACTGAGGCACAGAGAAGTGAATTGACTTGTCTAAGGTCACACAGCACACAAATGGTGGAGTCGGGATTAGGATCCAGGTCTTTCTGATAACCAGGCCAGCACTCTATCCATCAGGCCACACTGCTTCTTTCCCAATCTTCTTAGGACAGCATCAAATGAAGTAGGTTTTGAGTAAAATCAATAATAAAATAGAAATATATAAACTCCTTGGCAAAAATTAAGAATTTGAACAGTGCCATTGTTAATTATTTTTACGATTTATATATTCACTTGGAGTAGAGCATCACACAGTAGCCAAATGTGTTAAAATGATTTGGTCAAAGCTCTGAATGGGGTAGAAAGCCCATACTGTTCTGAACAGGAAATTAGAAAGGCAAGCAGTGACAGGAGCTGAACAGACATAATGAGGAGGTCAGAAAAACTGAGTTTTGAGAGGCAGAAGGAGAGGAAAAAGAGTTTACTAGAGACAAGTTATTCCTCCCCGGGTTAGGGATCTCTGTCTCTTTCTGGATGATTCATGGATTTATCTGCCAGGGCATCCTAAAGAATTTAACTTGTTATTCAAGTGAGCATTGTGGAAAAATGATTTTTTTTTCTGCTTGAAGTTGATGTGCATCCTCTTTCCAGACAATCAAGGAAGGAAATACAGGCATTTGAAAGTGACACACTCCTGGAAATACCCAGCCCTGCAATTAAGTCATTTAGCAGTAGGTAAATAATTTAACTGTAATAAAGCCACACGTTATTTTCTCTAAAATTAACTCAAAATGATGCTTATGACTTATCCTTTCTGTAGATATGATCTGCCTCACTTGAAAGTTTAATTTTTAAAATTTCCACTGAATTATGTAGAATTATGAACGATTATAGAGCGTAGCACATCTCCCCATATCCTGTGATATAACTCAACGTGGCATAATGTAATCCATAAAGGTACCCTAGGATCTAATTTCTATTAGGAGGTGAATGATTAAGAGGTTATTATGCTCCAGGAAAAATCTAGGGGAGAAGCCCTACTTGGCTTGCGGACTTTGGGATAAACATAATAAACGTCTGATTTGTTTGGAACATCATTCAGGTGAGAATATCAGTGATGTCAAATGGACCCTAATTTGGTCCATTTCTAATTGTATCCCAAACTAATAGTGTTACCTTTGGTTCTTAGGGAGAAATGGGTGTTTTCTCCTTGGAGCAGTTCTTTCCATACCTGATGTGGAAAGGGAAGAGCAGTCTCATTTTCAATTAATTAATCAATAATATTTATTGAGCAGAACACCGGATGAAGTGGTTGGGAGAGCCCATATAGATTTGTCACACTAGCTCCCTACCCAGGAGGAATTAACAGTCTAGTGGGGGAGACAGACTTTACATATCAAATTGTTGCCAATTTGTACTTCCCAAGCGCTTAGTACAGTGCTCTGCACATAGTAAGCGCTCAATAAATACGATTGATGATGATGATCCTCTGTGCCCTATATCTCCTACTTTTTTAAGAGGGATTTAAGCACTTAATATGTGTCAAGTATTGTCCTAGGCACTGGAGTAGACACTATAAGAGAAGCATCATGGCGTAATGGATAGAGCATGGTCCTTGGTGTCAGAGAGTCACGGGTTCTAATCCCAGTTCCGCCACTTGTCTGCTCTGTGATCTTGGGTAAGACGCTTCACTTCTCTGTGCCTCAGTTACCTCATCTATAAAACGGGGATTGAGACTGTGAGCTCCATGTGGGACAGGGACTGTGTCCAACCCTATTTGCTTGTATACCCCAGTGCTTAGTACAGTGCCTGGCATATAGTAAACACTTAACAAATATAATAATAATAACAATAATGGCATTTATTAAGAGCTTACTATGTACGAAGCCCTGTTCTAAGCACTGGGGAGGTTACAAGGTGATCAGGTTGTCCCAGGGGGGCTCACAGTCTTAATCCCCATTTTACAAATGAGGTAACTGAGGCACAGAGAAGTGAAGTGATTAGCCCAAAGTCACACAGCCGACAATTGGTGGAGCTGGGATTTGAACCCATAATAATAATATTATTATATAATAATTATATAATAATAATAATAATAATAATAGTGGTATTTGTTAAGTGCTTACTATGTGCAAAGCATTCATTCATTCAATCATATTTATTGAGTGCTTACTGTGTGCAGAGCACTGTACTAAGCGCTTGGGAAGTACAAGTTGGCAACATATAGAGACGGTCCCTACCCAACAACAGGCTCACAGTCTACAAGGGGGAGAGCACTGTTCTAAGTGCTGGGGAGGATACAAGGTGATCAGGTTGAACCACAGGGGGCTCACAGTCTTAACCCCCATTTTACAGATAAGGTAACTGAGGCACAGAGAAGTGAAGTGACTTCCCCAAAATCACACAGCGGACAAGCGGCAGAGCCAGGATTTGAACCCATGACCTCTGGCTCCCAAGCCTGTGTTCTTTCCACTGAGTCACTCTGCTTCTCTATTTTAATCAGGTAGAACACAGTCCCTATTCCTCATGGGGTTCACCGTCAAAGCAGTGTGGCTTAGTGTATAGAGCATGGGTCTGGGATTGAGAAGGACCTGAGTTCTAATCCCAGCTCTGCCATACATCTGCTGTGTGACCTTGGGTAAGCCATTTGGGTAGGGACCATCTCTATATGTTGCCAAGGTGTACTTCCCAAGCGCTTAGTACAGTGCTCTGCACACAGTAAGTGCTCAATAAATACAATTGAATGAATGAACTCCTCTGGTCCTCAGTTACCTAGTGTCAAATGGTGATTAAGAGTGTAAGCTCCATGTAAGCGCATAGTACAGTGCTCTGAACGCTTAGTACAGTGCTCTGCACACAGTAAGTGCTCAATAAATAGGACTGAATGAATGAATGAACCTGATCAACTTGTATCTGCCCCAGTGCTTAGAAGAGTGCTTGGCACAGAGTAGGCACTTACAGTGTGTCTCTGTGGAAAGAGCACGGGCTTTGGAGTCAGAGGTCATGGGTTCAAATCCCAGCTCTGCCAATTTCCAGCTGTGTGGCTTTGGGCAAGTCACTTCACTTCTCTGGGCCTCAGTTCCCTCATCTGTAAAATGGGGATGAAGACTATGAGCCCCCCGTGGGACAACCTGATCACCTTGTAACCTCCCCAGCGCTTAGAACAGTGCTTTGCACATAGTAAGCATTTAATAAATGCTATTATTATTAAGTACTATACTTATTAAGTAGGAGGGAAAACAGGTATTGAGGCCCCATTTTACAGTTGAGAAAAATGAGGCACAGAGAATTTAAGGGAGTTGTCCAAGGACACACAACAGGCAAATGGCACAGCTGAGATTACAACCCAGGTCTTCTCAATCCCAGACCCATACTTTATCCACTAAATGATGGATAGGTATGTAAGTGCCGGGTGGCTGAGGGTGTGATGAATAAAGGATACAAATCTAAGTGTGTAGGAACCCCAGATGGGAGAGGGAGTAGGGTAAATGAGGGCGACCTTTTGGATGAGATTTTATTTTAATAAGGTTTTGAAAGTGGGAAGAGTGATGGTCTGTTGGGTATGAAGAGGGGAGAAGTTCCAAGCCATAGGAAAGATGAGGGTGAGGGGGCGGAAACAAAACAGATGAGATGGAGGAACGGTGAAAAGGTTGGTGTTAGAGGAGTGAAGTGCACGGCCTGGGTTGAGTAGGAGATTGGTGAGGTAAGATCGAAAGGGACAAGGTAATTGAGTGCTTTAATGCCGATAGGCAGGGGAATCGGTTTAACACCAGTCTATGTGGTTTTTTTTTGTTGTCTGTCTCCCCCTTCTAGACTGTGAGCCCATTGTTGGGTAGGGAGTGTCTCTATATGTTGCCAACTTGTACTTCCCAAGCACTTAGTACAGTGCTCTGCGCTCAATAAATACGATTAAATGAATTAATGAATGAATGTGGAGGTGGTTAGGAAACCGCTGGAGGTTTTTGAGGAGTGGAGAAAAGTGGAAAAATGGCTGTATCCACAACTATTGCCCACATCCGTATGGTAGCCATTTGTATGGAGAGGATGGGGTTGATTTTGGAAATGTTGTGCAGAAAGAACTGGCAGCATTAGAAAATTCTGCAATTAGAGGTCTTCGAGAGCTCCTGTTCCAGGGGCACAGACTGCATCCAGACTCACTACCAACCACTTTGGAATGTATGTCATTGGGCATGGGGGTAATAATAATAATAATAATGGCATTTATTAAGTGCTTACTATGTGCAAAGCACTGTTGTAAGTGCTGGGGAGGTTACAAGGTAATCAGGGTGCCCCACTGGGGGCTCACAGTCTTAATCCCCATTTTACAGATGAGGTAACTGAGGCCCAGAGAAGTTAAGTGACTTGCCCAAAGTTACACGCTGACAATTGGCGGAGCCAGTATTTGAACCCATGACCTCTGACTCCAAATCCCGGGCTCTTTCCACTGAGCCATGCTGCAAGAGAGTGTGGGTGGCCTTATTCCTACTGTTATTCTTCTTCTTCTTATGTTCATTTAATGCTTCCTATGTACCAAGCACTATACTAAGACCTGGGGAATATACAACTCAATCAGGATAGACACAATCCCTGTTCCATATTCATTCATTCATTCAATCATATTTATTGAACACTTACTGTGTGCAGAGTACTGTACTAAGTGCTTGGGAAGTACAAGTCGGCAAAATATTGAGATGGTCCCTACACAACAATGGGCTCACAGTCTAGAAGGGGGAGACAGACAACAAGACAAACCTGTAGACAGTTGTCAAAACTGTCAGAATAAATAGAATTATAGCTTATATGCACAGGCTCCAGGAGGACTTCCCAGACTTAGCCCCCCTTTTCCTCTGCTCCTCCTCCCCTTCCCATCACCCCTATTCCCTCCCTCTGCTCTACCTCCTTCCCCGCCCCATAGCACTTGAGTATATTTGTATATATTTATTATTCTATTTATTTTATTAATGGTGTGTATATATCTATAATTCTGTTAATCTATTTTGATGCTATTGATGCCTATCTACTTGTTTTGCTTTGTTGTCTGTCCCCCCCTTCTAGACTGTGAGCCCGTTGCTCATTCATTCATTCAATCGTATTTGTTGAGTGCTTACTGTGTGCAGAGCACTGTACTAAGCGCTTGGGAAGTAGAAGTTGGCAACATATACAGACGGTCCCCACCCAACAGTGGGCTCACAGTCTAGAAGGGGGAGACAGAGAACAAAACAAAACATATTAACAAAATTAAATAAATAGAATAAATATGTACAAATAAAATAAATGGAGTAATAAATAAGTACAAACGTATATACATACATACAGGTGCTGTGGGGAGGGGAAGGCGGTAAGGCTGGGGGGATGGGGAGGGGGAGAAGGGGGAGAGGAAGGAGGGAGCTCAGTCTGGGAAGTTCTCCTGGAGGAGGTGAGCTCTCAGCAGGGATTTGAAGGGAGGAAGAGAGCTAGCTTGGCGGATGGGCAGAGGGAGGGCATTCCAGGCCGGGGGTAGGACGTGGGCCGGGGGTCGACGGCGGGACAGGCGAGAACAAGGCACAGTGAGGAGATTAGTGGCAGAGGAGCGGAGGGTGCGGGCTGGGCTGGAGAAGGAGAGAAGGGAGGTGAGGTAGGAGGGGGCGAGGTGATGGACAGCCTTGAAGCCCAAGGTGAGGAGTTTCTGCCTGATGCTTAGGTTGATTGGTAGCCACTGGAGATTTCTGAGGAGGGGAGTGATATGCCCAGAGCGTTTCTGCACAAAGACAATCCAGGCAGTGGCGTGAAGTATGGATTGAAGTGAAAAGACATGAGGATGGGAGATCAGAGAGGAGGCTGATGCAGTAATCCAGATGGAATAGGATGAGAGCTTGAATAAGCAGGGTAGCGGTTTGGATGGAGAGGAAAGGGCAGATCTTGGCAATGTTGCAGAGGTGAGACTGGCAGGTTTTGGTGACGGATTGGATGTGGGGTGAATGATAGAGTGGAGTCGAGGATGACACCAAGGTTGCAGGCTTGTGAGACGGGAAGGATGGTCGTGCCGTCAACGGTGATGGGAAAGTCAGGGAGAGGGCAGGGTTTGGGAGGGAAGACAAGGAGTTCAGTCTTGGACATGTTGAGTTTTAGGTGGCGGGGAGACATCCAGGTGGAGATGTCCTGCAGGCAGTAGGAGATGCGAGCCTGGAGGGAGGGAGAGAGAGCAGGGGCAGAGACGTAGATTTGGGTGTCATCAGCATAGAGATGATAGCTGAAGCCGTGGGAGCAAATGAGGTCACAAAGGGAGTGAGTGTAGAACAGAAGGGGACCAAGAACTGACCCTTGAGGAACCCCTACAGTAAAAGGATGGAAGGGGGTGGAGGAGCCTGCAAAAGAGACTGAGACTGAACGACCGGAGAGATAAGAAGAGAACCAGGAGAGGACGGAGTCTGTGAAGCCAAGGTCAGATAGCGTGTTGAGGAGAAGGGGGTGGTCCACAGTGTCGAAGGCAGCTGAGAGGTTGAGGAGGATTAGGATAGAGTAGGAGCCATTGGATTTGGCAAACAGGAGGTCATTGGTGACCTTTGAGAGGGCAGTTTCCGTGGAATGTACGGAACAGAAGCCGGATTGGAGGGGGTCGAGGAGAGAGTATCTATCTTTGTATCTTGTATCTTTTTGTATCTTTGTATCCATCTTTTATGTGAGTATTTATTGTTATCTTACGTGAGTATCTACCTTTGGAGAAGCGGCGTGGCTCAGTGAAAAGAGCCCGGGCTTTGGAGTCAGAGGTCATGGGTTCAAATTCCGGCTTCACCACTTGTCAGCTGTGTGACTTTGGGCAAGTCACTTCACTTCTCTGGGCCTCAGTTACCTCATCTGTAAAATGGGGACGAAGACTGTGAGCCCCCCGTGGGACAACCTGAACATCTTGTAACCTCCCTAGCGCTTAGAACAGTGGTTTGCACACAGTAAGCGCTTAATAAATGCTATCATTATTATTATCTATCATTTTACCACTTGTGATCATTTAATAATTCTTGAAGAAGCTGTTATTTTGGTCAACCTTTTAAAGACATTATATCCTTATAGTGTCTGATGCAGTTTTTTTCTTCACTCAGGTTAAAAATAAATATGGAAAGACCCCCCAGTTTGAGCAATAACTGAAAACAGAAGCAGAATGTGAAATGGCTCAAAATTCATGGACAAGGATGATACAATTCTTTCCTAAGATATTTTCATTTCTTTAAAACCACCAGGACATCACTGTCTCGAGGCATAAAATCACAAGGGTGTAAGGAATAGAAAAATAATTTGAATACTTCTTGGTTGTGAAATTATGAGCACATACTTTTATTTGTGAGCTAAACTAACAGAAACCAGTCTAGGGGAATTATCTGAACGATTAGTATCTTGGTCCTGAGGTATAGCCAATAAAGTTTTTATTTGCTAATATCTACCTGTACTTCTGTTAATTAATTCACTCAATCATATTTATTGAGTGCTTACTGTGTGCAGAGCACTGTACTAAGCGCTTGGGAAGTACAAGTCGGCAACATATAGAGACTGTCCCTACCCAACAACAGACTCATCATATTTGGAGACATATTCAGCTCCTTGTGGGCAGGGAACTTGACTACAAACTCTGGTATATTGTACTCTCCCAAGCTCTTAGTGCAGTGCTTTCATGCTCAATAAATACTATCGATGGATACTATTGATTGATTGATTAGGTCATCAACAAACAGTAAGATCCTTAAGGGTAGGGATCCTGTCTACAAGTTGTCTTATACTCAAGTGCTTACTGCAGTGCTCTGTGCAAAGTCAACAGCCAATAAAAGAATTAGAGAAGGAACGTGGTTCAGTGGAAAGAGCACGGGCTTTGGAATCAGAGATCATGGGTTCAAATCCTGGCTCTGCCAATTGTCAGCTGTGTGACTTTGGGCAAGTCACTTCACTTCTCTGGGCCTCAGTTCCCTCATCTGTAAAATGGAGATGAAGACTGCGAGCCCCCCGTGGGCCAATCTGATCAGCTTGTATCCCTCCAGCGCTTAGAACAGTGCTTTGCACGTAGTAAGTGCTTAACAAATACCATTATTATTATTATTATTAATAGAAACCATTGATTGATGGGTGGAAGATCAACTAGGCTTCCCTATGAAACATTTTACTTCTCCCTTCAACTAAACGACTTGCTATTCATCACCAACCTCTCTGGGGAATTGTGAGGATTATTTGATCAATAAAATCTGTAAAGTGTTTTGTGTTCCTCTGAAACGGTGCCTTATAAATACAACATAGCATAAGAAGTGTGAACGCATAATAATGTCTGCCAGTAATGTTCTCATTTGTGTGTCATTTCAATTTAAAGTTCTGGAATGAGACCCATAAAGGAGCTCTACTCCCATATTGCTAGTTAAAATACTTTCTTATCAGTGTGACAAGGTGTTCATTCATTTAATCTTATTTATTGCACGTTTACTGTGCGTAGAGCACTGTACTCAGAGCTTATAGCCTAGGTCCTATAGCACCACTAAAACAGGTAAAACAGGGAGTTGTCTAAGGTGTGATATTCCCAGCCGGATCATGGAATTCCTTTACAATCTCAGGAAAGAGCGGATACGGTGATAGTAAAGTAGGCTAATGTCACATTCCGACCCACGAGAGAGCAGCATACAGCAGCAGTAAAAGTAGTGGGAGGGATGAGAACTAAATTGGTGGAAAAGGAGAATGGGATCCCTAATTCTTCCAAATAAGTAAAAAGTCCATGGCAAGTATTCATTATAATTAAAAAACAACAATAACAACAACACAGCAGCGTGGCTCAGTGGAAAGAGCACGGGCTTTCAAGTCAGAGGTCATAGGTTCAAATACTGCCTCTGCCACTTGTCAGCTCTGTGACTTTGGGCAAGTCACTTAACTTCTCTGTGCCTCAGTTACCTCATCTGGAAAATGGGACAACCTGATCACCTCGTAACCTCCCCAGCGCTTAAAACAGTGCTTTGCACATAGTAAGCACTTAATAAATGCCATTATTATTATTATTGCTTGAAAAAGAAGGCCAACACAATAGCATTAAAGAAGAAAATACAAACTGCTATGAATCGTATTGAAATAACACCACAGGCTTACCGAACAGCCAAATGTGAAATAATCTAAGGACTAGTTTAATGGTTTTAAAAGTCCAAGACTGAATAGCTGTAGCAACATGCAAGCAAAACAAGATAACAAATGGTAACCATTCCAAACTTTCTTTTTGACAACAAAATTTCCTTACAAATGAATAGGAGTATTTGACAGCCCTGCGATTAGCAAGTGGGTGGAAAACCTGACTGTTTTCATCAATACTAAATCAATTTAATTCATAAACTCACCAAAGTCCAATGTTTTTGAGGTCCTTAATTATGCCCATCATTGAGCATTTGCGTTAAGAATCAGGCATTTGTAAAAGACAGAATTGTCTGATACCTCTTTGAAAAGAGGTATGCTTATAAAATGTCGCTAAAAAAAGTGACTGAAAAAGAGGACTTTCTTAAGTATAAAAATAATCTCCTGACTTGACCTTTTAACCATAGTAATCAAGGATCACTCATCTTGCTCCAATTTGGATAGACGGATTTCTAAAATCCCCAACAGGGCAACATCTGGAAACAAACAGCTTAATTAAGATTGTTCGGCTTACCAAGGGAAGGTCATACCTTGCTAATTTTGGGCTATTCTAAAAGGTTATTACGACCAAGACTGGCAGGAATGATGCTGTAAACATCATATGCTCTAATTAGATTTTCCGAAAGCATCTGACACTGTTCTGCATCAGGGGTTGATGACTAAGGTACCAAGTCATGTTATAAGAAAAATCTGACAGATTGGATTGAAAACTGGTAATGAGCCAAGAAACAAATGATGATCGTGAATGGAATCGTTCCAGATTGAACTTGCCCTTGCAGACCATTATGGAGCAAAGTATTGTTGAAATCAGGGGTCACTGGCTTGGTGGTAATATGAAATCATAGGGTTGGAAGTGGCCTCGGGAGAATTCTTATCAAACAAAACTGAAGGCTTTCTAGCCATCTGTAAAATATTATTGGGATTCTCATCTCTAAAGAGAAGCAGCGTGGACTAGAGGAAAGATTCATTCATTCATTCAATCGTATTTATTGAACGCTTACTGTGTGCAGAGCACTGTATTAAGTGCATGGAAAGTACAATTTATCAACGAATAGAGATAATCCCTACCAAACAACGAGCTTGTCACAGTTCTAGCATTGAGAGGAACTGAATTCTAATTCTGGCTTCGCCACTTGTCTGCTGAGTGACCTTGGGTAGGTCACTTCACTTCTCCGTGCTTCCGTTTCCTCAAATATAAAATGGGGATTAAATCCTACTCCCTCCTACTTGGACTGTACGTCCCACCTGGTACAGGAACTATGTCCAGATGGATTCGTTTACTTCCCCCCCCCAGTGCTTAGTACAGTATTTGGCACAAAATAAGTGATTAACAAATAGAGACGTACACAATGACAAAGGAGAGAGGATGTAGAATGAGAAAAAGCATGAAGTGGAAGGATTGTGGGCCTGAGAATGAGAGGACCTGATATTTCATCCTGGCTCTACCATGTATCTTCTGTGTGACCATGGGCAAGTCACTTACCTTCTCTGGGCCTCTGTTACCTCATCTGTAAAGTGGGGATTAAATCCTACTCCCTCCTACTTTGACTGTAAGCTCCATGGGCGATAGGGACCGTCCCCATGCTAACATGTAGCTTTTCCAGCTCTAAGTGTTTGGCCCAAATTAAGCATTTCATGAGTATCATAATGCACACACCGAAAAATAAATGATAGCCACAGGCTACCAAAGAATGAAAGGCAGATGTCAGGAAGGGAGATAAGGATGTAAGGTGGAAGGGCAGGTGGAAGATGAAAACCCAGGCTTGCAAAATATTCACCACCGGAGGAAGAGAAGTCTCCAAAGGGGGCATGGAAGTAAGAACCCACCCGAAGCCCAAGCTGAAACCAGTTGAGACAAGGAGATGGTGGAGAAGAGTGGACACCAGTATATCCAATCACAGAATAGAATGGATGGAGAAGAGGATCAATAGCAGGAGACACAGAAATCAATGGATAACAATAATAATAATAATAATAATGGTATTTGTTAAGTGCTTTCTATGTGACAAGGACTGTTCTAAGACTGTGAGCCCCCCATGGGACAACCTGAACTCCTTGTAACCTCCCCTGTACTTAGAACAGTGCTTTGCACATAGTAAGTGCTTAATAAATGTCATTATTATTATTATTATTATTATTATTATTATTATTATTATTAACAATAGCACAGACTTGGGAGTCAGAGGTCATGCGTTCAAATTCCGGCTCCGCCTATTGTCAGCTGTGTGACTTAGGGCAAGTCACTTCACTTCTCTGTGCCTCAGTTCCCTCATCTGTAAAATGGGGATGAAGACTGTCAGCCCCCCGTGGGACAACCTGATCACCTTGTAACCTCCCCTGTGCTTAGAACAGTGCTCTGCACATAGTAAGTGCTTAATAAATGCCATTATTATTACTATTAACAAATAGCACCGACTTGGGAGTCAGAGGTCATGCATTCAAATCCCGGCTCTGCCAATTGTCAGCTGTTTGACTTTGGGCAAGTCGCTTAACTTCTCTGTGCCTCAGTTCCCTCATCTGTAAAATGGGGGTTAAGACTGTGGGCCCCACATGGGACAGTCTGGTCACTTTGTATCCTCCCCAGCACTTAGAACAGTGCTTTGCACATAGTAAGCGCTTAACAAATACCATTATTATTATTATTAACAAATGCCATAATTAATATTATTATTATTATCATTGTAAGTAGGAAAGAAAACAGGAATTGAATCCTCATTTTACAAATGAGGCATGGAGAAGTGAAGTGACCTGCCCAAGATCACACAAGCATCCAATTGGCTAAGCGAGGATTAGAACCCAGATCCTCTGACTCCCAAGCCTGTGTACTTTCCACTAGCCCATGCTGCTTCTCTAACAGCAGTAAAGCTGAAACAAAGCTGAACTTCTACCCTGAGTTTTCAAATATCCATCTTTTCCTTGAGTCTTTTCATTAAAAAATTTTACCATTGATGGACAATGTGAGTTATTTTCAGTGTAGCTATTTTGGGCCTGTGTCACTGGGAATTTAATTATTTCTCTGTCCAATCTGAATATCCATTTTTTCAGTAAGCGTGACCTGGAATTGTTGCTGGTAACATTGGATAATTATGAGATTTAAGGAATTGAAAAAGTACAAAATGTCAAATTTCACTCCTAAATCCTCTATCAAAGTTGACATTTTATATTTGAAAGGCAAATCCCAAATGGATTCTTAGATTTATGGGGAAAGAAATCATTCAAGAAACCATTTAAGTCATTTTTTATTTTATATATTTTTTCCTCGTCCATAAATAAATCCATTTGTCGGCCCACTTCCTCTTTCCAAATCTGTATGTTCCTGTCACCATATTAATTCGTTCATTCATTCATTCAATCATATTTATTGAGCACTTACTGTGTGCAGAGCACTGTACTAAGCACTTAGAAAGTACAATTCAGCAATAAAGAGAGACAATCCCTGTCCACACCGGGCTTACAGTCTAGAAATGGGAAGACAGACATGGAGAAAAACGATTTGTTTATAGGTTTAAATTTTGGTTTTCAACCTATGGATATATATGGATATTACTCCTGCCCTTGAAGAAACTTTGAATTGAAATATGGTCTCCATTATACTTTGAAGTCATCTTGGGAGATTCGAAGCTCAAATTCCAAAGACATCCCAAACTCCTATGTTCCCTTCCGAGCATTAGCCCGCTGTGGGACAGGGATTATATCCAAGTAGCAGCTGTTATATCCACCCTCAAAATCCTGGGGTCACCCGTTGTCCCTGCTGCTTTGTTTGGAAATATAACACTATCGATGATAAGAGTTTGTATTTAAATGTGGTTGAAACATGGCAGGGCTGCGGCTGGCTGATTTATGGCTCCTCGATGCCTTTGTTGTTTGGATTCCTCCAATTAAAACGTTGTGTTCATTCATTAATTCATTCATTCAATCGTATTTATTGAGCGCCTACTGTGTGCAGAGCACTGTACTGAGCTCTTGAGAGAGTACAATATAACAATAGACACATTCCGTGCCCACAACGAATTTACAGTCTGGAAGGGGAGACAATGTAAATGAAACATAAGGCCTGGTTAATGGCATGTATAAAGTGCTTATTATGTGCAAAGCACTGTTCTAAGCACTGGGGAGGTTACAAGGTGATCAGGTTGTCCCATAGGGGGCTCACAGTCTTAATTCCCATTTTAAAGATGAGGTAACTGAGGCACAGAGAATAATAATAATAATAATAGTAATAATAATAATAATAATGGCATTTATTAAGCACTTACAATGTGCAAAGCACTGTTCTAAGCGCTGGGGAGGTTACAAGGTGATCAGGTTGTCCCATGTGGGGCTCACAGTCTTAATCCCCATTTTGCAGATGAGGTAACTAAGGCACAGAGAAGTTAAGTGACTTGCCCAGAGTCACACAGCTGACAACTGGCAGAGCCGGAGTTTGAACCCATGATCTCTGACTCCAATGCCCATACTCTTTCCATTGAGCCATGCAGAGAAGTTAAGTGGCTTGCCCAAAGTCACATGCCTAATGGCATTTATTAAGCACTTACAATGTGCAAAGCACTGTTCTAAGCACTGGGGAGGTTACAAGGTGATCAGGTTGTCCCATGTGCAGCTCACAGTCTTAATCCCCATTTTACAGATGAGGTAACTAAGGCACAGAGAAGTTAAGTGACTTGCCCAGAGTCACACAGCTGACAACTGGCGGAGCCGGGATTTGAACCCATGACCTCTGACTCCAAAGCCCATGCTCTTTCCATTGAGCCATGCAGAGAAGTTAAGTGACTTGCCCAAAGTCACACACCTAACAACTGACGGAGCCGGGATTTGAACCCCAGACCTCTGACTCCAAAGCCCATGCTCTTTCCACTGAGCTACGCTGCTTGGCAAGATCCATGCCTCCCACACCACCCTCTGACTGACGTCCCAAGGATCTGATTGAGAAGCAACGTGGCTCAGTGGAAAGAGCACAGGCTTTGGAGTCAGAAGTCATGGGTTCAAATCCCGCCTCTACCAATTGTCAGCCGTGTGACTTTGGGCAATTCACTTCACTTCTCTGGGCCTCCGTTACCTCATCTGTAAAATGGGGATGAAGACTGTGAGGCTCACGTGGGACAACCTGATCACCTTGTAACCTCCCCAGTGCTTAGAACAGTGCTTTGCACATAGTAAGTGCTTAATAAATGCCTTAATTATTATTATTATTACTGATGGGTAAATTTGGCTGCCGAGTGTTCATCTCACCCAGATCGGATCTGACTGGTAGTACATATTTATGGTTGTACATATTTATTACTCTATTTATTTATTTATTTTACTTGTACATATCTATCCTATTTATTTTATTTTGTTAGTATGTTTGGTTTTGTTCTCTGTCTCCCCCTTTTAGACTGTGAGCCCACTGTTGGGTAGGGACTGTCTCTATATGTTGCCAATTTGTACTTCCCAAGCGCTTAGTACAGTGCTCTGTACATAGTAAGCGCTCAATAAATACGATTGATGATGATGATGATGGTAGGCCTCCTCACACCATTGGTGTAATCCCATCTAGTTCTTCACCCAGGAGGGTGGGTACAGTGGATACTCAGCATCCACTGAATCTTGCTTTTCGCTGCAGGCCAGTTCTCTTTCCAATGCAAAAGCCCAGGAAAAACAATATCTCAGAAACTATAGAAGACAGGGAGGGAGGCGTTAGGTTTAGAGTCAGAGTTAGGTTCTCTTGCCTCTGATAATGATAATAATAATAATAATGATAGCATTTGTTAAGCGCTTTCTATGTGCCAGGCACTGTACTAAGTGCTGGGGTGGTTACAAGCAAATCAGGCTGGACACAGTCCCGGCCCCACGTTGGAGCTCAGAATCTCAATCCCCATTTTGCAGATGAGGTAATTGAGGCACAGAGAAATGAAGTGACTTGCCCAAGGTCACACAGCAGACAGGTGGCAGAGCCAGGGTTAGAACCCATGACGTTCTGACTCTCAGGCCTGTGCTCTATCCACTAGGCTCTGCTGCTTTTCATGTCCTTGCCACCAATTTCATTGATAAAATTGAAACCATTCGGTGTGATCTCCCTAAAATCTACCCCTCGGCTTGCCAGTCTCACCATCTTTGACACTCCCAACCTCTCCAGCAGTGTCTCAGAGATCGCTTGCCTCCTCTTCAAAGCCAGCCCTATCTCTTCGTATTCTACTTGAGAACCAGTATGAAGTAGAGAATAGAGCATGGTCTTGGGAGTCAGAAGGCTCTGATTTCTAATTCTGTCTCTGCCACTTGTCTGCTGTGTGACCTTGGTGAAGTCACTTCACTTCTCTGGGCCTCAGTTACCTCATCTGCAAAATGGGGACTAAGACTCTGAGCCCCATGTAGGACATGGACTGTGTCCAACCCAGTTTTCTTGTATCCTCCCTGATGCTTATTCAGTGCCTGACACATACCACAATTATCATTATTATTATTATTGTTAATATTATTATTAAAGCACTTGCCCCCTTCCTTCTTCCCTTATTGACTGCTGTCTTCAACTACTCAGTCTCTAATTGCTCCTTACTCACTATTTTCAAACACACCCATGTATCCCCTATCTTCTAGACTATGAGCCCACTCTTGGGTAGGCACCGTCTCTATATGTTGCCAACTTGTACTTCCCAAGCGCTTAGTACAGTGCTCTGCACACAGTAAGCACTCAACAAATACGATTGATAGATTTAAAGAAATCCTTTCTTGTCCCAATGGTACACTCCAGTTATCGCTCCATCTCCCTCCTACCATTCCTCACAAACCTCTAGAGCAAATTCTTCCTACAGGCTACCTCCATATCCTTCTCCAATTCCCTCTCAACCCCCTGAAACCTGGTTGCTGCCCACTTAATAATAGTAATAATAATGATGGTATTTCTTAAGCGCCTACTACGTGCCAAGCACTATTCTAAGTGCTGGGGTAGATACAAGGTAATCAGGTTGTCCCACATGAAGCTCAGTCTTAATCCCCATTTTACAGATGAGGTCACTGAGGGACAAAGAAGGTAAGTGACTTGCCCAAAGTCACACAGCTGACAAGTGGCGGTGCCGGCATTAGAGCTCTTGACCTCTGAATAAGTGTTCTTTTCACTAAGCCACGCTGCTTCACCTCACACTGTAGAACTGCTCTAAGGTAACCAATAACCTACTTCTGCCCAAATCTAATTGCCTATAGTCCATCCTTATCCCTTCGATCACTCAGTTGCCTCAAACACTGTGAACCGCTCCTCTTCTACAGCTCCTCCTCTAATGCCCTTGTATTAAGTGTTGGACTCCCTCAAGGCTCACTCGGGGTCCCCTTCTAAATCTTGTTATACCCACTCACTAGGAGAACTTCTTTGCTCCCATGTCTTCAAATATCTCTACGCCGATGATTCCCAGATCTGCCTTTCCATCCACAACCTTTCCATTTCTCAACCGTGTCGCATTTCCTTCTGACTTCAGGACATCTCTACTTCGATGTTCTTTTTGCTGACACCTCTGTTTCTACTTTTCCAAAACAGAGCCCCTCATCTTCCCACCCAAACCTTCTCCTCAGTCAACTCTCCCACCACTATGGACAACATTACTTTTCTCCTTGCCTCTCACACCTATTACCTTGACATTATCCTTGTGTCCACCGACTCTATTATCCTGTTACAGTGTATTCTCCCAAGTACTTACTACAGTGTTTTGGACACAGTAGAGCTCTCAATAAATGCAATTGATTAATTGATTGATTAAGCATTTACTATGTGCCAGGCACTGGATAAAGCACTGGGGTGGATACGAGCAATTCAGGTCCCTAATGGGGCTCACAGTCTTAATTCCCATTCTACAGATGAGGGAACAGAGATACAGAGAAGTTAAGTGACTTGCCCAAGGTCACATAGCAGATAAATTATACATCTGAGATTAGAACCCAGGACCTTCTGACTCCCGGGCTCGTATTCTACCCCTAGTCCAGGCTGCTTCGCAACATCTCTAGAATCAGCCCTATCCCCTCCATCCAAACTGGGACTCCTCTGATTTAAACACAAGGCCCTACTGAGAGCTCACCTCCTCCAGGAGGCCTTCCCAGACTGAGCCCCCTCCTTCCTCTCCCCCTCTTCTCCCTCTCCATCCCCCCTGCCTTACCTCCTTCCCCTCCCCACAGCACCTGTATATATGTATATATTACTCTATTTATTTATTTATTTCATTTGTACATATTTATTCTATTTATTTTATTTTGTTAATATGTTTTGTTTTGTTCTCTGTCTCCCCCTTCTAGACTGTGAGCCCACCGTTGGGTAGGGACCGTCTCTATATGTTGCCAACTTGTACTTCCCAAGCGCTAAGTAGAGTGCTCTGCACACAGTAAGTGCTCAATAAATACGATTGAATGAATGAATGAAAGCACATATCAAATCCTGCTTTGACTATGGCATCAGCCTGCTCACTGACCTCCCTACGTCCAATTCGTACTTCACTCTTTTGCCCAAATCATTTTTCTAAACAGATGTTTCTGTGCACATCTCCCCAGTCCTCAAAAAACCTCCAGTGGTTGCCCATCCATTCTGCATCAACCAGAAACTCTTTGCCATTGACTTTAAGGAAGTCAATCAGTTCTCCCACTCCTACCTCATTATTATCCTCTCACTACAACCCATCCCACACACCTTTTTCTTGCCCCCTCCTGCCTCACCTTGCTTCTCGTCTACTACAGCCCAGCCCACATACTTCGCTCCACTACTTTTAACCCTCCCACTGTACACTGATTTTGTCTATCTCACCACTGACCTCTCACCCACGTTCTTGCATCTGGATTGGCATCCCCTCCCTCCTCATAACTGACAGACGATTACTCTCCCCTACTTCCAAGTCTTCTTGAAGGTACATCTCCTCCAAGAGGACTTCCCTGACTAAGCCCAACTTTCCTCTTTTCCCTTTCCCTTCACAAGTACCATCATTATTATTACACTTTAGGTATAGGATAAAGGAGAAGGCCAAACCTAAAGTCTCAGTAGCTGCTCTGGAATAAAGGAACTACCTTATAAAGGCAGCGCATATACTAAAATTGGAAAGATACAGAGAAGATTAGCACGCTCCCTGAGCAAGGATGACATGCAAATTTGAGAAGCGTTCCATATTTTTCCCTCTTGAAAGCTCACCTCCTCCAGGAGGCCTTTCCAGACTGAGCCCCCCTTTTCCTCTGCTCCTCCTTCTCTCTCCATCACCCCAACTCCCTCTCTCTGCTCTACCCCCCTCCCCACTCTACGGCACTTATGCATATATGTGCATATTTATTATTTTATTTATTTTATTAATAATGTGTAACTATAATTCTCTTCATTTATATTGATGCTATTGATGCCTGTCTACTTGTTTTGATGTCTGTCTCCCCCCATTCTAGACTGTGAGCCCATTGTTGGATAGCAATTTGTCTCTATTTGTTGCCGAATTGTACTTTCCAAGCTCGTAGTACAGTGCTCTGCACACAGTAAGCACTCAATAAATACAATTGAATGAATGAATTCACTCAATCAATCAGTCAATCAGTGATATTTATTGAACACCTATTGTGCTTAATGCACTCTATTAAGTGCATAGGCGAGTACAGGGAAGTTTGTATATACCATCCTTGCCCAAAAGGAGCTGACAATCCAGTCGGGGAGGCAGACAATTAAATAAATTTCAGTATGTGCACATATTTATACTCTTATGCTTTTCCTTATGTGTAATTTAATTTAGTGTTCCTCTCACCTGAGGGATTTTAAACTCCTCGTGGGTTGGGATCATGTTTAGTAATTCCATTGCATTCTGTCAAGCATTAATACAGTGATCTGCATACAGTAAGTAAAATTCCATTTTTAGTTCATCCACCTTGGGCTACACTTGTCCAGAGATTTGCACAATCTCTCCTTTGCTTTACCCTAGTCTCCAGTAGACTTAAAATACAAATAGCTTATCTGCTCACAACTAAAGTGTAGAAGACTTCCGCAAGCCTATTTGGGCTTTTAAATATATTCATGGATATTTTAATAATTTAGCAGACACAAAATCTTTTCTGTTAAAGGAAGTTAAAAATAATCCTCAAGTACCTAAATTCTTCAGCAAATAATTTACAATAAATGGATCTTAATGGAGCCCAAACAATAATCCTAAACTATAGATTAATGCAGTACATAAATACAAATGAGGAAAAAAGATATTGTACAGGTAGTTTTAAATTAATTGGTGTTTTTTATGGCCCTTTACATGGATATTTACTCCTGCACTGAGAAGAATTAGAAGTGGGTTGGAACAGGTTATCAATAATTTAAAAGAGGACCCTGCCTTGTTTATATGTTTTCAAGTACACACTGTGTGGTTAATAAAGCAGATTTGGAGCCTTTAGCTCTTTGCCGCCTTGCATATTTATTTTCTGCAAGGGGCACCTATAGGAATTGATAGCAACCTCAGCCACAAAAATAGGTGTATTAAGTTTCAGGCATGGAGCCAGAGGGGTTTTATTTAGGCGTGTCACATCATCACTTAGCATCAGGCGGTTTAACAGCAGAATGCAGAGAAATAATGGAGCGCTGAGTCTTTAATATGAAGAGTCTTTAAGTATGAAGAGAACACCTATTTTCATTGGAAAAACTGCTCGCCCTTCCAACAGAAATATTTCCTAGACGAGATGACAGTAAATATTTGATTTCAACTGGTTCATAATAGATGGATTTTTTTTCTTAACGTTCTAGAAAATGTAGAAATGAAAACCATATGCAGTTGACCTGCTGGTCACATGTTTATTCCTTCTCACAAGAAAGGTGCTTCCGTGGAACTGCAGGATTATAGATTTGGGAAAAGATATAGATTTATGTCCTGATCCCACACTGCAGGCCTGTATATTTGCTCATTTATATGTATGGGAAAGCCAAAGCCAAAGCACTTCTCATTGCAAGGCACTTATTGTAGAATTTTAATATCTTTATTCTTGGTTTTCCTAAAGTCCCCTTACTGTATCCAGTGAATGAATCAATCCATCAGTGGTATTTAGTGAACACCTATTGTATGCAGAGCACTATACTAAGCATTGGGAGAGGAAAATGTTCATTTATTCATTCATTCATTCAATCGCATTTATTGAGCACTTACTGCGTGCAGAAGAGTACTGTACTAAGCGCTTGGAAAGTATAATTCGACAATAGATAATAGGTAATAGAAATAGATAATAGATAATAGAAAGTATAATTCGACAATAGATAATAGATAATAGATAATAGAAAGTATAATTCGACAATAGCCCCAACAAAGGGCTCACAGTCTAGAAGGGGGAGACAGATGACAAAACAAAACAAGTGGACAGGTGTCAATACCATCTAAATAGATAAAAAGAATTATAGAAATATATGCATCATTAATAAAATAAATATGTACAAATATACACAAGTGCTGCGGGGAGGGGAAGGGGGTAGGACAAAGGGAGGGAGTGGGGGCAATGGGGAGGGGAGGAGGGGCAGAGGAACAGGGGGGCTCAGTCTGGGAAGGCTTCCTGGAGGAGGTGAGCTCTCAGTAGGGCTTTGAAGGGAGGAAGAGAGCTAGCTTGGCCAATGTGTAGAGGGAGGGCATTCCAGGCCAGGGGGATGATGTGGGCCGGGGGTCGACGGCGGGACAGGCGAGAACGAGGCCCAGTGAGGAGGTCAGCGGCAGAGGAGCGGAGGGTGCGTGCTGGGCTGGAGAAGGAGAGAAGGGAGGTGAGGCAGGAGGGGGCAAGGTGATGGAGAACTTTGAAGCCAATAGTGAGAAGTTTTTGCTTGATATGTAGGTTGATAGGTAACCACTCAGTAGATAGGCAGAATACCTGCCCTCAAAGGATTCACAATCTAATGGAGGAGACAGACATTCTAATCATTCGCAGGTAGCATAAACAACAGAGCATAAGGTTAAGTAAACAAGTTCGGGTTCACCTATATCTACACATCAGAATTAAGTGAGACACTGGGGACAGAATATTTAATTGCGGGATGTCAATAAATGTAAATTATTTAATGTCATTAGCATTGCTGAAATATCCTCCGAAGTATTTTTAGAGCAATTTTTTCTTGACAAGCTCTGTCCTAGATGCTTGGGAAAGTACACAAGAAGTGATAATGCTTAATCAATCAATCAATCGATCGTATTTATTGAGCGCTTACTGTGTGCAGAGCACTGTACTAAGTGCTTGGGAAGCACAAGTTGGCAACATATAGAGACAGTCCCTACCCAAGAGTGGGCTCACAGTCTATAAGGGGGAGACAGAGAACAAAACCAAACATACTAACAAAATAAAATAAATAGAACAGATATGTACAAGTAAAATAAATAGAGTAATAAATATGTGCAAACATATATACATATATACAGGTGCTGTGGGGAAGGGAAGGAGGTAAGATGAGGGGAATGGAGAGGGGGACGAGGGGGAGAGGAAGGAAGGGGCTCAGTCTGGGAAGGCCTCCTGGAGGAGGTGAGCTCTCAGTAGGGCCTTGAGGAGGGCTTAAGGAGTCTACACGTTATCGGGGGAGAATGACAATAATTATTTAAAGATAGTGGGTGCACAATGAAATAGCTGAATACTTAATAGAAAGTACGGATAAATATACCCTCTTACATAAATTCTGAGGATGTGGATAAAACATGTAAAGGCTAAGGATGGCTGCTAGTTGATGAAATTAACATGCTGGGAATTAATAGTAATAATAATAATGATGGTATTTGTTAAGTGCTTACTATGTGCCAAGAACTGTTCTGAGCACTAGGGGAGATACAAATAACAATAATAATAATAATAATGGCATTTGTTAAGTGCTTATTATGTGCAAAACACTGTTCTAAGCTCTGGGGGGGATACAAGGTGATCAGGTTGTACCACGTGGGGCTCAGAATCTTAATCCCCATTTTACAGATGAGGCAACTGAGGCTCAGGGAACTTAAGTGACTTGCCCAAGGTCACACTGCAGACATGTGGCAGAGCCAGGATTTGGACCCATGACCTCTGACTCCCAAGCCCAAGCTCTTTCCAACTTGTACTTCCCAAGCGCTTAGTACAGTGCTCTGCACACAGTAAATGCTCAATAAATATGATTGATTGATTGACTGATTGATTTCCACTGAGCCACGTCTGCTCCTTCTGGACACTTTGGGCAGGGAACGTGTCTGCTAACTCTGTTTGCACTGTACTCTCCCAACTGCTTTGTACAGTGCTCTGTACATAGTAAGCGCTCAGTAAATCCCACCAATTGATTGAATTGTAAACCTCTTGATGGCAGGGATCATGCCTACCAACTCTATTGTGTTGAACTCTCCCAAGCACTGCATTAAGTGCTCTGCATACAGTAAGTGCTCGATAAATACCACTGATTGATTTAGATAAGTATTTCAGGGTTGGAATGAGTATCAGAGTGCTGAAAGGGGTATAGAACAAAGTGCATAGTCAACACAGAGCTGTGGGTAGTAGGGGAAATGAGGGCTTAGTCTGGGAAGACCTCTCAGTGGAGCCGCTATATGAAGAGGATTAGGGTAAATCGAGGTCACAAAATCTGGAGTGGGCACCGATTCACCAGGAAGATACCGTTACCATTCTGCTCATGCTCTGCACCTCTGAAACAGAAGTGTTTTTAGTTCCTTCCGAGGAGTAAAATCCATTAAAAGTCAATGGAAAGTATTATAAATGGAATAGAGTGTCAATCGTGCTCTGAAAATTACATTTGCTTCTATCGGCTGCAAATTTAAAAGACAATATGCTGGAATGCAAAATCTTGGTCAAATCACACATCTGTCCAGGAGCAAAGGGTAATAAATCAAATGAAACGACAATATAAAGAAGTTGATTTCATAACAGCGTGACCCTTTGCCCTATACAAGAAATGCATTGAATCACTAATGATTTTAACATGTAAGTATCACAGAGCACTTGCAATGAAAAGTAGAGGAGCCTATCAAATTAACGTAGAGACGCAATGTGGCCTAGTGGAAAGCACACAGGCCTCTGAGTCAGGGAACCTGGGTTCTAATTGTGGCTCAGACACACCGCTTAACTTCCCTATGCTTTAGTTTCATCATCTGTAATATGGAGATGAAATAATAATAATAATAATAATAATTATAATAATAATAATTCTGGTATTTAAGGGTTTACTATATGCCAGGCACCGTACTAAGTGCTGGGATTTATACCAGGAAATTGGGTTAATAATAATAATAATGATGGTATTTAAGTGCTTACTATGTGCAAAACACTGTTCTAAGCACCGGGGGCGGGGGGGGGGGGGGGGGGGGGGGAATACAAAGTGATCAGGTTGTCCTACGTGGGGCTCACAGTCTTAATCCCTATTTAGCAGATGAGGCAACTGAGGCCTAGAGAAGTTAAGTGACTTGCCCAAAGTCATACAGCTAAGTGGCTCAGCCAGAATTCATTCATTCATTCATTCATTCAATCGTATTTATTGAACACTTACTGTGTGCAGAGCACTGTACTAAGTGCCTGGGAAGTACAAGTTGGCAACATATAGAGACGGTCCCCACCCAACAGTGGGCTCACAGTCTAGAAGAAATTAGAACCCGCGACCTCTGACTCCGGGCCTGGGCATGGGCTCTTTTCACTGAGCCATGCTGCTCCTTAGCATGGACACAGTCCCTATCCCACATGGAGCTCACAGTCTCAATCCCATTTTTCAGATGAGATAACTGAAGCACAGTGAAGTCAAGTGACTTACCCTAGGCCACCCAGGAGACATGTGGTGGAACTTGTCCCCCTTCCCCCTTCTAGACTGTGAGCCCGTTGTTGGGTAGGGACCATCTCTATATGTTGCCAACTTGTACTTTCCAAGCATTTAGTACAGTGCTTTGCACACAGTAAGCACTCAATAAATATGATTGAATGAATAAATGAACCAGAATTAGAACCCATGTCCTTCTGTTCTTTTTCTACTTAGAATGTGAGCACCATTTGATGCAGGGAACAGTATCCAACATTAGTACCTTGTATCTATCCGAGCTCTTATCAAATGCCACAATTTTTGTTGTTTTTTTAAATTATTCTAGCCTAGTGGTAATTATACAATCAACATTTACTCTCCTCCCCAAAAAAACCTTAAAAATTGTGAGGAAAAGCAAGAACATTTTCAGAATCCCTAGAGAAGCAGCGTGGCTCAGCGGAAAGAGCCCGGGCTGGGGAATCAGAGGTCATGGGTTCTAATCCCAGCTCCGCCACTTGTCAGCTGTGGGACTTTGGACAAGTCACTTCACTTCTCTGAGCCTCAGTTCCCTCATCTGTAAAATGGGGATTGACTGTGAGCCCCACATGGGACAACCTGATCACCTTGTATCCTCCCCAGTGCTTAAAACAGTGCTTTGCACATAGTAAGCGCTTAACAAATGCCATTATTATTATTATTATTATTAATGAACAGAAAGAAGCCCTGTAAAGTATTTTGTTAGTCATCTGGGCAAAGAAATTTTCAAACATTAATATAAATACCTTATGCTTGCCAAACTGATGGACACTAGATTACTATACTAAAAAATCTAAACTTGATATTGCCAACTTCCTACCAAACACAGAATACTCATGTGCCTTTTATTAAGCCCTGACTATATGCACGGCCAGGGGATAGACAGAAGTCAATCAAATCAGACACAGTTCCTCTCCCATGTGGGACTCCCAATCTGAGAGATAAGGAGAGTGGCTATCATCCTCATGGGAATTCTGAGGCATTTTGAGGATAAGTGAGGCTTGCCCAAAGTCAGGCAACTGTTCATTTCATAGAGACATAGAGACCTGAGTGTAAAAGCTCTATACTAAGCATTTGGGAGCTTTCCTTGATCCATATTTTCCCTTTAGCCAACTCTGGGATTTGGCCTGGGAGTCAGAAGCCCCTGGCTTCTCATCCAGGATAATGCCATTTGTCTGCTGTACTGCCTAGGATAAGTCACTTTCCTTCTCTGAGCCTCAGTTACCTCATGAACAGTTCAATTACTTTAACATCATGCCTGAGTTGAGCCCAGAAGTAACACAATCTAGCATATAAATCTGTCAATCAATGGTATTTTTTGAGAGTTTACTAAGAGTCTGGGAAAGTATCCTGTAATAGAGTTGGCAGATGTGAATCCAGGCCAAGAGGACCTTAAAGTCTATGGAGGAGACAGACATTGAAATAAATTACAGATCACGGAAATAGAATGCAAGGATATAAGTAGAGGATAAGAAATAGTAAAGTGTTGGTTGCTGGCACTGTACATTAATTGGCAGAGGTTGGGGGGGAGGGGATTATTAATAATGATAATAATAATGGTATTTGTTAAGAGAAGCAGCATGGCTCAGTGGAAAGAGCACTTGCTTTGGAGTTAGAGGTCATGGGTTCAAATCCCGGCTCCACCAATTGTCAGCTGGATGACTTTGGGCAAGTCACTTAACTTCTCTGTGCCTCAGTTACCTCATCTGTAAAATGTGTTATAAGACTGTGAGCCACCCGTGGGACAACCTGATCACCTTGTAACCTTCCCAGCGCTTAGAATAGTGCTTTGCACATAGTAAGGACTTAATAAATGTCATTATTATTATTATTATTATTATTATTATTATTGCTATTACTATTTGTTAAGCACTTACTATGCGCGAGACACTATACTGAGCACTTGGGTACATACAAGAAAATTGGGTTGGACATAGTCCCTGTCCCAAATGGGCTCACATTCTCAATCCTCATCTGAGAATGAGAAGCATTCTCATTGGCAGAAGAACTTGGGCATTGAGAAGCACCATTGCTCAGTGGAAAGAGCACAGGCTTTGGAGTCATAGATCATGGGTTCAAATCCAGGCTCCGCCAGTTGTCAGCTGTGTGACTTTGGGCAAGTCACTTAACTTCTCTGTGCCTCAGTTACCTCATCTATAAGATGTGGATTAAGACTGTGAGCCCCTCATTGGACAACCAGATCACCTTGTAACCTCCCCAGTGCTTAGGACAGTGCTTGGCACATAGTAAGTGCTTAATAAATGCCATTATTATTATTATTTTACAGACGAGGTAACTGAGGCTCAAAAAAGTGATGTGATTTGCTCAGGGTCACTCACAGACAAGTGGCAGAGTTGGGATTAGAACCCAGGTCCTTCTAATGCCCGGGCTCTATCCACAAGGCCATTCTGCTTCCCACATTGCTCTCTGGGAAGGGACCGAGCCTCTCCTTTCCTGGGCCAAATAACATGAAGAGTTCATTTCCCTTTTCTGAGATTCCCTTCCTAGCTCAAATTCGCACTGCAGGATGAGGCTGATTTTACATTTTTTCTTTAAAATATTAAAGATGAGGTCTACAAAGGGCTCTGTCTGGGAAAAAGCTCTGAAGCGTATTCCTGCTGGGACAGCCATAAAATCCAAGAATAAAAAAATGGCACAAGTCATGGGATATAGCAAATGCTGTACTTAGAAGAGACACTCTTCATGCACTAGAAAAATGGATAGCTTTTTTTTTAGGTATGTCAGCTGTTTCATCAACAATTACACCCATGATGATAGCATCATTTTAATGCTATTTTTAAGCATTTATTATGTGCCAGACCCTGTATTCAGTACTGGGGTAGCTACAAGATAATCCATTTGGGCACAGTCCATGTCCCACATGGGGCTCACAATCTTAATCCCCCTTTTACAGATGAGTTGCAGAAGGTCACACAGCAGACAAGTAGTGGAGCCATATTAAAACCCAGGTAGCTGGGATTAGTTATTGGCAGCAGCAGAAACAACAGCAGAGTAACATGAAGCTAATTCTATGGCCTGAGATCCTTCTGTTTGGTGAATCCCTCAGGAATGAATATTTTAGGAGCAGCTTTATAAAGCAATTATTCCCTTTTTTAGACTACTGAGGTTAAATCTTGGCACTCCTAGTGAAGAGGGGGGCAAGGTAGGAGTGAAGAAACTCCTTCTGCCATACAGTTTCTTCTCCCGAGACCATCCATTTACTCCCAATTTTCAGGGGAACAAGGTCTATCCATTTATCCTCAATTTTCAGGGGGACAGGGTCCACTCATATACCCCCAGTTGTAGGGGGAACATAATCTACTCTTTTACACCCAATTTTCAAGGAACAGAGTCTACATATATGCCCCCAATTTTTCTGGAGATGGAAGCCTGGGTCCTGATTACTCTCCTTCAACTGATTTCCCATGCCCTGCTTTCAGCAAGGAGAAAAAAAGCAATTTTTTTTCATGGGGAATTGCAGGAAAGCAGGAAAAAGTTGCCAGCTACAACCCTTGAGCAGGGACTGAAAAATATTCCCTCTCACTTGTTTTCACTTTATTATTGGACTTCAAAAAGTACTGAAACTCCACCAGGTTTGAAAAGGGGAAAACAGCTATCTTCCTTCCACCTTAGTGATCACATTCAGTATAACTCCACCCTTCAACCCCTACAACTTTTGATATTCCTGTTTTCAATCAATCATCAATCATACGTATTGAGTGCTTACTGTGTGCAGGGTACTATACTAAGCACTTGGGAGAATACAGCATAACAACCATTTTCAGAGTTTTTATTTTTGCAATGGAAAAAACACAGACTGGTTATCAGGAGAATTGGGAAAAAGGGTGTCCGCTACCTTGAGAAGCAAAATGTAATGGACCTGAGTGCCTATAGAATCCATGCTCCTAGATTCAAAACTAGAGAGCACTGTGTCGTTGATGGGGGCTTAAATTTGCAAATTTTCCCACCAATCAGACTGAGCCTTGGTGAGGCAATGTTTCCGAAGGCAGATATTAATTGCCCACCAATCAGATCAAGCCTTGGAAAACCAATTAGAGGAAGGGGCAGGAGTGGCAGGTCGTAATACTAATGTTTTAATTAGAGAAATTTGAACAACAAAGTGTTCCCAGAAGGGTTTTGTCATGTGAGCAAACCACAAACCTATCACGTACCCGGTAGCAACATTTTTCAATCTGAAGAACTGTCCTTTCCACACCCATTTCTACATCTCTTTGTCTCATTCCTTTTCTCTTCTCTCTTTCTTCCTCTATCTTTCTGTTTCTCTCCATCTCCTCTCCCTTTCTCTTTGTATCTCTCCTTTTCTCCATCTCTTTCTCTCTCTTTTCTACACTTCCTCTCCTTCCATCAGTCTCTCTCTCCTCCCCCATTCCCTCACCTTCTCCATCTCTGTCTCTCAACGTGACAGATCATGAAGCATATCGCATACTTCAAATACCCATGAAAATAGTGCTTTTTAAGCAAAATTTTGGGATGGAGACAAATCTCCCATGTGACAAGGAGACAAGTGGCTGGCACGTAGAAGTGAAGGGCAAGGCAAACTAAAAGATTAGTTATTTTTCTACTTCTAAGCATAAATGAATTTTCTTCCCACTATGGCAGTCTTTATTTCATTGCAATACAATATTGTGCTGAATATTCAGATTTATAAGAGTACTGCAAACCTCAAGAAAAAAGAGTTCCATTAATGGCTTGTGAGTTTTAGTTATCCAGATAATTTGTATGTTTTTTTTCTCATGTACTCAATTTGAGAATATTAGAAGTTGGCATATTTTCCTTTTCCTTTGTTCAGTTCAAAATGTTCAGATAGGTTGCATATTTATAAATTAATAGGTTTGGGGGCTAAAGGAACACATTTACAATTTTGAAAAATGAATGGAATTATGCCATTTAAGGACAGAAATTGAAAAAAGTAGGATGCAGCTAAAGAGTATGATGAGTTTCTAACAGACCATTTTAACACTGTGAGAGAAAACAACAGACCAGAACCTGGATTTAGTAAAGGAGTATGGAATACTGAGATATGGCATAAATGATAAATTGTTACACAAGAACACTTCAAGAAAAAAACAGTAGGTAGGAGGAATTAGGTCAATTCAAAGCTACAGATAGAAGTGATATGGAATTTGGAAAACAAGACAAAAGAATCCAAGACCTACAAGTGAAGAGCAGGGTTCTAAAATATTCTTCTTTGAAAGTAAAGACAGTTTTACCATTTTGCCCCAAGGACTTGTATGTGTGTTTTTTAAGGCTATCAAATTGGGGCATTTTTAGTTTTCATTCATAATTTATCTTATCATCTGCCAAACTGAGAAATGTGCTCTGATCCTGATAAATAGGCATGTTTGAAGTCCGTGTATAGTAAATGTCCTAATTGCTATACAAGGGCAATGTGTAGTGGCTAAAACACAATATTTGGAAAATGAGACCAGGTTATCCTATTCATGATAATGCCACTCTCTGGAAGAAGATATGACTTCATAAATGGAAAATCAGACTGCTTGAAACTGTGTAGTAAATGTCAAAAGTTGCTATTAAACAAAGGCTGCCCTTTATGGGTGTCATAACATTAAAAAAAATAATGATATGCCTACTGGCAACTCTGGGATGATTATTGCATTGTAATTTCTATCTATATTCTTGATTAGATTTGGTTATTAAACCATCCCTTTCTTGTCTTATTTAGATCTTTGTGAAATAATTTCCTGACATTAGAAACAGATACACAAATGAAAAAAAATTGAAATCATGAAAGGTAATTTTAGCCAAATTTTAAATTTGCATTGAAAATTCTCTAGCCATCAATAACAGGAAAAAAGGAAATACTGTCGACTGGAATGGCTGAATGTCTAGAAAGTAGATTTTAATAATAATAATAATGATGATGGTATTTCTTAAGCACTTTCTATGTGCCTGGCACTGTATTAAGTGCTGGGGTAGATACAAAGTGTCCCACATGGGGCTCACAGTCCTAATCCCCATTTTGCAGATGGGGTAACTGAGGCACAGAGAAGTTAAGTGATTTGCCCAAAGTCACACAGCCTACAAGTGATGAGCCTGGGATTAGAACTTGCGATCTCTGGCTCCCAAGCTCAGGCTCTATCCACTAAGCCACGCTGCTTTGAAACATACGCTATGGAAGTTTAAATGAAAACCAACCTACACAGACTTTTCAGCATTAATTGATATCTATTGCCAAGTTTTCTTTTTAAGAGAATATCAGCTATGTTCAGTAGCACAACCCCATGTTCTCCCCACCCCCAACCCTTCCTGGAACCCCACAGAGAAAACCGTTTAAATATGTTGTTCAGGGGATATTTCCACATCATTTCAAAATGAAAACTTTCTCCTACCCAGGAGAAAATAAGTTACATTGAAATCAGGTCTCCTCCTAGAAAAATCATGAGGCAATTGTTCTGGCAAGACAGTGAAACCAATAAATCAATCCATGGGCAGGGAACATGTCTACCAACTCTGTTATATTGTACTCTCTCAAGCATTTAGCACTATGCTCTGCACACCATAAGTGCTCAAGAAGTACAATTGATCAACAGGATTTATTAGTGTCTACTGAGTGCAGAGCACTGTACTAAGCACTTGGGAAAGTTCCTTTGTTTAAGAATATTCAGCATCCCCCTTCAGTGGTCCCCAGTTACTGAGTCTCATTGGTGGGGGATTTGTTCCACTCTATATTGTAAGCTTGTTGTGGGAAGGGAATGTGTCTCTATTTTTATTGTTTATTGTACTCTCCCAAGAGCTTACTACAGTGCTCTGCCTACAGTAAGTGCTCGATAAATACAATTGAATGAATGAATGAATAATTGTAGTGTTGGTTAAATCCCTATCTGCTGCTACCAGGGTTTCTTAGGCATAAATCCCATCCAAAAGAGACCCCAGAATCACTTTAGGAGCCCCTGGCCCCCGGTCAGACTTCTCTGGATCCCAAAGTCTTTCAGTTCTTCCATCCTTTTAACATTGGTTTCTGAGGCATTCTCAGGACTTGCTCTCCATGTCCCTGCACCCCTATCACTGCCACCACTCAATGGCTGAAGCCCAGGCATCTCCCCGAAGGTCAAGGGATCATCACCTTCTCCCGGGGCTGGCTGCAGGAAGCCCACAGACAAAGTGTTCCTTCCTTCCATCCGAGTTCCCTAGATCCACATTCGATACCACAAAAGCCTCTCCTCCGGCCCATACCCCAGACAGAGATCTCAGGAATAGTTAATAGCTTCTTTTAACAAGTTCACAAATGAAAACAAATGTCTTTCTTTGGTTTTACTACTTGCCCCTCCAGGACCCTCTGAAGTTCCCTGCTTGTGACTTGGGGCTCATGTTATTCTCCCTCTCAGAGTTAGAAGCCTTGCTCCCACAGAGTACTGAGGACTGGATGCCAAACCTCCAGGGATTGTAACGGATCCTACCATGTTCCCTGGGTCCGTCCAAAGTCCACAGCAGGAGTTCTCCCTGTGTCCTGTTCTCCCAGGCACACAGCTCACTTCCTCTCACTTTCAAGATGGCTTATTCTTATTCTCCAACTGTCTGGCCTCTCTACTCACTCCAGTTCCTCTCTCTTGTTGGCTCAGCTACATTCCCTGGCCTGGAATGCCCTCCCTCTCCACATCTGCCAAGCTAGCTCTCTTCCTCCCTTCAAGGCCCTACTGAGAGCTCACCTCCTCCAGGAAGCCTTCCCTCACTGAGCCCCCTCCTTCCTCTCCCCTTCTTCCTCCTCTCCATCCCCCTGCCTTACCTCCTTCCCTTCCCCACAGCACCTGTATATATGTATATATGTTTGTACATATTTATTACTCTATTTATTTGTTTATTTATTTTACTTGTACATATCTATTCTATTTATTTTATTTTGTTAATATGTTTGGTTTTGTTCTCTGTCTCCCCCTTCTAGACTGTGAGCCCACTGTTGGGTAGGGACCATCTCTATATGTCGCCAACTTGTACTTCCCAAGCCCTTAGTACAGTGCTCTGCACACAGTAAGCGCTCAATAAATACGATTGATTGATTGATTGATTGATTGATTTACACTTCCCTGAAGGAGGGGCTCCGTGAGGTGACTATCTCTTTATCCTAACTTTCTCCTCCATCTCCTAAGTATGGGAGACAGTTAAACTTGTCATCAAGGGCAACCACGTGCCAAGCACTGCGATAAACATTTGGGAAGGTAGATACAAGTTAATCAGGTTGGAATGAGCCCCTGTCTCACATGAGGTTCACAGTCTCAGGGGGAAGGGGGAAGCTCACTGTGGGCAGGGAACGTGACTACGAACTCTGTTGTTTAATACTCTCCCAAGCATTTAGTACAGTTCTCTGCACATAGTAAGCACACAATAAATATCACTGATTGATTATTACCAATAAGGAAACTGAGAAACAGAAAAGTTAAGCGACTCTCCCAAGGTCAAAGAGCAGACAAGTGGCAGAGACCTTATTAGAACCCAGGTCCACACCCTAATGGAAAGATCACAGGCTTGAGAGACAGGAGACCTGAGTTCTAATGTCAGTTCCACCACTAGTCTGTTCTGTGATCTTGGGCAAGTCACTAACCTTCTTTGAGCCTCAGTTATCTCATCTTTATGTTGGGGATTAAAATTGTGAGCCCCATGTGGGACATGGACTGTATCCAACCTGATTAGCTTGCATCTACTCCAGCCCTTAAAACATTTCCTGGTACATAGTAAGCACTTAACAAATGCCACTAAAGAAAAAAAAAAATGATAAGGCTTCCTGGCTCCCTGTTCTTTCCACTGGTCCATGGGAAACTGTCAGGTCATCCCATTTTATTCCTGAAAAACAGAACTGATTTTAACTGGGCCTGATGAAATAGGGATATCTGCTATTTGGTCACTCATCATGCTGTTGTGCTTGTTAAGTTTCTCCTGTGGTGGTGTATTGTATTAGGTACTTAGGAGAGTACATTACAAGGAAAACACATGGTCTCAGCTCTTGAGGAGATTACAAATCAAATGGAGAGAAAGGTAGACATAAATACAATGAGTGTAGGAGGAATGGTATACAAATAATTTATAGTAGTGAGAGCATCAATCAATAGTGTTTTGCTAGCACCTGTTGTGTACAGAGCTTGTACTAAAGTCTTGGGAGAGTACAATGAAGTTAGTTGTGATGGTTTTGTCCTCGAGGAACATGCAAGTGGGTTGAAAGACACTAAGCAATTTACAGATAGAAGGATAAAGAAAGCAAGCAGATCTACATTGTAATAATAATAATAATAATAATAGTATTTGTTCAGCACTTAGTACACGCCAATCACTGTTCTAAGCACTGGGGTAGATACAAGGTGATCAGGTTGTCCCACTTGGGGCTCACAGTCTTAATCCCCATTTTACAGATGAAGTAACTGAGGCCCAGAGAAGTGAAGTGACTTGCCCAAAGTCACACCCCTGATAAGTGGTGGAGATGGGATTAGAATGCATGACCTCTGACTCCCAAGCCCGGGCTCTTTCCACTAAGCCACGCTGCTTCTCTGTGTAGGTGAGTGCTTAAGTAATGAAGCATTCATTCATTCAATCATATTTATTGAGCACTTACTGTGTGCAGAGCACTGTACTAAGCGCTTGTGTAAATATGAAAGTTCCACTGACTTGTGATTACTTATGTGAGTGGTCACCTCAGAGCATTGGGTGGGTGCTGTGGAAGTAAAGCCAGGGAGAGCAAGTAAAAATGAAATAAATGAGTGAACAGCTCACATAAATTACTATAGATATAAGTAGTCTTGATGGTTGTGTTTGCCCAAGTGCTGTGGGTACATAAGTGCGTGTCTTCAATATTCCGTATGTGGAGGAAGAGTTTGTGCTTATATCTGAGAAGCGGATCTCCTTATTTATAGCTTTTGGCATAAATGCCATCGGACATAGGGGTTTTATTATTTATTGAAAGCTTTGACTGCCGAGATTACATCTTTAAAACTCAGAACTGAAGCCATAGTGGTATCCTCTGCTTAAAGGGCCTTCTTAATGGTGGAGTTATGCTCAAAAGACAGTTTTAGTGTATTTGCCATTTGTATGACAGTCCTTTGTCTCTGGTGAGTTTGTCTTCATCTGTTGTCCCTATTATATTGAAAGCTCCTTGAGGGTGGAGAGCATGTTGATTCATTCAATCGTATTTATGGAGCACTTTGTGTGCAGAGCACTGTACTAAGCGCTTGGGAAGTACAAGTTGGCCACATATAGAGATGGTCCCTACCCAACAGCGGGATCACAGTCTAGAAGGAGGAGACAGACAACAAAACAAAACATGTGGACAGGTGTCAAGTCATCAGAAAAAATTAAATTAAAGCTAAATGCACATCATTAACAAAATAAATAGTAAATATGTACAAGTAAAATAGAGTAATAAATCTGTACAAACATATATACAGGTGCTGTGGGGAGGGGAAGGAGGAAGGGCGGGAGGGATGGGGAGAAGGAGAGGAAAAAGGGGGCTCAATCTGGGAAGGCCTCTTGGAGGAGGTGAGATCTCAGTAGGGCTTTGAAGGAAAGAAGAGAGCTAGCCTACTGTACTCTCCCCATTGCTTAGTGTGATGCTCTGCACACAGTAATCAATAAATTTCATTTGTTAAATTGATATGTATTAAGTTAGAACAGTGCTCAGCACTTAGAACAGTGTGTGGCACATAGTAAGCTCTTAACAAATACCAGCATTATTATTGTTGTTGATACTCAAATCAGACAGACCATATCCCTTCTGACATTAAAACTGTGCTTTAATTTCCCCCTCTTCCAACAAGCCTTTCTTGATTAATTTTCCAGGACCTAGAGACATATTCCTTCAGCCAATTCTAGCACTCACAGACTTATTTAACTTTCCTTAGTAATCAGTTATTTATGTCTGCTTTATTTTTCACCTCTTCAGTTGTAATTTTTTTTTGATGTCTCCCCATTTGGGTGCAAGATTCTTGTGGGTTGAGAACGAGTCGCTTAATTTTTCTATACATCCCAGGTATCTAGCACATTGCAATCTACCGAGTGCTCAGTAAATGCTGCTGCTATTAATATTACTACTACTGCTATTTTTTCTACTGCTACTACTACAACTACTAATGTCTCTACTACTATTACTATTACTTTCATTTCTTTAGCAATGAATGAAATTCCAGAAATTGATGAAGCACAATCTATAAGGAGCCACAAGATGTTGTTAATGCATTTCTTGCTTTGCTGAATTTTTCTTTTAAGTTCTGAGGCATTTTTATCTGATCACACTTGGGGATTTCTCCTTGACTACCCACCCATTCGATTTTAAGCTCCTTGGGACAGTGGGAACCTATCTTCATAATAATAATAATAATAATAATGGCATTTAGATTGAACCAGTTGTGCTCTCTCAAGACTCCGTGTCCTGTTCTCACTAAGTTCTCAATACATACCATGGATTAATTGATTGATTGGTGACTGATTAACCTTGTTTGGAGGAATGCCCATTCACTATTAATGACAGCAGTTGTATCTGGAGTTCCTCATTTAGGACTGTTTTGAAGCTGTCAGAGAGTCCCGTCCCGTGCAGGCTTCTTTATTCTTCAGGAGCTTGGCATTCAATCAATCAATCAATCAATCATATTTATTGAGTGCTTACTGTGTGCAGAGCACTGTTCTAAGCGCTTGGGAAGTACAAGTTGGCAACATATAGAAACAGTCCCTACCCAACAGTGGGCTCACAGTCTAAAAGGGGACTCAGCATTCAGCAGACACACATCTCTCTATACCCAGTTAACTGAATAATAGAGAAACAGTATGGCTTAGTCGAAAGAGCTTAGACTTGGGAGTCAGAGACTGAACCCCCTTTTTCCTCTCCTCCTCCCCATCCCCCCAGCCCTACCTCCTTCACCTCCCCACAGCACCTGTACAAATCTGTTTGTACAGATTTACTACTCTATTTATTTTACTTGTACATATATACTATGCTATTAATTTTGTTAATGATGTGCTTCTAGCTTTACTTCTATTTATTCTAATGACTTGGCACCTGTCCACATGTTTTGTTTTGTTGTCTGTCTCCCCCTTCTAGACTGGAGCCCGATGTTGGGTAGGGACCGTCTCTATATGTTGCCAACTTGTACTTCCCAAGCGCTTAGTACAGTGCTCTGCGCACAGTAAGCGCTCAATAAATATGATTGAATGAATGAATGAATAATCCCAGCTCCACTACTTGTCAGCTGTGTCATTTTGGGCAAGTCACTTCACTTCTCTGTGCCTCAGTTGCCTCATCTGTAAAATGGGGTTAAGACTGTGAGCCCCACGTGGGGCAACCTGCTAATCTTGAATCTCCTGTAGCACTTAGAACAGTGCTTGGCACATAGTAAGCACTTGACAAATACCAAAAAAAAAATAAAAAGACTTCTTTCATGGATAACACAGCTTGTTGAGGGCAGGGAACATTTTTGCTGAATCTGTTGTACTCTCCCAAGGGCTTAGCACAGTGTTCTTTACATAGTAAGTGCTTAACATATAACACAGACTGATCAATTACACAAGGAGTTAGAACAGTTATCCCATTCTGAACCTAGCACCAACTGGCCAAGTGAAATGCTTGTGAAGGGGGTTAGAGCTGGCACATTGGTTTTTGTGGCTTTCATTCAATCAATAGTATTTTGTTTTTCCTTCAATGGCATATGTTAAGTTCTCACTAAGTGTCGGGCACTGTTCTAAGCTCTGGGGTAGACTCAAGATAATCAGTTTGAACATGTCCATCCACATTGGACTGACAGTCTTCGAGATGAGGGACGGTGGCACAGAAAAGGTAAGTAACTTGCCCAAGGTCACATAGCAGACAAGTGAAGGAACCCAGATCCTGTGACTCCCAAGCCCCCTCTCTTTCCACTAGCCCACACTGCTTCCCTATTTCTGGAGTGCTTACTGTGTGCAGAGCACTCTACTTATAGTAATAATAATAACTATGGTATTTGTAAAGCGCTTACTATGTGCCAACCACTGTTCTAAGTGCTGGGGTAGATACAGGGTAATCAGGTTGTCCCACGTGGAGCTTACACTTTTAATCCTCATTTTACAGATGAGGTAACTGAGGTCCAGAGAAGTTAAGTGATTTGCCCAAAGTCACACAGCAGACAAGAGGCGGAGGCGGGATTAGAACCCATGTCCTCTGACTCCCAAGCCCGGGCTCTTTCCACGAAGCCACGCTGCTTATCTGGGAGAGACAGGTTGGCCAGGACTCTGCCATTAGTGTGATCAACAGCAATCCTCACAAAACCTCCTCAACATGCATCTTTGTGGAGGAGAAGTGTGGGCGGCCACATGTAGTTCCTTCAAGTGGAAAATAAAGAAAGTTGCTTTTCTCCCCAGCTCCCAAAGATGCCTGGTAGTGCAGTCAGCCCCTGTGGGTTAGAGAATAAACCTCATCGAGTGCATTATCAATGGCAGTGTAGCAATAAAACTCATGGTTATAAAATATGCAAAGTGTATTTACAAATGGACGAACTCTGATTTACAGTGAAAGCTATTGCTTTCATTTACTACTACTTAATTTTGCCTTATAATTGCAATACATACTGCATGCCATGTAAATAAAGTCATTTTACTCAATGAATGCCTCATGAACTAGAAATAATGGCTTGTTCGACAATACCAGTGACCATAAAATCCTCCCAAATGACAAGCTGATGTTCACTGGGCCTTACTGAACTAATACCAAGGGACTAAAAGATGGTTTACCTCTGTTTTCATTGCTATTTTCTGATTATTTCTCATTCAATTTCCTTCTCTGTATATATATTCTCTAATTTCAAGAATAATAGTGGAACTTTGAAACTTTGACTCCTATATATATATTCTCTAATTCCAAGAATAATAGTGGAACTATGAAACTTTGACATCTCAAAGCACAATCTAACCATTCTCTATTCTTTATTTCCAAAACTTTGTCTTTTTCCTTCATATGATTCTCTATAATAATCGACTCCATATCAAACCGTAGCTGGAAGCAACAGTCAGAACATATTTTTTACCAAAAGATCCTCTCTTCACTGTTATTCCTTTTTCCCTTATTTCTTCCAAGTCCTTAAAATTCATCGTCATCATCATCATCATCAGTCTCATTTATTGACAACTTACTCCATGCAGAGCGCTGTAGTAACCGCTTTGGAGAGCACTAATCAATGGAGTTGGTAGATAAGTTTCTTTTCCACATTAAGCTTATTGTATAGGAATGAACTTACAGTCTAGAGAATCCTGTGGCACTATTCATATTTATATCTTAGTTTGTCATTAGCATTCTTTATAGTCAGTCAGTTGTACTTATTGAGTGCTTATTCATTCATTTAATCATATTTATTGAGCACTTATTGTGTGCAGAGCACTGTACTAAGCACTTGGAAAGTACAATTCAATAACAGAGAGGCATTCCCTGCCCACAGCGGGCTTACCGTGTGTAGAGCATTATACTAAGGGCTTCGGAGAGTACAATAAAATGTACACATTCCCACCCACAATGAGCAGGCACCTCTGCTTCAGTTTCAGTCTAGAGAATCCAATGGCACTATTCATATTTATATCTCCAGTTTGTCATTAGCATTCTTTATAGTCAGTCAGTCACTTGTACTTATTGACTGCTTATTCATTCAATCATATTTATTGAGCACTTACTGTGTGCAGAGCACTGTACTAAGTGCTTGGAAAGTACAATTCAGTAACAGAGAGGCATTCCCTGCCCACAGCAGGCTTACAGTCTGTAGAGCACTATACTAAGGGCTTCAGAGAGTACAATAAAATATACACATTCCCTCCCACATTGAGTAGGCACCTCTACTTCATCTCCTCTAGCTCAAGTTTTTAAAAGTGCAAGCTCACAGTACTCAAGAGCAGCACTGTATGCTGGGGTGGGGCCATAAATAGGACAAACTCTTAAAAAGATACTTTGGGTGCACCTCTCTCTGCCTGCTCATTCGTCATATTCCATGCTCCACAGAAACTTAGACGAGATGAGGGAGTATCAGTGGCACTGGGCAAACCGCAATCATTGAGACAATTCATTTGCTCCAGGCTTGTGGTCCTCAATTAATTTGTGGAGTGCTGACTGCCTGCAAAACATCATACTAAGCCCCTGAGAGAGTGCAATACAGTTTCTAGACCTGATCCTAGCCCGAAAAGAGCCTACAATCTAGGACCCAGGCTCTGTGGATTGTGTCTGACCTATTTAACTTGTACCTTTCTGGTGCTTTGAATAGTACCTGACACACAGTATGCCCTTTTAGACTGTGAGCCCACTGTTGGGTAGGGACTGTCTCTATATGTTGCCAACTTGTACTTCCCAAGCACTTAGTACAGTGCTCTGCACACATAAGCGCTCAATAAATACGATTGATTGATTGATTGATTAACGAACACCACCACTATTATATCAGAAAATCTGGTAGATTTTATGGGATAGATGCAAGATTGTGTCTGACCTTATTAACTTGTACCTTTCTGGTGCTTTGAATAGTGCCTGACACACAGTATGCGCTTAACCAATACCACCACTACTATATGAGAAAATCTGGTAGATTTTATGGATAGATGCAAGACTGTCTCTCATGGCGCCAACAGTTTAAGAAGGAAGGAGTTCAGGTATCGAATCCCCATTTTACAGATGAGGAAACTGAGGGACAGAGAAGTTTTAGTGACTCACCCAAGGTCACACAGCAGGCAACTGTCACAGCTGGGTTTAGAAGGCAGATCCTCTGATTTCCAGGCCCATGTCTTTCCGCAAGGCTGCCCTTGCTCCCTCCTCCTTCTATCCTCTTTAGGATGCATCCATGTTATATCAATAAATTAATAACAATGATTGCAAGCAGTGTGACTCAGTGGAAAGAGCCCGGGCTTTGGAGTCAGAGGTCAGGGGTTCAAATCCCGGATCCGCGACTAGTCAGCTATGTGACTTAGGCTCTCTGTGCCTCAGTTACCTCATCTGTAAAATGGGGATTAAGATTGTGAGCCCCCCAAGGGACAACCTGATCACCTTGTAACTTCTCCAGCACTTAGAACAGTGCTTTGCACATAGTAAGTGCTTAATAAATGCCATTATTATTATTATTATTGTTATTATTATTATTATTATTTGTGCAGTACACTGAAGCAGTGTTGCCTAGTGGATAAAGCATGGGCCTTGAAGTCAGAAGGACCTGGGTTCTAGTCCCAGCTCTGCCGCATGTCTGCTGCGTGACCTGTGACAAATCATTTAATTTCCCTGTGCCTCAGTCCCCTTGTCTGCAAAATGGGGATTAAGACTGTGAGCCCCATGTGGAACAGGGACTGTGTTCCTCCCAGTTATCTTGTATCTAACCCAGTGCTTAGAATAATAATGATGGTATTTGTTAAGTGCTTACTAAGTGCCAAATACTGTTCTAGAAATTTCTAGAACAACACCTGGCACAGAGCTAGTACTTACTATTATTAGTACACTGTACTATAGTGTGTGGCAGAGGAAAATAGAGTTTGAAAACATGGTCTCAGCCCTCCAGGAGTTGACACTTTACTGGAACTATGAAAACTTTGCCAACTCATTTGACATTTCTTGTTTCTACACAGCATTTCTTAGAGATTGGATTAACACGACTGAGAAAAATTCCTAAGGATCTGATCGTGTCCGTTCATCTGGATATTCATTGCAAAATTCTCTCATTGATCAATAGCATCCTAATTTCCAGCTTTCCTGGCCGACTTTCCTGAAGGAGCCATCTCCCAAGGCAAAAGGAAAAATGGGCCTTAAATTGCTTCAAAACTTCTGTTCATTTGTAACTGAAAAGGCATTCTTCAGATAATTAACGATGATGATGATGATGATGATGATGATGATGGTATTTATTAAGCACTTCCTATGTGCAAAGCACTGGTCTAATTGCTGGGGAGTTACAAGGTGATCAAGTTGTCCCACGGGGGGTTCACAGTCTTCATCCCCATTTTACAGATGAGGTAACTGTGAGGCACAGAGAAGTTAAGTGACTTGCCCAAAGTCACACAGCTGACAATTGGCGGAGTCGGAATTTGAACCCTTGATTGCTGACTCCAAAGCCCTGGCTCTTTCCACCGAGCCACGCTGCTTCACATGAAATGTCTTTTCAACCCCAAAAAGGTAACCTAAATTGCATAATTTCCATTATGGAAGTAATTCAATTAAACTAGATGCCGTATTAAAACTTGTTTGTTAGCTATTTTACAATGAATCATATTAATAAGATCCTTCAGATGTATTTAAAATCATCACTCTATAATTTAATGATAAACTGGAATTATTATGCCATAATTTATTGGAGCCGTGAACAATGATGCTCTGAAAATTGTACTCTTCTATGCTAGTGAAATACATTTCTGCAAATTGGTTGCAAAACATCTGTGAATAAGGAAGTGGTTCAACTCAATCTGCTTTGTGTGCTGCATACATTTGATGTTATCACTAAAATATCAAATTGAATTTTCCATGTGCATATGCATGAGTGATGCCATGATGAATAGCAATGTTTTGTGTATCAGATAAACTGTAGATTTAAAATTAAAGTTTCGTCAGCAAGAACTAGGCTGTCTCACTCATTGTGCTTTGAATTTGACTGTAAGCTCCCTCTTTAGACCTTAATGGGTTTTTTTTGTTGTTTTTTTTTGGTGGGGGGTAAGGAGTCGGGAGATGGGGTGGTAAGTGATATTTGTTAAGAGCTTACTAGGTGCCAAGCACTGTACTAAGCCCTGGGATAGATAAGCGCTATCTTTAGCTTCTTGTGCGCAGTAGCCTGGTATAGTGGATAGAGCATGGGCCTCAGAGTCAGAAGGTCATGGGTTCTACAACTGGCTCCACCACTTGTCTGCTGTGTGACCTTGGGCAAGTCACTTCACTTCTCTGGGCCTTAGTTACTTTATCTGTAAAATGGGGATTGAGACTGTGAGCCTCCCCATCTTACATTCCCCCCATCTTACCTCCTTCCCTTCCCCACAGCACCTGTAAATATGTATATATGTCTGTACATACTTATTACTCTATTTATTTATTTATTTATTTTACTTGTACATATCTATTCTATTTTTTTTTTTTGTTAGTATGTTTGGTTTTGTTCTCTGTCTCCCCCTTTTAGACTGTGAGCCCACTGTTGAGTAGGGACTGTCTCTATATGTTGCCAACTTGTACTTCCTAAGCGCTTAGTACAGTGCTCTGCACACAGTAAGCACTCAATAAATGTGATTGATTGATTGATTGATTTGGAAAAGGGATTGTGTCCAACCTGACTGGCTTGTATCCACCCCAGAGCTTAGTACAGTGCCTGGTGTACACAGTAAGTGCTTAACAAATACCACAATCATTATTATTATTGTACAACCTAATCGGGTTGGCCACAGTCCATGTCCCACATGGGGCTCACAGTCTTAATCCCCATTTTACCAGTATGGTAATTTAGGCCCAGAGAAGTGAAGTGACCTACCCTAGGACACAGCAGACAATCAGTGGAGTTGGGAATAGAATCCAGGTCCTCTGATCCCCAGATTCATGCTCTTTCCACTAGGCCATGCTGCATCTCATCATGGGCAGAAAATGTGGCTTAGTGGAAAGATCCCGGGCTTAGGAGTCAGAGGTCGTGCGTTCTCATCCCGAAGCCACTGCTTGTCTGCTGTGTGACCTTGGGTAAATCACTTCACTTCTCTGGGCCTCTGTTACCTCATCTGTAAAATGGGGATTAAGATTGTGAGCCCCAAGTGGGAGAACCTGATTACCTTGTAGCTACCCCAGGCGTTAGAACAGTACTTGGCACATAGTAACGGGCTTAACAAATACCATCATCCCCTTCTAGACTGTGAGATCCCTTCTAATCAATCAATCAATCAATCATATTTATTGAGCACTTACTGTGTGCAGAGCACTGTACTAAGCACTTAGGAAGTACAAGTTGGCAACATATAGAGACAGTCCCTACCCAACAGTGGGCTCACAGTCTAGAAGGGGGAGACAAAACCACTTTTCAGTCTGTTAACTTGTGATTTAAGACAACATTGATTATGGTGGGGTTTATTAAGCATTTATGTTCCAAGCACTGTCCTAAACGCTCAGGTAGATTATTATTATGGTATTTGTTAAGCGCTTATTTTGTACCAAGCGCTGTCCCAAGTGCTGGTGTACAGTCAAGATAATCATCAGATCATCATAGTTATCAACTAGGATTATGCATTATAGTTTCATTTGTAAACCTGCATAGCCTTGTGACAGCTTTGAATTCTATCCTGTATCTTGGTAGAAGAACAGAGTCTTAGGGAAGAATTTAAATTAGGGGAAAGTTGAAAAGTAATCCCAAATTCCCCCCTCACTCTCTCTCCTTCAATCTGTGTGCATTACAAGGACACTAAATGCACCTTTGCTCATTTATAATAATAATAATTATTATTATTGTGGCACTTAAGTTCTTACTATGTGCCAAGCATTGTTCTAAACACTGTATATACTGTATATATACAAATATACATAAGTGCTGTTGTGGGGGGGAGGAGGGGAAGAGCAAAGGGAGAGTGTTGAGGTGATGCGGATGGGAGGGAGAGCTGAGGAGAAGGGGGACTAGTCTGGGAAGGCCTCTTGGAAGAGTTGAGTCTTCAATAGGACTTTGAAGGGGGGAAGAGTGATTGGTGGATTTGAGGAGGGAGGGCATTCTAGGCCAGAGGTAGGATGTGGGCCAGGGGTTGGTGGTGAGACAGGAAAGATCGGGACACAGTGAGAAGGTTAGTAACAGAGGGGCATAGTGTGCGGGCTGGGATGTAGAAGGAGAGAAGGGAAGTGAGGTAAGAAGGGGCAAGTTGATGGAGAGCTTAGAAGCCAATAGTGAGAAGTTTTTGTTTGATACAGAGGTTGATAGGCAACCACTGGAGATTTTGGAGGAGGGGGGGGGTGACATGCCCTGAAAATTTCTTTAGAAAGATAATTCAGGAAGCAGAGTGAAGAATGTGCTGAAGTGGGGAGATGCAAGAGGTTGAGGGGTCAGAAAGGATGAGTGACTGTACTAACGTGGTAGTAGTTTGGATGGAGAGGAAAGGGAAGACCTTAGCTATGTTGTGAAGGTAGGACTGACAGGATTTGATGACAGATTGGATATGTGGGTTGAATGGAAGAGCAGAGCCAAGGATGACACCAAGATTACAGGCTTGTGAGACGGGAAGGATAGTTGTACCATCTACAGTGACAGGAAAATTCAGGAGAGAACAGGGTTTGGGAAGAAAGATAAGGAGCTCTTTCTTGGACATTTGGAGTTTCAGGTGGCAGGAGGACATCCATATAGAGATGTCCTGAAGGCAGGAGTAGATGCAAGCCTGGAGGGAGGGAGAGAGAACAGGGAAGGATATATGGATTTGGGTGTCATCCGCATAGAGATGATAGTTGAAGCCGTGGGAGCAAATGAGTTCTCCAAGGGAGTAGTGAGATGGAGAATAGAAGGGGACCAAGACCTGAACCTTGAGGGACCCCTGCAGTTAGGAGATAGGAGGGGGAGGAAGGGCCCACGAAGGAGACTGAGAATGGACGGGCAGAGAGATAAGAGGAGAACCAGGAGAGGACTGAGTTAGGGAAGACAAGGTTGGATAACTTATTGAGGAGAGGGGGATGGTCCACAGTGTCAAAGGCAATTGAGAAGTCAAGGAGGATGAGGCTGGAGTAGGAGCCATTGGACTAGGCAAGAAGGTCACTGATGACCAGCCAGACTGGAAGGGGCCCAGAAGAGAACTGGAGGAGAGGAATTCGAGGCATTGAGTTTAAATGATCAGCTCAAGGAGTTTGGAGAGGAAGGTAGAAGGGAGATGGGGTAATAACTGAAGGAGGCTCTGGGGTCAAGGGAGGGTTTTTTTAGAATGGGGGAGATGTGAGATGTTTGAAGGCAGTGGGGAAGAAACCACTGGAGAGTGAGCAGCTGAAGATGGTAGTTAAGGAGGGAAAGAGGGAAGGGGTGACAGTTTTTATAAGGTGAGAAGGAATGGGGTCCAATGACCATGTGGAGAGGGTGGTACTTAAAAGGAGGCAGGAGATCTCTGAAGATACTGCTGGGAAGGATGGGAAATTTGAAAAAGGGGTTGAGAGGAGGGGGAATGGAGGAGGGGGAGTGGTAATTTTGGGGAGCTCAGACCCGATGGTGTTAATTTCTCAACGAAGTAAATGGCCAGATCACTGGGGGTGAGGGATGAGGGAGGAAGGGAGACAGGGGGCCTGAGGAGGGAGTTAAATGTTTGGATTAACTGACAAGGGTGATAGGCATGGGTGTCAATAAGGGAAGAGAAATAGTTTTGCCAAACAGAGGAGAGGGCAGAGTTAAGGCAAGAAAAGACAAACTTGAAGTGGATAAGATTGACCTGATGTTTAGATTTCCACCAGCAGCATTCAGTGCCTCGAGCATAAAGGTGAAGGAAGCAGACAGTGGAGGTGTGAGAGAGGAGAAGGGATAGAGGAGCAAGTGAGTTGAATCGAGTAGAGAGGGTGGCGTTGAGAGCATCTTTTTGATCATCAAGAGTGGGTAGAGTGGATAGAGAGCAAGGTGGGGTGTGATACGCTAAGAGAGATGGATGGGGTCCAGAGAGCAGAGGTCTCTTTGGGGAATAGTACAGATTTGCCCACCTTCCCTCTGGTCTAGAACTAACTGCCTCTTCATATTTGGCAGACCACTGCTCTCTCCAACTTCAAAGCCTTCTTAAAATCACCTATCCTTGAAGAGGCCGTCCCTGACTAATCCGTCATGTGCCCCTTCTCATTCATTCATTCAGTCATATTTATTAATTGCTTACTGTGTGCACAGCACTGTACCAAGAGCTTGGGAAAGTACAATACGACAATAAACAGTGACATTCCCTGCCCACAACGAGCTCACAGTCTGAGGGGGGAGACAGTCATCAATACAAATAAATAATATTACAGATAGATACATAAGGACATAGAGAAGCAGCGTGGCTCATTGGAAAGAGCACGGGTTTGGGAATCAGAGGTCATGGGTTCTAATCCTGGCTCTGCCACTTGTTGGCTGTGTGACTTTGGGCAAGTCACTTCATTTCTCTGGGCCTCAATTTCCTCATCTGTAAAATGGGGATTAAGACTGTTAGCCTTGTGTGGGACAACCTGATTACCTTGTATCCCCCCAGTGCTTAGAACAGTGCTTTGCACACAGTAAGTGCTTAATAAATGCCATCATTATGATTATAAGGACTGTGGGGCTGGGAGATAGATGGGAAGAGCAAAGCGAGCAAGAATGACACAGAATGAAGTGGGAGATGAGAAAAAGTAGGACTTAAGTCTGGGAAGGCCAACTGGAGGAACTGTGCTTTAAATAGGGCTTTGAAGAGGGGGAGAGTCATTGTCTGTAGGATTTGGAGAAGGAGGGCATTCCAGGCCAGAGCCGGGACGTGGGCCATGAGTCAGTGGAGAGGTGGGTGAGATCTCTCTTCTGGGCTTCCTAGGAACTTGAATCTGTACCCTTTAAGTACTTGATATTCACACCATGCTGAGCCCCACAACTCTTATATACAGATACATAATTTCTTTTAATGCCTGTCTCCCCCTCTAGACTCTATGCTCTACGTGGGCAAGAAACAAGTCTACCAACTCTGTTGTACTGTGCTCTCCCAAACACATAGTACAGTTCTCTGTACATAGTAAGGACTGTCAACATCATTGATTGACTGATTAGTACTTTACAATTTTAAAAATATATGTCTTAAAAGGATACTTGCATTGAAAAAGGCATATCATAATTACGTTTTTCACAAGAGCACTAACTAAACCATTTGATACCTTTTGTGAACACATGAAAATCCTCCTTAGGGTGACTTTTGCCAAACATACAGTATCATTAGAAGAAAAGTCCAGGTAAGGATTTGCGCACGTGGCACACACACACACACACACACACACACACACACACACACACACACACACTCACACACACAATATAATATACTATCATATAATATAAGTGCATGTATATATAAGTATATATACAGCATTTGTAAAGTAATAATAATGTTGGTATTTGTTAAGCGCTTACTATGTGCCAAGCACTGTTCTAAGTACTGGGGGGTTACAAGGTAATCAAGGTTATCGCACGTGGGGCTCACAGTCTTAATCCCCATTTTACAAATGAGGGAACTGAGGCACAGAGAAGTTAAGTGACTTGCCCAAAGTCACACAGATGACATGTATATATGTTTGTACGTATTTATTACTCTATTTATTTATTTCACTTGTACATATTTATTCTATTTATTTTATTCTGTTAATATGTTTTGTTTCGTTCTCTGTCTCCCCCTTCTAGACTGTGAGCCCACTGTTGGGTAGGGACCGTCTCTATGTGTTGCCAACTTGTACTTCCCAAGTGCTTAGTACAGTGCTCTGCACACAGTAAGCGCTCAATAAATACGATTGAATGAATGAATGAAAGTGGCAGAGCAGGGATTAGAACCCATGACCTCTGACTCCTAAACCCGTGCTCTTTCCACTGAGCCACACTGCTTCTATGTATATGTAATATGTATACATATTTATATGCATGTGTATTTAACAAATATATTTAAAAAAATACAATGACAACAGTCACCCAGCAGCCAAGTGGCAGAGCCAGGATTAGATCCCAGGTCCTACTAAGCCATACTGCCTCTCTGATTAGTATTTGTTAACTTCCAGTCCAATTTTAAGCTTTTGATCTACCTTTGGGAGAAATTATCCTCATTTGTACCAAAAAGTCATCCGGTAGGAAAATCTTTATTTTTTAAAAAGTCAATATCCTCATTTTTACATTTCAAGGCTTAACTTGGCATGAAGGTCAGAAATTTACATGTTTAGTCTGCATATAATACAAAGTTCAGAAATGTCTCTGGGAAGTAAACACAGAGTTGGCTTATCTAGAGGCTTAAAAAAGGCAATTCTATCTTAGAGTTATGAGAATCAATACATCATTTTATGAGAAATGCAGATGAGATTCTCTATCTTATGGTGTTCTTTCAAAAGAAATCCCAAACACTAATCGATTCTTTAACAATCCTTTTACATTACGAAAAATGTCCTGTGACCCATCCTGGTGACAGTCTCACCTGTGAGTAAATCTAGAAATATTTATTAATTTCAGTTAGTAAATTTATGACCGTAGTCCTTAGTGGTGTAGCATATGAATCAGGGCATTTAAGGTGGTTTAAGTACCATTTTATGGAGTAAAAGCGGTATACCAAATTGGATCTTTATTGCACTACGTTCTAACAAGCTGCTAATTATCTTTCTAATGGTTTGTTAAAGTTTTACAGGGCTCTGTTTGCTCTGTGAGTTTATATTAAAGAATCATGGAAAGGAGAGTTCTCCGCATGCTTGGGTAAAAACGAAATGCCAGAGTTAAACTAGGTTTTCATCGTCAAACCTGCATTAGATTCTATTTCTTTTTTTCCTGTCTCAGAGTGATATTTACCTCCAGAATTCCTGGAGACTCATATAATCTTGCATTCTACTTTAAACAAGGGAGTGAAGCCACTAAATAAGCAAGTAGATGCAGAAACAGAATTGCCAGCGATGAAATGTCTGTTGTAAGCTTCACTTTTTCTTTCTGAATAATTAAACGATAGTATTCTTTTGAGAACCCAAAATACTAAGCACTTGGGAGGGTACATTAGAGTTTCAAGGCACAGATCCTGCCTTGAAGGAGCTAATAATCGAGGGAGAGTGGGATGATAGAGTAAGCGCTTAATAAATGTTATTATTATTATTATGTGGAATTTATTTTATTCACATAAATTAATTTATTCACATAACTAATGTATGAAGACTGTTGCTGTAGAGTGATATAGTCAGTTTTCATATTATCTCCTACAGATTTCTAATCATATTCCTTCCACAGGCATTACTCTGTTTTGGATTTATTTAGTAGAAATTTCGTTTGGATGTCATTAGCAGTTCCCTCAGCTGGAAAATGGGGATGAAGACTGTGAGCCCCAAGGGGGACAACCTGATCACCTTGTAACCTCCCCAGAGCTTAGAACAGTGCTTTGCACATAGTAAGCGCTTAATAAATGTCATTATTATTATTATTATTATTATTATTATTATTAGCATATTAGAAGTATGAGTTGAGAACTTAGACAATCACCTACATGGACAATGAAGGAGTCTCATTAATTATTTTTGGTTAGTATCAAATAAATATAAATATACACATCTAAATACATACATTGATAAAATTGTGAAAAAAATATTTGGCCCTTTTAGACTGTGAGCCCACTGTTGGGCAGGGACTGTCTCTATGTGATGCCAATTTGTACTTCCCAAGCGCTTAGTACAGTGCTCTGCACATAGTAAGCGCTCAATAAATACGATTGATTGATTGATTGATTTGGCCAACATAAAAGAGTAGAGTCTTTCAATTTATTCGGATAGAATTAGAATTAGATGATATATGCAATGAAAGGGCAAAAGCCTGGGGGTCAGAGGACCTGGACTCTAATCCTGACTCTGCCACTTGTCTTCTGTGTGACCTTGTGAAAGCCATTTAGCTTTCCTGTGCCACAGTTACCTCAGAACTGTAAAATAGGGATTAAGAATGCGAGCCTTCTTGTGCATATAGCTATAATTCTATTTGCTCTGAGGATTTTGCCACCTATCTTCATGTTTTGTTTTGTTGTCTGTCTCCCCCTTCTAGACTGTGAGCCCATTGTTGGGTAGGGACCATCTCTATATGTTGCCGACTTGTACTTCCCAAGCTTAGTACAGTGCTCTGCACACAGTAAGCACTCAATAAATACGATTGAATGAATGCATGAATGAGCCCTCCGTGGAACAGGGACTATTTTTACCCCAGCACTTGGTACAGCGCATAATAAGTGCTTAAAGAAATACCAAAACCAAAACGACGTAAAACCTAAATGGAAAACTCAACGTGTTGCATAGAGAAATATCTTTTCTGGGAAATGTATATACAGGCACATATAGAAAACATATTTCAGGTCTATGTATGTCAGTATAGATATGTAATGCTGCACTTCAAAATTGTAGGTAACGTTGCTGTTGGTTGGATTTTACCCATTTGTAATTAGCACGAACAGACATTCAGGTTGAATACTCAACCTGAAGCAGAGAAGCAGTGTGGTTTAGTGGAAAAAAGAGCCTGGGCTTTGGAGTCAGAGGTCATGGGTTCAAATCCTGACTCTGCTACTTGTCAGCTGTGTGACTTTGGGCAAGTCACTTAACTTCTCTGGGCCTTAGTGACCTCATCTGTAAAATGGGGATTAAGACTGTGAGCCCCCCTGGGACAACCCGATCACCTTGTAACCTCCCCAGCGCTTAGAACAGTGCTTTGCACATAGTAAGCGCTTAATAAATGCCATTAAAAAAAAAAGGCCAAAATGCTGTTACCTTAGGCAAGTTCTTAACTGTTTTGTGCCCTTTAGACTGTGAGTTCCTTTTGAGGCAGAGACAGTGTCCAATGCGCATATATGGTATCTACCCCAGGGCTTAGTTTAGTGCATTATTATTTTAGTGATAAATTCAGTCATATTTATTGAGCACATACCATGTGCAGAGCACTGTACTAAGCACTTGGGAAAGTACAATATGGCAATATAATAAATAATGAATAATATAATGAGCAATGAACACATGTTCTAATCCATTCACTATTGGTTTTGAATTGTGTTTTTATATTTTTAATCACAGTGTCTCTGACTTCGGCAATGTTTTTTTAAAAAATATCCTCATTATTGTTATATATATATATATTGATATATAGAAAGAACACATTTTCTAGTCCCTTTTCCACTGGTTTTGGTTTTCAATTGCCTACTTTTTAAATTGTAACGTTCCACCAAATTTAGCAGTAAGTGCCTAAAAACCAGCCCTGAACAGAAGTGCAGTTAATGGGAGTGTGACATTCTACTAATTTCTAATGAAAAAGTCCAGGTCTCAGCTGCTGCTGAGAAGATCTCACCCAGTTATCTTTTTCAACACCACAATCAATCAATCAATGGTGTTTATCGAGCACTTACCATGAGGTTACCTCATCTGTAAAATGGGGATTGAGACTGTGAGCCCCACGTGGGCCAACCTGATTACCTTGTATCTATCCCAGCACTTAGAACAGTGCTTGGAACATAGTAAGCACCTAACAAATACCATTATCATCATGTGAAGAGCACTGTACTAAGTATTTGGGAGAGTACACAACTCAGAATCACCATATGATGCGTAAATCATGTAAAGATTTCTTTAGCATCTGATGTAAAGAAATTACAAATATGCATATAAGAGTTGTGGTGTTGGGGGGGGGGGCGAATAAAGAGAGTAAGTCAGGGTGATGCAGAAGGAAGTGGGAGAAGCAGAAAGGAGGGCTTAGGGAAGGCCTCTTGGAGGAATTGTGCCTTCAATATGACTTTGAAGTCGGGGAGAGTTATTGACTGTCGGTTTGAGGAGAGAGGGCATTCCAGGCCAGAGGCAGGACGTGGGTGAGAGTAGACATAAGATAATCAGGTCCCTGTCCCACCTGGGCTTTCAATCTAAGTAGGAGGAAAATTGTAAAATGAATTCCCATTTTACAGATGGGATAAAAGCTCCGTAGCTGTTCTCCTGCTTCTTTCAAGATTGGCACAGCATAGTAGTCTGCACAGAGTAAGCCCTCAATAAACATGACTGACTGATGGACTGAAACCTCCTCTTCCTTTCCCCAGCATCTGCCCCACCCCTCGACGAGGTGACTCCATGGAAATCTGATCCTTTAATCTGGTTAAAAAAAAGACATTATTGAAAACCAAGAGAAAATCAATGTACCTCCAAATCTATGCAGTGAGAAGCATGGGCTTTGGAGTCAGAGGTCATGGGTTCAAATCCCAGCTCTGCCACATGTCTGCTGTGTGACCTTGGGCAACTCAACTTCTCGGAGCCTCAGTTACCTCATCTGTAAAATGGGGATGAAGACTGTGAGCCCCACGTGGGACAACCTGATTACCTTGTATTTCCCCCAGCGTTTAGGACAGTGCTTTGCAAATAGTAAGCACTTAACAAATGCCATTATTGTTATTATTATTATTCTATTTTAGTCTCCCAAGCACAGTGCTCAGAACACAGTAATTTATCAATATTGATTGATTGATATATTTCTGAGCCTGTGTAATGCTACCCAATATCCTTTTGCCCTGCAAATATAAACTCAGCGTATTTACTCATTTCACCTTCACCTATTGAAATGCTGCAATCCATGCTTGCTTTGTAGCTGTAGCTGTGGATGTGGAAATTTCATGCATTTACCTGTATGCAAGTTAAAATATCTCCCTTTCTTAAGGCATAACAAATGTAAATATCAATCTATTCTTCATTGTTATTTCCTGACTATTAATATTGAATTTAAATTTAAAGCCCTAATTCTGGCTGAATCTTCTTAGCTGTCAGCCTCCTCAGTCTTGCATTTTCACTTTAATTCCTACTAAGGGGAGAAAGTCAGCCCTGAAAACTACACTCCTCTAGAAACTACGTTCACACGGTTTTCAGAATGTATTGCTCTGGTGCCAACATAAAGCTTGTTTTCCACATTCATTGTTTTGTTTTATGACAAAGTGTCAACTTTAAGGACTCCCGAGAGAAATGTAAATAGATGTTATCGCAGAAGTATTACTTAATCATTATGAATGCAGAGTTTTACCTTCTTCTTTTATGTTTACTTAGATAACTGAAATATTTCAAGCAGTTGTCATTTTTAACATGAATAAGTGCCCAGGCCCTGGAGGACAAGCAATGGAAAAGCATTCCTATGTAGGCTGAACTAACCTTTCATGAAATATACATGCCTAAGAAATAGGTAGCAGGCGCTTTTCATTAAGCTCCTAAATATCTTTTCCTGTTGTTGCTTTATTTCAAATTCCCTAGGCTAAGAGCAAAGGGATAGCTATTACTTCCTCTTGAGAAACATCCATATTGACAATATTTATCTTCTTAAAAGCTCAGATTATTATGCTCAAGTTCCATTTTTATGCCTCCCAGTCTTATTGGACGGGTAGTAAAATAATGCTGATATAATAATAATGATGATATTTGTTAAGCGCTTACTATGTGCAAAGCACTGTTCTAAGCACTGGGGAGGTTACAAGGTGATCAGGTTGTCCTATGGGGGGCTCACAGTTTTAATCCCCATTTTACAGATGAGCTAACTGAGGCCCAGAGAAGTTGAGTGAGTTGCCCAAAGCCACACAGCTGACATTTGGTGGAGCTGGGATTTGAACCCATTACCTCTGACTCCAAATCCCAGGCTCTTTCCACTGAGCCACTGAGCCACGCTGCCTCTCCAATATATTCAGGGAGAGGCTGGATCAGTCTTAGCAAATTAGAGTTTTTGAATTGGTCTGTGTTTGATGTGGAGGGAAGAAGCAGGCCTTAAACTGAAAATCATTTTGATGGGAACTTCTCCATCTTTCAGGATGAATACAAATCTAATTTGCTTTTATCCTCCCCAATCCTTAGAACAGTGCCTGGAATATAGCAACTGCTTAACAAATACCTCAATTATTATTATTTTCATTAAATCACTATTATGCTACCATACCAAAATATGGAGTACAGTATTTATTTTGGCCAGCCTGCTTCCTTTTTTTTTTTTTACTTTCCATACTGTTGGAAGAATTTATGATCATCCATAAAGAAAACTGTAACTGCTTCTGTACAATATCTAATGGATTGTTGGTTTACTAAAATATCCAAATATCAAAGAAAAATCTACATAGTGTTTGACTAAAATCATGTATCATAGAACTTTATATAAGAATTTACATCACTGGGATGTAAAATTCTGACCTAAAATATCACATTTAACAGATAAAAATCCTTTGCTCCCAAGACTTCATCAACCATTCCCAAATCTGCGTCTCCAGCTATGATCTGTCTCTTTCTTTGCAATCTAGTCTCCTTCTTTGCCTCCTGCCCTCAGGACACTTCTACTTGGATGTCCCACAGAAATCTCAAATTTAATATGCCCAAAACAAACTCTTGATGACGTTACTATGTGCCAAGCACTGTTCTAAACACTGGGGTTGATACAAGGTAATCAAGTTGTCCCACATGGGGCTCACAGTCTAAATCCCCATTTTACCGATGAGGTAACTGAGGCACAGAGAAGTTAAGTGACTTGCCCAAAGTAACACAGCTGACACGTGGTGGAGCCTGGATTAGAATAATGATAATAATAATAATAATAATAACATTTATTAAGTGCTTACTATGTGCAAAGCACTTTACTAAGCTCTGGGGAGATTACAAGGAGATCAGGCTGTCCCACGGGGGGCTTCCCATTTTCCAGATGAGGGAAATGAGGCCAGAGAAGTTAAGTGACTTTCCCAAAGTCACACAGCTGACAATTGGCAGAGGCAGGATTCGAACCCACGACCTATGACTCCCAAGCCCGTGCTCTTTCCACTAAGCCATGCTGCTCCTATAGTGGCATTTGTTAAGCACTTACTATGTGCCAAGCACTGTTTTAAGCACTGGGGAGGATACAAGGTAATCAGGTTGTCCCCTGTGGGGCTCCCAGTCTTAATAACCATTTTGCAGATGAGGTAACTGAGACACAGAGAAGTTAAGTGACTTGCCCAAAGTCACGCAGCTGACAAGTGGTGGGGTTAGGATTAGAACCCATGACCTCTGATTCCCAAGCCCGTACTCCTTCCTATGAGCCACACTGCTTCTCTACATCTTCTCTACATCTACATGCAACTCTTCATCTTCCCATCGAAACTCTTCCCTCCCTTTGACTTTCCCATCACTGTAGTGAGCGTCTCCTCCCTATTTCGCAAGGCCTTAACCTTGGCATTATCCTCGACTCACCTCTTTCATTTCACCCTCATATTCAAACAGTCACCAAATCCTGTTGGCTCAACCTTCACATCATTGCTAAAATCTGCCCTTTCCTCTTCATCCGGACTGCAACCATGTTATCCAAGCTCTTCTCCTACCCTGCCTTGATTACTGCATCAGCCTCCATGCTGACCTCCCTGCCTCCTGTCTCTCCCCACTGCAGGCCATACTTCACTCTGCTGCTCTTGACACCAACCTCTCTCCCTCATCCTGCCTCTGGTCTTGAACTCCTCCCCCTCTGCATGCATTCATTCACTCATATTTCTTGAGTGTTTACTGTATACAGAGCACTGTACTAGCTGTTTGGGAGAGTACAAGGATAAACAGACACATTCCCTGCCCACAAAGAGCTCACAGTATGGGGAGGGAGACAGACATCAGTTCAAATAATTAAATTACAGATGTGTACATGAGTGCTGTGGGGCTGGGGGCGAGGGGGAAGAATAAAGGAGGCAAGTCAGGGGGATGCAGAAGGGAGTGGGAGAAGACGAAAGGAGGGATTTAGTTTGGGAAGGCCTCTTGGAGGAAATGTGCCTTCAGTAAGGTGGGGGAAAGTCAATGTCTGTTGGATTTGAGAAGGGAGGGCATTTCGGGACAGAGGCAGGATGTGGGCGAGGGGTTGGCAGCGAGATAGGTGAGGTTGAGGCACAGTGAGAAGGTTAGCATTAGAGGAGAAAAGTGTGAGGGTCATAGCAGGAGAGTAGTGAGGTGAGGTGGGTGGTGGGGGGTGGCAAGGTGGTGGACTGCTCTAAAGCCAGTGGTGAAGAGTTGCTACTCCATATCTGACTGATTCATTCATTCATTTATTCATTCATTCATTTGCTCATTCAATCGTATTTATTGAGCGCTTACTGTGTGCAGAGAGCTGTACTAAGCGCTTGGGAAGTACATGTCAGCAAGATACAGAGATGGTCCCTACCCAACAACGTGCTCACAGTCTAGAAGGGGGAGACAGACAAAAACACAAAACAAGTAGACAAGTGTCAAAATCGTCAGAACAAATAGAATTAAAGCTAAATGCACATCATTAACAAAATAAATAGAATAGGAAATATATACAAGTGAAATAAATAGATTAATAAGTCTGTACAAATATGTAATAAATCTGTACAAATATATACAAGTGCTGTGGGGTGGGGAAGGAGGTAGGGCGGGAGGGTGGGGAGGAGGAGAGGAAAATGATCACTATCCCCAACTTCGAAGTGTTATTGAAAGCGTATCTCCTCCAAGAGGCCTTCCCCAAGTCCTCATTTCATCTTCTCATACTGCCTGCTGTGTCACCTTTGCACTTAGACTTGTACCTTAAATTCACCCTTCCCTCAGCCTCATGGCACTTAAGAACATATCCATTATTTATTTATATCAATGTCTGTCTTCCCCTCTAATCTGCAAGCTTTTTCATTCATTCATTCAATCGTATTTATTGAGCGCTTACTGTGTGCAGAGCACTGTACTAAGCGCTTGGGAAGTACAACTGTGGGCAGGGAACATATCTACAAACTCTTATTTTGTACTCTTTCAAGCACTTAGTAGAGTGCTCTGCAGACAGTAAGCACACAATAAATATGATTGATTGACAGAGCTCAGAAAATTATTTTATCGTCTAATGATTTTGATATCATTGAACAAAATTATAGATCCGTCAAATCTGTCAAATCTATCATTTATTAACATTAATTAAAATTAAACACAGAGGGAAAGAGCAAATGTGAAATTTTGGATTAATCATCTGTCCTCAACAGAAAAACCCGTATTTCTCAACTTTTCTTGGCACCAGTAGCAGATAAGAAGTTCAGTTTGGGTTTTGTGTTATTTAAAACCTAAATAATAAACTGCACTTATACTCATTTGTCCTACTTCATTCATTAGATTATAATGTCCATAGCAGGGACAGTGGTTAAACTCTCAAAGGGCCCAAGCATGTCATTTTTCATATAATTTTAACTCATTGAATAGTAAGCACTAGACTGTAATCTCCTTTTGGACAGCGATTGTGTCTTCTAAATACTGTACTTTCACAAGTACTTGGTTCAGTGCTCGGCGCTCAGTCCTATTGATTGATTCTGACTGAAATACACATCTACCACTTATACTTGGCATCAGGGGCAGGTACATCAAAGTAGATGAGAGCACTCTTTTTTCAATATTTGAATGGGACACCACTAGCAGTGCTACTTTCTATGACAGAGAGTTTCTGAATAAACTAGTGTTTGATTGTTTCTTTACCATTATCTACTCAGATTTTACCTTTAACAGTTTGTAGGTCTAACTGCTGTTTAAAGGACATGTTGCTATTTGCAAATTTCCCTGTTTCCTCATGAGAAATTCAACTCTTGTCTCAAGCTTTGGCATTTCTGGTCACTTCTTCATTAATAAAATTAAATCCATCAGGTCTGACCTCCCCAAACTCACTCCCCACCCTTCTCCAACCCTCCGGCTCTCAACGCTCTCCAATACTCTCCCATCCTTCCCAGCAGTATCCTCAGAGGAGCTCTCCTCCCTCCTCTCAAGTGCTACTCCAGCCACCTGTGCTTCTGACCCCATTCCCTCTCATCTTATGAAATCTCTAGCTCCATCCCTTCTCCCCTCCTTAACTTGCATCTTCAACTGCTCACTCTCCACTGGTTCCTTCCCCTCTGCTTTCAAACATGCCCATGTCTCTCCCATCCTAAAACAACCCTCTCTTGACCCCACCTCACCTTCTAGTTATCGCCCCATCTCCCTCCTACCATTCCTTTCCAAACTCCTTGAACGAGTCGTCTACACACGCTGCCTCAAATTCCTCAACACCAACTCTCTCCTCGACCCCCTCCAATCTGGCTTCCGTCCCCTACATTCCATGAAAACTGCCCTCTCAAAGGTCACCAAGGACCTCCTGCTTGCCAAATCCAATGGCTCATACTCTATCCAAATCCTCCTTGACCTCTCAGCTGCCTTCAACACTGAGGACCACCCCGTTCTCCTCAACACGCTATCCAACCTTGGCTTCACAGACTCCGTCCTCTCCTGGTTCTCCTCTCATCTCTCCGGTCATTCATTCTCAGTCTCTTTTGCAGGCTCCTCCTCCCCCTCCCATCCCCTTACTGTGGGGGTTCCTCAAGGTTCAGTTCTCAGTCCCCTTCTGTTCTTGATCTACACTCACTCCCTTGGTGAACTCATTCGCACCCACGGCTTCAACTGTCATCTCTATGCTGATGACACCCAAATCTACATCTTAGCCCCTGCTCTCTCCCCCTCTCTCCAGGCTCGCATCTCCTCCTGCCTTCAGGACATCTCCATCTGGACATCTGCCCGCCACCTAAAACTCAACATGTCCAAGACTGAACTCCTTGTCTTCCCTCCCAAACCCGGCCTTCTCCCTGACTTTCCCATCACTGTTGACGACACCATCATCCTTCCCGTCTCACATGCCCGCAACCTTGGTGTCATCCTCGACTCCGCTCTCTTATTCACCCCTCACATCCAAGCCGTCACCAAAATCTGCCGGTCTCAGCTCCGCAACATTGCCAAGATCTGCCCTTTCCTCTACATCCAAACCACTACCCTGCTCATTCAAGCTCTCATCCTAACCTGTCTGGACTACTGTATCAGCCTCCTCTCTGATCTCCCATCCTCGTGTCTCTCCCCACTTCAATCCATACTTCACGCCGCTGCCCAGATTGTCTCTGTCCGGAAACACTCTGGGCATGTTACTCCCCTCCTCAAAAATCTCCAGTGGCTACCAATCAGTCTGTGCATCAGGCAGAAACTCCTCACCCTGGGCTTCAAGGCTGTCCATCACCTCCCCCCTCCACCTCACCTCCCTTCTCTCCTTCTCCAGCCCAGCCCACACCCTCCGCTCATCTGCCGCCGCTAATCTCCTCATCATGCCTCGTTCTCTCCTGTCCCACCATAGACCCCCGGCCCACGTCTTCCCCCTGGCCTGGAATGCCCTCCCTCCGCACATCCGCCAAGCTAGCTCTCTTCCTCCCTTCAAGGCCCTACTGAGAGCTCACCTCCTCTAGGAGGCCTTCCCAGACTGAGCCCTCTTTTTCCTCTCCTCCTCCCTAATCCCCCCAACCTATCTCCTTCCCATCCCTACAGCACCTGTATATACGTTTGTACAGATTTATTACTCTATTTTACTTGTACACATTTGCTATTCTAATTATTTTGTTAATGATGTGCATTTAGCTTTAATTCTATTTGTTCTGATGACTTGCCATCTGTCCATATGTTTTGTTTTGTTGTCTGCCTCCCCTTTCTAGACTGTGAGCCTGTTGTTGGGTAGGGACCGTCTCCATATGTTGCCAACTTGTATCTCCCAATCGCTTAGTACAGTGCTCTGCACACAGTAAGCGCTCAATAAATACGATTGAATGATGATTGAATGAATGAATGAATGACTTCTATCTACCCCAGCACTTAGAACAGTGTTTGGCACCATAGTAAGTGCTTAACAAGTGCCATAATATATGTTGGCTTTAATCAGTAAATAAATCCATCAGTGGTATCTATTGAGCATTTACTGTGTGCAGGGCATTGTCCTAAGAGCTTAGGAGAGTACAATGCAACAGAGTTGGTAAACCCATTCCCTGCCCAAAATAAGCTTGCAATATAGAGGGGAAGGCAGATATTAATATAAATACATAATTTATGGATATAAACATAAGTGCTGTGGGGCTGAGGGTGAGGACACAAAGGGCACAAATCCAAATCTAATATTTAAATCACTCAATCACCTTGCTGCACTCTTTCTTACCTCAGGTGATTTCCTACTAATGATGATGATGATGATGATGCTGTATTTGTTAATTGCTTAGTATTTGCCTAGCATTGTTCCAAGCTCTGGGGTAGATACACGATAATCAGGTTGTCCCACGTGGCGCTCAAAGTCTTAATCCCCATTTTACAGATGAAGAAACTGAGGCAGAGAGAAGTTAAGTGACTTTCCCAAGGTCACACATTCGACAAATGGCGGAGCTGGGATTAGAACCCACAACCTCTGACTCCCAAGCCTGGGCTATTTATTTCCACTAGACTTTCCCCCTTCTAAACTGTGAGCCCACTGTTGGGTAGGGACCGTCTCTATATGTTGCCGATTTGTACTTCCCAAGCGCTCAGTACAGTGCTCTGCACACAGTACATGTCTTCTAGACTGTGAGCCCATTGTTGGGTAGGGACCGTCTCTATATTCACTCATTAATCATTAGAGAAGCAGCATGGCTCAGTGGAAAGAGCACGGGCTTTGGAGTCAGAGGTCATGGGTTCAAATCCTGGCTCCGCCAATTGCCAGCTGTGTGACTTTGGGCAAGTCACTTAACTTCTCTGTGCCTCAGTTATCTCATCTGTAAAATGGGGATTAAGACTGTGAGCCCCATGTGGGACAACCTGATCACCTTGTAACCTCCCCAGCACTTAGAAAAGTGCCTTGCACATAGTAAGCACTTAATAAATGCTATCATTACTATTATTATTATTATCAATTAATTCATTCATTCAATTGTATTTACTGAGCGCTTACTGTGTGCAGAGCACTGTACTAAATGCTTGGGAAGTACAAGTTGGCAACATATAGAGACGGTCCCTACCCAACAATGGGCTCACAGTCTAAAAGGGGGAGACAGACAACAAAACGAAACATGTGGATGGGTGTCAAGTCATCAGAATAAATAGAAGTAAAGCTAGATGCACATCATTGACAAAATGAATAGTAAATATGTACAAACAGAATAAATAGAGTAAAAAATCTGTACATACTATACGTTACCAACTTGTACTTCCCAAGCGCTTAGTACAGTGCTCTGCACACAATAAGCACTCAATAAATATGATTGAATGAAAGAATGAATAAACACAATTGAGTGAATGAATGAACTAAGCCACGCTGCTTCTCTTCTACTACAACCCAGCACATTCACTTCACTCCTCTAACACCCAGCTTCTCATTGTACCTTGAGCTCATCTATTTTGCCACTGGCTCCTTATCCCCATGCCCGTCTGGCCTAACAATTCTGTTATAATGTATATTCCCAAACAGTACAGTGCATGACGTGCAGTAAATGGTCAATAAATATGATTGACTGATTGATTCAATCTTTCCAGAATCAGTGCCAACTTGTACTTCCCAAGTGCTTAGTACAGCGCTCTGCACACAGTAAGCGGTCAGTAAATACGATTGAATGAATGAATGGATAAACACATTGAAATTTATTCCAATTCATTAATCTGTTTTTTTTTTTTGCATTGTTTTTGGAAGTGAAATATTTTGATTTGTAACCAGGAATTTTTTTTTCCCCTGACTGACTTTGGCCTGATAACTCCAACCTCTATTCTTTCTCCTCGGGGCTATGAAGCACTTGTAACCTAAAAGTCAGTATATTTCGGTCTGGCATTTTTACATATTTTCAGATAAACTAGTTAATGTTCATGTTGCCGTTTTAATTTTGCATCGTTCTCCTAGATTTGTGCAATTAATTGTGAGCCCCCCGTGGGACAATCTGAACACCTTATAGCCTCCCCTGTGCTTAGAACAGTGCTTTGCACATAGTAAGCACTTAATAAATGCCATTATTGCTATTATTATTATTGATTTCAGTTGTGGAAGAAGCATGGCCCAGTAAATACAACAGGGGCCTGGGAGTCATAGGATCTGGGTTCTAATCCTGACTCTGCCAGTTACTTCCTATGTGAACTTCGGTAAGTCAACTTAGCTTTTCTGTGCCTCTGTCAGTCAGTCAATCGTGTTTGTTGAGCACTTACTGTATACAGAGCACTGTACTATCAATCAATCAATCAATCAATCGCATTTATTGAGCACTTACTGTGTGCAGAGCACTGTACTAAGCACTTGGGAAGTACAAGTTGGCAACATATAGAGACAGTCCCTACCCAACAGTGGGCTCACAGTCTAAAAGGGGGAGACAGAGAACAAAACCAAAAATACTAACAAAATAAAATAGAATAGACATGTACAAGTAAAATAAATAAATAAATAAATAGAGTTATAAATATGTACAACCATATATACATATATACAGGTGCTGTGGGGAAGGGAAGGAGGTAAGATGAGGGGGATGGAGAGAGGGACGAGGGGGAGAGGAAGGAAGGGGCTCAGTCTGGGAAGGCCTCCTGGAGGAGGTGAGCTCTCTGCAGGGCCTTGAAGGGAGGAAGAGAGCTAGCTTGGCGGATGGGCTGAGGGACGGCATCCCAGGCCCGAGGGATGACGTGGACTGGGGGTCGATGGCGGGACAGGCGAGAACGAGGTACAGTGAGGAGATTAGCGGCAGAGGAGCGGAGGGTGCGGGCTGGGCTGGAGAAGGAGAGAAGGGAGGTGAGGTAGGAGGGGGAGAGGGGATGGACAGCCTTGAAGCCGACAGTGAGGAGTTTCTGCCTGATGCGCAGATTGATTGGTAGCCACTGGAGATTTTTGAGGAGGGGAGAGCACTTGGGAGAGTACAATCTAAAAACAGACACTGGTTATGGTCAGTGAATGTGTCTGTTATATTGTTGTATTGTACTTTCCCAAACACTTAGTACAGTGCTCTGCACAGAGTAAGTGCTCAATAAATACAATTGACTGACTGACTGACATTGCCTGCCCACAGTGAGCTTCTGGACAATGGGAATTCCATGCCTATTCCCCCTCCTTTTTAGACTGTTGGCCATATACAAGATAGGAATTGTTTCCAACGCAAGTAACTTATATCTACACAGTGTGTAGAACAGTCCTTGACGAATAATGAGAGCTTAACAAATACCATAAGAATAATAATAGTCGATCATAGTTATTGTCAAATAACACGGCCACTAATTGAGGAAAACTTAAATCATTGTACATGCTTCTTACCGGTGTCTTACACATGTTCACCACTGTTTCTTCGGCTACCACATCACATTCTATAATAATAATGATAATATAATAATCTATACTAATAATAATGATGATGGCATTTGTTAAGCGCTTACTATGTGCCAAGCACTGTTCTAAGCTCTGGGGTAGATAATCAGGTTGTCCCACGTGGGGCTCACAGTCTCAATCCCCATTACAGTTGAGGGAACTGGGGCATGGAGAAGTTAAGTGACTTGTCCAAGGTCACAGAGCAGACAAGTGGTAGAGCCTGAATTAGAACTCATGCCTTCTGACTCCCAAGCCCGTGATCTTTCCACTAAGCCATGCTGCTTCCAAGACAGATCTGCACTGTTGGGAGAATATTCCCTAAATCTCTGATGGCATTATATCCAAAACTCGCAGACAAAAATGTACAGTATGGAAGAAGCAAGTGCACTACAATGTATGAATCACTTTTAAATCACATTTATTCTATTCTGGCATTTATTAAGTGCTTACTAGGTGCAAAGCACTGTTCTAAGCACTGTCCATTGCTGTTTCAAATTATATTATTTTGATATCATCGCTGATTACCATTTTATTCATTCCACTTCACTGCTTGTAAATATTTTGCATTTCTCTCCCCCATCATATAGTAAGCTCCTTGCAGGAAGGGAGGCTATATTGTCTTGTGTTTCAGTTTTGTTTTTGCTTTTTCCCAAGTACTTTTTAAAGCGCATTGCAATGTAGATGCTTAATGCATATCATTGCTACTGCTACTCTACTACGGCATAGAAATGTACTTTCCAATATTAGTAAAAACTCAGATCTATAATTTTATTTAAAGCAATGAAATCTGGACGCGTAAGTGTTACAAAGAAACAATGGCTCGTGTAAACATACGAAACATCCATTTTTAGAAAGAAAGTAGGCCTGAAATTCAGAAGCCCTGATACAGGCTCTCCCACATCAATGAATCAATCAGTAGTATTTATGGAGCACTTACTGTGTGCAGAGCACTGTAATAAGCACTTAGGCGAGTACAGTATAACGATATAACAGACACATTTTCCTGCCCACAGCAAACTTACAGTCTAGAGGGTGGGGCAGACATTAATATGAACAATTACGGATATGTCACATGCCTACTCTGTGACCTTGGGCAAATCACTTAACTTCTCTGTGCCTCAGTTTCTCAACCGAATAATGGAGTTTAAATACCTGTTCTCCTCATGTCGGACAGGGAACCAACTGTCTTGTGTTTCTGCCCCAAACCTGTATAGTACATGATGAGCACTTAACAAATATGATGATTATACATATTATTTATGTTATTACCACTTTAGGAAAGGTGTAAACTATAAGAGATTGATAAATCTACAGATATTCAAATTGTCTAGTGTGTGTGGCTGATTTTTAGCAGGGTATGTATGTCCATTACATGCTCTATTTCTAATTTAGGGGAAGCTCTCTCCTCTCCCAGTTTATAACAGCACATAAGAAGTCAAAAACAAAAGTTTTCTGTCAGGTGATACAAAAAGACTGATGTTTGTCCTTGAACGGAAGGATTATTAGCAATTGTTAAAAGCAGGTGAATTGTGAACAGGTAATGTGCAAACGTCCCTACAAAATTCTAGTCAATCAATCAATGCAGGTCAATTCTGATCTGCAGTGACCATCCATTTCGGTCTTCGGTCACATTTAAGTAAAGATTGACAATCGTGCCGAGCTCAGAAATTAATTGTGTATTCCCTCATGTCATTTCTAAATCTCCTGTTCAAGGTGCTCTGTTTTTTGATACATTCTATCTGACTGCATCAATCATTTCATGTTACATTAGTATTCTAACATGAAGATTGATACATTGTCTCAGGTGTAACTGTAACTGTCAGAGCCTCCATTTACATTTCAGACTACAGCTATGGAATAATGGTAGGGGCAGAAACAGACTATGACCTCTACAGTTTAAAAACATTAATATTTTCATGCCTGTTGAATGAGTACTTCTATATTTTTTAACAGTTCTTGTGAGAAATTGACTGAGGCAGGACAATCGGTCCCTGATCATTCTTTTTGTCTTTTTCATTGCTCCTTCTCTGACTCCCACCCCTAACAAGTAGGAGGGAGTCAGAGGAGCCTCGAGGCTAGGATCTATGTCCTCTCATTCATTCATTCGATTCATTCAATCAATCGTATTTATCCATTCATTCATTCAATCGTATTTATTGAGTGCTCACTGTGTGCAGAGCACTGTACTAAGCGCTTGGGTGAGAAGCAGCATGGCTCAGTGGAAAGAGCACGGGCTTTGGAGTCAGAGTTCATGGGTTCAAATCCCAGCTCTGCCAATTGTCAGCTGTGTGACTTTGGGCAAGTCACTTAACTTCTCTGTGCCTCAGTTACCTCATCTGTAAAATGGGGGTTGACTATGAGCCCCACGTGGGACAACCTGATCACTTTGTATCCTCCCCAGCGCTTAGAACAGTGCTTTGCACATAGTAAGCGCTTAATAAATGCCATCATTATTATTATTAGAGACAGTCCCTACCCAACAACAGGCTCACAGTCTAGAAGGTGGGCTCATTTGAACACTTATTGTGTGCAGAGCGCTGTCCTAGGCACTTGGAAAGTACAATTCAGCAACAAAGACAATCCCTGCCCACAACGAGCTCACAGTCTAGAAGGGGGGAGACAGACAATAAAACAAGTACACAGGCATCAACAGCATCAATATTAATAAATAGAATTATAGATAGATGTAAACATCAAAACAAGTAAACAAGGCATCAATATAAATACATAGATTTATTTGTGGGGTGGGGAGGGAGGGTAAGCAAAGGGAGCGAGTTAGGATGATGGGGGGGAAAGGGGAGCTGAGGAAAAGGGGGACTTAGTCTGGGATGGCCTCCTGGAGGAGGTGAGCCTTCAATAGGGCTTTGAAGGGGGGAAGTGTGATTGTTTGGCAGATTTGAGGAGGGAGGGCATTCCAGGCCAGGGGAAGGATATGGGCCTGGGGTTAACAGTGGGGCAGGTGAGAATGAGGCACAGTGAGAAGGTTAGCGGCACCAGAGAAGCGGAGTGTGGGGGCTGGGATGTAGAAGGAGAGAAGGGAGGGAGGTGACGTGAGAAGGGAAGGAAGGAGAGGGAGAAGAGAAGCAGCGTGGCTCAGTGGAAAGAGTGCAGGCTTTGGAGTCAGAGGTCATAAGCTCAAATGCCTACTCCACCAGTTGTCAGCTGTGTGACTTCGGTCACTTAACTTCTCTGAGTCTCAGTTACCTCATCTGTAAAATGGGGATTAAGACTGTGAGCCCTCCTTGGGGCAACCTGATCACCCTGTAACCTCCCCAGTGCTTAGAACAATGCTTTGTACATAGTAAGCACTTAATAAATGCCATTATTACTATTATTAGGTGGGAATCAGAATTCATTCATTCATTCATTCAATCGTATTCATTGAGTGCTTACTGTGTGCAGAGCACTGTACTAATTGCTTGGAAAGTACAATTTGGCAACAGATAGAGACAATCCCTACCCAACAATAGGCTCAAAGTCTAGAAGGGGGAGACAGACAACAAAACAGAACAAGCAGTCATGAGTACTATTCCTGCCTTTGCCACTTGTCTGCTGTGTGATCTGAAGTCACCTCAATTCTCTGTGTCTCTGTACAATTTCTGTGCAGCTGTAAAATGGAGATTAATACTGCGAGTCTGATGTGGGTCAGAAACTGTGTCCAACCCCATTTGCTTGAATTTCCCCCACCCCCAACAAGGTATCTACCCCCACTCTCTAGGGGAGCTCAGCATGGCCTAGCGGAAAGAGGTTTAGGAGTCAGAGAACCTGGGTTCTAATCTTGGATCCACCACTTCTTTGCTACGTGACCTTGGGCAAGTCACTTTTCATTCATTAATTCATTCAATCGTATTTATTGAGCGCTTACTGTGTGCATAGCACTGTACTAAGCACTTGGGAAGTACAAGTTGGGAACATATAGAGACTGTCCCTACCCTACAGCGGGCTCACAGTCTAGAAGGGGGAGACAGACAACAAAACAAAACATATTAACAAAATAAAATAAATAGAATAAATGTGTACAAGTAAAAAAAATAGAGCAATAAATACATACAAACATATATACACATATACAGGTGCTGCAGGGAGGGGAGGGAGGTAAGGAGAGGATGGGAAGGGGAAGGAGGGGAAGAGGAAGGAGGGGGCTCAGTCTGGGAAGGCCTCCTGGAGGAGATGAGCTTTCAGTAGGGCCTTGAAGGGAGGAAGAGTGCTAGCTTGGCGAATGTGTGGAGGGAGGGCATTCCAGGCCAGGGGAAGGACGTGGGCCGGGGGTCGACGGTGGGACAGGCTAGTATGAGGCACGGTGAGGAGATTAGCGGCAGAGGAGCGGAGGGTGTGGGCTGGGCTGGAGAAGGAGAGAAGGGAGGTGAGGTAGGAGGGGGCGAGGTGATGGACAGCCTTGAAGCCTTCTCTGTGGTTCAGATTCTTCATCTTTAAAATTGATATTAAGACAGTGAGCCCTCTGTGGAACACGGGCAGTGTCAGACCCAATTATCTTGTATCTACTGCATTAAGTACTTAACAACCTACTACAGTTATTATTATTAATATCTACTCCCACAGTTTCAACTACCATGTCCACTCTCAAATCTACATCTCCAGCCTGGATCACCATCCCCCCCACCCCCCACATCTCTGCAATCTCGTATTTCTTCCTGTCTTCAGGATATCTTTTCTTGGAAGTTCCACTATTAGCCCAAACTTAATATATCCAAAACTGAACTTCACCTCACCCCTCACAAACTCCCTTCTCCCCGATCTTTCCCAACCCTGCAGACAACCGATACCCTTTCACACAAGCATACGACTTGGCAGAATCCTTGATTTATTTCCTTCAACCCACATATATAGTGAGTCACAAAATCTCTTAGATTTTATCTCAATCAATCAATCAATCAATCGTATTTATTGAGCGCTTACTATGTACAGAGCACTGTACTAAGCACTTGGGAAGTACAAATTGGCAACACATAGAGACAGTCCCTACCCAACAGTGGGCTCACAGTCTAAAAGGGGGAGACAGAGAACAGAACCAAACATACCAACAAAATAAAATAAATAGGATAGAAATGTACAAGTAAAATAAATAAATAAATAAATAGAGTAATAAATATGTACAACCATATATACATATATACAGGTGCTGTGGGGAAGGGAAGGAGGTAAGATGGGGGGATGGAGAGGGGGACGAGGGGGAGAGGAAGGAAGGGGCTCAGTCTGGGAAGGCCTCCTGGAGGAGGTGAGCTCTCAGCAGGGCCTTGAAGGGAGGAAGAGAGCTAGCTTGGCGGAGGGGCAGAGGGAGGGCATTCCAGGCCCGGGGGATGACGTGGGCCGGGGGTCGACAGCGGGACAGGCGAGAACGAGGCCTAACGGTGAGGAGATCAGCAGCAGAGGAGCGGAGGTTGCGGGCTGGGCAGTAGAAGGAGAGAAGGGAGGTGAGGTAGGAGGGGGCGAGGTGATGGAGAGCCTTGAAGCCCAGGGTGAGGAGTTTCTGCCTGATGCGCAGATTGATTGGTAGCCACTGGAGATTTTTGAGGATCTCCACAACATCTAAAGAATTCACTCCTTCCTCCCCTCTAAAATGCTATGACACTAAGTTAAGGACTTGCCTTAGCTCATATTCTAGCTCCTCAAGTACCTCCAATGGCCGCACATCCATCTCCAGAAACTCCTCACCACCGGATTCAAGGATCTCCATCTGCTCTTTTCTCCTACTTATCCAAACTCCTCTCTCACTACAACCCAACCCACACACTTTGCTGTTACCAACCTATTCACCACCATCCTCCACTCTTGCTTTGCCTTTCCTCCTCCCCTTGCTGACTTGCTCCTTCCTAGCTGGACCTCCCTGCCTCTGCATATAAAATAAACCAGCAGTCCTCCCATTTTCAAAGCCCAACTGAAGTCACCTCTCCTCCATATCTTGCCTTCCTGGACTAAAATCTAATTTTGTAGCCTATTACCCCTCTCTTCTTTCTCTCCAATATTCAATCATTCAACTGTATTTATTGAGCACTTACTGTGTGCAAAGTACTGCAGTAAGCACTTAAGAGAGTTCAATACAACAGACACAGTCCCTGCCCATAAGGAGCTCACAGTATAATATGCACTTAATCTCACTCACTAAGCATTTAGGTACACTTTTGCTAATCCTCACTCCCTTTTGTGTACAGTAGGGATTCCTCAAGGGTCAGTTCTTAGTCCCCTTCTGTTCTCTATCTATACTCACTCCTTTGAGGAACTCATTTTCTCCCAAGGCTTCAACCATCATCTCTATGCTGATGACACCCAAATCTACATCTCCACCTCTGTTCTCTCTCCCTCCCTCCAGGCTCCTATCTCCTCCTGTCTTCAGGACATATCCACCTGGATGTCTGCCTGCCATCTACAACTCAAATGTCTAAGACTGATCTCCTTATGTTCCCTCCCAAACCCTGTCCTCTCCCTGACTTTTCCGTCACTGTAGATGGCACTACCATCCTTCCCATCTCACAAGCCTGCAGCCTTGGTGTCACCCTTGACTCTACTCTCTTGTTCACCCCACACACATCCAATCCATCACCAAAACCTGCCGGTCTCACCTCCACAACATCAGCAAGATCCGCCCTTTCCTCTCCATCCAAACCACTACCTTGCTGGTTCAATCTCTCATCCTATCCCAACTGGATTACTGCATCAGCCTCCTCTCTGATCTCCCATCCTCCTGTCTCTCCCCACTTCACTCTGCTGCCCAGGTTATCTTTGTACAGGAAATGCTCTGGGCATATCACTCCCCTCCTCAAAAATCTCCAGTGGTTGCCTGTCAACCTATGAATCAAGCAAAAACTCCTCCATCTTGGCTTTAAGGCTGTCCATCACCTCGCCCCCTCCTACCTCACCTCCCTTCTCTCCTTCTCCTTCCCAGCCTGCACACTCTGCTCCTCTGCTGCCACTAACCTCCCACTGGACCTCATTCTCGCCTGTCCCGCCATTGACCCCTGGTCCACATCCTTCCCCTGGCCTGGAATGCCCTCCCTCTGCACATCCACCAAACTAGCTCTCTTCCTCCCTTCAAAGCCCTACTGAGAGCTCACCTCCTCCAGGAGGCCTTCCCAGACTGAACCCCCTTTTTCCTCTCCTTCTCACCTCCCCATTGCCCCCCTCTCCCTCCCTCTGCCCTACCTCCTTCCCCTCCCCACAGTACTTGTATATATTTGTACATATTTATTACTTTATTTTATTTGTACCTATTTATTACTCTATTAATTTTATTAATGATATGCATATAGCTATAATTCTATTTATTCTGATGGTTTTGACAGCTGTCTACTTGTTTAGTTTTGTTTTCTGTCTCCCCCTTCTAGACTGTAAGCCCGTAGTTGGGTGGGGACCATCTCTATAAGTTGCTGATTTGTACTTCCCAAGCGCTTAGTACAGTGCTCTGCACACAGTAAGCGCTCAATAAATAAGATTGAATGAATGAATGAATGGAATGAACTTCGGCCTGGGAGTCGGAGGATGCTGATTCTAATCCAGGCTTTGCCACTTGCCTGCTGTTTGATTTGGGACAAGTCACTTAACTTCCCTGTGCCTCAGTTACCTCATCTGTATAATGGGGATCAAGACTGTGAGCCCCACGTGGGACAACCTGATCACCTTGTATCCTCCCCAGTGCTTAGAATAGTTCCTTGTACTTAGTAAGTGCTCAACAAATCCCATCATCCTCATCATCATGTCTACAAACATGTACTTTCCCGATGATTTGGATATTTGTATTAGGAGAGATACAGAACTGAAATAATTTAGGATTTCCTTCCTACCCAAATCTAAGGTGTGTTGCGGTATGTCAGTAATGAAGCCTAGATAATATTCAGAAATGATAATAGTGTTCTGGAAGTGATTGGGATAATCTGTAAAAAATGACTGGGTCTGTTTAGTAAAGATACGTTTTTACCTTAAAGAACATCAAGCCTATTTAAAAGTAATGAGAAATTTACAAATAATGAATGGCATGTTTAAGAAGACGAAAGAACAAGTCTTTCCAAGAAGCATGTGTTCTTGAGGGATCAAATAATAAAGTTAATCTGTTTTGAGAAACATTTTTATTTCTGGAGAAGTGCACTTCTTTCTGCTCCAATTTCTTTACTCTAACGTTCTTCTTAACTTGTTGGTTCCTTTAGTCTTCTATTTCATTGTCAGGCAAGAATAAAATAAGTGATAAATTGGAATTGGGAAGGGAGAAGCAAAAGTAAGAAGGAAAATAACCAATTTGCTTTGAAACTATATTCATATTGAGAACATCCCACTGTAGACAATCACTCTTTTCTTCAGGAATCACTGTCCTTTCAGAAGTGTGCATTTTTCCTTAGATAGGTTGGGGATAAGGATCGTGTTTCCCAATTATTCATTCATTCAATCATATTTGTTGAGGGCTTCCTGTGTGCAGAACACTGCACCAAACGGTTGGGAGAGTACAATATAATAATCAACAGAGGCTTTCCTTGCCCACAACGAGCTTTTACTCTAAAATTTACTGTTCCCCAAGACACCCATATTCTGCCTCCCTCACAATTCCTCTGTGATATACACTGTACCCAACAGCCTTTAAAACTTTCTAGACTAAATTAATTCTGTGAATGATTAAGATTTTCCAAACAATGTTGCTAAAGAGGTAATCCAAAAATGTCAGAAAAGTACTCCAATAAATCAATGACATTTATTGAGACCCTTCTGAATACTAGAAACTGGATACTGGATATTAGAAATTGCACTGAGAGATTGCAAGAGCTCAACAATGGCAAGAACCACATTCCTGGCCCTCAAAGGGTCTATTACCTAATTGAGGAACTTGTAGAAAAAAATGATGTGCAGATAGTGACAGTAGGAGGCAAATAATAAAGCAGGAAATATTACAAATACATAAAGGTGACACATCTGAACAATAATATTCAATGTAGAGATAAAAGAATGTAAATAAATAATAATAAATTATATGTTAATGAATTATATAATATATAATTATATTTAGACTCATTATAAGTATGAACATTGTCCTGATGAGACTGGAAATTGTGAAGTAACCGGGCAAAGGTCGATTCAGTCTGGAAATGTACAGGGAGGAAGAAGCCAGCTAGATCTGGTGGTGAAAGTGCCTTTCTGGGAGTGAGAAAGCGTTTGTGTTTTATTTTTTATTTTTAATGCACCTGTCAAGTTGTCTATAGCCCAGTTCCCCCATGTGCAAATGTGGAAAATGATCACCTCCCCAACCTATCTCACAAAACTCTTGTGAAGTTAAATGCTTCTTCTCTCTGGTAACCCACCAACTCTCCCCAACTCTTCAAAGATTTATTGAAGGCATATCTTCTCCAAGAGGTCGTCCCTGACTAAACTCTCCTGTCCTCTTCTCCCTCTCCCTTTAGCGTTTCCCTTACTTGCTCCCTTTATTCAACCCCCGTCCCAGCCCCACAGCACTTCTGTACACATCTGTCATTTATTTAGTTATATCAATGTCTGTCCGCCCTTCTAGACTGTAAGCTCATTGTGGGCAGGAAGTGAGCCGGTTCATTGTTCTATAGCTTTCTCCCAAGCACTTAGTACAGTGCTTTGCACATAGTAAAAGCTCAATTAATATGACCGACTGAATGAATGAATGGACTCCTATCATTTTAACTCTCACTTCTATACAGATGTCTGAAAAATCTGAATCTCCATCTCTGACACTTCCCCTGCTCTCCAAGCTCACATTTTTCCTGCCTTCAGTGGATCTCCAATTTGATCACTAAATTGTTACTTAATTTAATGTCGACAGAATTAAATTTCCCACCTTCCTCCTTAAAATCTCCCCTACACAACCTTTCCACCACGGTCAAAAAGGCCGCATCCTCCCTTTCTTACATGCTTGTAAAGCTTGTGTTATTTTGGACACATCTTTCTCATTTCCATCCCATGTTGTCTTCCTCTATGTCCAGTTAGTTCTTCCTCAACCATATTTTTCTGGGAAGCGGCATTGCCTAGAGGCAAGAGCTGGGCTTGGGAGTCAGAGGATGTGGGTTCTAATCCTGACTCTGCCACTTGTCTGCTGTGTGACTTTGGACATGTCACTTCACTTCTCTGTGCCTCAGTTAACTCATCTGTAGAATGGGGATTAAGACTGTGAGCCCCATGTAGGTCAGGGACTGTGTCCAACCCAATTACCTTGTATCTACCCCAGCACTTAGAACAGTGCGAGACACATAGTAACAAATACCATAATTATTATTATTATTACTGATCCTCTCCTTCCCCTTCCTAGTAACAACCACCAGCCTGTAGACACTCTCATTACCACCTCACTGGACTGTTGGAACAGACTCTGAACAGTTATTGCCACCTTACTGGTCTCTCTACAAATAACTTGTTTTGCTGCCTTTCTCCCCATTTCTAGACTGTGAGCCTGTGTGGGTAGGGATTGCCTCTATTTTTTGCTGAATTGTACTTCCCAAACGCTTAGTACAGTGTTCGGCACAAGGTAAACATTCAATAAATATGACTGGATGAATGAATAATGTCTTCCACTTTATCAAGAATCCCTACATTCAATCATTCCATCAGTCAGTGGTATTGAGTCTCTATATGTTGACAACTTGTACTTCCCAAGCGCTTAGTACAGTGCTCTGCACACAGTAAGCGCTCAATAAATACGATTGATTGATTGATTGAGTTCATACTCTGTGCTGGGACTTTACTAAGCAATTGGGAAAGTACAGCATGACTGAGGTTTTAGAAGCTATTCCTGCCCAAAGGGAGCTTAGAGTTCACAGGGGAGGCAGACATTAAAATAGATTTGGGATGGGGATTTAGTGATAGACAATTAGTAGAATTAGTACAGAAGCAGCGTGGCTCAGTGGAAAGAGCCCGGGCTTTGGAGTCAGAGGTCATGGGTTCGAATCCAGGCTCCGCCACGTGTCTGCTGTGTGATCTTGGGCAAGTCACTTAACTTCTCTGAGCCTCAGTTCCCTCATCTGTAAAACGGGGATGAAGACTGTGAGCCCCACGTGGGGCAACCTAATCACCCTGTATCCTCCCCAGCGCTTAGAACAGTGCTCTGCACATAGTAAGCGCTTAACAAATGCCAATTATTATTATTATTATTATTATTATTATTAGAATGCTTTAGAGATATATTCAACAATATGTACATCTTTTTGGGGGGGAATTTGTAACTGACTTTACCTTAGAAGTGACATTTTCAAAAACAAGATAACTTTCATCCCATCTCTCTCCCTCCCTTTGGTATCATGTCTCAGTGGAAAGAGCACGGGCTTAGGAGTAAGAGGTCATGGGTTCTAATCCCGGCTCCATCACTTGTCAGCTGTGTGACTTTGGGCAACTCACAATTTCTCTGCGCCTCAGTTACCTCATCTGTAAAATGGGGATTAAGACTGTGAGCCCCCTGTGGGACAACCTGATTACCTTGTGTCCCCCAGCACTTAGAACAGTGCTTTGCACATAGTAAGTGCTTAATAAATACCATTATAATAATAATAATAATCATAATAATAATAATAATAATTATTATTATTATCTGTAAAATTGGGATTAAGAATGTGAGCCCCGTGTGGGACAACCTCATTACCTTGTATCTTCCCCAGTACTTAGAACAGTGCTTGGAACATAGTAAGCGCTTAACAAATGCTATCATTATTATTATTTAGAGAAGAAGCATGGCTCAGTGGAAAGAGCACGGGCTTTGGAGTTAGAGGTTGTGGGTTCAAATCCCAGCTCTACCATTTGTCAGCTGTGTGACTTTGGGCAAGTCACTTAACATCTCTGGGCCTCAGTTCCCTCATATGTAAAATGGGGATTAAGACTGTGAGCCTCCTGTGGGACAACCTGATCGCCTTGTAACCTCCCCAGTGCTTAGAACAGTGCTTTGCACATAGTAAGTACTTAATAAATGCCATCATCATTATTATAAATGTACAGACATATATATGTATATTAAATATAGGTACATTTCATATTTATATGAAATATCTTAAAATATTGGTCTAATTACATAGCTCTTGGCCCTAACAATCTCAAGAGCTTTCTATTAATTAATTCTTGAATTAAAAAAAACCCTAAACACCAGAAAACGAGCTTTGAGATAGTCCATTTTACCTCTTACCTGACTCTTCTCTTCCCCCAAGACACCCCAGTGTATGTCTTTGACACCTGTCAAGCAAAATTATTACACACCTCTTATACCTTGACTTTCCCTTCTCTGGTCAATAATAATAATAATAATAATAATAATAATAAGAATAAGAATAATAGTATTTTTAAGTGCTTACTATGTACTAAGCACTGTTCTAAGCACAATGAAACCATCCACCAAAAACTACTTTTACCACTCATGTTTCTTTCCCTTCCCCTTGCATTTACATACATCGTTTATTTATTTATTTCTTTATTTATCATCCTTTTATCTTTTATCGATTCATACTCCTCCACTAGACTGTTAGCTCCTTCAGGGCAAGGTTGCATCTACTTGCTCTAAAATCTAAAATGATTTTAAAATCTGCCCTTTCCTCTCCAATCAAACCACTACCACATTTAGTGCTATTACTCATCCTAGCCCACCTAGTTTACTGCATCAGCCTCCCTTCTGACTTCCCCAACCTCCTGCCTCTCTTGACTCCAGTCCATACTTAACTCTGCTGCCTGGATTACCTTTCTACAGAAATGTTCAGAGCATGTAACCGCCCTCCTCCAAAATCTCCAGTTGTGGCCTATCCACCTCTATATCAAACTAAATCTCCTCACCTTTGGCTCCCCATCACCTTGCCCACTCCTACCTCACCTCCCTTCTCTCCTTCTCCCAACCCAGCCCTCACTCTTCACTCCTTTGGGGCAAGCCTTCTCACTGTGCCTCTATCTCACTTGTCTCGCCGCCGCCCATGTCCTGCCTCTGGCCTGGTATTCCCTACCTCCTCAAGTTTGTCAATTACTCTTCCCCACTTCTAAGTTTTACTGAAGGCACATCTCCTCCAAAAGACTTTCTCAGACTAAGCCCCACATTTCCTTCTCTTCCACTCCCTCTGCATCACCCTGACTCGCTCTTCCCACCTCTCCCCACCCCACAGCAATTACATATATATCTGTAATTTTATTTACTTATATTGACTGTTCACTTGTACTGATCTCTGTCACTCCCCCACCTCTAGACTGTGAGCTTACTGTGGCCAGGGATTGTCTCCTTTTATTGTTGTATTGTACTGTCCCAAGCGCTTAGTACAATGCTCTGCAAATTGTAAGTGCTCAATAAATACAACTGAATGAATGCTCTGTTACACTCTCTCAAGTGCTTAGTACGGTGCTTTGCTCAATAAATACCTCTGATTGATTTATTGATCTGCTATCTGCAGGTGTCACATAGTTTCTTTCTCTCCAGGTTTTTGTGAATGACTTTTTGTCAGTCTCTCCCATTAGATTTTAAGATCCTCGGAAACAGGAAGCATGTCTGTTACTGAACTGCATTTTTAGAAGCATTTAGTACAGTTCACTACACAAGGTAGGTACTCTTTAAGTAATATTCATTGATAGAATGCATATGCGCTAGGTGGGTGCTCATTAAATAGGATTGATTAATTGATTCATTACACATAACCATCTCCCTACCTTACCTCACGTGATCTTCCCTCTCTGCTATTTCAAAGCCTGTCCCTCCCTTCCTTCAAAACCCACCTTAAACACCACCTCTAGGAGGCATTCCCTGGTTACTTTTCATTCATTCATTCATTCAATCATATTTATTGAGTGCTTAGTGTGTGCAGAGCATTGTACTAAGCTCTTGGGAAGTACAAGTCAGCAACAGATAGAGACGGTCCCTACTCAACAATGGCCTCACAGTCTAGAAGGGGGAGACAGTTAACAAAACATATAGATAGGTGTTAAAATCATCAGAGCAAATAGAATTATAACTATATGAACATCATTAACAAAATAAATAGAATAGTAAATATGTACAAGTAAAATAAATAGAGTAATAAATCTGTACAAATATATATAAGTGCTCTGGGGAGGGGAAGGAGGTAGGGCAGGGGGGATGGGGAGGAGGAGAGGAAAAAGGGGGCTCAGTCTGGGAAGGCCTCCTGGAAGAGGTGAGCTCTCAGTAGGGCTTTGAAGGGAGGAAGAGAGCTAATTTGGCGAATGTGTGGAGGGAGGGCATTCCAGGCCAGGGGAAGGACGTGGGCCGGGAGTCGATAGTGGGACAGGAGAGAACGAGGCCCAGTGATGAGGTTAGCGGCAGAAGAGTGGATGGTGCGGGCTGGGCTGTAGGAGAAGAGAAGGGAGGTGAGGTAGGAGGGGGCGAGGTAATGGAGAGCTTTGAAGCTGAGAGTGAGGAGTTTTTGCCTGATGTGTATGTTGATTGGTAGCCACTGGAGATTTTTGAGGAGGGGAGTGACATGCCCAGAGCATTTTTGCACAAAGATGATCCGGGCAGCAGCGTGAAGTATAGATTGAAGTGGGGAGAGAGAGGAGGATGGGAGATCAGAGAGGAGGCTGATGCAGTAATCCAGTCGGGATAGGATGAGAGATTGAATGAGCAGGGTAGCGGTTTGGATGGAGAGGAAAGGGCGGATCTTGGCGACATTGCGGAGGTGAGATCGGCAGGTTTTGATGACAGATTGGATGTGAAGGGTGAACGAGAGAGCGGAGTCGAGGAGGACACCAAGGTTGTGGACTTGTGACATGGGAAGGATGGTAGTGCTGTCTACAGTGATGGAAAAGTCAGGGAGAGGGCAGGGTTTGGGAGGGAAGATAAGGAGTTTAGTCTTGGACATATTGAGTTTTAGATGGCGAGCAGACATCCAGATGGAGTTGTCCTGAAGGCAGGAGGAGACCCGAACCTGAAGGGAGGGAGAGAGAAGAGGGGCAGAGATGTAGATTTGGGTGTCATCAGCGTAGAGATGATAGTTGAAGCCGTGGGAGCGAAAGAGTTCACCAAGGGAGTGAGTATAGATAGAGAACAGAAGTCTACTTGAATCTCACCTCAGCCCCTCGGCACTTTGCATGCATATCCCTCTACTCTACTGTTTTCCCCGTAGGTAATTTATTTTCCCCTCTCGAAGTCACATCTGGAGAGTTTCCAGTACTCTACCTGTCTCGGCTATGGGAGGGAGAGTCAAGCAGAGACCTACCCATTCCATTCCTAGCTTGGCCAGTGGCTAGTGAGTGGAAGGCAATCTGCTTCCAGTCAAAACTCACCCGTGCGGCCAGTAGCGGCATCGGAGAGAGTCAAGGGCAGATACTCGAGTTTACTGCGTGCAAGGAGGCAGAGGTGAACCTCTTCTGGATTTTTACCAAAAGCACTATGATACACTACCAGAACGATTGCTCATGGAGAGCGGGACATTCTGGGAGAGATGTGTCAGTGGCGTTGCTGTGGGTCGGAAATGACTCGACGGCATAAGACGAGATCATTCACTTCCCGGTAAAAACAAGTCATACTGGTAGTACGACTTGCTTCAAAGGCCTTTGGCAAAGGTGCTTTACAGATGGAAGCTTTTAAGAATAGTAATAAATCCAAAGACTTAGGAATCTTGTAAGTTTATTCTAGAGACTGGTGAAGTGGGAAAATCATTAGAACTCAAAGATACAGATTGATCATTAAGAAACATACTTAGCTGAATTTTCCCAGGATAAAGGGAAAATTGGATAATAGACATTCAATAATATTTAACATCATAAAATACTTATCTGGAGGTAAAAAATAAACTCTTTTTGAATTTAAACCAAATGCTTGAACAGACAGAATAAAGTAGGTTTGCCTCCCTGAAAACCATATGGGTATTTCATCATGCTGATTCCTTCTCTGAACATATAATACAATTGTCAATTAGTGTCAAAGTTAAGAGAACCATCAGATCGCCTACTGCATTAACCTGACCCGTTGGTTCAAGGAAAATGAAATCATTCTTCTCTGAAATGAATCCTTAATTTCAAAGTTAGAATGAAATAATCAGGTGTTAAATTGGCCTAAATCCCAGTGCTAACTCTCAAATTGGTTTTCAGGAAGTGGGATTGGTGAAAATTCAGGAGGTAAAGATTTTGGGGGCGTCATGTGGGAAATGGGATTTGGCTGTATTCTTCTGCTCAGAGGTCACAGTTTTCATCCTGTTCAAGTCAGAGCCATGGAAAAAAAAAACCACATTAATCATGTCACTGAAGGCCAGCAGTAATTCTTTTAATTCACCAGCGTATTAATGGTCGACAATGAGTGAACCCCTAAACTGTCTCATTTATTGTCTTAAATATGAAAATGTTTTAGACATTAGAGAAGAAATTGTTTGAATTAATTAAATGAACTGATGCTCAAGGGATCTAGTACAAGATTTTCAGACAAAGGCTGGGAATTTACAATAATGACATTTCTTTCATGGTTAGAAAATATAGCACCAAAGGGATTCTGAGGCACTTTTAACATTTTAGCTGATGTCTGTTGAGGGCTAGAGAACCCTCTGAAACCATCTATTTTATTCATTGGAGACACTTCTCAATTACAGTATAAAAGGCATCACATTAAAATAGCCATGAGGCCCACAAATTTCACCATTTAAATGAAATTGGATAACTGGCACAATGAAAATTCAGAATGCAAATGGAAGCTATTAAAGTAATAGCACCATTAAAAAAAAGATCCTTTTTTTGCAAAGGAGGTAATGGTAAAAAGATAAAACCAGAACAATGCCGAAAATAGTGAGCTTCTTCGCATTTTCATTTTTCTTGGTTGAGATCAGTTCAGAGAAAATCCCTAGCACTTAAATATCAATCCGTACGGCGGCACTTTAAGGTGACCTGAGAGTGGATCTTTAAAAAAGATTTAGACATTTCTGGAGAACATGAGATGCCAGCTCAAAGTGTGATTCATGTATTTACTTATTTATTCAGCACTGAGTGGTAATGAACCCATGTCTGGACTGGCAAATGAAATGTGAAAAAACATAAGAAGTGAAGACTGAGGTTTGCCTAAAATGATTTCAATTACTGTCATGATCAAATTTCAATTACTGTTGAATCACTCATCTACAGGGAGACTTTGGAAAATATGGCAGAGAATTACAATTAGAATGGTAAACCACTAGGTGACTGAATTACCTAAAGACCTGAATCAAGCTAGCCCCAGGCCTTTCCTATGGATTTACAGAATTTTGGGATAAGAAGGACTGGTTGAAAGTAAAATACCAAAGGAAATTTCAGGAGTAAGGGACACTCTGATTTTTTTTTAGTCTATTAATGGGGAATTCCACAATTTAGTCATGCCATTTACTTTCCCACAAAAACTTGTGGAAGGATATTCTTGATATTCACCCCACCCTCCACCCTTATGTATATCTTCTTATGCTTCCCCATTTCCCTTATCTATAATTCATTCCAATGTCTCTCTCTCCATCTAGACCATAAACTCTTTGAGGACAGGGAATGCGTCTACCAACTCTTTTGTATTGTTTTTTCCCGAGTGTTTAGTACAGTGCTCTGCACACAAAAGCTGCTCAACAAATATCATTGACTAATTAAATTAACAGGAAGCTCAGTGCTGGAGAAAGGGTATGAATGGATAGGAAAGTCACAAGCTGGAATGTGGGAGAAGAACAAGACCAGAAAAAGGGAGAACAGCCGAGGGAGGGTCTTGATAACATTGGTTAGATTTTTTTATAGGACTAAATGGATAGCCACTGGAGGATTTTGAAGAGAACTGATGTAATACACCCTGTGTTTAAAAAAATAATGCTTATACCCTTATGTAGAACCGGTAGAGGATGGTGGGGTTTTGAAACAGGGAGATCAATAAGAGTCCTTTTAAAGTAAACCCTCTGAGAGCTGATAAAGATTTGAAACAGGGAGGTTTCATTAATAATTATGGAATGGAAATGTCATATGAAGGAAATATTATGGAGGGAGTCCAATTATATTCATCCCTCTCCCCCCACTTTTTTAAATCTCCCACCCAGCCCCATAGCACTGTAATTTATTTGTATTAATGTTCATCTCCCCTCTAGACTGTAAGCTTGTTGTGGGCAGGGAATGTGTCTGCTCACTGTTATATTTTACTCTCCCAAGCACTTAGTGCAGTGCTTTGCACACAGTCAGCTCAATAAATATGATTGACTAATAGTCTACTTTAGTCTAATAGACTAAATAGACTATTAACCTAATAGACTAATAGTCTACTAAGAGAAGCAGCATGGCTCAGTGGAAAGAGCACGGGCTTTGGAGTCAGAGGTCATGGGTTCAAATCCTGGCTCCATCACTTGTCAGCTGTGTGACTTTGGGCAAGTCAAATAATTTCTCTGGGCCTCAGTTACCTCATCTGTAAAATGGGGATTAAGACTGTGAGCCCCCCGTGGGACAACCTGATCACCTTGTCTCTCTCCCAGGGCTTAGGACAATGCTTTGCACATAGTAAGTGCTTAATAAATGCCATTATTATTATTATTATTACTTTCTGCATTCAGAAAACATATGATTTGGAAGTATCAATTATACCGGGTCCAATTTAGATTCATTAAATAAGGGGCACCTGGAGAATTTGAAAAAGATTCCAAAATAGGATAAAAAGCTGTTCTTAGCTTTCTGAGAGGGGACGGTGAGATCTAGTTCATCCACATGGGTTCGCCTGGAAAGACGTAGCTGTGATTGTGATAACAGGTTCCATTGACTCCCTCACTTAGGAGAGGAAGGAGAAAGCCAGAAGAGTCACTCTGTGGTAACCCTTCTTGATAACATAGCCAAATCAATCAGAGAGAGAGGTTCATGAGGCAGTAGAGGGGCTGGGTGTTTTTATGGCATTTGTTAACTTCTTTCTATGGATCAAGCACTGTTCTAAGCGCTGAGGTGGATACAAATTATACAGGTCAGACACAGACTCTGTCACATACGGAGCTCACAGTCGAAGTAGGAGGGAGAACAGGTATTAAATCCCCAGTTTTCAGCTGAGGAAATTAAGGCAAAAAGAAGTCAAGTGACTTGTCCAAGGTCAAGTAATAATAACAATAATAATAACAGTAATGGCATTCATTAAGCGCTTACTATGTGCAAAGCACTGTTCTAAGTGCTGGGGAGGTTACAAGGTGATCAGGTTGTCCCACTAGGGGCTCCCAGTCTTAATCACCATTTTACAGATGAGGTAACTGAGGCGCAGAGAAGTTAAGTGACTTCCCCAAAGTCACACAGCTGACAATTGGCAGAGCCAGGATTTGAACCCATGACCTCTGACTCCAAAGCCCGTGCTCTTTCCACTGAGCCACACTGCTTCTCTAGCAGGCCCATGGTGGAGCTGGGATAAGAATCAATCAATCACATTTCCCGAGCACTTACTACGTAAAGAGCACTGTACTAAGTGCTTGGGAAAGTACAGCAGAATTAGCTGACACAATTCCCTGCCCATTATGAACTTATAGTCTAATATGTAATTAGACATTAATATGAATAAATAAGTAATTTATAATATATAATTTAAAGAAATTTACATGAGTACATGTATACAATTGTGGTATTTGTTAAGTGCTTAGCGTGGCTCAGTGGAAAAGAGCCCGGGCTTTTGGAGTCAGAGGTCATGGGTTCAAATCATGGCTCAACCACTTGTCAGCTAGGTGACTTTGGTCAAGTTACTTAACGTCTCTGTGCCTCAGTCACCTCATCTGTAAAATGGGAATGAAGACTGTGAGCCCCCCATGGGACAACCTGATCACCTTGTAACCTCCCCAGAACTTAGAACAGTGTTTTGTGCATAGTAAGTGCTTAATAAGTGCCATTATTATTATTATTATGTGCCAGTTGCTGTACTAAGAATTGGGGTAGATAATAATAATAATGGCATTTATTAAGTGCTTATTATGTGCAAAACACTGGTCTAAGCACTGGGGAGGTTACAAGGTGATCAGGTTATTCCATGTGGGGCTCACAGTCTTAATCCCCATTTTACAGATGAGGTAACTGAAGCCCAGAGAAGTTAAATGACTTGCCCAAAGTCACACAGCTAACAAGTGTGGGAGCTGGGATTTGAACCCATGACCTCTGACTCCCAAGCCCGTGCTCTTTCCACTGAGCCATGCTGCTTCTCTAAGCAAATGGGGTTGGACCCAGTCCGTGTCAAATATAGGGCTCACAATCTTCATCCCCATTTTACAGATGAGGTAACTGAGGCACAGATAATTTAAGTCACTTGCCAAAGGTCACACAGCGTAAAAGTGGCAGAGCCAGGATTAGAATCCAGGTCCTTCTGACATCCAGGCCTGTGCTCTATCCACTAGGCACAAAGCTTCTCTGTGACCCTCTGGACTTTCTCTGCCATGATTTAGTGCTGAAAACCTCAGTAACATCACAGTGACCCTCAAATCATTCCATATTAATAGCACAGCAAAAGAGAAATAATGGTATTTACCGAGGGCTAACTGATTTTAACATAGCTAACTAAATACTGACAAAGTCCAATAGAAGAAAAAGATAAGTTCCCTACTCGGGCTTCTGCTAGAGCTTAAATTCTAACAAAGGAAACAGAAGCACACAAAATAGTCATAATTAGTGGGGGAGGGGGGAGGGGTGGCAAATGGGTCAAGGATTAAATAGGAATTATATACCTCTATGAAAAATCTTAATCAGTAGTTGATTGTTCACTTGAGTTTATATGTACACGTATGTACTGATGATAAGTAATGAAACATTAGTGGTAGAGATGACTATTCACTAAAAGCCTTATTGAAAGGGCATCTCTTCCAAGAAGCCTTCCTTGACTAAGCCATCCTCTCCTCTTCTCCCCTTCCCTTCTGTGCTGCTCTTACTTGCTCCTTGATTCATTCTCCCTCCCATCCCCGCAGAACATAAGTATATATCTGTATATATCTGTACTTTATTATTTATCCCTTAATTTATATTAATGTCTGTCTCCCCTTCTAGACTGTGAGCTCACTATGGGCAGGAATGTGTCTTTGTGTTACGTTGCACATTGCTTTGCCCACAAGAAATGCTCAATAAATATTATTGAATGAATGAATAAATGATATGATATTGGGTTCATACACCTTAAGATGTAAGGAGTTAATCAGAGAAGGTTCACTAGCAAAGGTGAGATTTTAGGAGGGTTTTGAAGACTTGGGGGGGCTTAGGTCTGAAACTTTGGAATGGTTAGAAATCCAGGGTGTTAGATAGCTCTTTACAGAGTCTATCTGCTTTTCACATGCAAGGATTGTTGCTGTTTTAAATACTCCTTCTTATTATCCTAAACTTCTCCCAAATCATCACTGCAAAAGAGTAGCAATCTCTCTCTTGATTACTGCTTACAAATTTATTCATTTATACAAATGCTCACTATGTCCTATCCCACACTGAAACCAGGGCCGTTCTCCTTCAACTTCAAACCATTCTGTGCTTAGAAGCAAGTTGGAATAACAAAGCCACATTTGAAAATTGTGACTTTCATGTATTTATGAAAAAGCAGGTTTTCTCAAAACAGTAGCAGCAACAGAAACCCACCATCCTAAAAAGTCAGGGAGAAAAATAGGGATTTTAGATGCTCAGCATTGGTAATCAGTACACGTTACAGGAGCGACCATAACCAGTTTATAGAGCAGATGCTTTAAATATCTTGATTCTTTTGAAAATATCTCCCCACCTATGGGCTCTTTTTGTGATCAGCAATTTCCAGATCCTAGATAGGAAAAGGAGCTGATGGGTTGAAAACTTCAGGAGGACTGTAAACTCTCTCTGGGCAGGGAACATTTCTACCAACTCTGTTATACTATACTCTCCCAAGCACTTAGTATAGTAGCAGCAAGGCACAGTGGATGGAGCACAGGCCTGGGACTCAGAAGGTCATGGTGATGATGATGATGATGGTATTTATTTTGTGCTTACTATGTGCCAAGCACTGTTCTAAGCACTGGTGTAGATACAAGGTTATCAGGTTGTCCCACATGGGGCTCACAATCTTAATACCCATTTTACAGATGCGGAAATTGAGGCCTAGGGACATTAAGCGACTTGCCCAAAGCCACACAGCTGACAAGTGGTGGAGCCAGGATTAGAACCCATGACCTCTGACTCCCAAGCCCATGCTCCTTCCACTAAGCCAAGCTGCTTCCATAAGATCATGGGTTCTAATCCCTGCTCTGCCACTGGTCTGCTGTATGACCTTGGGCAAGTCACTCCTCTTCTCTGGGATTCAGTTACCTCATCTGTAAAATGGGGATAGAGACTGTGAGCCCCACTTGAGACTGGGACAATGTCTAACTTGATTTGCTTATATCCACCCATAGTAGTTATTACAGTGCCCGGCACATAGTAATCTCTAAACAAGTACCATAATTATAATTATTATTATCATGCTTCATTTGGTCTCCATACAGAATGTACCTTCTCTTGAACCACAAATCCTCATTCTCAATTCTACCTTCTTCACTGACCTCAATTCCCCTATCCCTCTGTCAAACTCTAACTACTTCCTTCTCTGGCCTCTATCTTCAACTGATCACTTTCCAAACACTCCTTCCCCATTGCTGTCAAACACACCCATGTATCCCTATCTAAAAAAATCCTCCCCTGACCCCATGGAACCCTCCAGTTACCACTCCATCTCACTCCTACCGTTCCTTTCCAGAATCTTCATGTGAGTTCATCATCATCAATCGTATTTATTGAGTGCTTACTGTGTGCAGAGCACTGTACCAAGCACTTGGGAAGTACAATTTGGCAACATATAGAGACAGTCCCTACCCAATAGTGGGCTCACAGTCTAAAAGGTGAGTTGCCTACACCTGCTGATTCTGCTTCTTCTCCTCAGTCCTCTGTAATCTGACATCCAGTCCCTTCATTCCATGGAAACCGCCTCCTCTAAGGTCACCAATGACTTCTTCCTGAACAAATCCATTGAATTCTACTCCTTCATAATCTTCCTTGACAATTTAGCTGCCTTCAATCCTGCAGACCACACCCTTCTCCAGGGAACACTATCTAACCTTGGCTTCAGTGACACTGTCCTCTCCTAGATAATAATAATAATAATGATGGTATTTGTTAAGTGCTTACTATGTGCCAAGCACTGTTCTAAGTGCTGGGGGAGATACAAGGTAATTAGGTTGTCCCACATGGGGCTCACATTCTTCATCCCCATTTTCCACATGAGGTAACTGAGGCCCAGATAAGTTAAGTGACTTGCCCAGTGTCGCACAGCCAATAAGTGGCGGAGCCAGGGTTAGAACCCACGACCTATGACTCCGAAGCCCGGGCTCTTTCCACTGAGCCATGCTGCTTCTCCTCCTGTCTCAATCGGCTGCCCAGATTATTTTTCTAAAACACTAGTCAATACACATCTCTCCTCTCCTAAAAAAAAAACCTCTAATGGTTGCCCATCCATCTTGTCATCAAACAAATTTGTTACTAGTGGCTTTAAGGGCTCTCCCCCTCCTCCCCCTCTACATCCCCCCCGCCTTACCTCCTTCCCTTCCCCACAGCACCTGTATATATGTATATATTTGTATGTATTTATTACTCTATTTATTTCACTTGTACATATCCTATTTATTTTATTTTGTTAATATGTTTTGTTTTGTTCTCTGTCTCCCCCTTCTAGACTGTGAGCCCACTGTTGGGTAGGGACCGTCTCTATATGTTGCCAACTTGTACTTCCTAAGTGCTTAGTACAATGCTCTGCACACAGTAAGCACTCAATAAATATGATTGATTGATTGAAGGCACTTAGCCCATGTTCTACTCTAACTTTCTGAGATCCTACTATAACCTGAAGTGCACATTTCACTCCTCCATCACCCTACTCACGCTACCTTGATCTCTTCTATCTGGCTGTTTGCCCCTTGCTTACATACTCCATCAGGCCTGGAACTCCCTCACACTTCATATCCGACAATCCAACGTTCTCCCCACCTTCAAAGGACTCCTAAAAATAACATCTCCCTCAAGAAGCCTTCCTCGACTAAATTTACTTCCCTTATTTCCCCTCTCTTATGTGCTGTCTATGAACTTGGGTCTATAATCCTTTAGTACTTTGGCTTTTACCCCAGCCCTTCAGCATTTATAATATAAATTATAGAGGCATATAGACTCTAAACTCGTCTCTTGACTGTAAGCTCGTCTCTTGACTGTAAACTTGTTGTTGGCAGGAAATGTCTATTTATTATTATATTGTACTCTCCCAAGTGCTTAGTACAGTGCTTGCACCCAGTAAGTTCTCAATAAATGTGATGTCATGAGTGAATGAATATATACGTGTAATTTATTTAAATGTTTACCTCAATCTGTACACTGCAAGCTCCTTGTGGGCAGGGAATATTTCTACCAACTCGTTCTAATGGACTTTCACAAGTGCTTAGTACAGTGCTCTGCACACAGTAAGCACTCAATAAATATGGTTGATTGATTGATTGCAGTAGAAGATTCAGCTGAGTGGATGGTGGCAATGATATCCTGGTCAGCAGCTAGAGAAAGCCAGCCTTGGGGGCTCCGAAGAAGTTGTGACAGCACTGTCAAAACAGGGAAAGATCCAGCTGGTGGGTGATGAGAAAGCCCATTCTGATGTCTCTAAGGCATTTCCAGTGATCAATCAATACCTGGCCCAATTTCATGTGGATTTCCTGATGGCGAGTAATGAGCACTGATAAACTGTGGGACAGATGTCTGTGGAGCCTGGAATCTCTTTGTTTCCAGGTTTCCGTAAGCAAAGATAGATATATGGGATAATTTTCAAGGAAACCCATTTCTTTCTCATAGAAGGGACACTGTTTTTCCTCCTTCCAATTTTTAGTTATAAAATTGAGCAGGAAATGCCATCATTGTTCTAAAATTTGACATTTACACTGATTCCAAAGCTTCTGATAAGGACATCAGCCCAGAGATATAGCCCATCAGTGAGCCAACAGCAAACCAGGTCACGTCCATTAGGACACTCAGCCTATCTACAGCTAATGAACCTTTGGCAGGCTTAAGGCAGGCTTATGGGACTGAGACTCAATGACATAATGAATTATTTTTAGTTCAATTTTGTATTAGAATTGTGATTGAATTTGGTGTTCATGTTCTCATAAATGAGGGATCAATGGTCTGAGGTGGAATCAAAGACAGACAATAAGTCCCCTCCCCATCCCCCCTGCCTTACCTCCTTCCCCTCCCCACAGCACCTGTATATATATATATATATATATATATATATATATATATATATATATATATATATATATATATATATGTGTGTGTTTGTACATCTTCATTACTCTATTTATTTATTTATTTTACTTGTACATGTTTATTCTATTTATTTTATTTTGTCAATATGTTTTGTTTTGTTGTCTGTCTCCCCCTTCTAGACTGTGAGCCTGCTGTTGGGTAGGGATCGTCTCTATATGTTGCCAACTTGTACTTCCCAAGCACTTAGTACAGTGCTCTGCACACAGTAACCACTCAATAAATACGATTGATTGATTGGGCAAGTCACTTTACTTCTCTGGGCCTTAGTTACCTCATCTGTAAAATGGGAATTAAGATTGTTAAGTCCCACATGACACAGGGACTGTTTCCAACCTGATTTGCTTGTATCCACGCCAGCACTTAGTACAGTGCTTGGCACATAGTAAGTGCTTAACAAATACCACAATTATTATTATTATTACATGATCATCAAGTCCAACAGGGAGCTCACAGTCTAAGTAGGAGAGGGGACAGTTACTGAATCCTCATTTTGCAGATGAGGGAACTGAGGCACAGAGAAGTGAAGCATCTTGCCCAAGGTCACACACCTGATGAATGGTGGAACTGGGATTAGAAACCAAGACCTCTGCCTCTTAGGCCTGTGTTCTGTCCACTGGACCACGCTAGACTCAATGCTTCCAGCTGTGAAAGGCCATTTATGATTCCAAAAGCAATGCCTTATTGAGAGATAGAGGAACCTAGTGAGTAAAATAAATGCATTTAACGAAACTCTTTTAATGAAAGATAAGGTTTAGGAATGTGTCTATATTATCCTTAAGAATCAGCCTGTCCTAATGGAAAGAGCACTGGTCCAGGAGTCAAAGAATCTAGGTTCTAATTCCGGCTCCGCCACTTACCTGCTGAGGAGTCAGAAGATCATTGGTTCTAAAATGAACTCTGCCACATGTCTTCTGTACGACTTTGGTGACACTCGTCGTCCAGGGATGGGTTCGTTCAGTGATCGGCGAGGCGAGAGAGAGAGAGATCGGCTTGTACCAGAGAAGCAGCGTGGCTCAGTGGAAAGAGCCCGGGCTTTGGAGTCAGAGGTCATGGGTTCAAATCCCGGCTCCGCCACTTGTCAGCTGTGTGACTTTGGGCAAGTCACTTCACTTCTCTGGGCCTCAGTTCCCTCATCTGTAAAATGGGGATTAATACTGTGAGCCCCACGTGGGACAACCTGATCACCTTGTATCCCCCCAGCGCTTAGAACAGTGCTTTGCACATAGTAAGCGCTTAATAAATGCCATCATTATTATTATTATTATTAGAGAGAGAGGCCATCCTGTGGCCCTTGCCTCAGTGTGTCAGTTCTGGTTGCAGAGTGGGCATCTGGCCTTCTGGGCAGAGAAAGACACGTGGGTTGCTGCTGCTGCTGCTGCTGCTGCTGCTGCTGCTGCATGTCTTGGTGTTCTGACCCCGAATGTCAGAGGCGACAGGTATTTATCGCCTGTGCCCCTAGGCCATTCCAGCTTCCTGCCTCAGTCTATCTAATCTCTGCCTTCCCCCACCCTCCATACCTAATTTGATTGGCACGGGGGCGAGGGACCCCTTCTGTATTCCCGGCTTGGGCTGTCAATCTAGCAGTTTTGGTTGTGGGGACAGTATCCCACCCTCACTTCCGAGTTCCGCCTGCTGGCTCAGGTGATCACGAGATAGTTTTTGACCTTGAGATGACTGGTACCTCAGGGTCACCTCGGGACATTTGGGCAAGTCACTTTACTTCTCTAGGCCTCAGGTCCCTCATCTGTAAAATGCATTTTGAGACTGTGAGCCCCATGAGGGACAGGGACTGTGCCGAACCCGATTTGCTTGTAACCACCTGCTTAGTACAGTGTCTGGCACATACTAAACTATTAACAAATACCATTATTATTATTAAAAGTACTTGGCACATAAGTGCTTAACAAATATCAACAAATCAATAAATACGATTGATAGTGTCTCTCCTGCTCTGCATCCTTGCAGCTAGTGGTGCTGTTACCACTGGGAGAAAGGGACAACGGCCTCTGGCCACAAGTCTCATGGTCATGGGTTCTAATCCCGGCTCTGCCACTTGTCTGGTCTGTGGCCTTGCTCAAGTCACTTAACTTCTCTTTGCCTCATTTACCTCATCTGTAAAATGTTGATTAAGACTCTAAGCCCCATGCAGGACCAAGACTGTGTCCAACCCGATTTGCTTGTATCCACTCCAGCGGTTAGTACAATGCCTGACACATAATAAGCACTTAACAAATACCATTATCATTATTATTATCATTACAATTATTTTATTATTCTCTGGAGGTTATTTGTGAGTCTGTTGCATGTGACTGTTACAGAAGCAGCATGACCTAGTGGAAACCACCCGCTCAAAGGTCACCAATGACCTCCTTCTTGCAAAATCCAATGGCTCCTACTCTATCCTAATCCTACTTGACCTCTCAGCTGCCATTGACACTGTGGACAATCCCCTTCTCCTCAACACGTTATCCAACCTTGGCTACACTGACTCCGTCCTTTCCTGGTTGTCCTCTTATCCTCTGAGCTGCCCATTTTCAGTCTCCTTTGCAGGCTCGTCCTCCCCTTCCCATCCCCTAACTTTAGGAGTTCCTCAGGAGTCAGTTCTTGGTCCCCTTCTGTTCTCCATCAACACTCACTCCTGTGGTGAACTCATTCACTCCCATGGCTTCATTATCATCACTATGCGGATGATACCCAAATCTACAAATCCTCCCCTGTTCTCTCTCCCTGCCTCCAGGCTCGCATCTCCTCCTGCCTTCAGGACATCTTCACCTGGATGTCCTCCTGCCACCTAAAACTCAACATGTCCAAGACTGAACTCCTTCCCTTCCCTCCTAAACCTTCTCCTCTCCCTGACTTTCCCATCACTGTAGACGACACTACCATCCTCCCCCTCATCATCATCAATCGTATTTATTGAGCGCTTACTGTGTGCAGAGCACTGTACTAAGCGCTTGGGAAGTACAAGTTGGCAACATATAGAGACAGTCCCTACCCAACAGTGGGCTCGCAGTCTAAAAGGGGGAGACAGAGAACAAAACCAAACATACTAACAAAATAAAATAAATAGAATAGATATGTACAAGTAAAATAAATAGAGTAACAAATATGTACAAACATGCAAATCCAGGACTAGTAACTATAACTGTGGTATTTGTTAAGTGCTTATTATGTGTCAGGTACAGGGGTGGATAAAAGCAAATCGGGTTGGACACAGTCTCTGTCCCACACGGGGCTCACAGCCTCAGTCCCCATTTTACTGATGAGTTAATGGAGGCACAGAGAAGTAAAGTGATTTGCCCAAGGTCACACAGCAGACAAGTGGCAGAGCCGGATTTAGAACCCATGACCTCTCACAAGCCCGCAACCTTGGTGTCATCCTGAACTCCGCTCTCTCATTCACCTCTCACACCCAATCCGTCACCAAAACCTGCCGGTCTCACTTTCACAACAATGCCAAGATCTGCCCTTTCCTCTCTATCCAAACCGCTACCTTGTTAGTACAATCATTCACATACCCCCGACTGGATTACTGCATCAGTATTCTTTCTGAATTCCCAACCTCCTGTCTCTCCCCACTTCAGTCTTATACTTCACTCTGCTGCCCAGATTAACTTTCTACAGAAATGCTCTGAGCATGTCACCCTCCTCCTCAACAATCTCCAGTGGTTACCTATCAACTCCATATGAGGCAAAAACTCCTCGTTATTGGCTTCAAAGCTCTCCACACCTCACCCCCTCCTAGCTCACCTCCCTTCTCTCCTTCTCCAGGCCAGCCCACACACTCTACTCCTCTGCTGCTAACCTCCTCACTGGGCCTTGTTCTCGCCTGTCCCGCCATCGACTTCCCCGGCCCATGTCCTACCTCTGGCCTGGAATACCCTCCCTCCTCACATTTGCCAAACTAGCACACTTCCCTCCTTCAAAGCCCTCCTGAAAGGTCACCTCCTCCAGGAGGCCTTCCCAGACTAAGCCTCCTTTTCCTCTGCTCCCCCTCCCCTCTCCACAGAATCTATGCATACGTGTACGCATTTATTATTCAATTTATTCAATTTATTATTCAATTTATTATTCAGTTTATTTTATTAATGATATGTATATGACCATAGTTCTATTTATTTATATTGAGGCAATTGATGCCTGTTTACTTGCTTTGTTGTCTGTCTCCCCCCTTCTAAACTGTGAGCCCATTGTTGGATAGGGATTGTCTCTGTTGCTGAATTGTACTTCCCAAGCACATAGTACAATGCTCTGCACACAGTAAGAGCTCAATAAATATGGCTGAATGAATGAATGATTAGAAAGAGCCTGGCTGTCAGAGGAGCTAGTTCTAATTCCGGCTCTGCCTTTAACCTGCTGTGTGACCTTGTTCAAGTCACTTCACTTTTCTGTAGGGTCGCTTGGGAGGGGAATGTGTCTATTATATTGTCGTGTTGTATCTCCCAAGTGCTTAATACGGTGCACTGCACACAGAAAGTGCTCAATAAATACAACTGATTGATTCTCTGTGCCTCAGTTCCCTCATCTGCAAAATAGGGATTTAATAAGATGTTCTCTCCTAGTTAGACTTTGTACCCTATGAGGGACCTGAGTATCCCAAGAGCAGGGGCTTTAGATTCAGAGGTCATGGGTTCAAATTTCAGCTCTGCCATTTGTCAGCTGTGTGACTTTGGGCAAATCACTTAACTTCTCTGTGCCTCAGTTACCTCATCTGTAAAATGGGGATGAAGACTGTGAGCCCCCCGTGGGACAACCTGATCACCTTGTAACCTCCCCAGTGCTTAGAACAGTGCTTTGCACATAGTAAGCACTTAATAAATGCCATTATTATTATTATTATTACCCCAGTGCTCAAAACAGTGCTTGGCTCATAGTAAGTGCTTAAGAAACACCACAATCTTTATTATTATTATTATTATTATGTGAAGGGTGGAAAATAATCTGTGAAACCATTTTGAACACATTCTTCCTCCACTGCAGCCGCTCCTAAGGACTGAAAATGGTCCAGATATTGCTTGTCAGGAGAATGCAACCAGGGGTTCAGAGAGTTATAAGAACCACATTTATTTTAGTCTTTCTCACTAAGGGAGATGTCTTTAGGTGTGGGGTGAAAGATACCTAAGATTTTTCATTCCTAGCTTAAAGTTTCACTTGAGAGTTTTAACACCTTCCTTAACGTCAGGAAGTCAGGTGGTCAACTCATTTAACTTCTCTGTATTTCAGTTTCCTCATCTGTAAAATGGGGATTAAATCCTCCTCCTTCCAATTTAGACTGTGAGCTCCAAAGTGGGACAGGGACTCGCTACACTCAGGCTACAACCCAGCCCACATACTTTGTTCCTCTAAATGATGATTATGATGATGATGATGGTATTTGTTAAGCGCTTACTATGTGCGAAGCACTTTTCGAAGCACTGGGGTAGATACAAGGTTATCAGGTGGGCCCACTTGGGGCTCCCAATCTTAATCCCCATTTTACAGATGAGGTAACTGAGGCACAGTTTAGGCAGGTCATCTTAAGTGACTTGCCTAAAGTCACCCAGCTGACAAGTGGTGGAGTCGGAATTCGAACCCAAGCCCATCCTCTTTCCACTAAGCCACACTGCTTCTCTAATTCTCTAAAGCCAACCTACTAACAGTACCTTGGTCTCGGCTATCTCTCTACCAATCTTTTGCCCACATCTCACCTATGTCTTGGAACACCCTCCCTTTTTATATAAATAATAATAATAATAATGTTGGTATTTGTTAAGAGCTTACTATGTGCCAAGCACTGTTCTAAGCACTGGGGGGATGCAAGGTAATCAAGGCTGTCCCATGTGGGGTTCACAATCTTAATCCCCATTTTACAGATGAGGGAACCGAGGCACAGAGAAGTGAAGTGACTTGCCCAAGGTCACACAGTTAACAAGTGGCAGAGCCGGGATTAGAACCCATGACCTCTGACTCCCAAGACCGGGCTCTTTCCAGTGAGCCATGCTGCTTCCCCTATCTGACAGATAATCATTTGCCCCCTTTCAAAACCTTATTAAAAGCATCTCCTCCAAGAGGTCTTCCCTGACTAAGCCCTCATTCCCTCTTTTTCCAATCCCTTCTGTGACACCTGATTTGTTCCCTTTATTATTAATAATAATAATAATAATAATAATAATGGTATTTGTTAATTACTTATTGTGTGCCAAGCGCTGTTCTAGGGAAATCAGTTTGTCTCACGTGGGGCACACAGTCTTAATGCCCATTTTACAGATGAGGTAACTGAGGCACAGAGAAATTAAGTGGTTTGCCCAAGGTCATGCAGCAGATAAGTGGTGGAGCTGGAATTAGAACACATATTCTCCAAATCCCAAGCCCGTGCTTTTTCCACTCAGCTATGCTGATTCTCTAATTCACCCCCACCCCCACCCCCAGACCCATAGCACTTATGTAATGATAATAATGATGACATTTATTAAGCGCTTACTATGTGCAAAGCACTGTTCTAAGCGCCAGGTGTACCTACCTGTAATCTGTAATTTCTGTCTCCCTCACATTTATGTACATATCTGTAATTTGCTTATTTATAGTTATGTCTGTCTCCCCCTAGATTGTAGGCCCATTGTGGGCAGGGAATGAATTAGTTACACTATTGTGTTGCATTCTTTCAAGTGCTTAGTACAGTGCTCTGTACACAGAGCTCATAAATATAATAATAATAATAATGATGGCATTTATTAAGCACTTACTATGTGCAAAACACTGTTCTAAGCACTGGGGAGGTTACAAGGTGATCAGGTTGTCCCACGGGGGGCTCACAGTCTTCTTCCCCATTTTAAAGATGAGGTAACTGAGGCCCAGAGAAGTTGCGTGGCTCAGTGGAAAGAGCACGGGCTTTGGAGTCAGAGGTCATGGGTTCAAATCCCGGCTCCGCCAACTGTCAGCTGTGTGACTTTGGGCAAGTCACTTCACTTCTCTGGGCCTCAGTTACCTCATCTGTAAAATGGGGATTAAAACTGTGAGCCCACTGTGGGATGACCTGATCACTTTGTAACCTCCCCAGTGCTTAGAACAGTGCTTTGCACATAGTAAGCACTTAACAAATACCATTATTATTATCAAGTGACTTTCCCAAAGTCACACAGCTGACAAGTGGCGGAGCCAGGATTTGAACCTATGACTTCTGATTCCAAAGCCCAGGCTCTTTCTACTGCACCGTGCTGCTTCTCATTGTGATTGATTGATTGATTGTGTCCAACCTGATAAATCTGTATCTACCCCAGTACTTAGAACACTGTTCAATACAGAGTAGATACTTAACAAAAGCCATCAAAAAAAACCCCAAATCAGCACCTTCCATTTACCATTAAAATTTCTGCTTGGTCAGCTACAGCTATGCAAGTTTCCGAACTCCCATAAAATTGTCAGATCTTTGTGGAAAAAACGATGCTCGGGACGTTGAGCTGTGAGTGTGGTGTTTTTTCTTATCAATTACTTGGACCTGTAGCATATGCAGAGAGATTCTCGCTGGCAGTCAAAAGGGCCGATCCCAGAAAAAATTGACACCCTGAATACCACCTCGCCTTGAAAACTGTGATTTACCAGCTCTTTGAGATGCAGCAGAATCACAGTAACCTGTTCAGGTCAATGTGTGAAATTGATGCTGAAAACTTGAATTGTGGAGCAGGCAGCCACCCAAAAGGCCAGCAGCAGAGAGCTGCCACTGGGGAAGTATATTGACACTGAGGAAATAGGGACTTTCTTACAAAATACTACTGAACTGAGAAAAGGGTTGGAAGAGGAAGCAACCCTCCTGCATTTGTAGATTCAGAAGGGAGAGAGAAGCAATGTGACGTCATGGATAATTAATTAATTAATAATGGCATTTGTTAAGCGCCTACTATGTGCACAGCACTTTTCTAAGCGCTGGGGGATACAAGGTGATCAGGTTGTCCCACGTGGGGCCACAGACTTAATCCCTAATTTACAGATGAGGTAACTGAGGCCCAGAGAAGTGAAATGGCTTGCCCCAGGTCACCCAGCTGACAAGTGGCGGAGCCGGGATTCGAACCCATGACCTCTGACTCCCAAGCCCTCGCTCTTTCCACTGAGCCGCACTGCTTCCCCAACACGACCTTGCAAGTGAGAAGGTTGTGGGTTCTAATTCCTGTTCGGCCACTTATCTGCTGTACGATAAATCACTTCACTTCTCTATGCCTCAGTTACCTCATCTTTAAAGTGGGGATTGAGACTGAGTCCCCTGTGGGACAGGGACTGTGTCCAACCTGATTTTCTTGTAACTACACCAGCGCCTAGGATATGCCTGGCACACAGTAAGCACTTACCACATAACTAAATTATTATTATTATTATTACTATAAAGAAGGAAGGGGTCAAAAATAAGACTCCCAAAATAGTTCCCACACTCTATCCCAATGGGAGAAGAAGCAATTTACTCGATCTACTGATTTTTCACTTGGCCCCCTTCTCCCTGATCCCAAATCAGTAAGACCAATCCCTCAAACTCACCTGGGAGTGAATTCCTAAGGTAGTAGTGGTTTACACTGTACTCTGCCTCAGCTTAAGTTTTGGAACATTTCCATTGGTGATCTGAGCAGTTATATTTTTTGAGCACTTTAATCATAACAATAATAATGATGGCATTTATTAAGCACTTACTATGTGCAAAGCACTGTTTTAAGCGCTGGCACGGTTCCAAGGTGATCAGGTTGTCCCACGGGGCGCTCACAGTCTTCATCCCCATTATACAGATGAGGTAACTTAGGCCCAGGGAAGTTAAGTGACCTGCCCAAAGTCACACAGCTGACAATTGGCATAGCCGGGATTTGAACCCATGACCTCTGCCTCCAAAGCCCGTGCTCTTTCCACTGAGCCATGCTGCTTCTCTGAGCTAAGAGCTTGGGAGAGTGTGATATCAAAGAGTTGGTAGGCATATTCTCTGCCCACAGTGAGCTTACAGTTTGGAGAAAGAGATACAGACATTAATGTAAATAAATAAATTGTGGGTATAAATAAGTGCTCTGGGGGCTGACGGTAGGGTGAATAAAGGGTGCAAACACAAGTGTAAGGAGGACATGAAAGAAATGAGGGCTTTATCGGGGAAGACCTCTTGGAGTAGATGTGATTTTAGTTAAGACTTTGAAGGTGAGGGGAGTGATCATCTGTCAGATATGAATAGGGAAGGAGTTCCAGGCCAGAATCAGGATGTGAGCAAGGGCTCAGAGGCACGATAAATGAGACTGAGGTACAATTAATACATTGGCAATAGAGGATTGAAGTATACGGGCTGGGTTGTAGAAGAAAATTAGAAAGGTAAGATAGCAGGGGGCAAGATGATTGAGTTCTTTAAAGCCAATAGTAAGGACTTTCTGTTTGGTGCAGAGTTGGAGGGTAATAATAATGATAATAATAATAATGGCATTTATTAAGTGCTTACTATGTGCAAAGCACAGTTCTAAGCACTGGGGAGGTTACGGGGTGATCAGGTTGTCCCACGGGGGGCTCACAGTCTTAATCCCCATTGTCCAGATGAGGTAACTGAGGCCCAGAGAAGTGAAGTCACTTGTCCAAAGTCACACAGCTGACAATTGGCGGAGCCGGCATTTGAACCCATGGCCTCTGACTCCAAAGCCCGTTCTCTTTCCACTGAGCCACGCACTAGAGGCTCTTGAAGACTGGGGAAACTTGGACTGCATGGCTTTGTAGAAAAATGTTCCGGGGAAGAGAGTGAATTATGGACTGAAGTGTGGAGAGACAGGAGGCAGGGAGGTCAGCAAGGAGGCTGATGCTGTAATCAAGATGGGATTGGATCAGTGATTGATTTAATGTGATAGCAGTTAGGATAGAGAGGAAAGGACAGATATTAGCAATGTTGCGAAGGCAGAACCAACAGGATTGGGCAAGTCACTTAGTGCTTACTATGTGCAAAGCACTGTTCTAAGCGCTGGGGGGGTTACAAGGTGATCAGGTTGTCCCACAGGGAGCTCACAGTCTTACTCTCCATTTTACAGATGAGATAACTGAGGCATAGAGAAGGTAAGTGACTTGACCAAAGTCACACAGCTGACAACTGGTGGAGCCGGGATTTGAACCCATGATCTCTACTCCAAAGCCCGTGCTCTTTCCACTGAGCCACGCTGCTTCTCAAGACTTGAGAAGACTTGAGAAGACTTGATTGTCTTGGGCCTCAGTTTCCTCATCCATGAATTCAACACGTTCTACCTTTCACCTCACTACTCTCCTACTACAACTCAGCCAGGACACTTCTCTCTTCTAACGCCAACCTACTCATGGTACCTCTAACTCATCTATGTCACGGCCTATTTCTCACCCACAACCGGCCTCTGGCCCGGAATGTCCTCCCTCTTCATATCTGATGGGCAATTACTCTCCGCACCTTCAAAGCCTTATTGAAAGCACATTATCCTCCAAAACACCTTCCCTGATTTAGCCTCTTTTCCTTTCCTCCCACCTCGTCAGCATTGCCCTGATTTGCTCACTTTATTCACCCCTGCAAGGCCCTGAAGCATTTATATACACTTCCATAATTTATTTCTTTATATTAATGTCTGTCTCCCCTTCTAGACTGTAAGTGCACTGAGGGTAGATAATGTTCATTCATTCAATCGTATTTATTGAGCGCTTACTGTATGCAGAGCACTGTAGTAAGTGCTTGGGAAGTACAAGTTGGCAACATATAGAGACGGTCCCTACCCAACAACAGGCTCACAGTCTAGAAGGGGGAGACAGACAACAAGACAAAACATGTGGACAGGTGTCAAGTCATCAGAACAAATAGAATTAAAACTAGATGCACATCATTAACAAAATAAATAGAACAGTAAATATTACAAGTAAAATAAATAGAGTAATAAATCCGTACAAATATATACAGGTGCTGTGGGGAGGGGAAGGAGGTAGGGCGGGGGTGATGAGGAGGAGGAGAGGAAAAAGGGGGCTCAGTCTGGGAAGTCTCCTGGAGGAGATGAGCTCTCAGTAGGGCTTTGAAAGCTCTCAGTAGAGCTGTGTCTATAATATGCGTCTATTATATTGTTATATTGTACTCTCCCAAGCACTTAGCACAGTGCTCTGTACCTAGTAAGCACTCAATAAATATGATTGATTGAGCACAGCTCAGTGGAAAGAGCCCAGGCTTTGGAGTCAGAGGTCATGGGTTCGAATCCTGACTCTGCCACAAGTCTGCTGTGTGACCTTGGGCAGGTCACTTAACTTCTCTGATCTTCAGTTCCCTCATCTGTAAAATGGGGATTAAGACTGTAAGCCCCACGTGGGACAACCTGATCACCTTGTATCCCCCCCCAGTGCTTAGAACAGTGCTTTGCACACAAAAAACACTTAATAAATGCCATTATTATTATTATTATTATTATTAAATGGCAGATTGAATATGTGGGTTGAATGAGAGAAATGAGTTGAGGTTATGGGTTTGTGAGATAGAGAGGCTGGTGGTGCTGTCTACAGTGATAAGAAAGTCAGGGAGAGGGCAGGGTTTGTTTGGGAAAACGAGGAGCTCTGCTCTGAATATGTGAAATTTGAGGTGTTTGGGGGTATATCCAACTAGAGCTATCCTGAAGACCAAAGAAAATATGAGACAGTAATAATAGTAACTATGGGATTGTTAAGTGCTTTCTGAGCACTGGGGTAGATTCAAGTTAATCAGGTTGGACACAGTCCCTGTCCCACATGGGGCTCCCAGTGTGAATCCCCATTTTACAGATGAGGTGATGAAGGCCCAGAGTAGGTGTGACTTTCCCAAGGTCACTCAGCAGACATGGGCAGAGCTGGGATTCGAACCCAGGTCCTTCTGACATTCCTTCATTCAAACATATTTACTGTGTGCAGAGCACTGTAGTAAGCGCTTGGGAAGTACAAGTCGACAACATATAGAGATGGTCCCTACCCAACAATAGGCTCACAGTCTAGAAAGGGGAGCAGGTCAGTGCTCTATCCACTAAGCCACACTGCTGATTTCAGAGCGATTTGCAGTGCATTGGAATAGTTGTTAGATGGTGCTTCAGCATTTTTAAGATAGCAAATACGAACCTTCTGAAAGTGGCAAATCTTACCCTGGTGACTCCTGGTCACCACACCTCATGCTCGGCTTCAAAGCTCTCCCTCACCTCGTCCCCTCCTACCTCACCTCCCTTCCCTGGACTACTGCATCAGCCTTCTCTCTGATCTCCCATCCTCGTGTCTCTCTCCACTTCAATCCATACTTCATGCTGCTGCCTGGATTATCTTTGTCCAGAAACGCTCTGGGCATGTTACTCCCCTCCAGAAAAATCTCCAGTGGCTACCAATCAATCTGTGCATCAGGCAGAAACTCCTCACCCTGGGCTTCAAGGCTGTCCATCACCTCGCCCCCTCCTACCTCACCTCCCTTCTCTCCTTCTCCAGCCCAGCCCGCACCCTCCGCTCCTCCGCCGCTAATCTCCTCACCGTACCTCGTTCTCGCCTGTCCTGCCATCGACCCCCGGCCCACGTCATCCCCCGGGGCCTGGAATGCCCTCCCTCTGCCCATCCGCCAAGCTAGCTCTCTTCCTCCCTTCAAGGCCCTGCTGAGAGCTCACCTCCTCCAAGAGGCCTTCCCAGACTGAGCCCCTTCCTTCCTCTCCCCCTCGTCCCCCTCTCCATTCCCCCATCTTACCTCCTTCCCTTCCCCACAGCACCTGTATATATGTATATATGTTTGTACATATTTATTACTCTATTTATTTATTTATTTATTTTACTTGTACATATCTATTCTATTTATTTTATTTTGTTAGTATGTTTGGTTTTGTTCTCTGTCTCCCCCTTTTAGACTGTGAGCCCATTGTTGGGTAGGGACTGTCTCTATATGTTGCCAATTTGTACTTCCCAAATGCTTAGTACAGTGCTCTGCACATAGTAAGCGCTCAGTAAATACGATTGATTGATTGATTGATTCTCTTCTTCTCCAGCCCAGCCCGCACCCTCCACTCCTCTGCCGCCAATCTCCTCACTGTGCCTTGTTCTCGCCTGTCCCACCGTCGACCCCCAGCCCATGTCCTCCCCCTGGCCTGGAATGCCCTCCCTCCGCACATCCACCAAACTAGCTCTCTTCCTCCCTTCAAAGCCCTACTGAGAGCTCACTTCATCCAGGAGGCCTTCCCAGACTGAGCCACCCACTCCTCTCCTCCTCCCCATCCCTCCCACCCTACCTCCTTCCCCTACCTGCAGCACCTGTATATATGTTTGTACAGATTTGTTACTCTATTTATTTCACTTGTACATGTTTACAATTCTATTTATTTTGTTAACCTGTCCACAGGTTTGGTTTTGTTGTCTGTCTCCCCTGTCTAGACTGTGAGCCCATTACTGGGTGGGGACCGTCCCTAGAAGTTGCCAACTTATACTTCCCAAGCGCTTAGTACAGTGCTCTGCACACAGTAAGAGCTCAGTAAATACGATTGAATGAATGAATGAATGAATGGTCATCCTGTTGATTCTGACCAAAGCAAAGGACTCCTTCCAGAGAAGAGCAATTACATTTTCACGTATTAATTCCTCCCCATATGCACCGTACATTAGGGGGGCAACCAGAAAGTATACCTATTAAGTTCAGAAGAAAGCCTTAAACCATATGCTTACCTGATCCCACCAATTGTCCAACCAACACAATCCTCTATCTCTGATAATCGGATGCTGGAAGAACGGAATCGTAGTTGCCATCCACCCTAATGGTTATGGATCAATCACTTTAAACCCCTAATATTTTCTCCAAGTCTAATTTTCCTTAGCAGATGCTCATTATGTGCAGCTCACTCATGATTTGCCCCAGGCCCTTCTGGAACTTACGGATGTTTCCTGTTTGCACAACTTTCTTTAAAAACGAAGTCCGTAATGACATCACCCTGCTGTTTAAAACACTCTTTCCATTCGTTTGTCTGGAATCTACAACTTTCAGGCTTCTATGAGTATCCTCTCATCCTTATGTTGTGGAATTTGGTGAATGATAATTAAGAGTTTAATAATAATAATAATTATTATAATGGCATTCGTTCAGCGCTGTGTGCCAAGCACTCTTCTAAGCACTGGGGTTGTTTTAGGAAATCAGGTTGTCCCACATGGGGCTCACAGTCTTAATCCCCATTTTACAAATAAGGTAATTGAGGCACAGAGAAGTTAAGTGGCTTGCCCAAGGTCACACAGCAGACAAGTGGCAGAGCCGAGATTAGAACCGACATCTTCTGACTCGCAAGCCCGAGCTCTTTCCACTAAGCCACGTTTAGTACAGTGCCTTGTGTAACGTGCTCAATAAGCATATACCAATAAATATCATTATTTCTTTACTCCTAATTCACCTTCAACCCCACAGCACTAATGTACATATCTACAAATTATATTTTATAAATTATTTATTCATATTGTCTGCCTCCCCTTTAGACTGTAAACTCATTGTGGGCAGGGGATGTCTCTACCAACCCTGTTGAAATGTACTCTCTCAAGAGCTAAGTACATCGCTCTGTACACATTCAATGCTAAATAAATACTGTTGATTGATGGATAGTTTTCTGTCCTAATAATTTAGATTGGTTCTCTGCACTCAATAGGCACTCAATAAATTATAGTGATCAATTTCTCTCTCTCTCTCTCTCTTCATATATATATGCATTTTTAGATGGAGACTTTCATATAGTTTCATATAGTTTAGAAGCAGTGTGGCTCAGTGGTAAGAGCGCGGGCTTTGGAATCAGAGGTCATGGGTTCAAATCCTCGCTCTGCCAACTGTCAGATGTGTGGCTTTGGGCAAGTTACTTAACTTCTCTGAGCCTCAGTTACCTCATCTGTAAAATGGGGATTAAAACTATGAGCACCCAGTGGGACAACCTGATCATCTTGTACCCTCCCCAGTGCTTAGAACAGTGCTTTGCACACAGTAACCGCTTATAAATGCCATTATTATTATTATTAAAACAGTCAAGTCACACAATAAAACTTTCTAGTGGCTAGACATAGCCAAGGTTATCAGAGTTGCAAAACTGCCACTTTTTTTCTCTCCACACCCAAGAGGCTCTGTTTCTAGCACCCTCTGAATATGAATCAGGGATAAATCTCACCTCTATTCTTAGTGTTAGTGTTTGCTTGGATTTTTATGTCTGATATTGACCTGTAACTGGAGGCCTGTCAGGCATGCAATATCAACCTATCCCAGAAAAAAGTCTTCAGCATTTTAGCAAGATTTTCTTATTTGTCTCTCCTAACCCAATCCAAATCCACCCAGTCTAGAACTGGTATGTCTCAGGGAGCACACCCTTTCTCTTACTGCTTGCCTTCCTACATTTTCCAAGGTTTTTTTTCCTTTATTTTCCAATGAAGCCAAAATTTGCTTTCAATTCCAGGTAATGGATTAATGAGTATCCCAATAGTAGTATACTTTTTTTTTTCCAAACACAATAATCACTCATTAGAACAATGGTATTTACTGAGTGCTTACTATATGCAGAGCACAGTACCAAGCCTTTGGGAAAGTACTATACAACAGAGTTGGTAGACATGATCCCTGCACACAGAGTAATGTCAGGGTAATGGAAAGTGAGAAATGGAGGAAAAGCTATGTCCTTTCTTCAGGACATGAGAACGAACACTTAGGAGCACGGGCTTGGGAGTCAGAGGACGTGGGTTCTAATCCCGGCTCTGACAAGCTGGGTGACTTTGGGCAAGTCACTTAACTTCTCTGTGCCTCAGTTCCCTCATCTGTAAAATGGGGATTAAGACTGTGAGCCTAACGTAGGACAACCCGTTTACCTTGTATCTACCCCAGCACTTAGTGCTTGGCACACAGTAAGTGCTTAAAAAATACCATTTTTATTTATTCATTTATTTATTTATGTGAGTTATGACTAGGCTCCCATGTGTTCCGGGTTAGCCGCAATGGTCTAATTTACAGGCTGAGTTGATCTAAATGATTGTTCTAAGGAAATTGCACATGACACCCTGAATCCCACTTGCTTGCAATGCAAGCTTGTTGGTCTATATGCCAGGCTGATAATTTCACAACGAAAATTGTTTTCAGTTACACCAAAAGGAGACCAAAGCACTATGTGAACACACCAGCCCATGAATAACTTTGAATTTCATCAACCCTCATATGCTTGAGGTTGCTCTGTAATAGTACTTCCAGTAAACTAGTCCTGATCACTGACATTATAGACGATATTCCTGGAAAGAGATAATTCATCAGTGGTATTCACTGAGCACTTACTGTGTAGAGCACTGTACTAAGTGCTTGGGAGAATATAATGCAACAGAATTGGAAGACACGTCACCTGCCGAAATAAACTATAAGCACTGTTACTGTTTCAGATGCCATTATCAAGTCATTATTTCTATCTGTAAGTAAGAGTAAATTTTTTGGCAAGTTTAAATTGATAATTGATGTGGTGATAATAATGATCACAATGGCATTTATTAAGTGCTTAGTAAGTGCCAAGTAGTAGAGTAAGTCCAAGATAATCAGATCTGGATCCATCCGTATACTACAAGGGCTTGCAGTCTACAATCTAATGGCTTCAGGAGGGGAAGGAGACATTATATTTTACGCCCATTTTACAGATTAGCCATGGAGAGGTTAAATGATGTTCAGATGTCTTGTGGCAAGTCAGTAGAAGAGTGGAATTAGAATTCAGGTCTCAATCAATAAATCAATAAATCATATTTATTGAGCACTTACTATGTGCAGAGCACTGCACTAAGTGCTGGGAGAGTACAATATAATAAGAGTTGGTAGAAATGTTCTCTGCCCACAAGGAGGTCAGAGTCATGTTCTATCCACCAGTCCAAGCTGCATCCTCCAATACTAAATAGAAAAATCACTGGTTTTAAATCACACATTAACTCATTAAAATCATATCATAAAAAAGGAAGGGTAGTGGTATTATCTACAGTGATGGGAAAGTCAAAGGAGTACAGGGTTTGGGTTGGGTGATGAGGACTTCTGTTTTGGACCTGGTAAGTTTGAGGTGTTGGTGGGAGTTAAGTAGAGATGTGGTGAAGGCAGGAGGAAATGCGAGAATGCAGAGAAGGAGAAAAGACGGAGTTGGAGAGGTAGATTCAGGAACCATGCACATAGAGGTGGTGGTTGAAATCACGAGATCAAATGAGTTCTCCAAGAGAGTGGTGTAGATGCAAAATAGAAGGACCCAGAATTAGCCTGGAAGGAATCCCACCTTTAGAAGATGAGCGGTGGAGGAGGAGCCAGCGAAAAACACTGAGAAAGAGCCGTCAGAGAGTTAGAAGAAGAAACAGGAGAGAATAGCGTCAGTAAAGCATGGACAGATGGTGTTTCCAGAAGCAGAGTGGGGTCCATAATATTGAAAGCAGCTGAGCCGTTGAGGAAGATTAGAATAGAGTAGAAGCCACTGGATTTAGTCAGAAGAAAGTCACTGATGACCTCAGAGAGGCTGGAAGCCAGGTAGCAGAGAGTCAGGCAGAGAATTGGAAAAGAGGAGATGGAGGCTGTGGGAATAAACAATTTACCCGAGGTGTTTGGAAAGGCATGGTAGGAGGAAGATGAGGAATTGGGGTAGGGCTTTTTAGGATATGTGAGCATATTTGAAAGAAATAGCTATTGGGGAATGAGGAGTTGAAGGTGACAGTCAGGGAAGGAAGGAGAGAAGGGGCAAATGTTTAACATTTTATATCAGCTTGTCAAAATTCCTTCTATTGATCCCATCAGTTGTAATGGGTTTATTAAAATGTAGTTGCATAGTAGAAGAGCAGTGTGCACATTTTGTCTTTGACATCACCATTTCTAGTTCCCTTAAGGGCAAGGCTGTAAATTAAGAAAACAAAAACAAAAACAAAAACAACACAGATTCCTCTTTTGAGTCATATATAAATTAAATATTGAGATGAAAAATGATCACGATCTGTGAATTATGCAGTAAAATTAAGATACCAAAGGGTGCAATAAAATGAAATCAGCTTCTTGTATATGCAGGTTTCTAGCAAGCCAAACTTATATTATGATAGATGAGCTAAGACATAAGAATACACGAACTGAAAAAAGCACCTCTAGATTCTCAGGCTATACCAAAGGCAAACTACCTCACGACTCAGAGTTTTCACCATTCACAACTTCTGAAATACTAAAGTATTGAAAACGATGGCGTGCCATTGGTTTGAAGTATACCTCTGGAGACACCCGTGATGTCTTCCTTTCCTATAAAGAATCTGAGCTTCAGAGATTAAATGCTGTTCAAATGTCTAAAATTAGGTGAACTAAAAATATTTTCTTATCTGTTTGTTTCCATTTCCTCTAATTTTAAGCCCTCAAAACCTCATTCAAACCTTAAAACATTTTTTTTCTGACATGGGTTTTAGACATATTTTCCTTCCAAATGAGTGGCTATGATGTCCATTTACCAACTCTTTGTAAAATGGTATAAGGAGAAAAGCATCCCCTTTTTTCTGTCATAGTGTTTTCCTCCACTGCAACACACTGGTTTAGACACACCACTCAGCATCACAGTGCCAGAATATCTCCTGGATCTTGAAGTGATTAAGCCTACTGATAAAGCACAGGACTGGTAGCCAAAAAACAAAACAAAACAATAACAATGAAAATAAACCCTTTGTTCTAATCCCGGCTCTGCCACTTTCTGGGTAAATTTGGGCAAGTGACTTGAATTGTCTGTGCCTCAGTTTCTTCATCTGAATAGATACCTATTCTCCCTCCCCCTATCTGATATGATTATACTGTTTTGTGACCAGTGCAGTTAACAAATAAATGCAATCAATTATTAGCAACTAGGATGGATAGAACTCGATTTAATAATAATAATGATGGTATTTGTTAAGAATTTACTATGTGCCAGGCACTGTACCAAGCGCTGGGGTGGATACAAACAAATCTGTTTGGACACAATCCTAGCTCCATGTACTGCTCACAATCTCAACCCCCATTTTACAGTTGAGATAACTGAGTCAGAAAGAACTGAAACAGCTTGCCCAAGGTCAAACAGCAGAGAAGTGGCAGAGTTGGGGTTAGATCCCATGACCTTCTGACTCCCAAGCCTTTGCTCTATCCAGTATGCTATTTATAATAATGTCTGTCTCCCCCTCTAGACTAAAAGCTTATTGTGTGTAGAGAACATGTCTACCAACTCTGCTATATTGTACTCTCCCAAGCTCTGCACACAGTAAGCGATCGATAAATGTGATTGATTGACTGATGTGGGTGGAACTGCCAGGGTGAAACCACCAACAAAGTAGTTAAAGTGAATTGTGCAGAGTCGGCTTTGAATAACAAGGAAAATGACATTTCTGAATTAAAGTGTGCTCAGTCATCCTCTCCACCCTCACCCTCTCAGCCCTCCCACCTTTTCCCACCCCATATAGTTGTCCTCTCTGATTCTGGCTTGGTTGCCAGGAGGTTTGACTACCTTCCCACCCTCACAGTGGTGAATACTAATGTCCTCCAAGGGCAAGAGGGGAATGGGACCCATTTCCTTTAGCTCTCTCAATCTGTCTTGCTGTGGGGATCCTTGCTTCAATCCATCGTATTTATCGGGTGTTTCCTCTGTACAGAACCCTATATAGAGAAGCAGCGTGGCTTAGTGGCAAGATCACGGGCCTAGGAGTAAGAGGACCTGGGTTCTAATCCTCCTTCTCCTTCTTGTCTGCTGTGTGACCTTGGACATTTCACTTCACATATCTGTGCCTGTTTCCTCATGCGTAAAATGGGTATTAAGACTGTGAGCCCCATATGGGACAACCTGGTTACCTTGTATCTGCCCCATTGCTTAGAACAGTGCTTGGCACATAAGAAGAGCTTAACAAATACCAGAATTATTTATTTATTTATTAAGTCCTCAATAAATACAACTGATAGTTTGATCAAATAACGCAATTATTATTATTAAGCAACATATTAGCTCAAACAGCAGAAGGCATAAACTTTGACTTTAGTGATCCAATTTTTGTCCCTCTCAAGTCCTTGCAGAAGAAGTAAAGGTGAGCAGATCTTACCTAGCTGATCCTATTGTTGCCCGGTAGATTAATTCCAGATACAGTTTCACATTTTTATTTTAATACTTAGAGTAAAACCAAATGATTAGTTTTATCTCCTGTGACCAATTCACTGCTAAAATGATTCTTGCTAGAGCACAAGTTCAGCTGCAGCCTAGATGTGAGAACAGGCTCTCAGGGCTGCACCTTAAGCCTCTTTCCCTTGTTCGTCATCAAGTTCAGCACTGTTACGAGTCTATGCTTGAAAGTATCTTCCATTTCTTGGGAACGAGGATCAGAACAGAAAGCACTGATAATAACCAAATCACATCTGTCCACAGAAATCCATTTGGAGCTCATTTGGAGTGTGGGCTGTGAGATGATTACATACATTTCCCACTTCCAAAAGGGGAAAGTGAATGAGTATTTACTGCTTGACATCTTATGGGGCAACCGTATTTTACCATGCTACTATCAATAATAAAAGGCCTTCATTATACGAAATATCATTTTCTCCTCATTCTCCCCTCCCTGATACCTTAGCTAGGAAGAACTCTATTACTATCCATCCCCTCACTTGGCTGGCTCAGGTTTGACAAACTGAGAGGGAAACATGCCAAGTGTGATTGTTTTGCAGTGCCTCTAACTCACTCACCAAATCTAAGTTAGCACAGATAAGATGGATTTACAAAAAGACCTCTGATGAGGAAATGACCTAATCGGTGATAAGGGCATCTCCTAATTATTCTCAGTGAAAGAGCATCTTTAATGGAGAAAAAGCAAACCACTCCCTTCCTCTGTGACTATATTAATTCACCGTTGGGGTAAGATGACTTCAAAGACACAAGACAAGTCTTTACTGGTGTAAGACAAAGCGTTTTGTAAACTGGTGCTGGTTAAACATAGACTTGGTTTGTTCCCACTGCATTTGCTGAATAGAGAAGGTGAATAACACATGACAAACTTTATGATGTGCCTTTTAAAAGCACATCTCCTCCAAGAGGTCTTCCCTGACTTAGCCCTCGTTTCCTCTTCTCCCATTCTTTTCTGTATAATAATGATGGTATTTCACCTTTGCACTTGGATTTATCGCCTTGTATTCACCCCTCCCTCAGACCCACAACACTTATGTCAGAGGTCATGGGTGCTAATCCCGACTCTGCCTCTTGTCAGCTGTGTGACTTTGGGCAAGTCACTTCTCTTCACTATGCCTCAGTTACCTCGTCTGTAAAATGGGGGTTAAGACTGTAAGCCCCATGTGGGACAACCTGATCACTTTGTTTCCTCCCCAAGTGCTTAGAACAGTGCTTCACACATAGTAATAATAATAATATTGGCATTTGTTAAGCGCTTACTATGTGCAAAGCACTGTTCTAAGCGCTGGGGAGGTTACAAGGTAATCAGGTTGTCCCACGTAGGGCCCACAGTCTTAATCCCCATTTTACAGATGAGGAAATTGAGGCTCAGAGAAATTAAGTGACTTGCCCAAGGTCACACAGCAGACGTGGCGGAGCCGGGATTCAAACATAGTAAGCGCTTAACACATACCATCATTATTGTTATTATATACAGATCCAAAATTTATGTTTTTATTTTAATGCCTATCTCCCCCTCTAGACTATAAGCTACTGTGGGCTGTTATATTTTCTTCTCCCAAGCACTTAGTACAGTGCTCTGTAATAATAATAGTGGTATTTATTAAGCGCTTACTATGTGCAAAGCACTGTTCTAAGCGCTGTACGAAATAAGAGCTCAATAAATAGGACTGATTGGTTGATAAAGTTGTCAATAAGGTTTCATGGCGTGCCAAGAGATGGCTTCTGAAAAACCTGTTCATAATAATAACAATAATAATGATGGCATTTGTTAAGCACTTACTATGTGTGAAGCACTGTTCTAAGTGCTGGGGGGTTTAAAAGGTGATCAGGTTGTCCCACGTGGGGCTCACAGTCTTAATCCCCATTTTACGGATGAGGTAACTGAGGCCCGGAGAAGTTAAGTGACTTGCCCAAGGTCACACAGCAGACATGTGGCGGAGCCGGGATTCGAACATAGTAAGCGCTTAACATATACCATCATTATTGTTATTATATACAGATCCAAAATTTATGTTTTTATTTTAATGCCTATCTCCCCCTCTAGACTGTAAGCTACTGTGGGCTGTTATATTTTCTTCTCCCAAGCACTTAGTACAGTGCTCTGTAATAATAATAGTGGTATTTATTAAGCGCTTACTATGTGCAAAGCACTGTTCTAAGCGCTGTACGAAATAAGAGCTCAATAAATAGGACTGATTGGTTGATAAAGTTGTCAATAAGGTTTCATGGCGTGCCAAGAGATGGCTTCTGAAAAACCTGTTCATAATAATAACAATAATAATGATGGCATTTGTTAAGCACTTACTATGTGTGAAGCACTGTTCTAAGTGCTGGGGGGTTTAAAAGGTGATCAGGTTGTCCCACGTGGGGCTCACAGTCTTAATCCCCATTTTACGGATGAGGTAACTGAGGCCCGGAGAAGTTAAGTGACTTGCCCAAGGTCACACAGCAGACATGTGGCGGAGCCGGGATTCGAACATAGTAAGCGCTTAACATATACCATCATTATTGTTATTATATACAGATCCAAAATTTATGTTTTTATTTTAATGCCTATCTCCCCCTCTAGACTGTAAGCTACTGTGGGCTGTTATATTTTCTTCTCCCAAGCACTTAGTACAGTGCTCTGTAATAATAATAGTGGTATTTATTAAGCGCTTACTATGTGCAAAGCACTGTTCTAAGCGCTGTACGAAATAAGAGCTCAATAAATAGGACTGATTGGTTGATAAAGTTGTCGAGACGGTTTCATGGCATGCCAAGAGATGGCTTCTGAAAAACCTGTTCATAATAATAACAATAATAATGATGGCATTTGTTAAGCACTTACTATGTGTGAAGCACTGTTCTAAGTGCTGGGGGGTTTAAAAGGTGATCAGGTTGTCCCACGTGGGGCTCACAGTCTTAATCCCCATTTTACAGATGAGGTAACTGAGGCCCAGAGAAGTTAAGTGACTTGTCTGAAGTCACACAGCTGACACGTGGTGGAGCTGGGACTAGAACCCATAACCTTTGGCTTCCAATCAATCAATCAATCGTATTTATTGAGCACTTACTGTGTGCAGAGCACTGTACTAAGCGCTTGGGAAGTACAAGCTCCCAAGCCCGTGCTCTTTCCACTGAGCCACGCCGCTTCTCTATCTGAACTCTTTATTAGACAGTTACTGAACTGAACTGAATTGTTTACTGAACTAACTGAAATGAACTGTTCGTGAACTGAAGGGCTCAAAGCGGCAAACCACAGGCTGGGGAAGCAGCATGGCCTAGGTGAAAGAGCACTAGTCTGCGAGTCAGAGGACCTGGGCTGTACTGTCTGCCTTGCCTGCTGTGTGACCTTGGACAAGTCACTTGTCTGTGTCTGCGTTCTCCTGATCTCCCTTTTAATTAGACTGTGAGCTCCATGTGGGGCAGGGACCGTGTTCAACTTAATTAACCTATATCTACCCCAGCGTTTAGAGCACTGTTTGACACATAGCGCTTAAATACCATAAAAAAACCCACACAAGCAGAAACTGAAAACACTCACAACAGACACAGGAAATGTGACTACCAATTCTGTTATATTGTACTCTACTGAGGGCTTAGTAGAGTGCTCTGCCCACAGTAAGCACTAAAAGCATTCAAAGGATTAAATGATTGATATCCCAAGAAAAGATATTCAAATTTCACTGGTAGATTAGGCAGCAAAATCCAGATTTCAGAAATACTTTATATAGAGAGCACAGTAACTTCATATATGCAGAGAGTTATCCGTCTCCTTGACCGCAAGCTCGCTGTGTGCGGGGACTGTGTCTGTTTTATCGTTATACTGTGCTCCGCCAAGTACTTAGTACAGTGCCCTGCACACAGTAAGTGCTCAATAAATGCATTGATTATTGTTTATTGATTGACTGATTGATTGAAATAGCCTCACTTTGCCTATACCTCATCCAATGTTGCACTCCAAAGCCGGTGATGGGGTCGATTTCACCCACAGCATTTGGAGCTGAACTTTATTTTATTTTAATTTGTTATCTGAATGTCTGTCCCCCCCTTGAGATGGTAAGCTCATTGTGGGCAGGGAATGTGTCTATCAGTTCTAATGTACTGTACCTTCCCAAGCACCTAATACAGTGCTCAGCAACCAGTAAGTGCTCAATAAATATCACTGATGGATTGATCGATGTACTCCCAGATATGCTTATTACAGGGGCCTGACGTGACCTGAAGGTTTCCACTTAGGGCCGGAAAGCCGCATACATGTCGATTTCAGGTCTATGATGTCTTGGGAAACTGTTCCCCACCCCTCTAAAATCCTTACCCCTGGACTCAAAATGAAACGCTGGCACCTCATCCATTTTTAAATTCACCCACACCCATGCCAGAAAAATACATGCAGTGTGCATTCATTCATTCAATCATATTTATTGAGAGCTTACTGTGTGCAGAGCACTATACTAAGCGCTTGGGAAGTACAAGTTGGCAACATATAGAGACAGTCCCTACCCAACAACGGGCTCACAGTCTAGAAGGGGGAGACAGACAACAAAACAAAACTTATTAACAAAATAAAATAAGTAGAATAAATATGTACTAGTAAAATAAATAGAGTAATAAGTACGTACAAACATATATACATATATACGGGTGCTGTGGGGAGGGGAAGGAGGTAAGGTGCAGTCACTAAATTTCTACCAATGATGCTCTGGTTTCTGCATATCTATATTTCATTATCTTTTCATCATTTATAGGGAAGTATTGAATTGATTCCAAAAAGGCTGCCTTTGTAAATAACTACATTAGTTTTCGTTTCTTTTTTTCTGTTTTTTTCCCCAGCAAGACTCGAATGTCAAGGATTCCCTGAAAATGTGATAGAATTGCACAGTGAAGCCTCACATTTCAGAATTATACCTTCAATTCAGAGTTAGAGAGCTTCTTCCCAGTTCTGGCAAGGTAGCCGGTTTAAGATGTCCTTTGGAAAATTATAGCCATTCATCAACTAAAGCAAGGGAATCATCTTTTATTGTAAAATCTTAGGCTCCAGGATGATTGTAAACTATAGTAGACAGGATTACTCCCATTGTACTCCTCAGGGGCTTCTTGCTTTTCAAAGGAGAAAAAAAAACCGAGATAGTAAAGTTTGTTTGTTTTTTAACCACTGCCCACTAGAAAGCACCTACCCCAGGTCATTTCTAGCTCAGAATTTGGGCTTACTCAGGGTCTTGGAAACATCAGTGGAAATTAGTTTTTCCAGTAATAATAATAATAATGGCATTTGTTAAGCACTTACTATGTGCAAAGCACTGTTCCAAGCGCTGGGGAGGTTACAAGGTGATCAGGTTGTTCCCTGGGGGCCTCACAGTCTTAATTCCCATTTTCCAGATGAGGTAATTGAGGCACAGAGAAGTGAAGTGACTTGCCCAAAGTCACACAGCTGACAATTAGCGGAGCCGGGATTTGAACCCATGACCTCTGACTCGACAGCCTGCGCTCTTTCCATTCAGCCACGCTGCTTCCCAATCAAACCAACGTCGTAATAACAGTGAGTCAGGCTGGCATTTGACCTCCATTTTGATGACGGTGGATAAAGAACATCAGAGAAAAATGTTTTAGAGTTCCTAAGGGAAGAATGAGAAACCAAGATTGTGGTTCATTCATTCATTCATTCAATTGTATTTATTTAGCGCTTACTGTGTGCAGAGCACTGTACTAAGTGCTTGGGAAGTACAAGTCGGCAGCATATAAAGACGGTCCCTACCCAACAACGGGCTCACAGTCTAGAAGGGGGAGACAGTCAACAAAACAAAACAGTTCACTGTGGGACAGTAAGATAGTCATTATAATGGAAGATGATGATTAAAAAAAAAGCAATGTGGCCTAGTGGATACAGCTCAGATCAGGAGTCAAAAGGATCTGGGTTCTAATCCTTGATCTGCCACTTGTCTGCTGTCGCTTCTCTCCTGTCCCGCCGTCGACCCCCAGCCCACGTCCTTCCCCTGGCCTGAAATGCCCTCCCTCCATACATCCACCAAGCTAGCTCTCTTTCTCCCTTCAAAGCCCTACTGAGAGCTCACCTCCTCCAGGAGGCCTTCCCACACTGAGCCCCCTTTTTCCTCTCCTCCTGCCCACCCCCCCCCCACCTCCTTCCCCTCCCCACAGCACCTGTATATATATTTGTATAGATTTATTACTCTATTTTACTTGTACATATTTACTATTCTATTTATTTTGTTAATGATGTGCATATAGCTTTAATTCTATTTGTTCTGACGACTTTGACACCTGTCTACTTGTTTTGTTTTGTTGTCTGTCTCCCCCTTCTAATAATAATAATAATGATGGTATTTATTAAGCGCTATGTGCAAAGCACTGTTCTAAGCGCTGGGGAGGTTACAAGGTGATCAGGTTGTCCCACGTGGGGCTCACAGTCTCAATCCCCATTTTACAGATGAGGTAACTGAGGCCCAGAGAAGTTAAGTGACTTGCCCAAAGTCACACAGCTGACAATTAGCGGAGCCTTGAGCCCATGACCTCTGACTCCAAAGCCTGGGCTCTTCTCCACTGAGCCACGCTGCTTCTAAACTGTGAGCCCGTTGTTGGGTAGGGACCGTCTCTATATGTTGCCAACTTGTACTTCCCAAGCGCTCAGTACAGCGCTCTGCACACAGTAAGCGCTCAATAAATACAATTGAATGAATGACTGAATGAATGCTGTGTGAACCTGGGGAAGTCATTTCACTTCTCAGTGCCTCAGTTAATGCTGTAAATGGGGATTAAGACTGTGAGCCCCATGTGGGAGATGGACTGAGTTCATCCTGATTAGCTTGCATCTATCCCAGCGCCTGACATAGTATGGCATAGTGGTTATAGCAAGGGCCTGGGAAGGTCATGGATTCTAATCTCAGCTCCTCCATGTGTCTACTATGTGACCATGAATAAGTCATTTCAATTCTCTTTGCCTCAGTTACCTCATTTGTAATTTGGGGATTGAAACTGCGAGCCCCATGTGGGACAGGGACTGTGTCCAATCGATCTGCCTGTATCCACCTCAGCGCTTAGTACAGTGCTTGGATAAGCAGCGTGGCTCATTGGAAAGAGCACGGGCTTTGGAGTCTGAGGTCATGGGTTCAAATCCCGGCTCTGCCAACTGTCAGCTGGGTGACTTTACTTCCCAAGTGCTTAGTACAGTGCTCTGCACTCAATAAATATGAATGAATGAATGAGTGACTTTGGGCAAGTCACTTCACTTCTCTGTGCCTCAGTTACTTACCTCATCTGTAAAATGGGGATGAAGACTGTGAGCCCCCAGGGGGACAACCTGATCACCTTGTTAACCTCCCCAGCGCTTAGAACAGTGCTTTGCACATAGTAAGAGCTTAATAAATGCTATTATTATTATTATTATTATTATTATTATTATTATTATTAAAATGGAGATTAAAACTGTGAGCCCCCCATGGGACAACCTGATCACCTTGTAACCTCCCCAGCACTTGGAAGAGTGCTTTGCACATTCATTCATTCATTCAATTGTATTTATTGAGAGCTTACTGTGTGCAGAGCACTGTACTAAGCGCTTGGGAAGTACAAGTTGGCAACATATAGAGATGATCCCTACCCAACAGTGGGCTCACAGTCTAGAAGTAGTAAGTGCTTAACAAATACCATCATTATTATTTATTATTGATTCATAATAAGTGCTTAATGAATACCACAATTACTATTCTCTAGACTCTAAGCTCGTCGTGGGCAGGGAATGTGTCAGTTTATCATTACAGTGTACTCTGTTAAGCATTTAGTATGGTGCTCTGCACACAGAAAGTGCTCAGTAAATATGATTGAATAAGCACTTACAAATACCATAAAAAATAAAATAGAAGAGGGGAATGGCAGGATTGGGGGGGACTTGGGAGCAGATGAGGGGAGGGGGAAGCACCAAATCATCACCTTTTTCAGTTGCCATCCTAGCTAGCCACAGCCCCAGGGTCTGAGAGGCAGCAATATCCCTTCTTTTCCCTACCATGATCTCCTCCAATTCCACCACCTTGTTGCCACTACCGCTGCTATTTCCCTCATCTGCAATGTCCATCTCCCCAAGTAATAATAATAATAATAATAATAATACTGATGGCATTTATTAAGCACTTACTATGTGCAAAGCATTGTTCTATGCATTGGGGAGGTTACAAGGTGCTCAGGTTGTTCCACGGGGGGCTCACAGTCTTCATCCCCATTTTACAGATGAGGTCACTGAGGCCCAGAGAAGTGGACTTGCCCAAAGTCACACAGCTGACAATTGGCAGAGCCAGGATTTGAACCCATGACCTCTGACTCCAAAGTCAGTGCTCTTTCCACTGAGCCATGCTGCTTCTCTAAGTAGACTCTAAGCTCCTTGTGGACTCCAGCCTGATGCTCTTTCCACTAGGTCATGCTGCTTCTCACAGGCCTGGGGGTCGGAAGGAACTGGGTTCTAGTCCCTGCTCCTTCACATGTCTGCTGGGTGACCTTGGGCAAGTCATTTCACTTCTTTGGGCCCCGGTTCACTCATCTGGAAGAAAAGAAAATAATAATAATGGTATTTGTTAAGCGCTTACTATGTGACAAGCACCATTCTAAGCGCTGGGGTAGATACAAGGTGATCAGGTTGCCCCACGTGGGACTTACAGTCTTAATCCCCATTTTACAAACAAGATGACGGAAGCCCAGAGAAGTTAAGTGACTGGCCCAAAGGCACACAGCTGATGAGTGGCAGAGCCAGGATTAGAACACACGACCTCTGACCCCCAAGCCCGTGCTCTTTCCACTAAGCCACGCTGCTGTGAGCCCCATGTGGGACAGAGACTGTGTCCAAACTCATTAACTTGTATCTACCCCAGCACTTAGATCAGTGCTGACACATTAGTAAATGCTTAACAAGTACCATAATTATTATTATTATTATATAAACCAAAGAGATGCAAATGAAAAGCTGGAAAACATGTACCATAGTTATTATTATTATTATTATATAAACCAAAGAGATGCAAATGAAAAACTGGAAACATCCTTTATATGTCCATGGTGGAGGGGGCTCCTTGTCATCCCTGCACAAATGGAGAACATGTCCATTTGAGCAGCATGATCTTCTAATACTGTTAGTATAACCAATGCCAACATTTATAATGAATTAATCTAATTTTCCAGACACATTAAGGAAATGAAAGGAATGGATAAATCACATAGGAGATGTTGGAGACAACAGAAATTACCTCCCACTCTACAGGCTGGTCTGTGAGCTGGATATCTTACCAATCAATCAATCGAATGTATTAAGGGTTTATAATGTGCAGAGCACTGTAATAATAATGATGGTATTGGTTAAGCGCTTACTATGTACCAAGAACTGTCCTATGTGCTGGGGTTGTTACAAGGTAATCAGATTGTCCCACATGGAGCTCACAGTCTTAATCCTCATTTTACAGATGAGGGAACTGAGTCACCACAAATAATAATAATAATAATAATGATGGCACTTATTAAGCACTTACTATGTGTAAAGCACTGTTCTAAGCACTGAGAAGTTAAATGACTTGCCCACAGTCAAAGAGCTGACAAGCAGTGAAGCCGGGATTAGAACCCACAACCTCTGACTCCCAAGCCGGTGCCCTTTCTGCTAAGACAGGCTGCTTCTCATTGTACTAACCGATTGGGAGAGTACAATATTATAGAGTAGGGAAACAAAATCCTGCCCCAAGGAGCTTACAGTCCAATATCTTCAGTCCCAGGATTTACTAATCCTCATTTGCAAAAAAACTCCTTGAGGGCAGAGATCATTCAGTCAGTCACATTTATTAAGGGCTTCTTGTGTGCAGAGCACTGTATGAAGCACTGGGAGAGTACAATATAACAAGAAACAGATACATTTCCTGCCCACGTTGACCTTACAATCTAGAGAGGTCACGTCTCCCAACTTTATTGAATTCTTTCATTCACTTGTTCAGTCGTATTTATTGAACACTTACTGTGTGCAAAGTACTGTATTAAGTGCTTAAGAAAGTACAATACAACAACAAACGGACACATTTCCTGCCCAGGATGAGCTCACAGTCTAGTAAATTGTATTGTACTTTCTTGAGCACTTAGCACTATGTACCAAGAACTGTCCTATGTGCTGGGGTTGTTACAAGGTAATCAGATTGTCCCACATGGAGCTCACAGTCTTAATCCTCATTTTACAGATGAGGGAACTGAGGCACCGGAAATAATAATAATAATGGCACTTATTAAGCACTTACAATGTGCAAAGCACTGTTCTAAGCACATAGTAAGCACCCAATAAATATCATTGATTAACTGACGGTTTTCATTATATCAAACCTAGGTCCTCTCTCTGAAATTCTGAAGCACTAATACAGTGCTCTGCATAGAATAAGCATCCAATAAACTGGTTAATTGACAGATTTCAGTATATCAAACCTAGGTCCTCTCACTGCAATTCCCAGGCACTTAGTACAGTGCTCTGCACAGAGTAAGCACCCAATAAATATCACTGATTAATAGACAGTTTTCATTTTCAGTTTTTAAACCTAGGTCCTCTCTCTGCATTCTTTTTATTCTATTATTCTGCTCAGCCACAGAATCAGCAAGCACACAACTTTCCCTTCCTCCCTGTAGACCACTGATTTTCCGATTCTCTCCCAGAGTTTAATGTGGATGGAAATTTGAGGCTGTGAGCACGAATTCCACTATGGAAACCTATACAAATGATTTATCTGAAACACGATCCATTCTATCATTACAAAGATGTGAACAACAACCTGTATTCTTAGAGATCCAAGCAGCATACCCCTAACACCATATTTTAGGAACCTTAAACCAAAAGCTTGACAGGTGCGGATAAAAGGAATTGATTTAAAATCCTTTTTAAATGCAAATGTATTCATAACTTGAAAGTCAGCACATATATTCTGCCACTGATTTGGACTTCTAAACAGTTTCAATTTTCTTCTAAAGGCTTAAACACAGTTTCCATTTCTTCTGGAACATAATGGGCTCAGTTCCGTCCATGAAGACCTCTGCGATGTCCCAGTCTTCCCATCGCTGGCTGACAAACCGAGCAAATCCTGGCAGGAAGCCGCTCCGATCGGGAGAAAGAGGAGAAAGGACGAGAGGGAGGGATGACTCCCATCTAATTCCCAGTCTCCCACTAATCTTAGGCAGCGGCTCATTTAATTTATTTTTCTTTTCTGGTATTTGTTAAGCACTTACTATGTGTCAAGTGTTGGGGCACAATACAGCTAATCAGATTGGATACATTCATTCATTCATTCATAGAATGAAATCATTCATTCTCTTTCAGTGGAAAGAGTCCGGGCTTGGGAGTCAGAGGTCGTGGGTTCTAATCCCAGCTCTGCCACTTGTCAGCTGTGTGGCTATGGGAAAGTCACTTAACTTCTCTGTGCCTCAGTTACCACAACTGGATAATGGGGATTAAGAATGTGAGCCCCATGTGAGATAACGTGATTACCTTGTATCCCCCCCCCCCCCCACCAGCACTTAGAACAATGTTTGGCACATAGTAAGTGCTTAAAAAATACCATCATCATCATCATTCACTCATTGATTCATTTCATTCAATCGTATTTATCGAGTGCTTATTGTTTTCAGAGAACTGTACTAAGTGCTTGGGAGAGGTCATGGGTTCGAATCCCGACTCCGCCATATGTCTGCTGTGTGACCTTGGGCAAGTCACTTAACTTCTCTGAGCCTCAGTTACCTCATCTGTAAAATGGGGATTAAGACTGTGAGCCCCACGTGGGACAACTTGATCACCTTGTATCCCCCCCAGCGCTTAGAACAGTGCTCTGCACATAGTAAGCGCTTAACAAATGCCATCATTATTTATTATTACAGTAGGGCAATGAACAGATACTTTCCCTGTCCACAATGAACTTACAGTCTCAAGGCAGGGAGACAGACATTAATATAAATAAATAAATAAATGACAGATGTGTACATAAGTGCTGTGGGGCTGGAAGGGGGCATGAATGAAGGGAATGAGTTAGGACAACACAAAAGGGAGTGGGAGAAGAGGAAAGAGGGGTTTAGTCAGGAAAGGATTTGTAGGAGATGTGCCCACAATAGGCTTTGAATGGGGGGAAGAGTAATATCTGTCATATTTGAGGAGGGAGGGCATTCCAGGCCAGGGGCAGGATGTGGGCAAAGTGTCGGTAGCAAGATAGATGAGAGGAAAGCGCAGTGAGAAGGTTGACATTATACAGTCCCTGTCTCACCCGGGGTTCAGAGTCTAAGTAGGAGGGAGAAGGGGTATTGAATCCCCATTTTGTAGCTGAGGAAAATGAGGCACAGAGAAAAGAAGCGACTTGCCCAGGGTCACACAAAAGCAAGCATTGGAGCTGCGATTAGACCCGAGATCCTCCAGCTCCTGGGCCGGGCTCTGAGCCTCCTCCTCTCATCATCATCATCATCATCAATCATATTTATTGAGCGCTTACTATGTGAAGAGCGCTGTACTAAGCGCTTAGGAAGTACAAATTGGCAACATATAGAGACAGTCCCTACCCAACAGTGGGCTCACAGTCTAAAAGGGGGAGACAGAGAACAAAACCAAACATACTAACAAAATAAAATAAATAGAATAGCTATGTACAAGTAAAATAAATAAATAAATAAATGAATAAATAGAGTAATAAATATGTACAAACATATATACATATATACAGGTGCTGTGGGGAAGGGAAGGAGGTAAGATGGGGGGGGATGGAGAGGGGGACGAGGGGGAGAGGAAGGAAGGGGCTCAGTCTGGGAAGGCCTCCTGGAGGAGGTGAGCTCTCAGCAGGGCCTTGAAAGGACGAAGAGAGCTAGCTTGGCAGATGGGAAGAGGGAGGGCATTCCAGGCCCGGGGGATGACGTGGGCCGGGGGTCGATGGTGGGACAGGCGAGAATGAGGCACGGTGAGGAGATTAGCGGCAGAGGAGCAGAGGGTGTGGGCTGGGCTGTAGAAGGAGAGAAGGGAGGTGAGGTAGGAGGGGGCGAGGGGATGGACAGCCTTGAAGCCCAGGGTGAGGAGTTTCTGCCTGATGCGCAGATTGATTGGTAGCCACTGGAGATTTTTGAGGAGGGGAGTAATATGCCCAGAGTGTTTCTGGACAAAGATAATCCGGGCAGCAGCATGAAGTATGGATTGAAGTGGAGAGAGACATGAGGATGGGAGATCAGAGAGAAGGCTGATGCAGTAGTCCAAATAGGATAGGATGAGAGCTTGAATGAGCAGGGTAGCCGTATGGATGGAGAGGAAAGGGCGGATCTTGGCAATGTTGCGGAGCTGAGACCGGCAGGTTTTGGTGACGGCTTGGATGTGAGGGGTGAATGAGAGAGCGGAGTCGAGGATGACACCAAGGTTGCGGGCTTGCAAGACGGGAAGGATGGTAGTGCCGTCAACAGAGATGGGAAAGTCAGGGAGAGGACAAGGTTTGGGAGGGAAGACAAGGAGTTCAGTCTTCGACATGTTGAGCTTTAGGTGGCGGGCAGACATCCAGATGGAGATGTCCTGAAGGCAGGAGGAGATGCCAGCCTGGAGAGAGGGGGAGAGAGCAGGGGCAGAGATGTAGATCTGGGTGTCATCAGCGTAGAGATGATAGTTGAAGCTGTGGGAGCGAATGAGGTCACCAAGGGAGTGCGTGTAGATCGAGAACAGAAGGGGACCAAGCACTGAACCTTGGGGAACCCCCACAGTAAGAGGATGGGAGGGGGAGGAGGCGCCTGCAAAAGAGACTGAGAAAGAACGACCGGAGAGGTAAGAGGAGAACCAGGAGAGGACGGAGTCTGTGAAGCCAAGGTCAGATAGCATGTTGAGGAGAAGGGGGTGGTCCACAGTGTCAAAGGCAGCTGAGAGGTCGAGGAGGATTAGGACAGAGTAGGAGCCGTTGGATTTGGCAAGCAGGAGGTCATTGGTGACCTTTGAGAGGGCAGTTTCCGTGGAATGAAGGGGATGGAAGCCAGACTGGAGGCGGTCGAGGAGAGAGTTGTTGTTGAGGAATTCTAGGCAGCACGTGTAGACAACTCGTTCTAGGAGTTTGGAAAGGAATGGTAGGAGGGATATGGGGCGATAACTAGAAGGTGAGGTGGGGTCAAGAGAGGGTTTTTTTAGGATGGGAGAGACATGAGCATGTTTGAAAGCAGAGGGGAAGGAACCAGTGGAGAGTGAGTGGTTGAAGATGGAAGTTAAGGAGGGGAGAAGGGATGGAGCGAGAGATTTAATGAGATGAGAGGGAATGGGGTCAGAAGCACAGGTGGCCGGGGTAGCACATCCTGGCAGAACTTAGATTTGGGATTTGAATGCAGGGCTTCTTCCTCATAGTCCCTGTCTCTTTAAAGTAGGCCACATTGCTTATAAAAGAGCTAAAATGAATTGCTCTTTCCCTGAAAACATAAATGATTCAATGGTTACTCAGTCAGACTTCCCCAAAACAATTTGATTCCACAAAATGTAAAGTTTCTGTAGAGTAGAATTAAAGAAGAAATTTCTGGAACCTTTTTTAAGTCCATTTATATTACTAGGTACCATGGTGAAGGTGACCCTAGATGCTTATATTAAGAAGAAAGTTCACCACCTGTCACTTAAGAGATGTTTTTCACTGCTATAATAGAGCCCTACTTTCTTTCTTTAGTCATCATTTCTCCTGGAGATTTATTCTAGCAATTTGTTTCTCAGCTTTGACTACTTGTTCATACATTGTGCGAAGTTGATTTTCTCCCTCAATGCTTTCACCGAGGCAACGTATTCTTAATTTTTTTCCCTCTTTTTCATCCTCAATGCTGACTCCTCTTTCTTCAAGATCTCTAAGAAATCCTTGGTGTTGTCCAAATGGCTGCATTCTGTTCTGTGTATTCTGGGTTTTCAAAAGATTCAACGACCATTTTTAATGACCATAGCTTTTTCTCAGAAATATACATTTTTATTTGCGTCAGTACACTGTGCTTATTATTTTTTCTATTTTTCAGAAATGGAGGAGTACTCCATTAGAATAACACTGGTCTGAGATATAATCCTTTGTTGCCTCTACAGAAAGTTGTACGCTGCTGCATAACAGACTGGCTGAATTTAAAATCGTTTTCTTGAAAAGTGACCCGAAATCTGTGGTACATAATAATAATAATAATAATTAATAATAATAATGGCATTTATTAAGTGCTTACTATGTGCAAAGCACTGTTCTAAGTGCTGGGGAGGATACAAGGTGATCAGGTTGTAGGACTCACAGTCTTAATCCCCATTTTACAGATGAGGTAACTGAGGCCCAGAGAAGTGAAGTTACTTGCCCAAAGTCACACACCTGACAATTGGCAGAGTCTGGATTTGAACCCATGACCTCTGACTCCAAAGCCCGGGCTCTTTCCACTGAGCCATGCTGCTTCTCCATACAGGTCCCACTATAGCCGCCATCTTTAATTATAACAATGATAATTGCTATACTTGTTAAGAGTTTACTATGAGCTAAGCATGGTACTAACTGAGCACTTGGGCAGTTAAAATACAATCAGTTTAGCCGTAATCCCTGTCTCACGATCTAAGGGGGGATGAGAACAGGTATTTTACCCCCATCAAACAGAAACTCTTTTCTATCGGCTTGAAGGCACATCTCTGATGTCCTTCTACAACCTAAACCTCACCACTCCTCAAATGACAACTTACTCGCGTTACCTCATCTCCTCTTTTTTGCCACTGACCCCTTGCCCTCATCATCCCTCTGGCCTGAAATTTCCTGCTGCTTCATAACAGACAGACTATCAATCCTACTATCATCAAAGATGTCCTAAAATCTTATCTTCTCCGAGAAGTCTTTCCTGACAAAACCTTCCCTTCCCCATTTTCCCTCCCTTCTGTGTTACCCAAGCACTTGGATTTGCAGCTCTTAAGCACTTTGATCAATCAATCAAATCAATCATATTTATTGAGCGCTTACTATGTGCAGAGCACTGTACTAAGCGCTTGGGAAGTACAAATTGGCAACATATAGAGACAATCCCTACCCAACAGTGGGCTCACTGTCTAATTATCCTGATTATCCCCCTACCCACATAGCACTTAAGTATATATTCATATCTAATTTATTTTAATGTCTGTCTCCCTGTCTAGTTGGTATGTTCCTTATGGGAAGAGATTGTGTCTATTGTATTTTCCCAAGTATTTAGTGCAGTGCTCTGCCCACAGTAAGTGCTCCATCAATCAATTTATTTATTATTTATTGAGTGCTTATGATGGCAAAGATGGTTGAGTGCTTGGGAGAGTACAATACAACAGAATTAGCAGAGTTTAATGAGTTAGCTCATAATGAGTTTACTTTCATTCATTCATTCAGTTGTATTTATTGAGCGCTTACTGTGTGCAGAGCACTGTACTAAGCACTTGGGAAGTACAATCAATCAATCAATCGTATTTATTGAGTGCTTACTGTGTGCAGAGCACTGTACTAAGCACTTGGTAAGTACAAGTTGGCAACATATGCAGTCCCTACCCAACAGTGGGCTCACAGTCTAAAAGGGGGAGACAGAGAACAAAACCAAACATACTAACAAAATAAACTAATAAAATAAACACATATAGAGACAGTCCCTACCCAAAAGCGGGCTCACAGTCCAACCTGTAAACACAATTGGTTGACTGATTGACTGATTGATTAATAGACAAGAGAAGATCATCATCATCATCATCAATCGTATTTATTGAGCGCTTACTGTGTGCAGAGCACTGTACTAAGCGCTTGGGAAGTACAAGTTGGCAACATATAGAGACAGTCCCTACCCAACAGTGGGCTCACAGTCTAAAAGGGGGAGACAAACAACAAAACCAAACATACTAACAAAGTAAAATAAATAGAATAGATATGTACAAGTAAAATAAATAAATAAATAAATAGAGTAACAAATATGTACAAACATATATACATATATACAGGTGCTGTGGGGAAGGGAAGGAGGTAAGATGCGGGGGTGGAGAGGAGAAGATGGAACTGGATACATTCCAAGTGTGACAAGAATTCAAGCATCAATCACAAACCACAACCTTACCTCCTTCAACCCATTTTGGCAAAAAAAATCAATCTTCAGACCCCTTATATTCCCTGTCCCAACCCCAGGTGACATTTCAGTTCTACTCAACAAATTTATCAGGAGAGAATTATTCCAGGGAAGAGAGCCATCACCTCCCTCAAGATTTCAATCTGCAGCTCACCAAAAGAAACTCCCCATTTAGACTTGATTTTCATTGTGTGTCCACAGTGCATCTCCTTGGCATGAGGAGAAGTGTGGCTCAGCGGATAGAGCCCGGGCTTTGGAGTCGGAAGTCATCGGTTCAAATCCTGGCTCTGCCAATTGTCAGCTGTGTGACTTTGGGCAAGTCACTTCACTTCTCTGGCCCTCAGTTACCTCATCTGTAAAATGGGGATTAAGACTGTGAGCCCCCCATAGGACAACCTGATAACCTTGTAACCTCCCCAGTGCTTAGAACAGTGCTTTGCACATAATAAGTGCTTAATAAATGCCATTATTATTATTATTATTATTATTAATCAATCAATCAATTGATCAGTCATATTTATTAAGCACTTACTGGGTTCAGGGCACTGTACTAAGTGCTTGGAGAGAGCAACATAACAATATAACAGACAACTTCTTTGTCCACAAGAAGTTTATAGAGGATGAGTTTATGGGCTATTATTTCGGTTTGTTTTTGTTTTTTGAATACTTGCTTTTCAACCATTTCTGTGCCATGTTTCTCATTTTACAAGAAACTCATCACGACACCTTACTTTATCCTAATTTAAAATTAACTCAAATATTCAGAGTTTTTTTGCAAATGGTTATGTAAAGTATATATTACCCAGGGCCCTTGTTCACCTAATGTTCATTTTTTGATCATTTCACTGGCTGCTAACACTTTCATCAGGGCTGGGACATCACCAGATTTGGCCTCAACCGCATTAGATTATTTTCCAAAAAACCCCAGAAAATTCTGCCCAGTTGATATTCCTGGTCACCAGCACTCGGGAATCAGATCTATGTGCTATAATCTGAGGTGGCATGATGCTTACAGAGGTGATTCTGCCGATCAAGAAGCAGTGTGGCTCCGGGGGAAGAGCAGGGGCTTTGGAGTCAAAGGTCATGGGTTCAAATCCCGGCTCCGCCAACTGTCAGCTGTGTGACTTTGGGCAAATCACTTAACTTCTCTGGGCCTCAGTTACCTCATCTGTAAAATGGGGATTAAGACTGTGAGCCTCATGTAGGACAACCTGATCACTTTGTAATCTCTCCAGCACTTAGAACAGTGCTTTGCACATAGTAAGCCCTTAATAACTGCCATTATTATGATTATTACTTGCTTAATTGGAAGAACTGGAGAGAGTCTCTAGCAAGAGTGGGTATCCTTTAATGGGGATGGGTAGTTGGGTCACCTGTGTTGGAAAAGGAAGAATTACATGTTGCAATTCTAATAACAATAATTAAAATAATGGCATTTGTTAAGTGCTTACAATGTGCCTGGCACTGTTCTAAGCACTAGGGTAGATACCAGGTAATCAGGTTGGACACAGTACCTGTCCCACAAAGTCCTCACCATCTTAATCCCCATTTCACAGATCAGGGAATTGAGGCACAGAGAAGTGAAATGACTTGTCCAAAGACACACAGTGGGGCCAGGATTCGAACCCGGGTCCTTCTGATTCCCAGGACCGTGCTCTATTCACTAGGCCATGCTGCGTCCAGGCAAGTAGTGATTATGTCACTAATAATCATAAGGGTATTGGTTAAGCACTTCCAATGCGCAAAGCACTGGGGTAGATAAAATATAAGCAGATTGAACAATGTTCCTCTCCCAAACAGGGCTGATGGTCTACATAGAAGGGAGAACAGGTATTGGGTCTCCGTCTTGCAGATGAGGAAATTGAGGCACATTGAAGTGAAATGACTGGCCCAAGGTCACACAGCAGGTGAGTAGCAGAGCTAGGATTAGAAGCCAGGTCTCCTGACTGCTAGGTCTGTGGCTTTTCCAGTAGGGCACTTTTATATCATGCTAGCGGCCTTAAAGAAGTTATGGTCGGCATAAGATGTCTTTATTTCAACCAGGGAATTCCTTACTTATTCTGGAGGATTTGGCCCCTGATTTCTGCCACCTATATTGTCCCAGTCTTCTCTTCCCAGTATAACTTAGTACCGCATCACCTTGTTCACGATTTTATGGTCCATTATCTGTGTTACTATATAAAACATCTAATAGACGGTTGATAGGTGTCCTTTTTCTTTCTTTCATAGCATATTAAACCGCAAATAAAATGAATGGGAATCACTTAGAAACTGATTATTTGAACAAGACTTCTCATTGAGGGAAAATATATGGATGGTGAAGAAGAGAATGAAAGTATCGCCTAGGGAATGCAATTGTTAACATAAAGGGGATGTTTTTCTCTGATCTATCTCTGTTTCTCTGCCTCTCTCTCTCTCCCCTCTCTGTTATTTTGGGAGCCCCATCTACATGCTCTGATGATCTCCTTCCCACTGAAATCAAACCTTGGAAATTTCCCCTTGCCCTTGTATTTAGTAGCCACCGATATTCCGAATCAAGGTTCAAGGACTCTCATAAAACACACTGTCTCTTTCCATGACTGTCCTGGGGTAGCACATCAATATCTGTCCCCTAGACCAGAGGAATAAATAAATACTAAACTCTTGACATGGAAAGAATGCAAATTTAATTAAAATATAAATCACCTAATATACCATTGCAGAATAGATGATCAAATCAGCATGAATTGAATTGCAGATTCACTGCAATTATTAGAGTTTGGAAACCTAATTACTGCTGATGGGATTTTGAGCTTGATTTTATGTATAACAGTGGATTATACAAGCTCATTGTATGGGCTTGGCGTAGTGGAGAGAACATGGGCCCAGAAGTCAGAAGACCGTGGGTTCTAGTCCCAGCTCTGCCATTCATTGGTCTGCTGTGTGACCTTAGGCAAGTCATTTAACTTCTCTGTGCCTCAGTTACCGCATCTGCAAAATGAGGATCGAGACTGTGAGCCTCATGTGGGACAGGGACTATGTCCAACCTGATTTGCTTGTATCTACCCCAGTGCTTAGTACAGTGCCTGGCACATAGTAAGTGCTTAACAACAGTGCTTTGCACATAGTAAGTGCTTAATAAATGCCATGAAACCATTATTATTATTAATTATATTCATTAATAAATATTAATCATTATAATAATCATTATAATGATAAAATAAATAATTTTTTAAAATTTTTGAATACATTAAATGTTCACCTGGATTTTATGATCAATAGTTTTCAGGAAACTCTCATCCTTACAGAGTGAAATGATAATGATAATAATAATAATAATAATAATAATAATAATAATGGTGGTATTTGTTAAGTGCTTCCTACGTGCCAGGCACTGTACTAAGTGCTGGAACGGATACAAGAGAAAAGGGTTGGACACAGTCCCTGTCCCACATAGGGCTTCCAGTCTCAATCCCCATTTTACAGATGAAGTCAGAGAAGTGAAGTGTTTTGCCCAAGCTCACACAGCAGAGAAATGGCAGTACCAGGATTAGAACCATGGTCCTTCTGGCTCCCAGGTCTGTGCTCTATATCCACCAGGCCACACTGCTTATAATTATTATTAAGTGCCATCGAGTCATTTCCGATTCATAGCGACTTCATGGATATACTTTCTCCAGAACGTCCTGTCCTCTGCCATAATCCACAACCTTTCTAATGGTCCTTCCATTACCATTGTTGTGATCTCTATCCATCTAGAAGCAGCGTGGCTCAGTGGAAAGAGGCCGGGCTTTGGAGTCAGAGGTCATGGGTTCAAATCTCGACTCCACCAATTGTCAGCTGTGTGACTTTGGGCAAGTCACTTAACTTCTCTGTGCCTCAGTTACCTCATCTGTAAATTGGAGGTTGACTGTGAGCCCTGCGTGGGACAACCTGATCACTTTGCAAGCTCTTCAGCTCTTAGAACAGTGCTTTGCACATAGTAAGAGCTTAATAAATGCTATCATTATTATTATCTAGCTGCTGGTCTGCCTCTTTCATGATTCCTCTGGACTTTTTCTAACATTAGTGTCTTCTCCAGAGAATTAGTCCTACCTGATTAGGTGTCCAAAACTTGCTAATCTAAGTCATTTGGCCTTCCAAAGTCCACTTTGGTTTAATGTGCTCTAAAATCTATTTGTTTGTCTTTCAGGCAGTCTGTGGTAGTCGCAAAAGCCATTTACACTGCTTGTACTGCTATGATATTAGTTAAGAATTCATTAAGAGATATAATATATCTCTTTATAAAGTAATTATTATACTTAATAATAATATACTAATTATATATAATATACTTATAATAAAGTAATTATTATATTACTTTACAATAAAGTAATTATTATAAAGTAATGGGTTAAATATAAGGTAATTAGATCAGTCCCAATCCCTGCCCCACAGAGGGCTCCCCATCTATCTTCTCCCCATTTGCAGGTGAGGAACTGAGGCTCAGAGATGTTAACTGACTTGCCCGAGGTCACTCAGCAAGAAGTCCCCCTCCTCCTCCTCCCCATCCCCCCTGCCTTACCTCCTTCCCCTCCCTACAGTGCCTGTATATATGTATATATGTTTGTATGTATTCATTAGTCTATTTATTTATTTGATTGGTACATATTTATTATTTGTTTTATTTTGTTAATATGTTTTGTTTTGTTGTCTGTCTCCCCCTTCTAGACTGTGAGCCTGCTGTTGGGTAGAGACCGTCTCTATATGTTGCCAACTTGTACTTCCCAAGCGCTTAGTCCAGTGCTCTGCACACAGTAAGCGCTCAATAAATACGATTGAATGAATGAATGAATGAAAGTCCAGTGTCAGAGTGGAGCTCCTGATTCCCAGTCCCGTGCTCTTTCCACTAGACTACGTTGCCTTCCCAAAGGAACTGAACATTGGAACTTAAGCAATGCCGCATTGGATACACAAGTGGTACCTGTGGGCCAGAGACCTCGAGGGATTTAAGGGAAGCAGTGTGATGGACATTGCTGGGAATCATCTCACATGAGAAGCAGCATGGCTTAGTGGCAAGACCATTGGTTTCGGAGTCACAGGTCGTGGGTTCTAATCCCGGCTCCGCCGTTTGTCAGCTGTGTGACATTGGGCAAGTCACTTAACTTCTCTGTGCTTCAGTTACCTCACCTGGCATTGCCCTGTGGCTGTGCTGACCCCTGCGATTTCCCCAAATGCGGGAAACTCGACTGCATAATTTGTGGTAGTGGGGGACTGAGTTCGCGCTCTCCCCTGTTAATTTTTTTTTTTTTTTTGAGAAGCAGCATGGCTCATTGGAAAGAGCACGGGCTTTGGAGTCAGAGGTCATGGGTTCAAATACCGGCTCCGCCAATTGTCAGCTGTGTGACTTTGGGCAAGTCACTTCACTTCACTGGGCCTCAGTTACCTCATCTGTAAAATGGGGATTAAGACTGTGAGCCCCAAGTGGGACAACCTGATCACCTTGTATCCTCCCCAGTGCTTAGAACAGTGCTTTGCACACAGTAAGCACTTAACAAATGCCATTATTATTTTTACCTCATCTGTAAAACAGGGACTAAGACTGTGAGCCCCATGAGGGGCAAGCTGATTACCCTGTATCACCCCCAGTGCTTAGAACAGCTTGGCACATAGTAAGTGTTTAACAAATATCATCATTATTGTTATTATTATCCCTGAATTTCCTCTACAGTAAGGCTTCATTGTTCAGGAATCTATGCGAACTCTTTTTAATTTTTCAATACGTCTTTCCCTTCAAAATATGTATACACATACACACACACACAACACACAAACACAGCACTCCATGCACTTATTCACTAAGGAAACAGTCATTTGAATTTGAACTTACGGATACTGCATGTTGTTATATTTAATTTTCCTCCGCCCATTTTTGTTACAAGAAACATATGACCTTAACAAAGACTACTCTTTGTGTGCACAGTGTTATTGGGCTGCAGACCTATTCTGGCCTTTTCAGTCCAACAAGCCTCCACAAGTGAACTTCACCATTCCTTGGTGCATTTTTGAATACAAAGGAATATGGTATATGTATGTATACACGTTTGTATACACACCCACACGTACAAACACACATACACATGGACCTCAATAGCACACCAAGAGATTTACAGGGAGCAGTGTGATGGACATGATTGGATATCGTCTCACATCCCCAAATTTTCCTATAGTAAGATTTCATTGTCCAGGCATCCCTTCATACTCTTTTTAGTTATCTAATATGTCTTTTGCCTCAGATAATTAATTTATTCACTGTATTATTTAATTAATTATTTCATGTCTTTCCCCCATCTTACTACATTAGCTTTTCAGCTTTCCATCACAAAAGCAGTTCCCCTGTCAACTCTTCACCTTGGTCTTTGGTTTAGGAACAAAGTGAATGTCAGTCTCTGTCTTTTTGTGCATATATATATACATATATAGATAGATATATCAGTACATCAGTTCATCAGTTTTAGTGAAGCAAAGTCATAAACGTGGCTCAGTGGAGAGAGCCCGGGCTTTGGAGTCAGAGGTCATGGGTTCAAACCCCGGCTCCGCCAATTGTCAGCTGCGTGACCTTGGGCAAGTCACTTCACTTCTCTGAGCCTCAGTTACCTCATCTGTAAAATGGGGATTAAGAATGTGAGCCCCACGGGGGACAACCTGATCATCTTGTATCTCCCCCCAGCACTTAGAACAGTGCTTTGCACATAGTAAGCACTTAATAAATGCCATTATTATTATTGTTAAGAGAAACTTCAAAGCAAATCCCTAATAATAGTTTGAACTTCTAGAAATATTGCTTCCAAAGAAGGAGAGTAATGATAATAATGGAATTTGTTAAGCTCTTACTATGTGTCAGCACTGTTCTAAGCTCTGGCATAGATACAAACTAATCAGGTTGGGCCTAGTCCCCATCCCTCATGGGGCTCATGGTCTTAATTATCTTTTTATTGATGAGGCAACTGAAGTTCAGAGAAGTTAAGTGACTTGCCCAAGGTCATACACTAGACAAGTGATAGAGATGGGATTTGAACCCTTGTCCTGAATCCCAAGCCTGTACTCTACCCACTAGGCCAAGCTATTTCCTAAGTAAAGCTGTCCTTCAGTTTTGCAGATAATGCTGCCAATGGCTAACTGACACTTATGAGTCCATGAGGGCTGCCATCCTGGCTTCTAAGTCTTTTGCAGCGTGGCTCAGTGGAAAGAGCCCGGGCTTTGGAGTCAGAAGTCATGGGTTCGAATCCCAGCTCCGCCAATTGTCAGCGGTGTGACTTTGGACAAGGCATTTCACTTCTCTGTGCCTCAGTTCCCTCATCTGTAAAATGGGGATGAAGACTGTGAGCCCCCCGTGGGACAATCTGATCACCTTGTAATCTCCCCAGCACTCAGAACAGTGCTTTGCACATAGTGAATGCTTAATAAATGCCATCATTATCATTATTATTATTATTATTTTCAAGGACTCAGTACAGTGTTCTGCACACAATAAGAACTTAATAAGTATTGCTGCTGATGGAATTTGAGGGAGGATCACTTGGACTATTGAACAATTTCATATATGAAAACACAGTAGTGTGAGGGCTCCCAGGCACCAGTGGTGCAGAGAAACAGCATGGCATAGTGGATAGAGCACGGGCCTGGGAACTAGAAGGTCATGGGTTCTAGTCCCGGCTCCACCACTTGTCTGCTGTGTGACCTTGAGCAAGTCACTTCACTTCTCTGGGCCTCAGTTACCTTAGCTGTAAAATGAAGATTGAGACTGTGAGTCCCATGTGGGATAGGGACTGTGTCCAACCCAATTTGCTTATATCCACCCCAGTGCTTAGTACACTGTGTGGCATACAGTAAGCGCTTAATAAATGCCATTATTATTATTATTAATGGCATTTATTAAGTGCTGACTCTGTGCAAAGTACTTTCTAAGTGCTGGAGAAGTAGTGGTAGTATTCAGAGGGGAAAGATCTGCTCTGTAACTATGCCCTGTGACTGCTTATTCCAATGATCAATCAATAAGTAGTATTTTTTGAGTGCTTATTGTGTGCAGAGCACTATATTAAGGGTTTGGGAGAGTATAACAGAGTTGGCAGACAGATTCCTTGCCCTCAAGAAACTGAACCTCAGAGATGTTTTAGAGTCAAAGCACAAATAGGAAAACTTCACAAATTGGAAATTAGGAGAAATTTCTTGAAGAGGAGTAGAAAGACATGGTACTACTTGGGTATGGTTGTGATCAGCGCTTAGAACAGTGCTTGGCACATAGTAAGCACTTAACAAACACTGTTATGATTATTATTAGAAAAGCAAATGCTAGAAAGAAGATGCAACTAGATAAACCATATTAGGTAACAAAACATTCATTCATACAATTGCATTTATTGAGCACTTACTGTGTGCAGAGCACTGTACTAAGCACTTAGGAAGTACAAGTCGGCAACAGAGATGGTACCTACCAGAGAATAAGGAAGAGGGCATGTTCTTCCCAGTCAGGCAGAAAGGGAAAGCTCATATCATCATGACATAAAAGCAGAGGGTTTTCAATTTTTTATGGCATTTGTTGAACGCTTATTATGTGTCAAACACTGTTCTAAGCATTGGGGTAATAATAATAATAATAATAATAATGGCATTTGTTAAGTGTTTACTATGTGCCAGGCACTGTGGTAGATACAAGGTCATCAAGTTGTCCCACGTGGGGCTCACAGTCTTAATCTCCATTTTACAGATGAGGTAACTGAGGCACAGAGAAGTTAAGTGACTTACCCACTGTCACTCAGATGTCAATTGGCTTTAATTATATTTGTGCTGATGACTTGTCACCTGTCCACATTCATTCATTCATTCAATCGTATTTATTGAGCGCTTACTGTGTGCAGAGCACTGTACTAAGCGCTTGGGAAGTACAAATCGGCAACATATAGAGACGGTCCCTACCCAACAATGGGCTCACAGTCTAGAGGGGGAGACAGACAACAAAGCAAGTAAACAGGTGTCAATACCATCATAATAAATAGAAGTATAGCTATATACACATCACTGATAAAATAAATTGAGTAATAAGTATGTACAAATAAAATAGAGTAATAAATATGTACACATATATACACGTGCTGTTGGGAGGGGAAGAGGGCAGGGCAGAGGGAAGGGGGCAATGGGGAAGGGAGGAGGAGAGGAAAAAGGCGGGGGGTCTATGTCTGGGAAGGCCTTTGAAGGGAGGAAGAGAGCTAGTTTGGTGGATGTGTGGAGGGAGGGCATTCCAGGCCAGAGAAAGGACTCGGGCCAGGGGTCGACGGCAGGACAGGCGAGAATGAGGCACAGTGAGGAGGGTAGCAGCAGAGGAGCGGAGCGTGAGGGCTGGGCTGAAGAAGGAGTGAAGGGAGGTGAGGTAGGAGGGGGGGAGGTGAGGGAGAGCCTTGAACCCAAGAGTGAGGAGTTTTTGCTTGATGAGGAGTTTTTGCATGTTTTGTTTTGTTGTCTGCCTCCCCCTTCTAGACTGTGAGCCCGCTGTTGGGTAGGGACCATCTCTTTATGTTGCCAACTTGTACTTCCCAAGTGCTTAGTACACTGCTGTGCACACAGTAAGCTCTCAATATGATTGAATGAATGAATTGGTGGAGCTGGGATCTGAACCCATGACCTCTGACTCCAAAGCCTGTGCTCTTTCCACTGAGCCACGGGGGTAGGTGCAAGTTAATTATGTTGGACACAATCCCTGCTCTGCTTGGGCTCACAGTTTAAGAAAGAAGGAGAGAAGGACAACTGTACCCCAGAGAAGTTAAGTGACTTGCCTAAATTAAGTGACTTAAGTGACTTGTTAAGTGACTTTCACAGAGCAAGCAATTGGCAGAGCTGGGATTAGAACCCAGGTCCTCTGGTTCCTAGGCCAGTGCTCTCTCCACTAGGCCATGCTGCTTAATGATGAAAATAATAATGGCATTTATTAAGCGCTTACTATTTGCAAAGCACTGTTCTAAGCACTGGGGAGGTTACAAGGTGATCACGTTGTCCCATGGGGGGGATCACAGTCTTAATTCCCATTTTAATTCTCCCCCTTCTAGACTGTGAGCCCACTGTTGAGTGGAGACCGTCTCTATATGTTGCCAACTTGTACGTCCCAAGCGCTTAGTACAGTACTTTGCACACAGTAAGCACTCAATACGATTGATTGAGTGATGGATTGATTGATTTTACAGATGAGGTAACTGAGGCACAGAGAAGTTAAGTGTCTTGCCCAAAGTCACACAGCTGACAACGGGGGAAGCCGGGATCTCGGGTGGACTTATTATTCACTCTCTTCTTAAGAAAAGACCGAAGAGTTGACAAGAGAGGGGCTTTTGAGATACAAAACTGGAAGGGTAACATAGTGAAGTAGGGTAAAAGGTTAAATTATTAATTAAATAATGAACTTAATTAATTGATCAATAATTAACCTTGAATAATTTTGATGAAACCATGATGCATTTCCCTCGGCAGACCCAATGGCCTGCCACCTGGTATAGGACGCCGGTGAATGTCGGCTGCGGGACCTCTAGTCATGGTTTTGAAATCTCCTGAAAGGTACTAGAGGTTCCAGAGGATTTGGGTAATCACAAATGTTGAGCCCACCTCTAAAATAAATGGGAAAAATGCAATTACAGGCCTGTCAGCTCAACGGTGGAACCTGAGAAGATGCTCGAACAAATTATCCAACAATCGCCCTGCAACATGTAGAGGAGCATGAAATATGGCAGATCAAATCAGACTGGACAAATTTAATCCCCTATGATGGAGCGACAAGGATATGCGGACAATGGAGACATAATGGATGCAATCTATCTAGATTTTAGCTCATTTTTTCATTCCCTCCCACATGACATCCTCACTGAACAACTGGGGAGAGCATGAGCCTCGCCGTAGGCTCAGCACACCTTTGGGTAGGGACTGTCTCTATATGTTGCCACCTTGTACTTCCCAAGTGCTTAGTACAGTACTCTGCACACAGTAAGCGCTCAATAAATACGACTGATTGATTGATTGATTCAATGCAGGGTTCATCCATGGCTCTAGGTCAACTGAAGAGACAGATCAAGGTTTGGTTCCGGTGCTGGCTTTTTTGTTGATGCTCAAGACAAAGTCATCATAAGTGTTTTTAAAGCACTTTATGGAGGATGAAGCTGATGAGCATTTTTCCCTTTAAAACCCCCTTTTCACATGAGGACTTTAATTAGCTCCTTTCATCATTTTCCTAGTAATAAGGCATAACTTTCAACCAGTCGATCCGTCATATTTATTGAGCACTCTAATCCCCTCTAATCCATGGAGGAGAAGCATTGCCTAGTAGATAGAGCCTGGGAGTAAGAAGGACCTGGTTTCTAGTCTTTTCCCCACCACTTGTCTGCTGTGTGACCTTGAGCAAGTCACTCTCTTGACCCCACCTCACCTTCTAGTTATCGTCCCATATCCCTCCTACCATTCCTTTCCAAACTCCTTGAACGAGTTGTCTACACGCACTGCCTAGAATTCCTCAACACCAACTCTCTCCTCGACCCCCTCCAGTCTGGCTTCCGTCCCCTTCATTCCACGGAAACTGCGCTCTCAAAGGTCACCAATGACCTCCTGCTTGCCAAATCCAACGGCTCATACTCTGTCCTAATCCTCCTCGACCTCTCAGCTGCCTTTGACACTGTGGACCACCCCCTTCTCCTCAACACGTTATCTGACCTTGGCTTCACAGACTCCGTCCTCTCCTGGTTCTCCTCTTATCTCTCCGGTCGTTCTTTCTCAGTCTCTTTTGCAGGCTCCTCCTCCCCCTCCCATCCTCTTACTGTGGGGGTTCCCCAAGGTTCAGTGCTTGGTCCCCTTCTGTTCTCAATCTACACTCACTCCCTTGGTGACCTCATTCGCTCCCACGGCTTCAACTATCATCTCTACGCTGATGACACCCAGGTCTACATCTCTGCCCCTGCTCTCTCCCCCTCCCTCCAGGCTCGCATCTTCTCCTGCCTTCAGGACATCTCCATCTGGATGTCCGCCCGCCACCTAAAGCTCAACATGTCGAAGACTGAGCTCCTTGTCTTCCCTCCCAAACCTTGTCCTCTCCCTGACTTTCCCATCTCTGTTGACGGCACTACCATCCTTCCCGTCTCACAAGCCCGCAACCTTGGTGTCATCCTCGACTCCGCTCTCTCATTCACCCCTCACATCCAAGCCGTCACCAAAACCTGCCGGTCTCAGTTCCGCAACATTGCCAAGATCCGCCCTTTCCTCTCCATCCAAACCGCTACCCTGCTAATTCAAGCTCTCATCCTATCCCATCTGGACTACTGCACTAGCCTTCTCTCTGATCTCCCATCCTCGTGTCTCTCTCCACTTCAATCCATACTTCTTGCTGCTGCCCTGATTATCTTTGTCCAGAAACGCTCTGGACATATTACTCCCCTCCTCAAAAACCTCCAATGGCTACCGATCAATCTGCGCATCAGGCAGAAACTCCTCACCCTGGGCTTCAAGGCTGTCCATCACCTCGCCCCCTCCTACCTCACCTCCCTTCTCTCCTTCTACTGCCCAGCCCGCACCCCTCCGCTCCTCCACCACTAATCTCCTCACTGTACCTCGCTCTCGCCTGTCCCGCCATCGACCCCCGGCCCACGTCATCCCCCGGGCCTGGAATGCCCTCCCTCTGCCCATCCGCCAAGCTAGCTCTCTTCCTCCCTTCAAGGCCCTGCTGAGAGCTCACCTCCTCCAGGAGGCCTTCCCAGACTGAGCCCCTTCTTTCCTCTCCCCCTCGTCCCCCTCTCCATCCCCCCGTCTTACCTCCTTCCCTTCCCCACAGCACCTGTATATATGTATATATGGTTGTACATATTTATTACTCTATTTATTTATTTATTTATTTTACTTGTACATTTCTATCCTACTTATTTTATTTTGTTGGTATGTTTGGTTCTGTTCTCTGTCTCCCCCTTTTAGACTGTGAGCCCACTGTTGGGTAGGGACTGTCTCTATGTGATGCCAATTTGTACTTCCCAAGCGCTTAGTACAGTGCTCCGCACACAGTAAGCGCTCAATAAATACGATTGATTGACTTAACTTCTCTGGGCCTCAGTTAACTCATCTGTAAAATAGGGATTGAGACTCAGCCACATGTGGGACATGGATTACCTTGTATCTGCCCCAGCTCTTAGAACAACATCTGGCATACAGTAAGCACTTAAATACCATTAAAACAAACACACAAAAGAAAAACAAATACAAATTTATGTGCCTGGGGGTACTGTCATCCATAGGTCCAGGGTACAGAAAATATGCACTAATATATTTTCATGAATGAAATTGTGGAAGTGTTCAGGAATTTCTATTTTGAAATCCATTGAACAATAGCGTGGCTCAGTGGAAAGAGCCCGGGCTTTGCTGTCAGAGGTCATGGGTTCAAATCTCAGCTCCGCCAATTGGCAGCTGTGTGACTTTGGGCAAGTCACTTAACTTCTCTGGGCCTCAGTTACCTCATCTGTAAAATGGGGATGAAGACTGTGACTGTCCCCCCTTGGGACAACCTGATCACCTTGTAACCTCCCCAGTGCTTAGAAAAGTGCTTTGCACATAATAAGTGCTTAATAAATGCCATTATTAGTAGTAGTATTTATTGAACCCCTTTGATTATTGTTCCCTAGGCTAAACAATTGCAGTGATCAATCAGTCAATCAATGGTATTTATTGAACACTTACTATGTGCAGAACACTGTACTAAGCACCTAGAGTATAGCAGAATTAGTGGACATGTTCCCTGCCCACCTGACTCTAAGCCTAGAACAGTGATGTTCACCTTTCCTCTTAGTACCTGTTACCCAAATCGATATTTGTTTTGCTGCTCTTCTCTAATCACTTTTCAATTTTCTGGATCCTTTTGAGAGTGAGGTGATCGAGTTGGTTACAGTATTAAAATAAGGGAGTGAAAAATCCTTGTGGGTAGGGGTTGCATCTCCCAAGTGTATTCTGTGGTATTTGCCCAAGGGCTTAGTGCAGTGTGCTGTAATAATAATAATAATGATAATAATAATAATAATAATAATGGCATTTGTTAAGCGCTTACTATGTGCAAAGTGCTGTTCTAAGCGCTGGGGAGGTTACAAGATGATCAGATTGTCCCACGTGGGGGCCCACATTCATTCATTCAATCCATCAGTTCATTCAATAAATACGATTGATTGATTGATTCAATGAAGCCCACTGCTGGGGAGGGACTGTCTCTATATGTTGCCAACTTGTACTTCCCAAGCGCTTAGTACAGTGCTCTGCACACAGTAAGTGCTCAATAAATACGATTGATTGATTGATTAATTCAATAGCATTTAGTGAGGGTTTAATGTGTGCAGAGCACTGTACTAAGCACTTGGGAGACTACAATATAACAATAAACAGACACCTTCCCAGACCACGATGAGCTGACAGTCTAGAAAGGGAGACAGACATTAATATAAATAAATTAAAGATATGTACTAAAGGATTGAGTTGGTATACATGTTTGCTGTCCTCAAGGAGCTTGCAAACCAGTCATAAACACCAGGGCAGTTGACTCTCCTTTCAGGCTATTCTGAGAATCATATATCCTGGAAATATAGAAGTGCTCAGGAAAGTACAGTAACTGCTCAATCAATCAATCGTATTTATTGAGCGCTTACTGTGTGCAGAGCACTGTACTAAGCGCTTGGGAAGTACAAGTTGGCAACATATAGAGACAGTCCCTACCCAAGAGTGGGCTCACAGTCTAAAAGGGGGAATACCAATGATTGATCTACTGATTGTGGAGCAGTATGGCCTAGTGGAAAGAATACAGGCTTGGGAATTATGAAACAGGTTATAATCCTGAATCTACCACTTATCTGCTGTGTCACCTTGGGCAATTCAATGAACCCCTGTGCCTCAGTTTCCTCAGCTGCAAAAGGGGGATTCAATGCCTCTTCATCTTCTTACTTAGACTCTAAGCCACATAATAATAATGTTGGTATTTGTTAAGCACTTACTATGTGTAAAGCACTGTTCTAAATTCTGGGGGGATACAAGGTAATCAGGTTGTCCCACGTGGGGCCACAGTCTTAATCCCCATTTTACAGATGAGGTAACTGAGGCACAGAGAAGTTGAGGCTTGTCCAAAGTCACACAGCTGACAAGTGGTGGAGCCGTGATTAGAACCCATGACCCCTGATTCCCAAGCTCGGGCTCTTTTCATTGAGCCACGCTTGGGTCTTTATGACCTGATTATCTTCAGTCTACACCAATGCTTGGCACACAGTAAAACACTTAACAAATACCACAATTAGCAAAGTCATAAAAGAGCAGAAAGGTTGTTTTCCTTTTCCTGTTGGGGAAAAGTCTTACTTCTATGTTGCCTTAAAAAGCATTATGAAATTGATGACTTAAGATATGCATGTGTGTAATATTTGTGTATGTCATTACTATACCCATTTTTCCTATAACTTGAGGTTTGCGAAACCCAATGTTAATGAAACATCACACCATAGAATCACCTGTTCCAACACTGCCCAAATGTTCCCTTATTGTCTATCAAAGAAAGACCAACAGCATGTCCTAATAATAATAATGGTATTTGTTAGGCACTTACTATGTGCAACGCACTGTTCTAAGTGTTGGGGGGGATGCAAGGTGATCAGGTTATCCCACATGGGGCTCACAATCTTAATCCCCATTTTGCAGAGGAGGTAACTGAGGTACAGAGAAGTGAAGTGACTTGCCCAAAGTCACACAGCTGACAATTGGCAGAGCCGGGATTTGAACCCATGAACTCTGACTCCAAAGCCTGTGTTCTTTCCACTAAGCCATGGTGCTTCTTCCTAGTGGAAGAAGCATGAGCTTGAGAGTCAGAGGACCTGGGTTCCCATTCCTGCTCTTCTTGTGTGACCTTGGGCAAGTCACTTAACATCCCTGTGCCTCAGTTCTATCATCTGCAACAACGGGGAGTCAATACCTGTTCTCACTCTTACTTAGACTGTGAGCCCCACATGGGGCTTAACAATAATGATAATAATAATAATAATGATGGCATTTGTTAAGCACTTAACTATGTGCAGAGCACTGTTCTAAGCGCTGGGGGGGATACAAGGTGATCAGGTTGTCCCACGTGGGGTTCACAGTCTTAATCCCCATTTTATAGATGAGGTAACTGAGGCTCAGAGAAGTTAAGTTACTTGCCCAAGGTCACACAGCAGATATGTGGTGGAGTCGGAATTCGAACCCCTGACTTCTGACTCCAAAGCTCGTGCTCTTTCCACTGAGCCACGCTGCTTCTCTTGTATATACGCCAGCACTTAGTACAATGCTTCACACATAGTAATTGCTTAACAAATATTATTATAAGTGTCATTATTATTATTACCAGTTAGCAGGAAAAATAAATAGCGAGAACACTGGTGATTTCGGAAGTGAATATATTCATAGTTTTATTTCTATTTTTTACAGGGCTACTAATTTCCAACTTTGGGAATCGCTGAGGAAAGAAGAGGCAGTCAGTCAACTGACCTGGGCTATTTAGTCATTCGTTCATTTATTCAATCATATTTATTGAGCGCTTACTGTGTGCAGAACACTGTACTAAGTGCTTGGGAAGTACAAGTTGGCAACATATAGAGACGGTCCCTACCCAACAGTGGGCTCACAGTCTAGAAGGGGGAGACAGACAACACAACCAAACATGTGGACAGGTGTCAGGTCATCAGAATAAATAAAAATAAAGCTAGATGCACATTATAAACAAAATAAATAGAATAGTAAATATGTACAAGTAAAATAAAAACAGTAATCAATCTCTACATCTGTAGTCTGTAATCTGGAGTCATTTGTCTACGTGACTGGGGGACTTCCTGGTCAGAGGGAGCAGCGTGGCTTTGGAGTCAGGGGTCATGGGTTTGAATCCCGGCTCTGCCAATTGTCAGCTGTGTGACTTTGGGCAAGTCACAACTGCTCTGGGCCTCAGTTCCCTCATCTGTAAAATGGGGATTAAGATTGTGAGCCCCCTGTGGGACAACCTGATCTCCTTGTAATCTCCCCAGTGTTTAGTACAATGCTTTGCACATAGTAAGCGCTTAATAAATGCCATTATTATTATTATTATTATTATTATTATTATTAGGGAGAATGTGGGAAAGGTGTCAGCGCTGATGAAGATGAGCTTGAGGTATGATGAGTAGGTTGGTGTTAGAAGAGCAGAGTCTGTAGGCTGGGTTGCAGAAAATCAGTGAGAAGCAGCGTGGTGTAGTGGACAGAACATCAGCCTGGGACTCAGAAGGTCATGGGTTCTAATGCCGGCTCTGACACAAGTTTTCTGTGTGACCTTGGGCACAAAGTCGAACTAGTCATCATCATCAATCGTATTTATTGAGCGCTTACTATGTGCAGAGCACTGTACTAAGCGCTTGGGAAGTACAAATTGGCAACATATAGAGACAGTCCCTACCCAACAGTGGGCTCACAGTCTAAAAGGGGGAGACAGAGAACAAAACCAAACATACTAACAAAATAAAATAAATAGAATAGATATGTACAAATAAATTAAATAAATAAATACATAGAGTAAAAGTCATAGACTTCTACTGGATATTTAATTACAACTTATTTTTTACTGAGTGCTTACTGTGTGCAGAGTACTGTCTTTAGCACTTGACAACTTACTGTCCTTATCCTTTCTGATAAGCAAAGGAAGAAAAAGCAACTGTAAAAAAAAATACATCTTGCAGAATACACAATAATTTGTCCTTGACATTCTCCCCCCCCACCCCTGCCTTTTTTTTTTTCTTTTCATAAAGCCATTGCTTAGGTATCCAAGGATACCAGGAAGCTTACTGTTCAAGTGATATTATTCATCATCATCATCATCATCATCAACAATCGTATTTATTGAGCGCTTACTATGTGCAGAGCACTGTACTAAGCGCTTGGGAAGTACAAATTGGCAACACATAGAGACAGTCCCTACCTAACAGTGGGCTCACAGTCTAAAAGGGGGAGACAGAGAACAAAACCAAACATACCAACAAAATAAAGTAAATAGAATAGATATGTACCAATAAAATAAATAAATAGAGTAAAAAATATGTACAAACATATATACATATATTCAGACAGAGAACATATGCAATTCACCCTGTGGCTTTAAGTTCTCTCTCCCATCCCATGCAGGCATAAATCTCATTGCATGACTAAAACAAAAAAAAAAAAGTTCTTACTGATGGAACTTGAGTTTTTCCTAAAGCAAAATTAGGAAGAACTCTCTCTGGAGTGAGGAGAGATTTTACAGTCTCTGATCTGATTATAAAGCCAATGAAAAGGTTAAGTTCACTTGTTTCTGGTCAAGTTCTTTGGGCAAAAGCCTGTCTCTTAGATAGTCAATAACCTTCCGCCTGTGATCATCATCATCAATCATATTTATTGAGCGCTTACTGTGTGCAGAGCACTGTACTAAGCACTTGGGAAGTACAAGTTGGCAACATAATGTGATGTCCCCCAAAAGAGAAGACAAAATAGGAACGATAAAAAAAGTTCCGTGAAGCCTACACTGGGGCTTTGAAATAGAGTCTGTGGCTCAAGGCCTCGCTCACACCTATATTAAACCTGTCTAAGTTACTTGTTACTTATAAAAAGAACATTCCACATGGTTAGAGGAAGTAAAATGGCTTTGCATTTTTATTTTTCCCTTCAAAATAAATTCATTTCCTTGCCTGGAGAGTTTCCAGTACTCTACCAGTCTCGATTACCAGAGGGAGATTAAGCAGAGGCCTACCCGTTCCATTCCTAGCTTGGGCCATGGCTAGCGAGTGGAAGGGAATCTGTTACAAGTCAAAACTCGCCTGTGCTGGGCACCAGCGGCAAGCGAGAGAGTTGAGGGCGGAGACTCAAGTTTACTCTGCGAAATGTGGCAATGGTAAACCACTTCCAGATTTTTACCAAGGAAACAATCTGTATACACTACCAGAACTATGGCAGATGCAAGTGGGACGTTCTGGGAGAGATGTGTCCATGGTGTCGCTATGGGTCGGAGATGACTCGACAGCACAAGACAGCAACTGTACTAGGGGTTTGGGAGAGTACCTGGAGCCCTGCCCTGGTTCTTGCCCTCTGCTATGGGTGGGGCTGGGCCCCACTGGCTCCCTGACTCACAACCCTGTGGAACAATCTCTCTGTCTATCTCTGGCTCTGTTTCCCTCTCTTCTCTCCATATCTCCACTGGCTACCAATCAATCTGCGCATCAGGCAGAAACTCCTCACCCTGGGCTTCAAGGCTCTCCATCACCTCGCCCCCTCCTACCTCACCTCCCTTCTCTCCTACAGCCCAGCCCGCACCCTCCGCTCCTCCGCCGCTAATCTCCTCACCGTACCTCGTTCTAGCCTGTCCCGCCATCGACCCCCGTCCCACGTCATCCCCCGGGCCTGGAATGCCCTCCCTCTGCCCATCTGCCAAGCCAGCTCTCTTCCTCCCTTCAAGGCCCTGCTGAGAGCTCACCTCCTCCAGGAGGCCTTCCCAGACTGAGCCCCTTCCTTCCTCTCCCCCTCGTCCCCCTCTCTATCCCCCCATCTTACCTCCTTCCCTTCCCCACAGCACCTGTATATATGTATATATGTTTGTACGTATTTATTACTCTATTTATTTATTTATTTATTTTACTTGTACATATCTATTCTATTTATTTTATTTTGTTAGTAGGTTTGGTTTTGTTCTCTGTCTCCCCCTTTTAGACTGTGAGCCCACTGTTGGGTAGGGACTGTCTCTATATGTTGCCAATTTGTACTTCCCAAGCGCTTAGTACAGTGCTCTGCACATAGTAAGCGCTCAATAAATATGATTGATTGATTGATTGATTGTTAACATAGGTTTGCTTTCTCAAGAATTCAATGTGGGTTTCTGAGTAGGAGATAGGTAGCCTAATTCAGACACATTTAAAATTGGCAGAAAAGCAGTGTGGCATAGTGGAAAGGGCATGGGCTTGGGAGTCATTTCAATCTGTCAGTTAATCAGTGGTATTTACTATGTGCTTACTGATTGTAGAGTACTGTACTAAGTTCATTATTGAGCGCTTACTGTGTGCAGAGCACTGTACTAAACGCTTGGGAATTACAAGTTGGCAACAATGGCTCACAATGGGCTCACAGTCTAGAAGGGGGAGACAGACAACAAAACAAAACATGTGGACAGGTGTCAAGTCATCAGAATAAATAGAAATAAAACTAGATGTACATCATTAACAAAATAAGTAGAATAGTAAATATGTACAAGTTAAATAAATAGAGTAATAAATCTGTACAAACATATATACAGGTGCTGTGGGGAGGGGAAGGAGGGAGGGCGGGGGGGATCGGAAGGGGGAGAGGAAAGAGGGGGCTCAGTGCTGGGAAGGCCTCTTGGAGGAGGTGAGCTCTCAGTAGGGCTTTGAAGGGAGGAAGAGAGCTAGCTTGGAGGATGTGCGGAGGGAGCGTACAATACGACAAAATCGATAGACATGATCCTTGCCCACATGGACCTTACAGTCCACACGAGAGGTGGAATTTTCAAATATATTAGGGATAGGGTAAAAAATGGAGTATAAGAACGTTTATATTAGGATTGTGGGGCTTAGGTGAGGATTAAATCATTTAAGGGATACACAACTAAATTCATAGTCAAGACAGAGGGGAGAGCAGATAGAGGAGAACATTCAATTTTATTGGGGTTTGGAAGGAGGGGAAAGTGGTGGACTGTTAGATATAAAGGGTTAGAGGCGAGTGTTGTGTTCTGGGCCCAAGGAAGAGGGTGGACAAGGGGTCAGCAGTGAGATAGTTGAGACTGAGGTACAGAGATTCTGATGTCTCTATTTATTAACTCAATTTATTTATTTATTTTACTTGTACATTTCTATCCTACTTATTTTATTTTGTTGGTATGTTTGGTTCTGTTCTCTGTCTCCCCCTTTTAGACTGTGAGCCCACTGTTGGGTAGGGACTGTCTCTATGTGTTGCCAATTTGTACTTCCCAAGCGCTTAGTACAGTGCTCTGCACATAGTAAGCGCTCAATAAATGCGATTGATTGATTGATTGATTGATTGATGACTTGACACCTGACCACATGTTTTGTTTTGTTCTCTGTCTCCCCCTTCTAGACTGTGAGCCCGTTGTCGGGTAGGGATCGTCTCTATATGTTGCCAACTTGTACTTCCCAAGTGCTTAGTACAGTGCTCTGCACACAGTAAGCGCTCAATAAATATGATTGAATGAATGAACGAAAGAGATTAGGTAGCTATTAGAGGAACAGACTGTAGAGCTCAGGTTGCAGTAGGAGATCAGCCAGGTTGGCTAGGAGACGGAGAGTCGTTTGAGTGCCTTCTATAGAAAGCTTTCCTGCAGAAATCCTTCAGAAAGAAATGGAAAGAAGATTATGGAAGTCCTGTTCCCCGTGGCATCAGTCCATCAATGGTATTCACTAAGGGCTTACTGTGTGCGGAGCATTAATAATAATAATAATAATAATAATGGCATTTATTAAGCGCTTACTATGTGCAAAGCACTGTTCTAAGCACTGGGAAGGTTACAAGGTGAACAGGTTGCCCCACGGGGGGCTCGCAGTCTTAATCCCCATTTTACAGATGAGGTAACTGAGGCACAGAGAAGTTAAGCGACTTGCCCAAAGTCACACAGCTGACAATTGGCGGAGCCGGGATTTGAACCCATGACCTCTGACTCCTAAGCCCGGGCTCTTTTCCACTGAGCCACGCTCCTCCTTCGTGGCTCAGTTGTTTTAAAGATTTTAAAGGTTTCAAAGCATTGTTTTAAAGGTGTTAGAGAAGGAGTGTGGCTCAGTGGAAAGAGCACAGGCTTTGGAGTCAGAGGTCGTGGGTTCAAATCCCTGCTCTGCCAAGTGTCAGCTGTGTGACCTTGGGCAAGTCACTTAACTTCTCTGGGCCACAGTTACCTCACCTGCAAAATGGGGATTAAGATTGTGAGCCCCGCGTGGGACAACCTGATCACCTTGTAACCTCCCCAGCACTTAGAACAGTGCTTTGCACATAGTAAGCGCTTAATAAATGCCATCATTATTATTATTATTATTTTATTAAGGGTTTGGGAGAGTGGAAAGCAGGCCCCGTCCTGGTTTTTCAGCATGGAAACAATAACAACACCCTCATCTTGTCTGTGGGAAGGAGGTGGTTACACAGGGATTCGTCTTCCATTCCCCCCACTGTATCACAGGTGGGAAAAATCCGTTGGCATCTCTTGTTCATGGTCTCCTTGAAATTCAGGGGTGAAGGGGTGAAACTGTAGTTTCAGTCTTACAGACTGGTTTTGCGCAGGGCTGCGTGGGGTAAGTAAATCCCTGCTCCTTTCCCCTCTACTCTTTCTCTCACTCACTCCTCCCTTATCCTTTTGGGCTGCTCTGTCATAAACAGGTCCCCTTTAAATAATAAAATTATAAAGTGCTTTTTTTATATTGAGCACCATATAAACATTTGGGAGAGTTCCAAAGAGTTGGAAGATATCATTGCTACCCTCAAGGAGCTGATCGTCTAGTGGGGGAAGACAGACACTTAAAATAAGTGGCAGATGCAGTGGGGCTCAGTGGAAAGAGCCCGGGCTTTGGAGTCAGAGGTCATGGGTTCAAATCCTGGCTCCATCACTTGTCAGCTGTGTGACTTTGGGCAAGTCACTTAACTTCTCTGGACCTCAGTTACCTCATCTGTAAAATGGGGATTGACGGTGAGCCCCCCCGTGGGACAATCTCATCACCATGTAACCTCCCCAATGCTTAGAACAGTGCTTTGCACATAGTAAGTGCTTAATAAATGCCATTATTGTTATTATTATTATTATTATTTGATGGAGGAAGTAGTTGGAGATGTGCATCTAAGAACCAGACGAGAAGCAGCATGGATAGAGCACAGGCCTGGGAATCAGAAGGACCTGGGTTCTAATGCCAACTCTGCCACTTATTGGCTGTGTGACCTAGGACAAGTCACTTCACTTCTCTGTGCCTCAGCTATCTCACCTGTAAAATGGGGATTAAGATTGTGAGCCCCAGAGGGGACAGGGACTATGTCCAAACTGATTATCTTAGATCTGCACCAGTGCTTAGAACAGTTCTGGGCACATAGTAAATGCTTAACAAACACCATAAAAAAGGCCGAGGAAGCAATTGTAAAGGAGACACAGGAGAGCCATAGAGGTGGCTGGGGGAATACGGGAGTGGAGAGGTTACTTGGGAAAGGCTCAGTGGAAAGAGCCTGGGCTTGGGATTCGGAGGTCATGGGTTCGAATTCCGGCTCCGCCACATGTCTGCTGTGTGACCTTGGGCAAGTCACTTAACTTCTCTGAGCCTCAGTCACCTAATCTGTAAAATGAACCCCATGTGGGACAACCTGATGACCTTGTATCCCCCAGCACTTAGAACAGTGCTTTGCACATAGTAAGTGCTTAATAAATGCTGTCATTATTAGGGAAGCAGTGTGGCTCAATAGAAGGAGCCCAGGCTTGGGAGTCAGAGTTCATGGGTTTGAATCCCGGCTCTACCAACTGTCAGCTGTGTGACTTTGGGTAAGTCACTTAACTTCTCTTTGCCTCAGTTACCTCATCTGTAAAATGGGGATGAAGAGTGTGAGAAGCACAGAGAAGCAGCATGGCTCAATGGAAAGAGCACGGGCTTTGGAGTCAGAGGTCATGGGTTCTAATCCCGGCTCCGCCACTTGTCAGATGTGGGACTTTGGGCTAGTCACTTAACTTCTCTGGGCTGCAGTTACCTCATCATCATCAATCGTATTTATTGAGTGCTTACTATGTGCAGAGCACTGTACTAAGCGCTTGGGAAGTACAAATTGGCAACATATAGAGACAGTCCCTACCCAACAGTGGGCTTACAGTCTAAAAGGGGGAGACAGAGAACAAAACCAAACATACTAACAAAATAAAATAGGATAGATATGTACAAGTAAAATAAATAGAGTAATAAATATGTACAACCGGGGGCTCCGTGCCCCGTGGATTCGCGGAGAGTTGGTTGCGGGCGGTGGGTTTCTGCAGCGTAAGGCCCCAGCGCTCCCAGCCTCTTGGTCACATGAGAAGCAGCGTGTCTTAGTGGGAAGAGCACGGGCCTAAGAGTCGGAGGACCTGGGTTCTAATCCTGGGTCTGCCACATGTCCGCTGCGTGACTTCGGGCAGGTCACTTGGCTTCTCTGGACCTCAGTTACCTCACCTGTAAAACGGTCCCAGACTGAGCCCCTTCCTTCCTCTCCATCCCCCCATATTACCTCCTTCCCTTCCCCACAGCACCTGTATATATGGTTGTACATATTTATTACTCTATGTATTTAACCTGTACGTATCTATTCTATTTATTTTATTTTGTCAGTATGTTTGGTTTTGTTCTCTGTCTCCCCCTTTTAGACTGTGAGCCCACTGTTGGGTAGGGACTGTCTCTATATGTTGCCAATTTGTCCTTCCCAAGCGCTTAGTACAGTGCTCTGCACATAGTAAGCGCTCAATAAATACAATTGATGATGATGATATACATATATACAGGTGCTGTGGGGAAGGGAAGGAGGTAAGATGGGGGGGATGGAGAGGGGGACGAGGGGGAGAGGAAAGAAGGGGCTCAGTCTGGGAAGGCCTCCTGGAGGAGGGCCTCATCTGTAAAATGGGGATGAAGACTGTGAGCCCCTGGTGGGACAACCTGATCGCCTTGTAACCTCCCTAGTGCTTAAAACAGTGCTTTGTACATGGTAAGCGATTAATAAATGTCATTATTATTATTATTTTGCAGTCTCAGAAGGGTTTGAAGATGAGGTACAGTAGGATTTCTGAGTTGTAATGAGGGGGGTGCCGATTCCAGGATTGGGGGGGCGGGGATGGTGGAGGGGAGCAATGGGTCACCCACAGGAGAGGCAAGGATGAGGCAACACAATAAGCTTGAAAGGAAGAAAGGCTGTGAGCTCCATAACTAGAAGCAGAAAGGAGCCACTGAAGCTGTGGCAACAGAGAGGATTCACTGATTGTTTCCTAGGTGCAGGACACTGTACTAAGTCCTTGGGAAAGAACTGCCAGAATATATGGGGTTTTTTTCCCCTCTGCATTTTGCCTAGATTGTTGCTAGGAAATGACAGAATGTTATTCCGACAGTGCATTTCCTTAGTGAACTGCATCTTCCCCTTACACTGTGGACCACCCCCTTCTCCTCAACACGTTATCTGACCTTGGCTTCACAGACTCCGTCCTCTCCTGGTTTTCCTCTTATCTCTCCGGTCGTTCTTTCTCAGTCTCTTTTGCAGGCTCCTCCTCCCCCTCCCATCCTCTTACTGTGGGGGTTCCCCAAGGTTCAGTGCTTGGTCCCCTTCTGTTCTCAATATACACTCACTCCCTTGGTGACCTCATTCGCTCCCATGGCTTCAACTATCATCTCTACGCTGATGACACCCAGATCTACATCTCTGCCCCTGCTCTCTCCCCCTCCCTCCAGGCTCGCATCTCCTCCTGCCTTCAGGACATCTCCATCTGGATGTCCGCCTGCCACCTAAAGCTCAACATGTCGAAGACTGAGCTCCTTGTCTTCCCTCCCAAACCTTGTCCTCTCCCTGACTTTCCCATCTCTGTTGACGGCACTACCATCCTTCCCGTCTCACAAGCCCGCAACCTTGGTGTCATCCTCGACTCCGCTCTCTCATTCACCCATCACATCCAAGCCGTCACCAAAACCTGCCGGTCTCAGCTCCGCAACATTGCCAAGATCCGCCCTTTCCTCTCCATCCAAACCGCTACCCTGCTAATTCAAGCTCTCATCCTATCCCGTCTGGACTACTGCACTAGCCTTCTCTCTGATCTCCCATCCTCGTGTCTCTCTCCACTTCAATCCATACTTCATGCTGCTGCCCGGATTATCTTTGTCCAGAAACGCTCTGGACATATTACTCCCCTCCTCAAAAACCTCCAATGGCTACCGATCAATCTGCGCATCAAGCAGAAACTCCTCACCCTGGGCTTCAAGGCTGTCCATCACCTCGCCCCCTCCTACCTCACCTCCTTTCTCTCCTTCTACTGCCCAGCCCACACCCTCCGCTCCTCCACCACTAATCTCCTCACTGTACCTCGCTCTCGCCTGTCCCGCCATCGACCCCCGGCCCACGTCATCCCCCGGGCCTGGAATGCCCTCCCTCTGCCCATCCACCAAGCTAGCTCTCTTCCTCCCTTCAAGGCCCTGCTGAGAGCTCACCTCCTCCAGGAGGCCTTCCCAGACTGAGCCCCTTCTTTCCTCTCCCCCTCGTCCCCCTCTCCATCCCCCCGTCTTACCTCCTTCCCTTCCCCACAGCACCTGTATATATGTATATATGGTTGTACATATTTATTACTCTATTTATTTATTTATTTATTTTACTTGTACATTTCTATCCTACTTATTTTATTTTGTTGGTATGTTTGGTTCTGTTCTCTGTCTCCCCCTTTTAGACTGTGAGCCCACTGTTGGGTAGGGACTGTCTCTATGTGATGCCAATCTGTACTTCCCAAGCGCTTAGTACAGTGCTCTGCACATAGTAAGCGCTCAATAAATACGATTGATTGATTGATTGATTGATTCCCCCAAATGGCAGTTTAGTAGCTATTTAACCACTGGAAGAATTTTTTCAAGTGTTCAGTCATAAATAGGAAAAGCATCAATGTGACAATTTTTCAAGAAGAATACTTTCAAAGGGACAGGGACACTCTACCATTTTGGGACAAAATTAATAGTAATAATAATAATTGTGGTATTTGTTAAGCACTTCTTATGTGCCAAGCAATGTACTAAGCGCTGGGGTGGATACGACCAAATCAGATTAGCCCAAAGTGATAATAATGAGAAGGCGTAACTCCTCCAGGAGGCCTTCTCAGCTTATGCCCCACTTTTCTTCATCTCCCAAACTTGCTCTACTTTGCTCTTCTCCTCTCCCAGCCCCGCAGGACTTATGTCCTTAGCTGCCATTTTATTTGTTTGTACTGATGTCTGTTTCTCCACCTCTAGACTGTAAGCGCGTTTTGGGCAGGGAATGTCACTGTTTATTGTTGTATTGTACTTTCCCAAGCAGTTAGTAACATGATTTGCTCAAATTAAGCAAATATGATTGAATTAAGCCATTCCCTCTCCCAACTTCACAGCACTTATGTACACACCTGAAATTCATTTATTTCTATTAATGTCTTTCTCTCCCTTTAAGCTATAAGCTTGTTGTGGGCAGGGAATGTCCCTGTTTATTGTTGAATTGTACTCTACCAATTGCTTAGTACAGTCTCTATTGTTGCTGAATTGTACTTTCCAAGCACTTAGTACGGTGCTCTGCACACAGCAAGCACTCAATAAATAAGATTGAATGAATGAAAGAATGAATACAATGCTCCCCGCACAGTAAATACGACTGAATGAAAGAATGAATGAACGGTTTCTCGCAGTACCCTAATTTTCTTGTATTTTTAAGTTTTAATGCTGCATTTCTGATATCAGATTAATTGAACAACCAAGATACAGGATGCTGATTCTGTAACTGGTGGAGAATACCGATAGCGAGCTACACAATAAGAGTAACTGTTGACTCATTACTGTTAAAGCTCAAGATGCATTACAGAAGAAATCCAATGAAGCTTCATTAGTTCCATAAAATACTATATTTCATTTCTGTCTTTACAAAAAGAATCAGAATGGAAAATCTGAGTGGGACAAGGCCGGGACAAGGTGAGATGCTGACCGCCAGCCAGCCGGTGGTCATGACTGGTGGCCATGAGCTGACTGTGGAAAGCTTCACTCGGCTGTCCGCTGGGGAGGGAAACTAGCTGTTCCTTCGTCTGCTCAGACCTCTTCTGGACATTGCCCTGCCTGAATACACAGTGGATAATCTAGCATTCATTCATTCAATCGTATTTATTGAGTGCTTACTGTGTGCAGAGCACGGTACTAGTCGCTTGGGAAGTACAAACCGGTAATATACAGAGATGGTCCCTACCCGACAATGGGTCTATAGCATAAGAAAACCAATCTGCCATAGTGGTGAGGATGGCTCAATCAATCAGCCAATCAATTGTATTTATTGAGCGCTTACTGTGTGCAGAGCACTGTACGAAGTGCTTGGGAAGTACAAGTTGGCAACATATAGAGACAGTCCCTACCCAACAGCGGGCTCACAGTCTAAAAGGGGGAGACAGAGAACAAAACCAAACATACTAACAAAATAAAAGAAATAGAATAGATATGTACAAGTAAAATAAATAGAGTAATAAATATGTACAAACATATATACATATATACAGGTGCTGTGGGGAAGGGAAGGAGGTAAGATGGGGGGATGGAGGGGGGACGAGGGGGAGAGGAAGGAAGGGGCTCAGTCTGGGAAGGCCTCCTGGAGGAGGTGAGCTCTCAGTAGAGCCTTGAAGGGAGGAAGAGAGCTAGCTTGGCGGATGGGCAGAGGGAGGGCATTCCAGGCCAGGGGGATGATGTGAGCCGGGGGTCGATGGCGGGACAGGAAAGAACGAGGTACGGTGAGGAGAATAGCGGCAGAGGAGCGGAGGGTGCGGGCTGTAGAAGGAGAGAAGGGAGGTGAGGTAGGAGGGGGCGAGGTGATGGACAGCCTTGAAGCCGAGGGTGAGGAGTTTCTGCCTGATGCGCAGATTGATTGGTAGCCCTACCAAAAAGTAGCTCCTACTTTCTATCCTAATCGTCCTCGAGCTCTCAGCTGGCTTTATAAGGGTAGCATTTATTAAGCATTTACTGTGTGCAAAGCACTGTTCTAAGCGCTGGGGAGTTTACAAGGTGATCAGGTTGTCCCACAGGGGACTCACAGTCTTCATCCCCATTTTACAGATGTGGTAACTGAGGCCCAGAGAAGTTAAGTGACTTGCCCAAGGTCACACAGCTGACAAGTGGAAGAGCTGGGATTTGAACCCATGACCTCTGACTCCAAGGCCCGGGCTCTTTCCCCTTAGCCACGCTGATTCTGGCTTTGACACTGTGGACCATGCCCTTCTCCTCGATACGTTATCTTGCCTTGGCTTCACTAACTCTGTCCTCTCCTAGTTCTCCTCTTATCTTTCTGGCAGTTCATTTTCAATCTCCTTCACGGGCTCTTCCTTTCCCTCCCATCCCCTAACTGTAGGGGTCCCTTAAGGTTCAGTTCTTGGTCCCCCCCTTCTAGTCTCCATCTACATTCACTCCCTTGGAGAACTCATTCACTCCTATGGCTTCACCTATTACCTCTATGTGGATGATACCCAAATCTACACCTCCACTCCTTCTCTCTCTTTCTCCTTCCAGGCTCACATCTCCTCCTGCCTTCAGAACCTCTCTACTTGAATGTCCTCCTGCCACCTCACTTTCAACATACCCAAAACGGAGCTCTTTATCTTCCCTCCTAAATGCTGTTCTCTCCCAAACTTTCCGATCACTGTAGATGGAACAACCATCCTTCCCGTATCACAGATCCAGTAACCTTGATGTCATCTTTGACTCCGCTGTCTCATTCAAATCACATATCCAGTCCGTCACGAAATCCTGTTAGTCTCACCTTCACAACATCACCAAGATCTGCCCTTTCCTCTCCATCCAAACTGCTACCACGTGAGTACAATCACTGCTCTTATCCTGCCTATATTACTTCATCAGCCTCCTTTCTGACCTCCCAATCTCCTGCCTCTCCCAACTCCAGTCCCCATTTCAATCCTCTGCCCCCATTTTCTTTCTAAAGAAACGTTCAGGACATGTCCCCCACCTCCTCAAAAGTCTCCAGTGGTTGCCTATCCAACTTCATATCAAACAAAAACTCCCCACTATTGGCTTTAAAGCTTTCCATCACCTTACCCCCTCCTACCTCACCTCCCTTCTCTCCTTATCTCCTTCTACATCCCAGTCGGCACACTCTGCTCCTCTGGTGCTAACCTTCTCACTGTGCCTCCATCGTGCCTGTTTCACCGCAGACCCCTGGCCCATGTCCTACCTCTGGCCTGGAATGCCCTCCCTCCTCACATCCGCCAGACAATCACCATCTCCCCCTTCAAAGCCCTACTGAAGGCTCATCTCCTCCAAAGGCCTTCCAATACTGAGCCCCACTTTTCCTCAGCTCCCACTCCCTTCTTTGTCTTCCTGACTCTCTCTCTTTGCCCTTAGTGCTCAATAAACATGAATGAATGAATATTTTCAGAGAACCTGGATTTTACTCCCACTTCTGCCACTTGTCTGCTGTGTGACCTTGCGCAAGTTGCTTATCTTCTCTGTCTCAGTCTCTTTATCTGTAAAATGTGTGAGTCCTACGTGGAACAGGGGCATATACGACCTGATTATCCTGCATCTACCCCACCACATAATACAGTGCCTGGCACATAGTAACCACTTAACAATACCACAATTTTCAATCTTATTATTATTATTATTCACACATCAACATTCCTTCATTCATTTAAAAAGATCCCCTTGTGTGGGAGTTGCTGAGTGCCTTTTCTTTCGCACCCATGTGCAATTAAAAAGGAACTGAAGATTAAGCTGCTATTGCTCTGAACATTCCCTGAAACCACTCTGACCTATGTCCCTAAAATCCCTTCCTTCTAATCACTCCATCCCTATCCTTCTTTCCCATTGCTGTCCCTCATCTCCCTCCTCTCTGTGTCAGCTCACATCAACTCACTCCCATCCAACCCCACCCCCACCCCACCCATCCCACTCACCAGCCTCAACTTGTGGCCCCACCACCCCTGGCTAGGATGGGAAAGTTTCCCTTCATCCTTGACCAATTCCTGTTGCTGCCACTGGTCCTCCTAGCCATCGATGAAATCTGGTTTTCTCAGATGAAACTCTCACCCATCATTCTATTCTGAGGGGGTCCTCATTTTCTCCCACTATCCTATGCTCACTGAGAAAGGGGAGGAATTGGCTACCATTTGCCTCCCAAAGCTGCATTGGCCCCACCTCTCTCCCAGCCTTTTCTTTCTGCTTCCTTTGAAGCCCACCTCTACTACCCACTCTAATTAATTGTCATGGTCACCTGATGTCCCCAGGTCTCAACTTCAACTTTCTGAACCACATTGAGCTCTTTTTCACATTAGTTCTCTCTTTCTCCTTCCCTAGGCTTCAGTGCTTGTTGTGGGCAGGGAATATGATTGCTTATAGTTATACTGCACTTCTTAGTAGTTAGTGAACAACGGTCCAAATCACTTAATCGAGTCACCTATACCCCCTGCCTCCACTTCCTCTCCTTTAATTGATTCTTTCCTTGATCCCCTCCGGCCTGGCTTCTGCCCCCTTCAACCTAGAGAATCTGCTTTCTCTAAGTACACCAATGATTTCCTTTCTGTCAAATTCAATGGCCTCAACTCCATCCATATCCTCCTTCACCTCTCTGCTGCCTGAGGCATTGTGGACGATCCTGTTCTCCTTGAAATATCATCTGTAAAAAGTGGGAAAACCTTATCACCTTGTATCCCCCCAGCGCTTAGAACAGTGCTTCACACATAATAAGTGCTTAACAAATGCCATTATTATTATCATCATTATTAAATGTTATTAAATGTGCAGATCCGTTCAAGGCTAATTCTGGGTCTTTTTCTATTTTCCATCTACACCCATTCCCTTTTATAACTCATTTGCTCCCATGGCTTCAACTACCATCTCTACATAAGGCCTGAAGTGTGCTAATTGGGTTATCAGCGAGATAAGATAAGCGGGAGGAAGGTGATTGTCTAAAAGATGATAGTAAGGAGTTTCTATTTGATGCAGAGGTGGGTGGGCAACCATTACTTATGTACAGAATCTTCTGTTCACAGGCTTCCCTTATCCGTAATTTAGTTAAATATCAATCTCCCTAACTAGACTGTAAGCTCTTGGAAGCAAGCAAGGCATTGTTTCTACCAATTACTATTACCAGTTACTGATTGAGTGATTGGGAGACAGGTACCAAAATTAACTAATAGGGTTATCTTAATAAATTCCTACTTTTCATACATACTATCTCTAGCACTTCAGATTTATTCTTACCTACCTTCAGCATCTATGTGTAAAACTGTAAATAAGTGCTAGAGGTGGAAATGGGAAAGACTTTGTCACTTGGTTTGAAGCAGAAGGCTGGTTCAGATGTGGCTCAGTGGAAAAGAGCCCGGCTTTGGAGTCGGAGATCATGGGTTCAAATCCCGGCTCTGCCAGTTGTCAGCTGTGTGACTTTGGGCAAGTCACTTAACTTCTCTGTGCCTCAGTTTCCTCATCTGTAAAATGGGGATGAAGACTGTGAGCCCCCCGTGGGACAACCTGATCACCTTGTAACCTCCCCAGCGCTTAGAATAGTGCCTTGCACATAGTAAGTGCTTAATAAATGTCATCATCACTGTTTTTAGACTGTGAGCCCACTGTTGGGTAGGGACTGTCTCTATATGTTGCCAATTTGTACTTCCCAAGCACTTAGTACTGTGCTCTGCACATAGTAAGCGCTCAATAAATACGATTGATGATTATGATCTCTAGAGATTCCTACTGGAGGTACTTGTAGAGGAAGGCTGACTTTGAGAGAAAGAGATTTGGATAAAATATCTCAAGCATTCAATCCATTGATAGTATTTATTGAGCACTTACTATTGGGCACAGAGAAGCAGCATGGCTCAGTGGAGAGAGCATGGGCTTGGGAGTCAGAGGTCATGGGTTCAAATTCTGGCTCCGCCAATTGTCAGCTGTGTGACCTTGGGAAAGCCACTTCACTTCTCTGTGCCTCAGTTATTTCATTGGTAAAATGGGGATTAAGACTGTTAACTCCACATGGGACAACTTGATCACCTTGTATCCTCCCCAGCACTTAGAACAGTGCTTTGCATGTAGTAAGCACTTAACAAGTGCCATTATTATTATTATTCTTACTAATACTAATATTACTGCTTATGGTATTTGTTAAATGCTATGTGCCAGAAACTGTACTAAGCCCTGTGGTGCTTAAAAGCAAATTGGGTTGGACACAGTCCCTGTCTCACGTGGGGGCTCACAATCTCAATCCCCATTTTACCAATGAAATAACTGAGGCACAGAGAAGTGAAGTGGCTTTCCCAAGGTCACACAGCAGACAGTGTCTGGAGCTGGGATTAGAACCCATGGCCTTCTGACTCCCAGGCACGTGCTCTATCCACTATACCATGCTGCTTCTCTGCACTTACCGTGTGCAGAACACTGTACTAAGCTTTTGGGAAGATACTACTACTAATAATGATGGCATTTATTAAGTGCTTACTATGTGCAAATGAATCAATCATATTTATTGAGCACTTACTCTGTGCAGAGCACTGTACTAAACGCTTGGGAAGTACAAGTTGGCAACATATAGAGACCGTCCCTACTCAACAGTGGGCTCACAGTCTAGAAGGGGGAGACAGAATAAAACCAAACATATTAACAAAAAAAATTAAATAGAATAGATATGTACAAGTAAAATAAATGGAGTAATAAATATGTACTAACATATATACATATATACAGGTGCTGTGGGGAAGGGAAGGAGGTAAGATGGGGGGATGGAGAGGGGGAGGAGGGGGAGAGGAAGGAGGGGGCTCAGTCTGGGAAGGCCTCCTGGAGGAGGTGAGCTCTCAGTAGGGCCTTGAAGGGAGGAAGAGAGATAGCTTGGCAGATGGGCGGAGGGATTGGGGGCATTCCAGGCCCGGGTGAGGACGTGGGCCGGGGGTCGACAGTGAGACAGGCGAGAACGAGGCATGGTGAGGAGATTAGCAGCAGAGGAGCGGAGGGTGCAGGCTGGGCTGGAGAAGGAGAGAAGGGAAGTGAGGTAGGAGGGGCCGAAGTGATGGAGAGCCTTGAAGCCGAGGGTGAGGAGTTTCTACCTGATGCGTAGGTTGATTGGTAGCCACTGGAGATTTATGAGGAGAGGAGTAACATGTCCAGAGCGTTTCTGGACAAAGACAATCCGGGCAGCGGCATGAAGTATGGATTAAAGTGGGGAGAGACAAGAGGATGGGAGATCAGAGAGGAGGCTGATACAGTAGTCCAGACAGGATAGGATGAGAGCTTGAATGGGAAGGGTAGCGGTTTGGATGGAGAGGAAAGGGCGGAACTTGGCAATTTTGTGGAGCTGAGACTGGCTGGTTTTGGTGAAGGCTTGGATGTGAGGGGTGAACGAGAGAGCGGAGTCAAGGATGACACCAAGGTTGCAGGCCTGTGAGATGGGAAGGATGGTAGTGCCATGGTGGAACAGCGCTTTGCACATAGTAAGCGCTTAATAAATGCCATCATTATTATTAGTGCCATCAACAGTGATGGGAAAGTCAGGGAGAGGGCAGGGTTTGGGAGGGAAGACAAGGAGTTCAGTCTTGGACGTGTTGAGTTTTAGGTGACGGGCAGACATCCAGATGGAGAAGTCCTGAAGGCAGGAGGAGATGCGAGCCTGGAGGGACGGGGAGAGAGCAGGGGCAGAGATGTAGATTTGGGTGTCATCAGTGTAGAGATGATAGTTGAAGCCGTGGGAGTGAATGAGGTCACCAAAGAGTGAGTGTAGATCGAGAACAGAAGGGGACCGAGAAATGAACCTTGAGGAACTCCCACAGTAAGGGGATGGGAGGAGGAGGAGGAGCCTGCAAAACAGACTGAGAATGAACGACCGGAGAGATAAGAGGAGATCCAGTGCAAAGCACTGTTCTAAGCACTGGGGAAGTTACAAGGTGATCAGGTTGTCCTATGGGAGGCTCACAGTCTTAATCCCCATTTTACAGATGAGGTACTGAGGCCCAGAGAAGTGAAGTGACTTGCCCCAAGTCACACAGCTGGCAATTGGCGGAGCCGGGGTTTGAACCCATGACCTCTGACTCCAAAGCCTGATAGAAATGATCCCTGGTCACAAGAAGCTTATGCTCTACAAAAACAGACATTAAAATAAATTGTCTTGTCTTATGCTGTCGAGTTGTCTCCAACCCATAGAGACACCACGGACACATCTCTCCCAGAATGTCCTGCTCTCCATCTGCAATCGTTATGGTAGTGGATTCATAGAATTTTCTTGGTAATAATACAGAAATGATTTACTACTGTCACCTTGCACTCAGTAAAGCTGAGCATCTGCCCCCGACTCTCTCCTGTGCCTTTGCTGCCCAGCACGGGTGAGTTTTGATTTGTAGCAGATGGCCTTCCCCTCGCTAGCCATTGACCAAGCTAGGAATGGAATGGTTAGGCCTCTGCTTGACTCTCCCTCCCTTAGCCAAGACTGGTAGGGTACTGGAAACTCTTCAGGTGCGACCCCGAGAGGGGAAAATAAATTACCTCTAGGGAAAACAGTAGACTACAGGGATATGCAAGTCAAGTTCTGTGGGGCTGATGTGAGATTCAAGAGCTTAAGGGGTACACAGCCAACTGCATAATCAATGCAGAGGGGAGGATAGCTAGAGGAAAGGAAGGCTTTGTCAGGGAAGATCTCTCGGAGGAGATGCAATTTGGGGAGGGTTTTGAAGGTGGGGAAAAGGGTGGACTCTTGATTATGAAGGAAAAAATAGTCCCAAGTCAGTGGGTCTATGTCTCAAGGAGCCTAGATCAGCATGGTAGCGGTTTGGATGGAGAGGAAAGGATGGAGAGGATTCTAGAGATACTGTATAGGAAGAACCAACAGGTTTGGGTGACAGATGGAATATTAGAAAACTAGACTGTGAGCCCACTGTTGGGTAGGGACCATCTCTATATGTTGCCAACTTGTACTTCCCGAGCACTTAGTACAGTGCTCTGCACACAGTAAGCTCTCAATAAATACGATTGAGTGAATGAATATTACATTTGAAAGGGGGAGTCCAATACACTGCCCAGGCCGTGGTCTCGTGAGACAGAGGGGTTGATGGTGCTGTCTATGTGATGGAAAAGTTAGGAGGGGAAAGTCAGATTTGGGTGGGAAGATGGGGAGTTCTCTATTGGACATTTCAAATTTGAGGCAACTCTTGAAGCCCCAAGTAGAGATATTGTGAAGCCAGAACAAGATGTGAGACTGCAGATGAGAGAGGTCAGGGCTAGAGAAGTAGATTTGGGAATCAACCACGTACAGATGATCTCAACACCAAGATATATTACTAAGGAACTTCCTTTCTAGGTCTTTCCTTTTTATCCATCTGGGAGACCGAAGAGAAAGGATCGGGTCCCCAAGAGTTTACTAAACTCTGAAAGCCGAAGAAGGTTAGCACCATTGGCACTGATGATTCATACGTAACCTTAGTGCTTTGCTTTCTTGCCACATGCCAGCTTGACTAACCTAAGGGTGCCCAAAATTACCATTGATCAATAGTTTGAAATTGCACCACTTGAACCTTGACCTTTAATTCTGCTGTGTTGTAGTCTACGTTCTAACGTCAGCCTTTGCGGAATTATTCATTCTGGCAGCAGACCAACAAGACGGGTACACCGGCAGAATGTTAACTGGCCATTTTTTGGCTTAGCAAAAAACAAACCCAAACAAATGAAACAGATTGTATTCGAATTATAGTGGATAGATGGAGTCTGTTGCCAAGTAGGATGGGATGGAGCAAAATAGGATAAATCTGGAATGCAATAATAATAATAATAATGGTATTTGTTAAGCGCTTACTATGTGTAAAGCCACTGTTCTAAGTGATGGGGGAATACAAGGTAATCAAGGTTGTCTCACGTGGGGCTCACAATCTTAATCCCCATTTTACACATGAGGGAACTGAGGCCCAGAGAAGTTAAGAGACTTGCCCAAAGTCACATAGCTGGGAAGTGGCCGAGCCAGGATTAGAACCCATAACCTCTGACTCCCAAGCCCGGGCTCTTTCCACTGAGCCACGCTTATAGTTAGCGGACATGAACTCAGCCTTCAAAGATCTTAAATTCTAGTTAAGGATCTGACTAACTAGAATCTAAAGAGAGAAGCAGTGTGGCTCAGTGGAAAGAGCATGGGCTTTGGAGCCAGAGGTCATAGGTTCAAATCCAGGCTCCGCCAATGGCCAGCTGTGTCACTTTGGGCAAGTCACTTCACTTCTCTGTGTCTCAGTTACCTCATCTGTAAAATGGGGATTAAGACTGTGAGCCCCCTGTGGGACAAGCTGATCACCTTGTAACCTCCCCAGAGCTTAGAACAGCGCTTTGCACATAGTAAACGCTTAATAAATACCATCATCATTATTATTATAGGTTACATAAAGATTATTCAAATTAATTACATCCACATTTCCTCCCTTCCTTAATAATAGCAATGATTACAGTATTCGTTAAGCGCTTACTACATGCCAAGCACTGTTCTAAGTGCTGACAGGAGGAATATATCTGTTCTTTGCCATTTTCCAGATGGCTCCTGGGAGCTTGATCACATGAAATCGCTGAGGTCTGCAAACTGATTTTCTTCATAAGGAACGGAAGGAGTTTTGAAATAGAGTTCTGATCTTCATCTTCTTTTGTAGATTCTCTAGCAGTGTTTTTCTCTGCCTCCTTTCTAACAGGCTTTTATGGAATCATAAAATCATAACGCTTACACTAGAGGTCGTGGTCTAGTCCCTTCCCCCAGGCAGATTTCAACTAAACCATTCCAGACAGACGCGCACTTATTCTGTTCCTAAAGATCTCTAGGGAAGGAAATTATAAACTATTTTTGATGGTCCATTCCAATCCCGAAATATCCCGTTACTGCGAAAAAGGTCTTCCTTACGCCTCATCTAAATTCCTCCTCCTGCAATTTATGCCCATGCCCTGCTGTTATGTCCTCTTCTATTTGTCCTTGTGCCGTTTCTTTATGATTCTACTCTTACAGAATTGACATTTCTTTGCAAGATTTCCCCTTTGAGTTTTTGGGCAATAACAGACGAAATGAAATTTGAAATCTGTTTCTGGGAGCGATTTAGTGTGAGGAAGCTTCAGCATGACTCACAAGAGATGTGGAGTCAAGTTTGCTTCAGGGTCTGAGTGATGCCTCCTCCAACAGCTTGTCCGAGGAAATGGGCTTCTGTCTAGATGAGGATTGCCTAGCTTTCCCCCTCAAACTGCAAACAGACTGGAAGAAAGGAAAGGAAACAATTTCGTTTCCACATGTGGATTGAATTTTTCACTCGAGAACTCTGTGGAAGCAATATGATCTCATGGTTAGAGCATGGACTGAGAGTCAGAAGGACCTGGGTTCTAATCCCGGCTCCACCACGTGTCTGCAAGTCATTTCGCGTATTTGTGCCTCGGTTACCTTAGCTGTAAAATGGGGATAATAATAATAATGGTATTTGTTAAGTGCTTACTATGTGCAAGGCACCGTTCTAAGCACTGGGGAGGTTACAAGGTGATCAGGTTGTTCCACGGGGGGCTCACAGTTTTAATCCCTATTTACAGATGAGGTAACTGAGGCCCAGAGAAGTTAAGTGACTTGCCCAAAGTCACACAGCTGACAGTTGGCGGATTCGGGATTTGAACCCCTGACCTCTGACTCCAAAGCCCGTGCTCTTTTCACTGAGGGATAAGAGGGTGAGCCGCATGCGGGACAAAGATTGTGCCCAACCTGATTAACTTCTATCTATCCCTGTGCTTAGAACAGTGCTTGGTACATAGTAAACACCTAAAAAGTACCATAATTATTAATTGTTATTATTAACTGTGTACCAACCCGATGAGGGCACAGCAGATTCAGCTACCGCGAGGGCACAAGGAGGTATGCTCTTCAATGGCCAATAATTACAATAATTACAGAAGCAGCATGGCTCAGTGGACAGAGCACCGGCTTTGGTGTCAGAGGTCATGGGTTTGAATCCCAGCTCTGCCAATTGTCAGCTGTGTGACTTTGGGCAAGTCACTCAACTTCTCTGTGCCTCAGTTCCCTCATCTGTAAAATGGGGATTAAGACTGTGAGCCCCCTGTGGGACAACCTGATCACCTTGTAACCTCCCCAGCGCTTAGAACAGTGCTTTGACACAGTAAGCGCTTAATAAATTCTATTATTATTATTTTATTATTACAATGTCACCCTAAGCAACCATCTTTCATTCAGTCGTATTCCTTGAGCGCTATTGCGTGCAGAGCACTGTACTAAGCTCTTGGGAGAGTACAGTACAACAGTAACTGAACACATTCCCTGCTCACAATGAGTTTACAGCCTAGAAAGCTTACTTTGCAACGTGCATTGTTTTGCTACTCAAGGATTGGGCAAAATGTCTAACGATGAATGGTATTTATTGAGTGTTTCCTGTGTGCAGCGCAATGTACTGGTTGTTTGGGACAATGCTCTTGCAATACTCCTCAAGGTACATGCATTCGAATGGATGTGAAGATAGTTTGACACAACCCACCAGCTGTACTAAAAAACAACTGAAGCTATGCCTGCTCCAGAAACCTAAGCACCTTGTCACCCCTCCTAAGCACAAATGCCCCACCATGACAAGCAATGATGGGGAAAAATAACAGTTCCAAAAAGATGCAGGAATGCCGACAAATGGCAAGCTTATTGCAGGCGGTGGTTTTACCACTTTGATCGGTGGTGTGCTCAACTATTCCTTCATTCAATCATATTTTTTGAGCACTTACTGTGTGCAGAGCACTGGACTAAGTGCTTGGAAAGTACAATTTGGCAGACAACAAAACAAGTAGACAGGCATCAATAGCATCAATATAAATAAATAGAATTATACATATATACACATCATTAATAAAACAAATAGCCTCTGTTCTCCTAGCTCCAATACCCGACAATTTTTATTTTATTATCCATGTTTTTTTTACTTCTATGTTGGTTTTGTGCTATGATTATCTTAATTTTCCTTGTGTGTCTGCCACCAATTTCCTTTCCACCTTATTCTTATAAGGATTGTAAACATCCCGTGGGTCAGGGAGCTTTTCTAAATCTCAACCAGGTATTCTTGTCCAGAGTTTTGCACACAGTAAGCACTTAATAAATACTACTATTACTACTACTACTAATAATAATAATGGTATTTGTTGAGCACTTACTATGTGCCAGACACTGTACTAAGTGCTGGGTGGTTACAAGCAAATCACAGTCCCTGTCCCAAATGGGGCTCACATTCTCAATCCCCATTTTACAGATGAACTGAGGCACAGAGAAGTGAAGTGACTTGCCCGAGGTCACACAGCAGACAAATGGTGGAGCCAGAATTAGAACCCATGACCTTCTGACTTCCAGGCCCGGACTCTAGCATGGCTTAGTGGAAAGAGCACAGGCTTGGGAGTCAGAGGGGTTTTTTTTATTTATTTTTTAATGGTATTTATTAAGCACTTACTATGTGCAGAGCACTGTTCTAAGTGCTGGGGAATTTACAAGGTGATCAGGTTGTCCCACGTGGGGCTCACAGTCTTCATCCCCATTTTACAGATGAGGGAACTGAGGCCCAGAGAAGTTAAGTGACTTGCCCAAAGTCACACAGTTGACAAGTGGTGGAGCCGGGATTTGAACCCATGACCTCTGACTCCAAAGCCCGTGCTTTTTCCACTGAGCCACGCTGCTTCTCTAATCCCGGCTCTGCAACTGACCAGCTGTGTGACTTTGGGCAAGTCACTTGACTTCTCTGTGACTCATCCCCTCATCTGTAAAATGGGGATTAAGACGTGAGTCCCATGTGGGACAACCTGATTACCTTGTATCTACCCCAGCACTTAGAACAGTGCTCAGAACATAATATGAGCCTAACAAGTGTCATTATTATTATTATTACTATTATTATTATCGGTAATTTTTAAAAGTGTCACACATGTCAAAATTTCCCCTGCAGCTTTGAAAATGGAATTTTACATGCTCAGGGAATCATCATCATCATCATCATCAATCGTATTTATTGAGCGCTATGTGCAGAGCACTGTACTAAGCGCTTGGGAAGTACAAATTGGCAACATATAGAGACAGTCCCTACCCAACAGTGGGCTCACAGTCTAAAAGGGGAGTATTAAGCACTTACTATGTGCAAAGCACTGTTCTAAGCAATGGGGAGGTTACAAAGTGATCCGGTTGTTCCACGGGGGGGTTTGACAGTCTTAATCCCCATTTTCTGGATGAGGGAACTGAGGCCCAGAGAAGTGAAGTGACTTGCCCAAACTCACACAGCTGGCAATTGGCGGAGCCGGGATTTGAACCCATGATCTCGGACTCCAAAGCCCGCTCTCTTTCCAATGAGCCACGCTGCTTCTCATCTTAAGAGGTCATAAAATGATCAGCACAATGATTACTGGCATATTTAAAATGGGGAAAGTAAAACCCGTGCTCTAGCGTGGCTTAATGGAAAGAGCAAGGGCTTGGGAGTTGGAAGATCATGGGTTCTAATTCTGGCTACACCACTTGTCAGTTGTGTGACTTTGGGCAAGTCACTTCACTTCTCTGTGCCTCAGTTACCTCATCTGTAAAACGGGCATTAAGATTGTGAGCCCCATGTGGAACAACCTAATAACCCTGTATCTATCCCAGCACTTAGAACAGTGCTTGGCACATAATAAGCCCTTAACAAATACTATCATTATTATTATTATTATTATCCACTACTCCTAGCTGCTTCTAACAGTACTGTAGTGTGCATAGGAATCCTTAAGTTGGATGGATCAAAGCAGCCTTTGAGAATTTGCAAGGATCGCTGTGGTAACTGCTCCAGTTTCTCCCTGACTATAACCATTGTTTGGAAAATGACCCCAAACCACAAAAGCAGGTAGATGTCACGTACCTGAAGAATGAGTGAATACAACAGAAAGAATATATCTATAACAAAACGGCATCAGCCCTGAGGAATAGGAAACCCTTAAAGTTTCCTGTAGGAATAGGGAATGGGCATTTCTTAAATGTATCGTGGACTAGGTAGCAAATCAAAAAGAAGGGGGAAAAGTCAGATTATGCTAACACAGAATTCATTGCTGGCAAAATCCTTGCCAGAGGTCTTCTGGAACAGCTACAAAAGTATATTGTTAAACACTGATTTCTGGAAACACAATATGGATTCAGCCAATTGCATGGCACCAAGGACCTGATTTTCACTGTGTTTCTGATACGGGAGAAATGAATGGGGCAATCCTGAAACCTCTATATAGTATGACCTTCATTTATCTTATGAAAGCAGTTGACCCCATTTGACTATAAGCTCCTTGAGGGCAGGGATAGGGGCTATCACTATATTGTACTGAGCCCCTCATCTCCTCCCCATCCCCCCCAACCTACCTCCTTCCCCTCCCCACAGCACTTGTATGTATATTTGTACAGATTTATTACTCTATTTTACTTGTACATATTTACTACTCTATTTTGTTAATGATGTATATATAGCTTTAATTCTATTTGTTCTGACAATTTTGACGCCTGTCTACATGTTCTGTTTTGTTGCCTGTCTCCCCCTTCTAGATTGTGAGCCCATTGTTGGGTAGGGACCATCTCTATATGTTGCCGACTTGTACTTCCCAAGCTCTTAGTACAATGCTCAGCACACAGTAAACGCTCAATATGATTGAATGAATGAATGTATATATGTATATTATGTATACATATGTATGTATATTTATTCATTCATTCAATCGTATTTATTGAGCACTTACTGTGTGCAGAGCACTGTACTAAGTGCTATGTATATACATACATATGTATATATATGCATATATGTTTGTACGTATTTATTACTCTATTTATTTGTTTATTTTATTTGTACATATTTATTCTATTTATTTTATTAGTATGTTTTGTTTTGTTGTCTGTCTCCCCCTTCTAGGCTGTGAGCCCACTGTTCAGTAGGGACCATCTCTATATGTTGCCAACTTGTACTTTCCAAGCGCTTAGTACAGTGCTCTGCACACAGTAAGCGCTCAATAAATACGACTGAATGAATGTACTTTCCCACGTACTATTTTATGGTATTTGTTAAGTACTTATCATGTGCCAGGCACCATTCTAAGCACTGGGCTAGATACAAGGCTATCTGGTTGGACACAGTCCATGTGTCACATGGGGCTCACCGTCTTAATCCCCATTTTGCAGTTGAGGTAACTGAGGCCCAGAGAAGTGAAGTGACTTGTCCAGGGTCCCACATCAGGCAGGTGGCAGAGGTTAGGACTAGAACCCAGATCCTTCTGACTTCCAGTCCCTTGCTCTCTTCACTAGGCCATGCTGTTTCTCAAGTTTTTGTGCTCTGAACATAGTAGGTCATGGTTTGATTGATTGATTATTAACTGATCGGTAGATCTGGACTCCAAAATTGACTTGTATATGTATATTTGTACAGATTTATTACTCTATTTTACTTGTACACATTTATTATTCGATTTATTTTGTTAATGATGTGCAACTAGCTTTAATTCTATTTGTTCTGACGATTTTGACACCTGTCTACGTGTTTTGTTTTGTTGTCTGTCTGCCCCTTCTAGACGGTGAGCCCGTTGTTGGGTAGGGACCGTCTCTACATGTTGCCGACTTGTAGTTCCCAAGCGCTTAGTACAGTGCTGTGCACACAATAAGAGCTCAATAAATACGGTTGAATGAATGAAAGACTTGGTCAATAATGGCCACCCAGAGAAGTTAATTAAGATTCTGAGGTAACTTTGGGGTGGTGTGATTGGTCACAGTCAGCTGTATGACTTTGGGCAAGTCACTTAACTTCTCTGGGCCTCAGTTACCTCATCTGTAAAATGGGGATTAAGACTGTGAGCCCCCTGTGGGACAACCTGATCACCTTGTAACCTCCCTGGCGCTTAGAAGAGTGCTTTGCACATAGTAAGCGCTTAATAAATGCCATCATCATCCTTATCAGAGTGCTGAGTAGCCTGTATGAACTATTATCCATAAGAAATGGGGTAAAGTAGGGGAAGCAGCGTGGCTCAGTGGAAAGAGCCCAGGCTTGAGATTCAGAAGTCACGGGTTCTAATCCCGGCTCCCCCACTTGTCAACTGTGTGACTGGGTGAGTCACTTAATTTTTCTGGGCCTCAGTCACTTCATCTGTAAAATGGGGATTGAGACTGTGAGCCCCACATGGGACAACCTGATCACTTTGTATCCGCCCTAGCACTCAGAACAGTGCCTTGCACATAGGAAGCGCTTAACAAATGCCACCATTATCATTATTAAAGTAGGGATGGTCTGTTCAGTTTATTATATCCAGCTATGCTGAATGGTGTAGCAAGTAATGTGGATGCAGGAACTGGAGTTCACATCTGTGCACCCAATGATTTTTTCCTAATATAACAGGATACAGCAATCGTCCATAGTTCTAGGGAATCATTCAATAATTGCTTCAAAAGGCACCAAGAAGAAAAGATGTACAAACAGCTTGGTTGAATCATCAGGTTACTCTGAATTTATGTAGAGTCAACAAAAAATGGAAATCTGCATCATATCTTGTATCTATCCTAGTGTTTAGAGGAAGCAAAATTATACAGTAGATAATAATAATAATAACAATGGCATTTGTTAAGCATTATGTACCAAGCACTGTTCTAAGCACTGGGGGTAATGAGATTGTCCCTTAAGGGGCTCACAGTCTTAATCCCTGTTTTGCAGATGAGGTAACTGAGGCCCAGAGAAGTTAAGTGACTAGCCCAAAGTCACACAGTAGACAAGTGGTGGAGTCAGGATTAGAACCCATGACCTCTGACTCCCAAGCCCGGGCTCTTTCCACTGAGCCGTGCTGCTCCTGGAAGTGAGAAGGTTCAAATCCTGGCTCTGCCATTTGTCTGCTGTGTGTCTTTATGCAAGTCACTTCACTGCTCTGTGCCTCAGTTGTCTCCTCTGTAAAATGGGTATTGAGACTGTGAGCCCCATCCAGGATAGGAAATGTGTCCAACCCAATTTGCTTGTATCCACCGTAGCGCTTACTACAGTGCCTGGCACTTAGTAAACCCTTAGCAAATACCACAATTATTAGAACAATGCTTGACACATAGTAAGTGCTTAACAAATACCATAACAATTACAATCATACCAACAATCTTAAATTTATATTGGTTGTAGGGATATAAATGTGTTATCTAGTTAGCACATGGATTTGGAATGATAATGATAATGATGTATTCATTAAGTGCTTACTATATGCCACGTACTGTTCTAAGCACTGGGAGAGATACAAATTTATCAGGTTGTCCCAAGTGGGGCTCACAATCTTAATCCCCATTTCACAGATGAGGCAACTGAGGCACAGAGAAGTTAAAGGACTTGCCTAAAGTCACACAGCTGACAGGCGTTGGAGCTGGGATTTGAACTCATGACCTCTCCCTCCCAAGCCCGTGCTCTTTCCACTAAGCCACGCTGCTAAAAGAACTATAAAATCGAATCAAGAAGGACAGTCCTTCGTCTGTATATATGTATGTTTGTACATATTTATTATTCTATTTATTTATTTTACTTGTACATATCTATTCTATTTATTTTATTAGTATGTTTGGTTTTGTTCTGTGTCTCCCCATTTTAGACTGTGAGCCCACTGTTGGGTAGGGACTGTCTCTATATGTTGACAATTTGTACTTCCCAAGCGCTTAGTACAGTGCTCTGCACATAGTAAGCGCTCAATAAATACGATTGATGATGATGATAGAAACTGACAAAGAGTTCAGGACAAGAGTTCAATTTGCATAAGAGGTGTTTGGTTGTCGAATGTGTTTGGGCATTTGATCAATTCTAACCATGTAGAGGCTCCCAAACCCAATCACCTGATACAATCTGATAATGGCCCGGTACCCAGTGAAGCTGCTTAGCCCCTCTGGGCCAGGAAATGCCTGAAACAACTCCCAGATTTGAGGTTGATGGCACCTGCTTTGGACCGCAGCATTCCCTGGCACGATTTTTAAAAAATTTCAGTTTTTGAAATAAAAAGAAAATCAATCAATCACATTTATTGAGCGCTTACTGTGTGCAGAGCACTGTACTAAGCGTTTGGGAAGTCCAAGTTGGCAACATATAGAGACAGTCCCTACCCAACAGTGGGCTCACAGTCTAGAAGGGGGAAGACAGAGAACAAAACCAAACATATTAACAAAATAAAATAAATAGAATAGATATGTACAAGTAAAATAAATGCGAGGCTTCCCATTCATTCATTCACTCATTCAATCGTCTTTACTGAGCGCTTACTGTGTATCTCGGTAGAGTACAATATACAATAGAGTACAATAAACAGGATGAGAGAAGCAGCGTGGCTCAGTGGAAAGAGCACAGGCTTTGGAGTCAGAGGTCATAGGTTCAAATCCCGGCTCTGCCAATTGTCATCTGTGTGACTTTGGGCAAGTCACTTAGCTTCTCTGGGCCTCAGTTACCTCATCTGTAAAATGGGGATTAAGACTGTAAACTCCATGTGGTACAATCTGATAACTTTGTAACCTCCCCAGTGCTTAGAACAGTGCTTTGCACATCATCATCATCATCAATCGTATTTATTGAGCACTTACTGTGTGCAGAGCACTATACTAAGCGCTTGGGAAGTACAAGTTGGCAACATATAGAGACAGTCCCTACCCAGCAGTTGGCTCACAGTCTAAAAGGGGGAGACAGAGAACAAAACCAAACATATTAATAAAATAAATAGAATAGATGTGTACAAGTAAAATTAAGCACTTAATAAATGCCGTTATTATTATTATTTTATTAAAACCCATAACCTTGTGATTCCCAGGCCTGTGCTCTAACCACTACACCATCTTGCTTCTCCGTGAGCTCGTTGCGGGCGGGGAATTCATTCAATCAGATTTATTGGGTAGGGACTGTCTCTATACGTTACCAACTTGTACTTCCCAAGCGCTTAGTATAGTGCTCTGCACACAGTAAGCGCTCAATAAATACGATTGATAATGATGATGATTGAGCGCTTACTGTGTGCTGAGCACTGTACTAAGATGGTGCTCTGCCTCAACATTTTGCAGGGAAAGTAACTGTCTGGTGGATTTGAGGAGGGCCAGTGTCTATTAACTCCACTCTTGAACGGGCTCTAGTGTGGGTCATCTGTGTCTGTTCCCTCCACCAGGAACTGCCCCGGGGGGCCCGACTCACATTTTGAATATTCCACCCAGTCTTACACGGAATATGAGGTGCCCTGGTCTTCCCTGGGGTGAGGCGGCAGGGAGGCATCTTAGTACAGTGCTCCGCACACAGTACGCGCTCAATAAATACGATTGAATGATTTCCCCGCCCGCAACGAGCTTACGGAGAAGCAGCGTGGTGTAGTGGCTAGAGCCTGGGCCTGGGAATCAGAAGGTTATGAGTTCTAATCCCGGCTCCTCCACTTGTCTGCCGTGCAACCTTAGGGACGTCACGTCACTTCTCTGTGCCTCTGTCACCTCATCTGTAAAATAGGGATTAAGACTGTGAGTCCTATTTGGGACAGGGACTGTGTCCAAATGGATTCGCTTGCATCCACCCCAGTGCTTAGTACAGCGCTTGGCACATAGTAAGTGCTTAGGAAATAGCATTATTATTGTTATTATTATTATTATTATTTCACCTCCTCTGCCTATACTATAAAGAGATTGAACTCACGTAGCACAAACCCAGAAAAATCCAACCCATCTCCCTCCTCTCCCACCATGCTGAATTCATTCATTCTTATTTATTAAGCACTTACTGTGTGCAGAGCACTGGATTAAGCGCTTGGGAGAGCACTATACAACAATAAACAGGTACATTCCCTGCCCACAATGAGCTTACAGTCTAGATGGGGGGAGACTGACATTATTCATTCATTCATTCAATCGTATTTATTGAGCACTTACTGTGTGCAGAGCACTGTACTAAGCACTTGGGAAGTACAAGTTGGCAACAACTATTGCAGCAGTAGTGGTAGGGAGGCAATAGAGGCAGCTCCCAGGTGTCAGTCCTGGAAGATGAGAAGCAGCGTGGCTCAGTGGAAAGAGCCTGGGCTTTGGAGTCAGAGGTCATGAGTTCAAATCCTGGCTCTGCCGCTTGTCAACTGTGTGACTTTGGGCAAGTCACTTAACTTCTCTGTGCCTCAGTTCCCTCATCTGTAAAATGGGGATTAAGACTGTGTGCCCCCCGTGGGACAACCTGATCACTTTGTATACCTCCCATTGCTTTGAACAGTGCTTTGCATATAGTGAGCGCTTAACAAATGCCATCATTATTATTATGAACCAGGACACCGGAGGGTAATGCTTCCCCTGCTGTCACTACTGCTCTGGAGCCTGGGGAGATGAGATGGGACACCAGAAGAAAATGTGTTTCCTTGCCACATCTGGACCCCAGAAAATGAGCAGGGGCAGGAGAGGAAACCATGTGTGTGCCTGCAGTCAGCCCAGGTGCCTTCCTTTTGAGTTTCACGGAAAGTCCAGCCTCCATCTTTCGTGGCCACCCCCTGCCTGGAAGTTCCAGTGACTTTGTAACAAACTATGCAAAGGATCATCTGAGAGGCTTTATGAAGCACTGCTTTATGGGATCATCTTGAAAGATTTCACCCGATTAACATTTTGTGGAACAAAATCTGCCAACCATCTGCGGAACTCTAATATTCTGTGGTGACATCCTGGTATTAGAGAAGTGACTTGCCCAAGGTCACTCAGCAGACAGGTGGCTGAGCCAGGATTAGAGCATGAGCCTGATTGTCAGATGACCCGCGGGTCCTAATCTCGGCTCGGCCACTTGCCTGCTGTGTGACCTTGGTCGAGTTACTTGATTTCTCCGTATCTCAGTTTCCCTGTCTGTAAAAATTGAGCTTTGATTCCTGTTTTCCCTCTTATGTAGACTGTGAACCCAATGTGCGGCAGGGACTGTGTCCAACCTGAATATCTTGTATATCTCTCAGCACTTGGAACAGTGCTTGGCACATAGTAAGAGATTAAATAACACAATTATTATTACTATTGTCATTAGTAATAATAGTAGATCATTCATCTGTAAAATGGGGAATAAGATTATGAGCCCCACGTGGGACAACCTGATAACCTTGTATCCCCCCAGTGCTTAGAACAGTGCTTTGAACATAGTAAGCGCTTAAATACCATTATTATTATTATTATTAGTAGTAGTAGTAGTAGTAGTAGTAGTAGTAGTAGTAGTAGTAGTAGTAGTCCATCCCCATTTTACCTCCTTCCCTTCCCCACAGCACCTGTATATATGTATATATGTTTGTACATATTCATTACTGTATTTATTTATTTTACTTGTACTTATCTATTTCATTTATTTTATTTTGTTAATATGTTTGGTTCTGTTCTCTGTCTCCCCTTTCTAGACTGTGAGCCCACTGTTGGGTAGGGACTGTCTCTGTATGTTGCCGACTTGTACTTCCGAAGCGCTTAGTACAGTGCTCTGCACACAGTAAGCGCTCAATAAATGTGATTGATTGATTTATAGTGGTAGTTAGTAGTAGGCTTTAGACCAATTGGATTATCTATTTAGTCTTAGTGCTGGCCAACTTTCTCTAGGCTTTTAAGTCCCGGACCATTCCCAACAGATATCCCATCCGACTCCACCATCACCATTCATTCAATGGTATTTATTGAGTGCTTACTGTGTGCAGAGCACTGTACTAAGCACTTGGGGAGTACAAAGATGTGTGCATACTCACCCCATTCCTTCTCTCCGACAGCACTTACATAAACATTTTAAACTCTGTGGGATCTCCTACCTGTAAATTATTTTATTGTCTGTTCTCGTGCTAGATTGTAAGCTCTTTGATGTTCAGGGTTGGGTCTACTATCAATCAATCATATTTAGTGAGCACTTACTGTGTGCAGAGCACTGTACTAAGTGCTTGGGAAGTACAAGTTGGCAACATAAAGAGACAGTCCCTACCCAACAGTGGGCTCACAGTCTAAAAGGGGGAGACAGAGAACAAAACCAAACATACTAACAAAATAAAGTAAATAGAATAGATATGTACAAGTAAAATAGAGTAAAATAAATAGAGTAAGAGAGTAAGTCTACTACTTGTACTGTGCTCTCCAAAATGTTTTGTGCAGCGCTCTTCCCACAATTAAGGGCTTTAAAAATAGGATTGAGTGATTTATTAATCAAAGGACATTAACTGTAAGTGGCAAAGTCCCTGTCCTCAAGACACTTACACTTTAATGTACATTGGAATAATACACGTGTATTAAAAACACTCACATATGCATTTTGACAAATACACACATATATTACTGTGACTCTTGGATTCTGAGCAGTGAGAATCCCCAGACTGTGCTCCTCCAGTCACAATGGCCAACTGCTTTTGTTTTTCATTTCTGGATTTGTTTTGGTCTGTTATGTTGTTTTATAATAGAATTAAAACAAAATAAAATTTGTTTCATCTTTAATGCCTCCTTCCCCAGTCTCTTTCCTCCCCTCTATTTTTAGGTTGAGGACAAGTAGCTCCCTAATATTTGCTCATATCTTCTTTTCCAGAATTTAGGTCTGAGAAACAGCCTGTGAGAAGCAGCATGGCCTCGTAGATAGGGCATGAGCCTGGGAGCCAGAAGGTCCTGGGTTCTAATCCCGGTCCTCCACCTCTCTGCTCTGTGACCTTGGGCAAGCCACTTCACTTCTTTGGGCCTTAGTTACCTCACCTGTAACATGGGGATTAAGACTGTGAGCCCCATGCAGGACAGGGACTCTGTCCACCTGACAATCTTATATCTATCCCAGTACTTTTGACAGTGCCTGGCACATAATAATAATAATAGTGATAATGATGGCATTTATTAAATGTTTACTATGTGCAAAGCACTGTTCTAAGCACTGGGAAGGTTACAAGGTGATCAGGTTGTCCCATGGGGGGGGGCTCACAGTCTTCATCCCCATTTTACAGATGAGGTAATTGAGGCATAGAGAAGTGAAGTGACTTGTCCGAAGTCACACAGCTGACAATTGGCGGAGTTGGGATTTGAACTCATTACCTCTGACTCCAAAGCCGGTGCTCTTTCCACTGAGCCACGCTGCTTCTGCACATAGTAAGGGTTTAGCAAATGCCATTAAAGAAAGAAGGTCAGTACTCTGTACAGAGTAGGCACTCAATAAATACTATGACTATTATCACTTTCTTCATAATTTCAATTTTTCTGGGTATGCCACTTGTGGACTGCTCAGAGCTACTCTGGTCAATGTGTCTCCATTCATTCAATCAATCATATTTATTGAGCGCTTACTGTGTGCAGAGCACTGATCTAAGCGCTTGGGAAGTACAAGTTGGCAACATATAGAGACGGTCCCTACCCAACAGCGGGCTCACAGTCTAGAAGGGGGAGACAGACAACAAAACATATTAACAAAATAAAATAAATAGAATAAATATGTACAAATAAAATAGAGTAATAAATACGTACAAACATATACCTATATACAGGTGCTGTGGGGAGGGGAAGGAGTTAAGGCTGGGAGGATGAGGAGAGGGAGAGGAAGAGGGGGGCTCAGTCAGGGAAGGCCTCCTGGAGGAGGTGAGCTCTCTGTAGGGCTTTGAATTTTTCCAGGTTTACCTGGAAAAATTCATATAGTTCTCTGTGAAGCATTACTTTTTATGGCATTTATGAAGCACTTACTATGTGCAAAGCACTGTTCTAAGCACTGGGGAGGTTACAAGGTGATCAGGTTTTCCCACGGGGGGCTCACAGTCTCTGGGCCAGAATGGCAGATGGGCTCAATCCAGAGACTTCAGGACAGAGAATTGGAATGAAGCATGGGCCTCGGAATCGAAAGGACCTAGGTTCTAATGCTGGCTCTGCCACTTGTCTGCTGTGTGACCTTGGTAACATCACTTCACTTCTCTGGGCCTCAGTTACCTCATCTGGAAAGTGGGGATTAAGGCTGTGAGCTCCATTAAATATAGCTTCAATTCTATTTGTTCTGACGATTTCAACACCTGTCTATATGTTTTGTTTTGTTGTCTGTCTTCCCCTTCTAGATTGTGAGCCCATTGTTGGGTAGGGACCGACTCTATGTGTTGCAGACTTGTACTGCCCAAGCGCTTAGTCCAGTGCTCTACACACAGTAAGCGCTCAATAAATATGATTGAATGAATGGTGAAGCACCTAGCTCCCTCCCATGATGATGATGATGATGGTATTGTTAAGCACTTACTATGTGCCAAGCACTATTCTAAGTGCTGGGGTAGATACAAGGTCATCAGGTTGTCCCAACGGGGGCTCACAGCCTTAATCCTCATTTTACAGATGAGGTAACTGAGGCACAGAGAAGTTAAACAGCGTGGCTCAGTGGAAAGAGCACTGGCTTTGGAGTCAGAGTCTGCGGGTTCAAATCCCAGCCCCGCCACTTGTCAGCTGTGTGACTTTGGGCAAGTCACTTCATTTGTCTGGGCCTCAGTTCCCTCATCCGTAAAATGGGAATGAAGACTGTGAGCCCCTCGTGGGACAACCTGATTACCTTGTATCTACCCCAGCGCTTAGAACAGTGCATTGCACATAGTAAGTGCTTAACAAATACCAACATTATTATTACTATTATTATTATTACTTGCCCAACGTCACACAGTTGACAAATGGAGGAGCAGCGAAGATTAGAACACATGACCTCTGACGCCCAAATCCGGGCTCCTTCCATTAAACCAAGCTGCTTCTCTGAATGCTTCCCACTCAGGAGGAATCCATTTATGCATTACATTACAATCCCCCTCTCCATTCCCCCCATCTTATCTCCTTCCCTTCCCCACAGCACCTGTATATATGTTTGTACATATTTATTACTCCATTTATTTATTTATTTTACTTGTACCTATCTATTCTATTTATTTTATTTTGTTAGTATGTTTGGTTTTATTCTCTGTCTCCCCTTTTCAGACTGTGAGCCCACTGTTGGGTAGGGACTGTCTCTATATGTTGCCAATTTGTACTTCCCAAGCACTTAGTACAGTGCTCTGCACATAGTAACTGCTCAATAAATACGATTGATGATGATGATGATTTATTACTCTATTGATTTATTTATTTGACTTGTACCTATCTATTCTATTTATTTTATTTTGTCAGTATGCTTGGTTTTGTTCTCTGTCTCCCCCTTTTAGACTGTGAGCCCACTGTTGGGTAGGGACCATCTCTATATGTTGCCAACTTGTACTTCCCAAAAGCGCTTAGTACAGTGTTCTGCACACAGTAAGCGCTCAATAAATATGATTGATTACATGCATGTGACAAAGTGCCCTAACTTTCAGCCCCATGAGCATTGAGCGGGACACTCACCTATCCCACAGCTCTTCCCTTGGTGCAGGCAGAACCAACAGGCAAACGACTGCTTCAACTCTCCATCCGCTGCCCAGAACTTTGGAGGTCGCAGGAATTTAATCACCTGTTCTTCTAGGCTGCTGAGGCTTCCAGTTTCTGCTTGTCCAGTCTCCTCCCCTCCCCTCCACCTTATTTAGTCTGCATGCTGGTGAAGGACACCGTTTTTATTCCTAGCCTGGGATGATTATTGGCTTAAGTTGTCCCACCTGTGCTTCCAAGTTCCACATTGTTAGCTTGGGTGGTCACAAGGTAGCCTTTGCTCCTCTGTTCCTCCTCCCCTCCTCATCATCCCCACTTCCCCTCCCCACAGCACTTGTGTATATTTGAGCATATTCATTATTCTATTTATTTTATTCATTATGTGTACATATATGTAATTCATTCATTCAATCATATTTATTGAGCACTTACTGTGCGCAGAGCACTGTACTAAGCCCTTGGGAAGTACAAGTTGGCAACATATAGAGACGGTCCCTACCCAACAGTGGGCTCACAGTCTAGAAGGGGGAGACAGACAACAAAACAAAACATATTAATAAAATAAAACAAGTAGAATAAATATGTACAAATAAAATAGAGTAATAAATATGTACAAACATATACACATACATACAGGTGGTGTGGGGAGGGGAAGGAGGTAAGGCAGGAGGGATGGGGAGGGGGAAGAGGGATGGGGAGGGGGAAGAGGGAATAAATAATTCTATTTATTGCAATGGTACTGACACCTGTCTACTTGTTTTGTTTTGCTGTCTGCTTCCCCCTTCTAGACTGTGAGTCTGTTGTTAAGTAGGGACCGTCTCTATATGTTGCCAACTTGTACTTCCCAAGCGCTTAGTACAGTGCTCTGCACACAGTAAGTGCTCAATAAATACGATTGAATGAATGATGTTGCTGAATTGTAATAATAATAATGATGATGGCATTTGTTAAGCGCTTACTACGTGCCAAGCACTGTTCTAAGTGCTGGAATAATTATGGCATTTGTTAAGCGCTTAATATGTGCCAAACACTGTTCTAAGCGCTGGGGGAGATACAAGGTAATCAGGTTGTCCCCCGTTGGGCTCACAGTCTGAATCCCCATTTTATATAGATGAGGTAACTGAGGCACAGATAAGTTAAGTGACTTGCCCGGTCACACAGCAAGTTACGGAGCCGGGATTAGAACCCACAACCTCTGGCTCCCAAGCCCCTGCTCTTTCCATTGAGCCACGCCGTTTCCAAGCGCTTAGTACACTGCTCTGCACACAGTCAGTGCTCAATAAATACGATTGATGAATGAACTTTGAGATGGTCGGTGCCCCCATTCATCTTAGAACATTTGGTAGCCACTTTCATCTGTGTTAGCAATATTTCCGGATTTCTCCTGGGTCTTCTTCCCTCTCAGAATGCCCTGGGCAGTTTTCAGTGAGAAACCCTCACCTCTGATGGCCCAGCCTTGGTAGAGAGAGCCAGGACCCTGGGCCAAAAGTAAGGCAGTAAATAAGTATGTATCGAATAAGTATGTCCAGATATTAAAATAAATGAATGAATGAATGAAAAAAAGGAGAAAGTCTCCATTGCCCCCCACAAACGGAAATTGTGTGCCGACCACTGAGCCAGATGCTAAGGAGACTAGAGCAGAAGGAAAATACCATATGTACTTACATAGTTGCCCCACGTTTTTGTATCATTTTCGCAACACCAAAACAGAATGGAATCTATTACTGTGATTCTTCTAGATTCTAGATTCTTCTTCTATTACCGTGATTCTTCTTCACAGTCTTCTAGACTGTGAACCCACTGTTGGGTAGGGACTGTCTCTATATGTTGCCAACTTGTACTTCCCAAGCGCTTAGTACAGTGCTCTGCACACAGTAAGCGCTCAATAAATACGATTGATTGATTGATTATTACATGGGGAATTAAGTATTGCAATAAGGGAAGCGGCAGAATAAAGAGGAGAAGACAAAAGGGAAGCAGGAAGGGGGGAAGAAGCAAGAGAAGTGTTCTAGGACACATGCGGCAGAATCTCTCACTTCTATGAGAAGCAGCGTGGCACAGTGGAAAGAGCCCGGGCTTGGGAGTCAGAGGTCGTGGGTTCAAATCCTGCCTCTGCCACTGATCAGCTGTGTGACCTTGGGCAAGTCACTTGACTTCTCTGTGCCTCGGCTGCCTCATCTGCAAAATGGAGGTTAAGACTGTGAGCCCCACGTGGGTCAACCTGATTACCTTGTATCTACCCCAGTGCTTAGAGCAGTGCTCAGCACATAGTAAGCACTTAACAAATGCCATTATTATTATTATTCTACACACTTCCAAGAGCTGTGTAAAATAGGCATGAAATTAATAATGATAATAGTCCTGTTCCCCTCTCTTATTCCTGAGTCCATTTTTTTTTTTGAAGAAGAAACTTCCCATCTCCTATTGTGAGCCTAGTTCCTTGGCATTAGCTCATTCTGATCTTTCTTCCCACTATACTTGCACAGGTATTGTTATTATTAATAATAATAGTGATAAGAAGAATAGGGGTATTTGTTAAGAGCTTTCTATGTGCCAATCGCTGTACTAAACTCTGGGGTAGATATAAGCTAATCAGGTTGGACACAGTCCATGTCCCCCATGAGGCTCACATTCTTGGTGCCCATTTTGCTTATGAGATAATGGAAGCACAGAGAAGTAAAGTGTGTTGCCCATGGTCACACAGCAGACAAGTGAGGAGCCAGGATTAGAAACCAGATCCTTCACTACCAGGTCAGCTACACTGCTTCTCAAGGAAAACTTCTCCCTGGTATTGGCATGTGCCTGTGGCTTAATAATAATAATAATAATAATAATAATAATAATAATAATAATAATAATGTTTGTTAAGCGCTTACTCCGTGCCAAGCATTGTTCTAAGTACTGGGGTAAATACAAGGTAATCAGGTTGTCCCATGTGGGGTTTACAATCCTAATCCCCATTTTACATATGAGGTAACTGAGGCACAGAGAAGTTAAGTGACTTGCCCCAAATCACACAGCAGACAAGTGGTGGAGCCAGGATTAGAACCCACACCCTCTGACTCCCAAGAACGTGCTCTTTCCACTAAGCCATGCTGCTTCTCAACTAACCATTCCCCTCTTTCTATATTTTACTTGTACATATTTACTATTCTATTTATTTTATTAATGATGTGTATATAGCTATAATTCTATTTATTCTGATGGTATTGCCACCTGTCTACTTGTTTTGTTTTGTTGTTTGTCTCCCCCTTCTAGACTGTGAGCCCATTGTTGGGTAGGGACTTGTACTTCCCAAGCGCTTAGTACAGTGCTCTTCACACAGTAAGCGTTCAATAAATATGATCAAATGAATGAATCTCGGCTTGCACAGCTCTCATTGATCAAAAAAATAATCTTGTATTTTCTCCTCATAAAAAACAGGGGAGGGGAGGGAATTTTACAGTGAAGGCAATCATGTGAGGAAATACGGTATATGCTCCCAGCCCTCCAAATATTGTTCTTAAATCAATTGTGTACTTCATATGTCATTTTCAATTTAAATTCCTGAGTTTTTTTCTAGTTTATTTTTCATTCCAATTATTTGACTTTCCACACAGCTAACACATGAAATGTGTACTCATGTAGAAAAGTTGACTGCTTTGCTAATATAATGGAAATTTTTGCATATTTTATTTACTTGACATGTCCGAGGATGGTATTGCATCCCATGAGGTTTTCAAGTCATAGCAAAACGTACGGAACCCTTTTCCCTCCGTGTTGACTGGTCAAGTTTCATTAAACCTGCATTCATAACAAGCGAAAAATTGAATCTAGGTCTCCAATTCCCACTATCTCTCAAATCATCTTTATTTTTACTGTTTGGCGACAGGTTTGTTTTGTATGCCGTGGTGTCATGGGGATGAATACTGGTATTATGAGGTAGGTTTATAGCTCAAATCATTACAAAACAGGTCATTCCTTTGAAATTGTAATTTTTCTCCATCAAGAACTGGCACTGATTTTTACTCATCTACCAGGAGGTCTTTGTTGTCTCCTCATTAGTGATTCATACGCTGATTTGGAGTTATAAGCTTTCATTTTACTGCAACATTCTTCACTGAATCATTACTGTCTATTAGACTTTCTTTTCCCTCACTCGAGAGAATGAGAACTAGTGTTTGGTCATCCAGATTAAATGCCAGTGGTTATGGGGTAACTCTAATTCCTCCCTGCCACTGCCTTTCTCCCTTCCCACCCTCAATTCACCTAAAAAGGCCGTGTAAGTCCTTCCCAACAAAGACAGTCTCTCCTATGGCCTCACCAGCTGGACTCCCAGTCAGGGCCGGGAATACCACCTGAAATGGTGGGCTTCTACTCCATTAGCTAATAATAATTGTCATAATTGGGGTATTTATTAAGCACTTACTGTGGGCCAGGCACCGTACTAAGCGCTGGGGTGGATACAAGCAAATCGGGTTGGACACAGTCCCTATCCCATGTGGAGCTCACAGTCTCAGTCCCCGTTTTACAGATGAGGGAACCGAGGCACAGAGATACAAGATAATAAGATTGGATGCAGTCCCTGTCCCATGTGGGCTCACGGTCTCAGTCTCCATTTTACACATGAGGAAACTGAGACCGAGAGAAGTGAAAGGATTTGCCCAAGGTCACACAGCAGATAAGTGGCAGAACAGAGTTTAGAACTCGTGACCTTCTGATTCCCAGGACCAAGCTCTAGCCACTTCACCATGCCTATCCCGACCCAGTTACCCACTTGAAAAGTTGATACATCAATGTCCTGCATAACTTTGTTAATGAATTGGTCTTCTAATGCATTTATATTTCCCAACCATTTAGATAGGCAAATTTGATAAGAAAATACCTCTTATATTTGAAAGGCTCTTTTGTTGTGCTTTGTTTTGGTAGGTTGTATTTTTCTGTTGTTTTTTTTTCCCTAGTTTTGCAGTCTCACCATCCAGCTCTTGCTCAAACCTCCCCCCACCCCGTCTTGAAAAATCTCCCTTTTCATATGTAGGGGAACACTGGGGTGACATTTTCAAGTTCTTTCTTAAACTACATCTCTTCAAAGAAGCATTTTCTGAGTAGTCTCTCATCTCCCAACGCTTTTTCTCCTCTTCTACTGCCACTTCAGCACTTCTGCAACACCTAAGCACTTGGGTAACTCAGCCCCTACCCTCCAAGTCCATCTTGAGAAGTGGCATGCCCTAGTGGATAGTGCACGGGCCTGGGACTCAAAGGGACTTGGGTTCTAATCCTGACTCTGCCACTTGTTTGCTATGGGACCTCGGCCAAGTCCCTTCACTTCTTTGTACCTCAGTTATCTCATCTGTCAAATGAGGATTATGACTGTAAGCCCCAAGTTGGGTAGGGACTGTATCCAACCCATTTAGTTTATATCTGCCCCAGCACTGAGCACAGTGCTTGACACATAGTAAGCATTTAACAAATATTATTATCATCATTATCTACATATCTTTAAACCGCTCTTGCCTTTAACATATCATTTATTTTAGTTTCTGTCTCCTCTCCCACTAGATTGTAAACTGCTTGGGTCTACTAATTCTATTGTACTCTCCCAAATACTCGGCACAGTGCAACACACAGAGGAAGTGTTCAATAAATATTATTAATCGATAGATTACTTGAGTGTGACGTACACGATAATTACCCTATCAGGTTCCAGAAGACTACCATAATGGCAGATCTTTGCTCCTTGACATTTGGATGATAGGTCAATCAATCAGTGGAATTTATTGAGTGCTAACTGTATGCAGAGCACTATACAAAGTGCTTGAGAAAGTACAATACATTAAAGTTTAGACACATCTTCTACCCACATAGAGTTTAAAGTGTAGAGGAGGAGAGAGAGATTGAAATGATACACAATTAGGGGGCAGATCAATACTCTCTCTGATGACTCAGTTACACAACCAGAATTACACAATTACGAGAAGCAGCATGGCCTGAGAGTCAGAAGGTCATGAGTTTTAAATCCGGCCCCTCCACTTGTCTGCTGTGTAACCTTAGGCAAGCCACTTCACTTCTCTGTGCTTCAGTTACCTCATCTGAAAAAATGGGGGTTAAGACTGTGAGCCCTATGTGGGACAGTGGCTGTGTCTGACCTAGTTATCTCCTCCGGGAGGCCTTCCCTGACTGAACACTCCTTTCCTCTTCTCCCACTTCCTTCTGCATCTCCCTGACTTGCTCCCTTTATTCTTCCCGGCTCTCAGCCCCACACCACCCATATACATAATCTGTAATTTATTCGTTTGTATTGGTGTCTGCCTCCCCTCCTCTAGACTGTAAGCTCCTCACGGGCAGAGAACGTGTCTGTTTATTGTTGTAGTGTACACTCCCAAGCATTTAGTACAGTGCTCTGCACCCAGTAAGCCCTCAATAATAATAATAACAACTGTGGTATTTGTGCTATGTGGTAGGCACTGTACTAAGCACTGGGGTGGATGCAAGCAAATCAGGTTGGACACAGTCCCTGTCCCATATGGGGCTCACAGTCTCAATGTCCGTTTTACGGATGAGGTCACTGAGACTGAGAGAAGTGAAGGGATTTGCCCGAGGTCACACAGCAAACAGGTGGCAGAGCCAGGATTAGAACCCCTGGTCCGTGCTCTATCCACTCTGCCATACAATTGAATGAGTGAATGAGTAACAATAATAATAATAATGATAATGATGGCATTTATTAAGTGCTTACTATGTGCAAAGCACTGGGGAGGTTACAAGGTGATCAGGTTGTCCCACGGGGGGCTCACAGTCTTAAATTTTACAGATGAGGTAACTGAGGCCCAGAGAAGTTAAGTGACTTGACCAAAATCACACAGCTGACAATTGGCGGAGCCGGGGTTTGAACCCATGACCTCTGACTCCAAAGCCTGCGCTCTTTCCACTGAGCCATGCTGCTTCTCTAACAGGCCCTTGCTTCCTTCGCCCCCACACCGAATCCTGTCCTGCAGTGCCTCTCAGGTCATTTACATTTCTCCAAGGAAAGAAAGGAATTCATTCAATTGTATTTATTGAGCTCTTACTTTGTGCAAAGCACTGTGCTATGCACTTAAGGAAAGCAGTTTATAGCGCTCCTAGGGATGACTTCCAATCCACTCCGATGGCTTCAATTATCAACTCGGAAATTTCGTTCACGCGCTTTGGGTAGAAAAACAGGGCCAAAAGCAGTGAGGTTTATTGCCCATAATTTGAAACATCCCTCTGCCCCCATCTACCTTTGTGATAACAAGTCTTTAAGAGTCTCTTCGAGAATGAAGAGCCCATCATCATTTGTGAGCCCACGCACTCCTTACCCTAAAGGAACTTTACAATTGTGTTCAGTTAGCGTGTACTGAGAATAAAGAGGAGATCAGTAATTTCCACAATTGGCTGAACCTCCTGAGGTAAATTACACTGGACGAATTATAGCAGGTGGACAGGTTGAAAAGTACAAAAGCTGCAACTGGGGATCTGTCTCAAACAGATCTCGATGGTACTGCTTTTTTAATCTCTCTCAAGGTGTCTTCTTTTTGTAGTTTATGTCTCTGCTTTCTAAAGCAACCACTTTTTTCAAGGCTGAAGGCAGAAGTAAATCTGATAGCGATATGTTAGGAAGGTATTATTCTAGGAAGAAGACGAGCACCTTTGCACTTGGCTTATCAAGTTACAGACTTCAGAGGCAGAGGTGAGATCCACGGACTGAATGCCCGATCAGACTTTTCCACTGATCCCTTTCCATAGGGTTTGGATTATTCACTTGGAACCGTTGTATCCCCACAAAATCAAATGTGCACTAGAAAAAACATCTCTTAGTACCATGCCTCTATCCTATAGGTAATTATCTCTGATCTCTGCTTCACTTTGGTGGAGGAGACATTGCAACATATTCTCATTCAATAAAAATAATTCAAATGGGATCCTATGATAATACAATCCTTGTGGACTCTGCTTTTGGATTCAGTAGTTTGGAGTTTGGTGAATTAGAGTGCTGCAGAACCATTTCTCCCGGGAAATAAGGAGCTTAGTCCTAAAGCAGAGAAATGTAGAGGAAGCAGAAGGGAGGCTGAAGTCCTGACTGCAGGAATGTGGATTTCTCATTCCCAAACAAGTCCCTCAAATAATAATGATAATAATAACTGTGGTACTTCTTAAGCACTTACTATGTGCCAGGCACTGTACTGAAGTAGTGGGGTGGATACAAGCAAATCAGTTTGGACACAGGCCCTGTCCCACATGGAGCTGACAGTCTAAATCCCCATTTTACAGATGAAGTCACTGAGGCCCAGAGAACTGCAGTGAGTTGCAGGAGGTCACACAGCAGACAAGTGGTGGAGCCTGGATTAGAATCCAAGACCTCCTGATGCCTAGGACCGTGCTCTATCCATTATGGCATGAAATCTACTTTCTGAGTTGGGAGCCCAGTTAGGAGGAGCAATGAGGCGCAACTGATGCTGAGTTTTGCTCCAGAACCAGTGATTTGAAACGAACATTTGGAAGTCCCAAATGTGCTACTTTGTGTGCTAATTCCATTCCAGAATCTAGACTTCTCTTACTGGAAAACAGTTGGGTTTTAAGCACCTAATCAGTGAGTAGTATTTATAGAGTGGGCAGAGTAAACAATCAATCAATAGTATTTGTTGACTGCTTATTCTGTGCAGGACATTATAGTCCCTGGCCTCCATGACTTTAACATCTATAGGGGGAAACAGTTACAGCATAATACTTTTGATGGTTAAGGTTTACTCCATACCATGGCACTCTGATAAACCCCGGGGTAGATGCAATAGAATAAGATGAGAGTCCCTTACCCACAGGGGCTCCCAATTTAAATTGTGGAGAGGGCAGGTATCTTATTCCCATTGTTCAGAGAAGAAAACTGAGGTAAATAGAGGTTACATGACTTGCCCAAGGTCACCTATCAGGTCAGTGGTAGAGCTGGGAGTAGAATCTGGGTTTCCTTGCTCCTAGTTCCATTTTCTTTGCCAATAAGCCTACTGCCTTCCTCTTTTCCAATAAGAGAATGAGTGAATGCCAAGGAAGATGAGTAACTATCATTTCCTGTTAGTCTAGTCAAGTGGAGAATTGTGGAGAATTCAGAAGTCAATCTGAGCATATTAATGTAAATGAAAACTTTGCCACCTAGCTCCCTGGGCCAGGTCCTCCATGAAACATTCCCAACTCAGATAATCTAAGAAAAATGGAATAGGTCCCCTAAAACATGATAATTAAACTGACTTTTCTATGATCACAGCAATAACAGAAGAGTCTGATTTGTGCCATCCAAAGGCGGGAGCTTGCAGTATGAGTCCCTGCCAGGCTGTGTCTGGGATCCAGAGTGATCACTAATTTGATCCTTGGGATGTTTAGAGAGTTGGGTGGGTGATTTTATCTGAACCAGGTTAGTCTTTAGTATGAGTCTCACCTTACATGGCATAGGGCCAAGAAGCTAATTCTACTTTGTAGACAGCAATCCTTATGTTTGGTGAAACCCCCAGATACTAATCAATTTAGAGGCAGCTTCACAAATCATTGTTTCCCTTTCCCAAGTGTAATAATGCTCAATTTAGGCACTGCTAACATAGAAGGAGTGGGACAGGGGAGAAAGCAGCTGGATCTGGGTTCCACCTGGGATAGTTGCAGGGATTTGCCGGCAAGCAGGAGAAGCCCTGACAGTTAAACTCTCTTAGCATCCCACCCACTGCCTATATCTTATAGTTTCGATATTGCTTTTCTGAGAGTTTTTGCTTGTACCCCGGAAGGAACACCAGACTGGTAGTCAGGAGATCTGGGAAACTGACTGCCTGCTGCCACGAGAAGCAACATACAGGCAGTGCTAAATGTCCAGTCCAGAAGACACAACAAACAAATTTTCCCACCAATCAGATCCAGCCTTGGTGAGATGACTACTCCGGTCAGATGTGTGCAGCAATCAGATAATAATTACTAACTGTGGTACTTGTTTACTTGTTAACTAACTTGTGGTACTTCCTCCCTTCAAGGCCCTACTGAGGGCTCACCTCCTCCAGGAGGCCTTCCCAGACTGAGCCCCCTCTTTCCTCTCCCCCTCGTCCCCCTCTCCATCCCGCCCATCTTACCTCCTTCCCTTCCCCGCAGCACCTGTATATATGTATATATGTTTGTACACATTTATTACTCTAGTTGTTTATTTTACTTGTACATATCTATTCCATTTATTTTATTTTGTTAATATGTTTGGTTTTGTTCTCTGTCTCCCCCTTCTAGACTGTGAGCCCACTGTTGGGTAGGGACTGTCTCTATATGTTGCCAACTTGTACTTCCCAAGCGCTTAGTACAGTGCTCTGTACACAGTAAGCGCTCAATAAATACAATTGATTGATTGATTGATTGATTAAGTGCCAGGATGGATGCAAGCAAATCAGGTTGGACGCAGTCCCTATCCCACGTGGGGCAAACTCAATCCCCATTTTACAGATGAGGGAACTGAGGTCCAGAGAAGTGAAGGTCACCCAGCAGACATGTGGCAGAGCTGGGATTAGAACCCATGACCTTCTGAGTCCCAGGACTGTGCCTTAGCCACTCATTCATTTATTCATTCATTCAATCGCATTTATTGAGCGCTTACTGTGTGCAAAGCACTGTACTAAGCACTTGGGAAGTACAAGTTGGCAACATATAGAGACGGTCCCTACCCAACAGCGGGCTCACAGCCTAGAAGGGGGAGACAGACAACGAAACAAAACATGTTAACAAAATAAAATAAATAGAATAGTAAATATGATGTACAAGTACATATTTGTACATATGTACATATGTACAAGTGCAAGTACAATACTCCACCATGCTGCTTCTCCAATTAGGCCTTCTATAGGGGAACCAATCAGAGGAGAGAAAAGGAGGGACAGAATGTTAACCAATATTTTAGGTTAAGAAGGGGAAAGAGAGTCTCAGGCTGGTGATGGGGATATTTGGGGGAGTTCAAGCCTGATGGTTTTGGTTTTGCCTGCCAAGCATTTTGACCTTCCTAGGCCTGGCAGAGGCAAAGTCAGTGACTGATGATCAGCTTGCCCGAGGAGAGGGGTGGGTAAGGTGAGGTGGGCGAGGTGAGGGATGGGATGGGCAATTATCAGCGTGGCTCAGTGGAAAGAGCCCGGGCTTTGGAGTCAGAGGTCATGGGTTCAAATCCCAGCTCCGCCAATTGTCAGCTGTGTGACTTCAATTCTCTATGCCTCAGTTCCCTCATCTGTAAAATGGGGATTAAGACTGTGAGCCCCCAGTGGGACTACCTGATCACCTTGTAACCTCCCTAGCGCTTAGAAGAGTGCTTTGCACATAGTAAGTGCTTAACAAATACCATCATTATTGTTGTTATTGTTATTATTATCAGACAGACAATTGCTCTCTGCCACTTCAAAGCCTTATTGAAGGCACATTTCTTCCAAGAAGCCTTCCCTGACTAAGCCCTCCTCTTCTTTTCTCCCACTCCCTTCTGAGCCGCTCTTACTTGCTCCTTCATTCATCCCCGCTCCCATCCCCACAAGGCATATGTATATATCTGTATAGATCTGTTATTTATTTATATTAATGTCTGTCTCCCCCTCTAGACTATGAGCTCCTTGTGGGCAGGGCTGTGTCTATTATAGTGTACTCTCTCAAGCGCTTAGTACACTGTTTTGCACACAATAAGCACTCAATAAATACAACTGAATTAATGAATGAATGAAAGGGTGGTCTGGGAAGGCCAAGGCTTAGTCTGGAGGTTGCAGCCTGGCCTCTCCTTGATCTACTTTCTCACCGGACACATTACTAATCAATAGCAATGATAATCATTGCTTTGTTTAAACCCTAAAATGTAAACAGGTAATCAGATTGGACCCAGTACATGTTTTACACGGGGATTACAATCTAAGTGGGGGGAAGCATAGATATTTAATCCCCATTTTACACATGAGGAAACCTGGGGCCTCACGGATCAGGGCCCCGAAGACTTGCCAGAGAAGAGGTGTTCAGGGACAGAGAGGTTCGCAAAGTGGAGGGATGAGGGCCAACAGTAGCCGCCCACCTGCCCCTCTCGGGGTCAGTTCCCTGCCTCTTCCCGAGGACCCCTCCAGCACTCCCCCCATCGGGTCCCAATGAAGCGGGGCTGCAAGTCCAAGGCAGAGCTGTTGCTGATGAAGTTGTCACAGGGTCTGGAGCAGCCAGAGCCCCCGCCCCCCCCAGCCGTGGACCCGAGGACTGGGACTCGGCCATGCTGGTGGGCTGCTCGAGTCCTCCTTATCTCCCTCAGTCTCCTCAAGATGACCGTACCTCCAGCTCCTCCCCAGGATATTCATTCTCGCCTGTCCCACCAACGACCCCTGGCCCACATCCTCCCCCTGGCCTGGAATGCCCTTCCTCCACACATCCACCAAGCTAGCTCTCTTCCTCCCTTCAAAGCCCTACTGAGAGCTCACCTCCTCCAGGAGGCCTTCCCACACTTAGCCCCCCCATTCCTTTCCCCCTCCCCATCACCCCCTGCACTACCTCCTTCCCCTCCCCACAGCACCTGTATATATGTTTGTACTGATTTATTACTCTATTTATTTTACTTGTACAGATTTACTCTTCTATTTATTTTATTAATGATGTGCTTCTAGCTTTACCTCTATTTATTCTGATGACTTGACACTTGTCCACCAGTCTCCCCCTTCTAGACTGTGAGCCTGTTGTTGGGTAGGGACCGTCTCTAGATGTTGCCAACTTGTACTTCCCAAGCGCTTAGTACAGTGCTCTGCACACAGTAAGCGCTCAACAAATACGATTGAATGAATGAATGAATGAATGAATGAATGAATGAATGAGGTACATATACGTTATGTGAATTGCCCAGGGTCACACAACAGGCAGGGGGAAGAGCTGGGATTAAAACCCAGGTTTCGTAAATCCCAGTCCTGTGCTCTTTCCATTAGGCCACATGACTTCTCATTGTTGGCAGTCTTAAATCAATCACTCATTCAGTGAGCACTTCCTGTGGACAGAGCAATGTAATAAGCACTTCCAGTAATCTCGTAATGATAAAAATATTAATTCTGAGATTTGTTAAGGGTTTACTAGATGTCCAGCACTGATCTAAGCTAAGATACCTGAACTAAGCTAATAATAATAATAATAATAATAATGGTATTTGTTAAGCATTTACTATGTGCAAAGCACTGTTCTACATGCTGGGGAGGATACAAGGTGATCAGGTTGTCCCACGTGAAGCTCACAGTCTTAATCCCCATTTTACCAATGAGGGAACTGAGGCACAGAGAAGTTAAGTGACTTGTCCAAAGTCACACAGCTAACAAGTGGTGGAGCCGGGATTAGAACCACGGCCTCTGACTCCAAGCCCGTGCTCTTTCCACTGAGCCATGCTGCTTCTCTGATATAAGATAATCAGGTCAGGCACCCAATCCCTGTCCCAAATGGGGCATACAGCCTAAGTAGGAGGGAGAACAGGTATTGAATCCCCATTTTACAGATAGCAAAACTGAGGAACATAGAAGTTAAATTACTTGCCCAAGGTCACCCATCAAGCCAACAGTAGTGCTAGGATTAGAACTCAGATCTCTCACTTCCAGACCCATGTGATTTAGTGCACAGTAATCAATCAGTGAGGATTTACTATGTGCAGAGCACTGTACTAAGTGCTTGGAAGAGTACAACAGAATTAGCAGACTCATTCCCTACCCATAATAATCTTACAGATCGATGAATTAATCCCTAGTGTGGTTTGTGAAGAAGCTGGATGTGGCTACTGTAATAGGTCCAGGTGTCCCAGCAACATGGAAGGTTGGAAAACACTTAATAGATGTTCATCTTGCCATGGAACTTGTCAACATACTGTGTATTCCTATCCTCTCAAATTCACGCTGGTCTTTGCATTGCATTTTGCTAGCTCCCTCTCCCCATTCAATACTGGGAAATTTACAGCTCAGTAGCAAACTGGATAGCACTGAAAAAAAAAATCCAACTTTTCCTGAATAAAGGAGCCTTTTTAAGCCACTCGGTCAACAATAACAATAAAAATTGCATTATTCATTCATTCACTCAATCGTATTTATTGAGTGCTTACTGTGTGCAGAGCACTGTACTAAGCACTTGGAAAGTACAAGTTGGCAACATATAGAGACGGTCCCTACCCAACAACGGGCTCACGGTCTAGAAGGGGGAGACAAACAACAACACAAAACAAGTAGACAGGTGTCAATACCATCAGAATAAATAGAATTATAGCTATATACACATCATTAATAAAACAAATAGAATAGTAAATATGTCCAAGTAAAATAAATAGAGTAATAAATCTGTACAGACATATATAGAGGTGCTGTGGGGAGGGGAAGGAGGTAGGGAGGGGGGATGGGGAGGAGGAGAGGGAAAAGGGGGCTCTAAACTCCAGTCTCAGTGAAAGGTAGCATTTCTCAAAAATAAATACAACTCCCTCATTTATAACTTAGCGATCAACAACAGTATTTCTTAGTAATAATATTGAAAGTATTTGTTAAACGCTTACCTGGCTCCGCCACTTGTCGGCTGTGTGACTTTGGATAAGTCACTTCACTTCTCTGGGCCTCAGTTACCTCATCTGTAAAATGGGGATTAAGATTGGTAGCCCCATGTAGGACAACCTGACTACCTTATATCTACCCCAGCGCTTGGAACAGTGCTTGGCACATAGTAAGCGCTAAAAAAATGCCATAATTATTATTATTACTATGTGTCAAGCACTTTTCTAAGTGCTGGGGTAGATATGAGATTATCACATTGGACACAGTCCCTGTCCCACATGGGGGTTCACAGTCTACTGTGGACATTGCTAAGGATTATACGTTTGAGAAGAAATGTAATGTTGTAACCAAAACGTGGAACTCAAATGAAAGTAAAATTCACTAAAATACAAAGGCATAAGCAGGATTATGAGGAGCAAGTCAATTAGGGAAGAGTGACTTAAAGAAGGCCATGCTAAACATTTGAATTCAAGTATTCCCCATACACCCAAGTTTAATTGCTAGAGCTAGCAATCAAATGAAAAGGAGAAGTGACAATTGGTGATAAGAGATTTCTGGGGCTCCTCTGCATTGGCCTTCTAGATCAGAGGAGGGGCCCCTAGCCAAAAGGAAAATCTACAAGAGGGGGAATCAGTTAAGGGCCCACATCATCACCTCTGAAAGGTTTTTCTAGCTGGTAGGGTGGAGGCCGACAAAAATGAAAGGAGCCGGGAGAATAAGTGCTGATTGAAAAATTAAGTAAGAGTTGTCAAATGCAGCCATGGAGCAACCACAAAAGGCGAGCTGAATTCACCTACTTTGAAAAATTAGCATTTGTACAAAGAATGAAGAAAGAACATTCAACTGAAACAGGTGACAGAAGATCTCAGGCTGATTCTGGATATAACTGTAGAGGTTACGGTAGAGTGATTTATTTGTGTTTGTCTATGTTAGCCTTTTTTATTTTCTTTTTTAGGACAACCCCAAAATGATGAAATTGACCTTGCCGGGAGTCAAGCAATAAAAACTCTAGGAATTCACTTCATTGACTGGGGAAGAACAAGATAGCACCAGTTCCCTCACTACCATTTTTTATTTTATTTTACTACATTTCATCATAGAGTGTTAAAAAGAGGGTTTTATGTTGCAAAAGGAAGGCAGTGGTTTATAGCTTACTTTTAGTGCTATTAAGATCTAATCTATCACACGTTCAGTCGATTGTATTTGACAAGCAGCTTCTTAAACTTGAATTTTGTCATTTGGTGACAGATAACTCTGCCTGTTTGCACAATTTCCTCTTTTGCATGGGCTTTGCTCTGAAACGTCTGATTATTAATCACCACCTTTAGATGTGATTTATTATACCGTAAAGACTTGGATAGGGAAAAAAAACACCATGATGAGTTGCGTAGGAAAAAAACCCCTCATAGTATCACCTTGAATAGATGATGAATATAATTCTCATTAAATATGGCACAGAAATAAAACAGTCCTGGAGGCTCGCACTTGTATATATTTGTGCAGATTTATTACTCTATTTATTTTACTTGTACATATTTATTATTCTATTTATTGCGTTAATGATGTGCATATAGCTTTAATTCTATTTGTTCTGACGATTTTGACACCTGTCTACATGTTTTGTTTTGTTGTCTCTTTCCCTCTTCTTGACTGTGAACCCGTTGTTGGGTAGGGACCGTCACCATATTTTGCGAACTTGCACTTCCCAAGTGCTTAGTACAGTGCTCTGCACACAGTAAGCGCTCAATCAATATGATTGAATGAATGAATGGTAGAGTTGGGATTGGGATACAGAGAGTAAATTGGTATTAGAGGAGCAGAGTGGGTGAACTGGGTTGTAGTAGGAGACAATGGAAGTAAGGTAAGAGAGGGAGAGCTGATTGAGTACCTTAAAGACAATGCTAAGGGGTTTCTGTTGGATATGGAAGTAGATGGGCAACCCTTAGAGGTTTCTGAACAGCGAGGAGATAAAATCCTATTTGTTTATATCCCCCTAGCACTTAGTACAGTACCTGGCACGTAGTAAGTGCTTAACAAATGCCATAATTATAATTTATCATTATGGACTGAGCATTTTTTATAGAAAAGGTGATTTGGCTACCAGAGTGAAATGTAAACTGGAATGGGGAGAGATAGGAGGTAAGCTGATTGTGGGCAGGGAATGTGTCTGTTTATTGTTATATTGTACTCTCCCAAGTGCTTATTATAGTGGTCTGAAAACAGTAAGCACTAAATATATACGATTGCCCGAGTGACTGATAGGTCAATGAGGAGGCTAACGTAGTAATCGAGATGGGTTATAATAAGTGCTTGGATCAGCATAGTAGCAGTTTGGATGGAGAGGAATGCATGGAATCTAGAATGTGAATTTTAAAATGCTTGTATCCTCCCCATCGTTTGATACGGTGCCTGGCACATAGCAAACACTAAACAAATACCATAATTATCATTTATCATTATGGACTGAACATTTTTTTATAGAAAAATGATCTGGATGCCAGAATGAAATGTAGACTGGAATGGAGAGAGACAGGAGGTAAGCTCACTGTGGGCTGGGAATGTGTCTGTGTAAGCGCTCTCCCAAGCGCTTAGTGTAGTGCTCTGAAAACAATAAGCACCAAATACTGACTAACTGACAGGCTTATGTAGTACTTGAGATGGGATACTATGCTTGGATCAGCACAGTAGCAGTTTGGATGGAGAGGAATGTGTGGAACCCAGAATATGAATTTTAAAATGCTCTCTCAGCACTCAGGGTTATGGATGCTTTTTGCCACTTCTCTGATTCTGTTGGATCTCAGCATATCCAGTTGCTATGTTCTTTATTGTTTGAGAGTAAAGCTGAGCTGGGCGGTCGACGTGCTATAAACAACACCACTGAAAGAAAGGTGGGGGATTCTGGATGTTACTCTGTCCACTGTTAATGGAATCGTGTCCACAAAGCTCCAGATGAATACCTTCCCCCACCCCTACATGCTCCCATCCTTCCGCTCTCAAAGATCTGCCCCTATCCATTATTTGAGCAAGTCACTTAACTTCTCGGTGCCTCAGTTACCTCATCTGTAAAATGGGGATTAAGATTGTGAGCCACCCATGGGACAACCTGATCACCTTGTAATAATAATAATAATAATAATAATAATGGCATTTATTAAGCGCTTACCATGTGCAAAGCACTGTTCTAAGCGCTGGGGGGATGCAAAGTGATCAGGTTGCCCCACGGGGGGCTCACAGTCAATCCCCATTTTACAGATGAGGTAACTGAGGCCCAGAGAAGTTAAGTGACTTGCCCAAGGTCACACAGCCGGCAATTGGCGGAGCCAGGATTTGAACCCATGACCACTGACTCCAAAGCCCGTGCTCTTTCCATTGAGCCTAACCTCCCCAGTGATTAGAACAGTGCTTTGTACATAGTAAGCGCTTAACAAATGCCATCATTATTATTATTATTATTATTATTATTATCCCCATTGGGCGAGGCAAGCAACATTGCCTGCTGGTAGGAGCAAATGCCTTGGCACTTTCCTGCTTTCCTCCTGTGTCAACTACAGTAGGGCACCCTGCCTCTGGGGCTGTACTTAACTGGGTGGATAAGTGAGGGATTGGAAATTGGGGACAGAGCCAGAGCCCCACCAAGGTGGCATCATCGTGTCGGCTGAGTCCTGAAGATGTTGTCCCACGCGGTCCGCTCCCCGCATCTGCTCCTTCATCAGTCACCTTCTCTATCACACTTGAAATCGTTGCTAAGCATTCACAGATAGGGAGGAATCATTCAATCGTATTTAATAACAATAATGATAATGACGGCATTTATTAAGCGCTTACTATGTGCAAAGCACTGTTCTAAGTGCAGCGGAGGTTACAAGGTGATTGGGGGGCTCACAGTCTTAATCCCCATTTTACAGATGAGGTAACTGAGGCACTGTCCCGGGGTGACCCTGGGGTACCAGCCATCTCAAGGTCAAAAGCTATCTCGTGATCACCAGTGCTTAGAACAGTGCTTTGCAATTAGTAAGCGCTTAATAAATGCCATTATTATTATTATTATTATTATTATTATTACCTGAGCCTGCAGGCGGAACTCGAATGTGAGGGTGGGCTACCGCCCCCACGACCAAATCTGCTAGATTGACAGCCCAAGCCGGGAATACAGAAGGTGTCCCTCGCCCCTGTGCCAATCCGATAAGGTATGGAGGAGTGGGGAGGGCAGAGATTGGATAGACTGAGGCCAGAAGCTGGAATGGCCTAGGGGCACAGGCGATAAATACCTTTTATTCATTCATTCAATCATATTTATTGAGCACTTACTGTGTGCAGAGCACTGTACTAAGCGCTTGGGAAGTACAAGTTGGCAACATATAGAGACGGTCCCTACCCAACAGTGAGCTCACAGTCTAGAAGATTGTGTTCCTCCCGTGTAGGGAAACTCTAATATTGCTAATTGATTATATTCCTCCTGAAAAGGAAGTTCAATCCACTGCACCTAAACAATTACAAAAATTCAATTCGCCTCGTGGAATAAATTTCATATAAACTCAGGCTTTCCATCCCCAGCCTCTCTCTCTCTCACCTCACCGATCACTGAACGAACCCATCCCTGGACGACGGGTGACAGGCACAGAGAAGTTAAGTGACTTACCCAAAGTCACACAGCTGACAATTGGTGGAGCTGGAGTGGGGAACCCACAACCTCTGTCTCCAAAGCCTGTGCTCTTTCCACTGAACCATGTTGCTTCTCCAGCGCTTACTGTGTGCAGAGCACAGGACTAAGTGCTTGGAAAGTACAATTCAGCAATAAAGAGAGACAATCCCTGCCCACAATGGTATCACAGTCGAGAAGGGGTCGGGCAATACGGGCTGCAGGTCAACTCTGGCACTGCCCTCCCTGGCCCCTCAGGTATTAAAAGCTCCAGGAATTCAATTCACTTAGAAAAGCAGTGTGGCTTAATGGAAAGAACACGGGTTTGGGAGTCAGAGGTCATGGGTTCTAATCCCGGCTCCACCGCTTGTCAGCTGTGTGACTTTGGGCAAGTCGCTTAACTCCTCTGTGCCTCAGTTACCTCATCTGTAAAATGAGGATTAAGATTGTGAGCCCCACGTGGGACAACCTGATTACCTTGTATCTACCCTAGTGCTTAGAACAGTGCTTGGCACATAGTAAGCACTTAACAAATACCAACATTATTATTATTATTTATATTATTATTATTTCATTGATTCAGTGAAGGCCATCTTGGAACAGTCTTGTTTGGGCATCATCTTGGTAATGACCCCAGTCGAGGCCATGTTGGAAAGGCCAGGAGGCTCATGAGTTTTGTCTGAAGCAGCAGTGACTTGAGTTGTGTTTTTTCCTGGTGGCTACCACGGCTGTGACCTCTAAAGCCATTGAGTTAATCTGGACCTCAATAGCACAACTAACAGATGAATCCATAACAAACTGATGAAAAATCTATTTTAAGGTGGGTGATAGGGATGATATGACTGAGAAGGTTTGGGGATTAATCTGGGATTATCTACTGAAGGAGACAGATTTAGGATAGACTCAGGATTTCTGGCCTGAGAAAATTTTGAGAAGGACACTCCAGATTAACAGAAACACAAAATGATAGAAATAAGGAGACGGCGTTGTCCATGGAGCCAGGATTGATGTAAATAGACTAAAACACATTAATCTGGGGAGGAGATTTGTCCAGTGTTCTAATAGGAGCATTGGCGTAGTTCACCTGGGGAGAATAATAATAATAATGATGAAATTTGTTAAACTCTTGCTATGTGCCAGGCACTGTAGTAAGTGCTGGGGTGGATACAAGCTAGTCAAGTTGGACACAGTCCTTGCCCCCCCTTGGGATCACAGTCTCAATTCCCATTTTACAGATGAGGTCACTGAGGCACGGGGAAGTGAGGTGACTTGCCCAAGGTCACACAGCAGACAAGTGGTGAAGCCGGGATTAGAACCCGTGACCTTCTGTTTCCTGGGCCTGTGGAATAGCTGTGTTTGATCTCCTTATCTATTTAATTGCGAATTTCATGAGGGCTTATTTGATTACTTGATTCTATTGAATCTACCCCCGTGCTTTGGCATATACTGAGCTCTCAATAAATAACATTACAGTTAGGCGGCTATTCATGGTATTTATTAGCGCTTCCTATGTGCAATAACTGTGCATAACAATTAGGCATAGTCTCTGGTCCACATGGGGCTTATAATCTAGGTGAGGTGACGCAGATATAAGACAGTGATGGCAGTAGATTATGACCAGTAGCCATGTCTTGTCTTGTCTTATGCCGCCGAATTGTTTCCAAACCATAGTGACACCACGGACACATCTCTCCCAGAACGCCCCGCTCTCCATCTACAATCGCTCTGGTAGTGGATCCATAGAGTTTTCTTGGGAAAAATATGGAAGTGCTTTACCATTGCCGTCTTCTTCATAGTCAACTCGAGTCTCTGCCCTTGAATCTCTCCCATGCTGCTGCTGCCCTGCATGGGTGAGTTTTGACATGCAGCAGATTGCCTTCCACTCGCTAACCACTGACCAAGCTGGGAATGGATTGGGTAGGCCTCTGCTTGACTCTCCCTCCCATAGCCGAGACTGGTAGAGGACTGGAAACTCTCCGGGTGTGACTCTGAGAGGGGAAAGTAGCTATGTGGCAAGTAGAATAACATTTCTTGAGCAACCACTGGGTGATGATGCAAAGTAAACGAAACAGCTGAGAAGTCCAAACCAAGCAAGTGACACACCTCCCGTGCCCACAGACAGCTTTCACTGGAAAGGATTTTACTTGCGAGGAGGAAGGGAACACAATGAGAGGGACACAACTTTCCCACTTTCCAGACAGGGCTGAACCTAGACTGTAACAGTTGTGAGCAATAGGGGGTGTGTGTTGGAGCTAAAGATCAAGAATAGGGGAAAGGAGTGAGGTATTTTGGAGAGTTGTTTTATTGGTATTTGTTAAGCACTTATTGTGTGCCAGGAAGTATGCTAAGTGCTGACATAAAAACTCCTCACCACTGGCTTTAAAGTGCTTAATCATTTTGCCCTTTCCTACCTCACCTCACTACTCTGCTATAACAATCCAGTCCACATACTTCACTCCTCTAATGCTAACCTTTTCGCTGTACCTCAATCTTGTCTGTCTCACCATCGACCTCTCTCTCACATCCTGCTTCTGGCTTGGAATGCCCTCTCTCTCCTCAACTCCTATAGACAATTACTCTTCCCCACGTCAAAAGACTTATGGAAGCACATCTCCTCCAAGAGGCCTTCCCCCTCTTATGTCTCTGGCCTTTCATTCTCAATCTCTTTTGCGGGCTCCTCCTCCCCCTCGCATCCCCTTACTGTAGGGGTTCCTCAAGGGTCAGTTCTTGGTCCCCTTCTGTTCTCTATATACAATCATTCCCTTGGTGAACTCATTCGCTCCCACAGCTTCAACTATCATCTGTACGCTGATGACACCCAAATTTACATCTCTGCCCCTGCTCTCTCTCCCTCCCTCCAGGCTCGCATCTCCTCCTGCCTTCAGGACATCTCCATCAGGATGTCTGCCCGCCACCTAAAACTCAACATGTCCAAGACTGAAGTCCTTGTCTTCCCTCCCAAACCCTGCCCTCTCCCTGACTTTTCCAACACTGTTGACGGCACTACCATTCTTCCCATCCCACAAGCCCGTAACCTTGGTGTCCTCCTCGACTCCGCTCTCTCGTTCACCCCTCACATCCAAGCCATCACCAAAACCTGCCAGTCTCACCTGTGCAACATTGCCAAGATCCACCCTTTCCTCTCCATACAAACCGCTACCCTGCTCTTTCAATCTCTCATCCTATCCCGACTGGATTACTGCATCAGCCTCCTCTCCAATCTCCCATCCTCCTGTCTCTCCCCACTTCAATCCATACTTCACGCCGCTGCCCAGATCGTCTTTGTGCAGAAATGTTCTGGGCATGTTACTCCCCTCCTCAAAAATCTCCAGTGGCTAATAATCAACCTATGCATCCAGCAAAAACTCCTCACCCTCGGCTTCAAGGCTGTCCATCACCTTGCCCCCTCCTACCTCACCTCCCTTCTCTCCTACTACAGCCCAGCCTGCACCCTCCGCTCCTCTGCCTCTAATCTCCTCACTGTGCCTTGTTCTCATCTGTCCCGCTTTCAACCCCCGGCCCACATCCTCCCTCTGGCCTGGAATGCCCTCCCTCCCTCCGCACATCTGCCAAGCTAGCTCTCTTCCTCCCTTCAAAGACCTACTGAGAGCTCACCTCCTCCAGGAGGCCTTCCCACACTGAGCCCCCTCCTTCTTCTCCCCCTCCTCCCCCTCCCCATTCCCCCCGCCTTACCTCCTTCCCCTCCCCACAGCACCTGTATATATATATATATGTTTGTACATATTTATTACTCTATTTATTTATTTTACTTGTACATATTTATTCTATTTATTTTATTTTGTTAATATGTTTTCTTTTGTTGTCTGTCTCCCCCTTCTAGACTGTGAGCCCACTGTTGGGTAGGGACCATCTCTGTATGTTGCCAACTTGTATTTCCCAAGCGCTTAGTACAGTGCTCTGCACACAGTAAGTGCTCAATAAATACAATTGAATGAATGAATGAAATACTAATAATACTAATGATGGCATTTGTGAAGTGCTTACTATGTGCAAAGCACTGTTCTAAGCCCTGGGGAGGTTACAAGGTGATCCGGTTATCCCATGGGGGGCTCACAGTCTTAATCCCCATTTTACAGATGAGGTAACTGAGGTCCAGAGAAGTGAAGTGACTTGCCCAATGTCAGCTGACAATTGGCGGAGCCGGGATTTGAACCCATGACCTCTGACGCCAAAGCCCATGCTCTTTCCACTGAGCCATGCTGCTTCTCTAAACCCTCCTTTCCTCTTCTCCCACTCCCTTCTACATCATTCCGACCCTCTCCCGCTTAGTACAGTCCTTGGCACACAGTTAAGCGCTCAATAAATACGATTGAATTGAATGAATTGAATGAATATTCATCCCTCCTCCCAGCCCCACAACACATGTGCATAACTGTAATCTGTTTATCTATATTAATGTCCATCTCTGCCTCTAGACTGTAAGCTCGTTGTGGGTAGGGAATGTGTCCATTTATTGTTATATTGTACTCATCCAAATGCTTAGTGCAATGCTTTGCACACAGTAAGTGCTCAATAAATATGATTGAATGAATGAATGAATACAGGCTAATCAAGTTGGACACCTTTCATGTAAGTCGGTTAATTGTATTTACCGAACACTTACTGTGTGCCAAACATTATAATAAGATCTTGAAAGAGTAAAACACAATAATAGACACATTCCCTGGCAAGAGTGAGCTTACAATCTGGAGTTCCGTGTCCCACATAGAGCTCACAGTCTTTTATTATAAAATCCCCATATTACTGTTGAGGTAACTGAGGAAAAGAGAAAATAAGTGACTTCTCCAAGGCCACACTCAGAGTGGCAGAGCTGGGATTAGAACCCAGGCCTGTGCTTTATCCACAAAGCCATGCTACACTAGAGCACATATTTTGCAGCTTAGTGAAGATTTTCTGGACTTAAGCATATTTTCAATTTATTTGCAATGAATCAATTGATGGAATTTAGCAACTACTGATCAATCAATAGGACTTAACGAGTTTCTACTGTCTGCAGAACAATGAACTAACCATGGATCTACTGTATGCTGAGCATTGCATTAAGCACTTGGAGAGTATAATAGAATTAGTAAACATGATCCCTGCCCTTAAGGAGTTTAGGATCTGACAGGAAGAGGAAGGATCTAGAATAATTAGAAGCATCGTGGTGGTACAGAGAACGGATCTGGGATTCAGAGGACCTGTGGTCTAATCCAGGCTCCACCACTTGTCTGCTGTGTGACCTTGGGCAAGTCACTTAAATTCTCTGTGCTTCAGTTACCTCAGCTGTAAAAATGGGGATTAAGACTGTGAGCCCCATGTGGGACAGGGACTGTATCCAACCTGATTAGTCTCTGCTCCAGGGCTTAGTACAGTGCCTGGCACATAGTAAGTGCTTAACAAATACCATAAAAAATGCAAAAAATATTAATTTACAAACTGAAGGACTAAGGGAAGAGGGAAGGGACACAATAGAGTAATAAGATATGTAAGATGTGCAAATAAAATTTATCGATAATGAAAGCTGAAGAAAAAACAATGGTTAAGGAGGAGTCAGTTCAAACATATAAGGACAAACCAGTTGAAAAAAGAATTGACTAAAGTATTTGAATAAATTACATTTAAAAAAGAAAAATGGATGTTTGCACACAGGAGCTAGAAGAAGAAGGAAATATAGAAGTGCTAGCTAGAGGAGGACTCATTCATTCATTCATTCAATTGTACTTATTGAGTGCTTACTGTATGCAGAGCACTGTACTAAGGGCTTGGGAAGTATAAGTCGGCAACATATAGAGGCGGTCCCTACCCAACAACGGGCTCACAGTCTAGAAGGGGGAGATAGACAACAAAACAAAACAAACACGTGGACAGGTTTCAAGTCATCAGAATAAATAGAAATAAAACTAGATGTGCATCATTAACAAAATAAATAAAATAGTAAATATGTACAAGTAAAATAAATAGAGTAATAAATCTGCACAAACATATATACAGGTGATGTGGGGAGGGGAAGGAGGTAGGGCGGGGTGGATGGGGAGGAGGAGAGGAAAAGGGGGGCTCAGTGTGGGAAGGCCTCCTGGAGGAGGTGAGCTCTCAGTAGGGCTTTGAAGGGAGGAAGAGAGCTAGCTTGGAGGATGCGTGGAGGGAGGGCATTCCAGGCCAGGGGGAGGACGTGGGCCGGGATAAAAGGCTTAGGTGGCTGGTGTGCTGTGACAATTGGAGAAAGCTTCAATCAATCAATCAATCAATCAATCAATCAGTTACATTTATTTTGTGCTTACTGTGCACTACACATTCCCTGCTCACAGAGAGTTTACAGTCTAGATGGGGAGGAGGTCTGACAGTCTGGAAGAGCTGGATTTTTAGAAGGGCCCAAAGATGGGCGGAGCTGTGGTCTGGAAAATTGGAGGCAGGGAAGAATTCCTGGCTATGGAACAGTGTGAACCAGGGGTTGGAGGCAGGATGGATTGAGAGTGATGTAAGAAGGTCACATGCACAACCTGCATAAATCAAATCACAGGGCTAGTAGGAATGTATTTATTAAGCAAATACTACATGAAAAGCCTTGTAAACTACTGCTGTCTACTAAGCACTGGAAAAACATATGGATGAAAATAAGACAGGGTTTCTGGTCCTCAAGGTCTGACAAAGAATAAGATAGGAAAGATGGAACCACAAAAAAAGAAAAACAACATAAAAATACAAGAAGAAATCCTTGGACTCATACCTCAGTGTTTCAAGAGTTAATCATTTATGCCATTCTGTACACTTAGCAGCGTGGCTCAGTGGAAAGAGCATGGGCTTGGGAGTCAGAGGTCATGGGTTCTAATCCCAACTCCGCCACTTGTCAGCTTTGTGACTTTGGGCATGTCACTTAACTTCTCTGTGCCTCAGTTACCTCAGCTGTAAAATGGGGATTAAGAGTGTGAGCCCCATGTGGGACAACCTGATTACCTTGTAACCCCCCCCCCCAGCACTTAGAACAGCACTTCACACATTGTAAATGCTTAAAAAATACCATTATTATTATTATTATTATCAGTTTTCTCATGCATGCCAAAGAGGCATACATGCATAAGGGATCAATCTTTCATGAGAGAAATCATGCTACTTATATTTTAGTTAATTAGAATTTGAACTCTCCATATCAAATGATTATGCAACACAAGTTGACATTCAATCTGATGATTTGGAGCCATTTCTCCTAATGTGATGCAATTTCAGGCAAATTTAATAAAGTGGACTTTTTCGTCCAAGAGCAGAACATTAGAAAATTTCTCTTGGTGCACATAAAGCAGCTGGCAAGCCTGTTGGCTGTAATCCTAATTTTTTTTTCAGGTGGTTCAATATCTAAAAAACAAACAGGAGTAACTTCTATAACATTGTGCAAGTCCCTGATGAAATCATTTCAAAATATTTACTAGTGGGTCAAAAATATCACTGCGTCATTGCACTGGGTTATATATTTATTTCATGTAAATCCAAAACATTTTCCCAAGTTCATTTCCCTGAATGATATGCAGAACTCACTCATCAGCCTCCCCACTTCTAAGAATTAGAGATGTATATGGATATAGATGTACATCTGCTTGAGAAGCAGCATGACTTATTGGAATGAGCACAGGTTTGGGAGGACGTGGGCAAGCCACTTAACCTCTCTGTGCCTCAGTTGCCTCATCTGTAAAATGGGGACTAAGACTGTGAGCCCCACGTGGGACAACCTGATTACCTTATACCTACCCCAGTGCTTAAAACAGTGCTCGGCACATAGTAAGCACTTAACACATGCCATCTTTATTTCTTATATCTGCAGGTGATCTTTCCCAATTAATCTCTCATAGCTCCCTCTAACACATCATTTATGGATTCATATCCTTACTCCTTCAGTATTCCAATAAGCTTTCCTATTTAAACTCTGTGGCATCCCTTTATCTATAAATTCTGTGTGCATGATGTGGCCAGACTGGACTGTCAATCTGTCAATTGCATAAATTGAGTGCTTACTATGTGCAGAGCACTGTACTAAGCACTTGGGAGAGTACGCTACAACAGACTTAGCAGACACGGTCCCTGCCTATAAGGAGTTTACAGCCTGGCAACTTCAATGTCAATCCCAAATGGGATTTTCAGTTAGGCAGGCACTCATAAGTGAAGCTCAGGACAGGGATCAAATCTACTAATTCTAGTGTGTGCTCCAAAGTGCTTAGTACAGTGTTCTGCACATATTAAGCACTCCATCGATATCACTGATGGATTGACGGATGCGTCTTGGAAGCACTGATGAATCAACGAGAGCAAATTTCTCATATTGGCAGAACAATTGTTTACCGTTTCCTGAGATTGAAAGGAGGTTTGAGCTGGTTAGGTTGAAGGGACCTAAAACAAGAGCGGGTAGAGGAAGAAGAAAAAGAAGAGGAAAATATGGTTGGCAAATGTATTTTTTTGGTTGTTGCTGTTTTTGTTGTTTTGGAAGGTTCTTCAGATCATTCCTTGTGACGGATTCTAAAATCTCATCTAGACCAATGTCTTCTTTACCCAGCAGCGTTCTTATGGAGACAGTCTAATAATAATGATAATAACAATAATAATGATAATTGCAATATTTGTTAAGTGCTTACTTGAGGTCAAGCACTGTACTAAGAGCAGGTCAGAAAGAGTTCCTGTCCCATATAAGGCTCATGGTCAAAGTAAGAGGGGGAACAAGAAGCCACTTTTCCAGAGCAAAGAAAATTTCAGTCATCCCTCCACCAACAGCAATTAGAGAGCTTACTCTGTGCAGAGCACTGTACTAAGTGCTTGGAGAGTACGATAGAGTAAGAGCACATGACCCCTGCCTTCAAGGAGTTTACAATCTAAAGGGGGAGATGGATACTAAAAATGAGTGATAAGTAGGGGAAGCAATGGAATTTGAAGAAAGATGTGTAAGAGCTATCAGGGCCCAGATTGGACTGGGACCATATTTTTCATTTTATGGTACAGTGGGTCATAACACATGATAGCAGTGGGTTATCGTATTGGAAAAAGGTTGTATCAGGAATGATTGAGAGTTTGCCTTTTGAAGTGGGGTGAGAGAGGAGATTGTGTGGGAGGAGGGAGGAGGGAGGGAGAAGATGGTATAGGATTTTTTTTTATGGTATCTCTTAAGTGCTTACTATGTAGAGAAGCAGCATGGCTCATTGGAAAAAGCCCGGGCTTTGGAGTCAGAGGACATGGGTTCAAATCCCGGCTCCGCCAATTTCTGGCTGTGTGATGTTGGCCAAGTCACTTCACTTCTCTGGGCCTCAGTTACCTCGTCTGTAAAATGGGGATGAAGACTGTGAGCCCCCCGGGGGACAACCTGATCACCTTGTAACCTCCCCAGTGCTTAGAACAGTGCTTTGCACACAGTAAGCGCTTAATAAATGCCATTATAATTATTATGTGCCAGGCACTATATTGAGCTCTAAAATAGATTCCAGGTTGGACACAGTCCCTGTCCCAAATAAGGCCCTTAGTCTCGATTCCCATTTTACAGGTGAGGTAACGGAGGCACAGAGAAGTTAAGTGACATGCCCAAGGTCAAACAGCAAACAAGTGGTGGAGCCGGGTTTAGAACCCATATCTTTCTGGTGCCCAGGCCCATGCTCTATCCACTAGGCCATGGTACTTCACAGTTTCCTGATGGAATTACCCAGTGGAATGACGTTTGGGTCCCAGGAGTAGCCCACAACTTTTCATCTGTCTTACTCCTGTGCTATTTGAGAAGCAGAGAGGCCAAGATTAATCAGTCCTTCAATCGATCAATCAATGGTACTTGATCAGCACTTACTGTGTTCAGAGCACGATACTAAGTACTTGGGAGAGTAATAACTACAATAATTACTATGGCTTTTGTTAAGTGCTTACTAGGTGCCAGGCACTGTTCTAAGCGCTGGAATAGAGAAGCAGCATGGCTCAGTGGAAACAGCACAGGCTTTGGAGTCAGAGGTCACGGGTTTAAATCCTGCCTCCACCAATTGTCAACTGTGTGACTTTGGGCAAGTCACTTAACTTCTCTGGGCCTCAGTTACCTCATCTGTAAAATGGGAATGAAGATTGTGAGCCCCTCGTGGGACAACCTGATCACCTTGTATCCCCCCAGTGCTTAGAACAGTGTTTTGCACATCAATCAATCAATCAATCAATCGTATTTATTGAGCACTTACTATGTGCAGACCACTGTACTAAGTGCTTGGGAAGTACAAATTGGCAACACATAGAGACAGTCCCTACCCAACAGTGGGCTCACAGTCTAAAACGGGGAGACAGAGAACAGAACCAAACATACCAACAAAATAAAATAAATAGGATAGAAATGTACAAGTAAAATAAATAAATAAATAAATAAATAAATAGAGTAATAAATATGCACATAGTAAGCCCCTAACAAATGCTATTATTATTATTACTATTATTATTATAGATATGAGATAATTGGGTTGGACACAGCCCCTGCCCAATGTGGGGTTCACAGTCTTAATTCCCATTTTACAGATGAGGAAACTGAGGCCCAAGGTCACACAGCAGACAAGCGGCAGAGCTGGGATTAGAACCCATGACCTTCTGATTCCCAGGCCCAGGCTCTAGCCACTATACCATGCTACTTCTCCTAAAAAAGCAGAGTTGGTAGACACATTCCCTGCCCACCAGAGGTTCATAATCAGCACTGCAGATTCCTCCATGGAGCTGTTCTTCCAGAGGGGAAACTAAGGTTTGAAATTACAAATTTTTAATAACACCTTTCCTTTCCTGATTTTAGGTGACCCCACATAAAGTAAATGTCATGGGAACAAACAATCATTAACCAGGGGGTTATTTGCCTCAAAATCTATTACATGTGGATTCATTAAAGGAGGATGGTTGAGATTTATTGGCACTTTTTTGTCACCCTCTCTTTCTACTACACTTAATATGCTCATTGTTTTTGGATAACTAATACCATTTGCAAATTGCAAATTACTATTTGAAAATTGGGTCACAAATTAATGAATGGACTGAATCTGTGATGGGTTTAATTAACACAGGACATATTGTTTTCTGTGAATGCTATAATGATGGTTAAAAGTCCTGTATCTTCAATATTGAGTAATGGTTGTAGTAGTGGTAAATACTGATTGAGGGCCCACCCAGTAACATATTGTTCAAAAAGCTGGACGAGTACAAAAGTTTGACATAGTCCCTGCCCGTAAGGTGCTTACAACCTTACCACCTTGGAGAAGCAGCATGGCTCGGTGGAAAGAGCACAGGCTTTGGAGTCAGAGGTCATGGGTTCAAATCCCTACTCCACCACTTGTCAGCTGTGCAACTTTGGGCAAGTCACTTAACTTCTCTGTGCCTCAGTTACCTCATCTGTAAAATGGGGATGAAGACGGCGAGCCTCATGGAGGACAACCTGATTACCTTGTATCTTCCCCAGTGCTTAGAACAGTGCTTGGCACATAGTAAGCACTTAATACATGCCATTATTATTATTATTATTATTATGACCCACCACAGCACTTAGTACGGTGTCTGGCACCTAGCAAGTGCTTAACAAATGCCATCATTATTAATAGGGGAGACAACCATGAAAATGTTTCAAATAAACTAGCCAAAATAATAATATTCATTCATTCATTCAGTCGTATTTACTGAGCACTTACTGTGTTCAGAGTACTGTACTAAGCGCTTGGGAAGTACATGTTGGCAACATATAGAGACAGTCCTTACCCAACAGCAGGCTCACAGTCTAGAAGGGGGAGACAGACAACAAAACAAAACAAAACATATTAACAAAATAAAATAAATAGAATAAATATGTACAAGTAAAATAAATAGAGTAATGAATATGTACAAGCATATATACATATATAGAAAAGCAGCATGGCTCAATGGAAAGAGCCCGGGCTTTGGAGTCAGAGGTCATGGGTTCAAATCCCGGCTCCGCCAATTGTCAGCTGTGTGACTTTGGGCAAATCACTTAACTTCTCTGTGCCTCAGTTCCCTCATCTGTAAAATGGGGATTGACTGTGAGCCCCACGTGGGACAACCTGATCACCTTGTATCCCCTCAGTGCTTAGAAAAGTGCTTTGCACATAGTAAGCGCTTAACAAGTACCATTATTATTATTATTATTATTATATATAGAGAAGATATAGATATAGAGAGAGAAGATTATATATATATATATATATATATATATATATATATATATATATATCTTATCTCTATATAATAGAGAAGCTACTTGTCCTAAAGAAAAGACCATGGGCCCGGAAGTCCGAAGCATCTGGGGTTACAATTCTGGCAACACCTCTTGTCTGCTATGTGGCCTTGGCCAAGTCACTTCACTTCTCTGTGCCTCAGTTACCTCACCTGTAAAATGTGGGTTAAGACAGTGAGCCTCCTGTGGGACATGGACTGTGTCTGATCTGACTAGTTTGTAACTACTCCAGTGTTTACTACGGTCTCCATCGCAGAGTAAGTGCCTTACAAATACTATAAAGAAATAATAATAATTGAAGACACATTTTGGAGTATCAAACCTGAGTTTGATATTTAAAGCATTAAATTACCTCTTGCCTCCTACATTACTTCACTGATCTGCTACTACAACCTAGTCCGCACAATTTGCTTCCCTCCTTCCAGCTTACTCACTGTGCTCTGAGCTCATCTATCTCACCTCTGACCTCTTTCTCATGTAATCCCCCTCCCTCTAAAATAATAATAATAATAATAATAATGGTATTTGTTAAGCACTTACTAGGTGCAAAGCACTGTTCTAAGCACTGGAGAGGTTACAAGGTGATCAGGTTGTCCCACGGGGGGCTCACAGTCTTAATCCCCAGTTTACAGATGAGGTAACTGAGGCCCAGAGAAGTTAAATGACTTGCCCAAAGTCACACAACTGACAGTTGGCAGAGCTGGATTTGAACCCATGACCTCTAACTCCAAAGCCCATGCTCTTTCCACTGAGCCACACTGCTTCTCTATACACACCAGACCACCAATCTCTCCCATCTTCAAAACCTTATTAATGTCACCTCCTCCAAGAAGACTTCCCCAATTAAACCTTCTTTTCCCTGCCTCCTCTTCCCTTCCGCGTCATCTGTGCAGTTGGATCCATGACTTTTGGGTATTTAATATTCACCCCACCCTCAACCCCATTAATATATTCATTTATATTAGTGTCTGTCTACCCCTCTAGACCATAGGCTCATTGTGCACAGGAAACTACTACCAACTCTGTTGTATTGTGTATTGTGTTGTATTGTAGTTGTATTGTGTTGTATTGTATTTTGTACACATTTATTACTCTATTTATTTATTTATTTATTTTACTTGTACATATCTATTCTATTTATTTTATTTTGTTAATATGCTTGGTTTGGTTCTCTGTCTACCCCTTCTAGACTGTGAGCCCACTGTTGGGTAGGGACTGTCTCTATATGTTGCCAACTTGTACTTCCCAAGCGCTTAGTACAGTGCTCTGCACACAGTAAGCGCTCAATAAATACGATTGATTGATTGATGGATTGATTATTGTACTCTCCTAGGAGCTTACTACAGTGTCTGGCCGTGAACACACATAAAAGGTTCTGAGGAAGGGTAGAAAAAAGGGATTCAAACAAGAAAATGTACTGCTCTATACAGATTGAGGTAGAAGATTTTCATCACTTAAGCAAGTCCACAGTCTATGTGTGGCGTTTGGTATGTGATGTGCCAAAATAGCATGATACTTATGAAGCAACTCTAAATGCTATTTTTTAAAAATTAGAACCAGAAATGGCTACCTGAACATTCATAAGGTGATGATTAAAGCTATTTAATATTTTGTAATTTTTCTTTGCCTATACATATGCATTAGTTTCTCCTTTTTGAGCTGCTTCACTTGATGTTTCTCTTTTTTTTAATGGTATTTGTTAAGCACATACTCTGTTCCAGGCAGCACTGGGGTAGTTAGAAGATAATCAGGTTGGACACAGTCCATGTCCCACATGGGGCTCACAGTCTTAATCCCCATTTTACAGATGAAGTAACTGAGGCACAGAGAAGTTAAGTGACTTGTCTAAGGTCAAACAGCAGGCAAGTGGCACAGATAGGATTAGAATGCAGCTCCTTATGACTCCCAAACTTGTCCTCTAACCTCTAGGCCACTCAATTAATGGAAATGATTTCCCCTTCTAGACTGAACTTCTTGTGGGAAAGGGACTGCGTCTGTTGTTATATTGTACTCTCCCAAGAGCTCAGTACAGTGCCCTTCCCAAAGTAAGTGCTCAATAAATACAACTAATTGACTGGCTGACTAATAATGAAGGCAGAGCACTGTAGTAAACACTTGGGAGAGTGAAATGGAGAGTAAATTGAATAATAACAATTATAATAGTATTATTGAGAATAATTTTGTTTGTTGTTGAACACTTTCTGGGAGCCAGCCACTGTACTATGTGTTGGGCTAGATACTCAGGTCAGAAACAGTTCCTGTCCCACATGAGACGCACATTCATTCATTCATGCATGCAATCGTATTTATTGAGCTCTTACTGTGTGCAGAGCACTGTACTAAGCGCTTGGGAAGTACAAGTTGGCAACATATAGAGACGGTCCCTACCCAACAATGGGCTCACAGTCTAGAAGGGGGAGTAGGAGGGAGAATTCATTCATAGTAGGAGGGAGAATGGGCATTGGAGAAGCAGCGTGGCTCAGTGGAAAGAGCCTGGGCTTTGGAGTCAGAGGTCAGGGGTTCAAATTCTGGCTCCACCCCTTGTCAGCTGTGTTACTTTGGGCAAGTCACATAACTTCTCTGGGCCTCAGTTACCTCATCTGTAAAATGGGGATGAAGACTGTGAGCCCCCCGTGGGACAACCTGATCACCTTGTAACCTCTCCAGCGCTTAGAACAGTGCTTTGCACATGGTAAGCGATTAATAAATGCCATCGTTATTATTGTTATTTAATCTCCATTTATGCATGATGAAACTGAAGCAGTTGCCTCATTTTGCAAAGGAAGTAACTTAAGCCTAGAGAAGATATGTGACTTGCCCAAGTTCACACTCCAAGGAAGTAGAAGAGTGAGAATTAGAACATAAGTCCTCTGAAAGTGCTCTTTCAACTAGGCCGTGCCACTTCCCCTTATGCCACACTGCTTCCAAGACGTGGTCTCTTCTCACAGGGACTTGGCATTCTTGGCATCCCCCTCTCCCCCTTGTCCCCCTCTCCATCCCCCCCATCTTACCTCCTTCCCTTCCCCACAGCACCTGTATATATGTATATATGTTTGTACATATTTATTACTCTATTTGTTTATTTTACTTGTACCTATCTATTCTATTTATTTTATTTTGTTAGTATGGTTTTGATCTCTGTCTCCCCCTTTTAGACTGTGAACCCACTGATGGGTAGGGACTGTCTCTATATGTTGCCAATTTGTACTTCCCAAGCGCTTAGTACAGTGCTGTGCACATAGTAAGTGCTCAATAAATACGATTGATGATGATGATGATGATGATAAAGAGGAATTGAGGTGATATTCATTATTCTGTAGCTCAGAGCTGCTTGGTGTGGATTTTAAATTATTTATTTATTTATTATTTATTTATTTATTTTACTTGTACATATCTATTCGATTTATTTTATTTTGTTAGTATGTTTGGTTTTGTTCTCTGTCTCCCGCTTTTAGACTGTGTGCCCACTGTTGGGTAGGGACTGTCTCTATATGTTGCCAACTTGTACTTCCCAAGCACTTAGTACAGTGCTCTGCACACAGTAAGCGTTTAATAAATATGATTGATTGATTGATTGATTACCTACTTTGTTATGATACAAATCTTGTAGCCCTTAGTCCTGCCAGGTGGGATCACCCGAAAGTATTCTTCAGCTTTCTGGATCCAAGACCATTTCTTGGAATCTTCCCTTTCCTTCTTCCCTTTCGATTTGAAGTTGTTGCTCTCCCTGAGGTGGTTTGGTTGAAAAGCCCAAAGTGCAAATAACACTTTCTTCCCCACTGTGCAGGTAAGAAGATCTCTCTTTGCTGTGCTATCACAATTGTTATTTTCAGAGGGCAGAAGAGGCCTTGGAAAAGATAACTGAAGAGACTTGAACAATAGGCTAGGACTGGGCAGAAAAACGAGAAAGGCAGAGAGCCTCTTGATTTTTCACCAAAATAAGTGACTATCTTAATCACAACATGGTACTATAGGGGCTTGATTGCTTCTCTGCCCTTGCCCTACAAGGTGGCACTTGAACCAGTTGAGGTGTGTGATTGATGTCCAGCATATTGTGTTTTGATGCGGTGGTAGGGTTTTTTTTGTTTTTGTTTTTGGTGTTTTTGGCTTGCCTTTGTTTCATGGCCCTGAAGAGGAACATGGTCAGGATGCATTGGAGACATATGCAGGCTGACTGAGCCCCCTCCTTCCTCTCCCCCTCCTCCCCTTCCCCATCCCTCCCGCCTTACCTTCTTCCCTTCCCCACAGCCCCTGTATATATGGATATATGTTAGTACGTATTTATTACTCTATTTATTTATTTATTTTACTTGAACATATTTATTCTATTTTTTTTATTTTGTTAATTTTGTTGTTGTTGTTGTCTGTCTCCCCCTTCTAGACTGTGATCCCGCTGTTGTGTAGGGACCGTCTCTATATGTTGCCAACTTGTACTTCCCAAGCGCTTAGTACAGTGCTCTGCACACAGTAAGCATTCAATAAATATGATTGAATGAATGAATGAATGAATAAAACTGTCACTCACATCTTTCAAGATGAAAGAAAATATTTGCTAGCTGCAACCGGCAGTGCTCTGCACACAGTAAGTGCTCAATAAATATGATTGAATGAATGAATGAATGAACTGGCCCATTCTCTAGTATAACAAATATCAAATGAGAAGTAGTGTTGCCTAATGGGTAGAGCACGTACCCGCGAGTCAGAAGAACCTGGTCCCTAATCCTAAATCCATCACTTGTCTGCTGAAGGACCTTGGGCAAGTCACTTAACTTTCCTATGCCTCAGTTACCTCATCTATAATTAATTTATACTAATGTCTGCTTCCCTCTTTAGACTGTAAGCTCGTTGTGGGGAGGGAATGTGTCTGTTATATTCTTATACTGTACTCTCCCAAGCACTTAGTACAGTTCTCTGCACACATTAAGTGCTCAATAAATCCAACTGACTGACTGAATGTAAAATAGAGATGAAGATGATCCCCATGTGGGACACGGACTTTGTCCAACCTAATTAGCTTGTATTCACCAGTACTTAGCATAGTGCCTGGCACATAGTAAGCACATGACAAATACCATAAAAAAAATCAAATGTTTCTTCTCTTTTTATCCAGGAGAACAAGGGTTCTGCTGCTCTAATGGTTGAGAATCTTGAATGCAGTTCTTCAAGGTCAAATCAAATAATAATTATGGTATTTGTTAAGTGCTTACTATGTGCCAAGCACTGTTCTAAACACTGGGGTAAATAGAAGGTAATCAGGTTGTCCCACATGGGGCTCACAGTCTCAATCCCCATTTTACAGATGAAGTAACTGAGGCCCAGAGAAGTGAAGTGACTTGCCCAAGGCCACACAGCAGACAAGTGGTAGGGCTGGATAAAACTCATGACCTTCTTTATGACTTCCAGTCCCGAGCTTTCTGCACTATGCCATGCTGCTTCTCTAGTACGGTGCTCTGAAGACAGTAAACACTCAATAAATACAATTGAATGACTGACAGATTGCAGAAACACCAGAAAAGAGTCACTCAGTCCGGTGATATGCAAGAGAAGAGATGCTGTGAACAACCAGCTGAAACTGTCTATGACCAGGCATCCCACGAGTGGCACAGACTGCAGAAATTACCTGATACCCCTTATTTCATCCACTACCCAATGTTACCCACTGCCCCTCAATTCATTCATTTATTCAATTGTATTTATTGAGTGCTTACTGTGTGCAGAGCACTATACCAAGCACTTGGGAAGTACAAGTTGGCAACATATAGAGACAGTCCCTACCCAACAATGGGCTCGCAGTCTGGAAGGGGGAGACAGACAACAAAACAAAACTTGTAGACAGGTATCAAAATCATCAGAACAAATAGAATTAAAGCTATATGCACATCATTAACAAAATAAATAGAATAGTAAATATGTACAAGTAAAATAGAGTAATAAATCTGTACAAATATATACAAGTGCTGTGGGGAGGGGAAGGAGGTAGGGTGGAGGAGAGATGAGGAGGAGGAGAGGAAAAAGGGGGCTCAAACTGGGAAGGCCTCCTGGAGGAGGTGAGCGATGTTGTGGAGGCGAGACCGGCAGGTTTTGGTGACAGATTGGATGTGTGGGGTGAATGAGAGAGCGGAGTCGAGGTTGACACCAAGGTTGCGGGCTTGTGAGACGGGAAGGACGGTAGTGCCGTCTACAGTGATGGAAAAGTTAGGGAAAGGGCAGGGTTTGGGAGGGAAGATAAGGAGTTCAGTCTTGGACATGTTGAGTTTTAGATGGCGGGCAGACATCCAGATGGAGTTGTCCTGAAGGCTGGAGGAGATACGAGTTTGGAGGGAGAGAGAGAGAGAGCCGAGAGGCTAAAGGGATCCAGTTCTGAGAAAGGCGGGGAAGGCCATCTTGGAAAAACCACAACAGGCAAGGCCACAATTAAATGGTAAAATCACTCATTTCATATCATGTCTCCTCATCTCTGGGGAAGAGGTGGGGGAGATCAGCTTGAGAGGCTGCCTTCAGTCTACCCAGAGGGAAGGGCTGCAGGATTGTGGGCAGTGGGACTCATAGGCATGGATTGTGTTTCCCAGGGAATGGGTGTAGAGGTTAGGCAGGGAACTCAGATGCATGGCTTAGTGAGAATAATAATAGCAATAATAATTATTATTATTATTATGCCAGTCACTGTACTAAGAGCTGGAGTGAATATAACAGAGAATATAATAGAGAAGCAGCATGGCTCAGTGGAAAGAGCCCGGGCTTGGGAGTCAGAAATCATGGGTTCTAATTCCGGCTCTGCCACATTTCGACCGTGTGACTTTGCCAAGTCACTTTACTTCTCTGTGCCTCAGTTACCTCATCTGTAAAATGGGGATTAAGATTGTGAGCCCCAAGTGGAACAACCTGATCACCTTGAATCCCCCCAATGCTTACAACAGTGCTTTGCACATAACAAAGGACTTAACAAATGCCATTATTATTATTATTATTATTATTATTATTATTTTAAGCAAACTGGGATGGACACAGTTACTGTCCCACATGGGGCTCACAGTATTAATTTCCCTTTTACAGGTAAGGTCAGTTACTGTCCCACATGGAGCTCAAAGTATTAATCCCCCTTTTACAGGTGAGGTAACCAAGGCACAGAGAAGTTAAGTGACTTGCCCAAGGCCACACAGAAGACAAGTGGCAGAGCTTGGATTAGAACCCATGACCTTCTAACTCACAGGCCCATGCTTTATCTACTATGCCATTTGAGGACCTGGGGTGAGGGGGCATGGTTGGCATGTATCTTTGTCTGGGCCATTGGTGACTAAGAAGCATGGCATAGTGGATAGACTATGGGCCTGGGATTCAGAAGGGCAGGGGTTCAAATCCCGACTCCGCCACTTGCCTGCCGTGTGACCTTGGGCAATTCATTTTACTTCTCTGGGCCTCAGTTACCTCATCTGAAAATGGGGTGTGAGACTGTGAACCCCACATGGGACAGGGACTGTGTCCAGCCCGATTTGCTTGTATTCACCCCAGCACTTAGTACAGTGCCTGGCACATAGTAAGCACGTAACAAATACCATAATTATTACTTAGATTCAAAAGGATTTCTTGGAAAAAAAGCAGAGTTAGCACTTTTGAAGCAACATAAGGACGCTCTTCTGCTTCAACTGGCCCTGGGACCACTTTCTCCCTTTACTCAGGCTTAAAGTTTTCCTTTTCCCTATAATTAGGCACATTCCAATTAGGAGAAATTGATGAGTTTTTTATGTTTTCCCCTAATATTCTAGACATTGTCCCGGGAGAGACCATGCTGAATTATCCAGCCCACTGATCACGGTGCTGCTGGCAAGGGGTTTTTAGACATAAAAGTGATGACTGTTCGGAGACAAATTTCCTTGGAGAGATTTGACTTTCATTCACATTTACTGGAGACATAAACTCTATGCAGAAAGACTGCTGATTGGGGAGGAGAAGGAGGAAGAAAAGGAGCTCTAGTCTACATGTACACCTGTCTACATGTTTTCACCTGTCTATATGTTTTGTTTTGTTGTCTGTCTCCCCTTTATAGACTGTGAGCCCATTGTTGGGTAGGGACCGTCTCTATATGTCACTGACTTGTACTTCCCAAGTGCTTAATACAGTGCTCGGCACACAGTAAGCGCTCAATAAATACAATTGAACGAATGAATGAATGACAAGGAGGAAGAGGAGGAGGAAGAGGAGGAATCACTCGGGCTAAATCAAGAGTTTCTGACTGATCTCTCTAGACTGTAAACTTGGTGTGGGTAGGGAACGTGTCAATCAACTCTTGTTTTATTGTACTCTCCCAAATGCTTTATTACAGTGCTCTGCATACAGAAGGTGCTCAAAAAATACGACTGATTTATTGATCAAGAGCAGAAGAGAGGCCACTGGCATCATGATCAATAGCAGCACATTCACTATTAGTCTTTACTGGACACTTTGTCTAATAAAAATACAAAATACCTGGAGATCTAAGGGGTTCGTCCTGTTCTTAAAGACCTCACCATCTATCGAGGAAGACAAACAGGCATAAAATGATGGGTGGCAAACACAACTACTTCTCCTATAACTCCAGGGTTGTCTTCTTGGAAAACCCTGCATCGAGGAAAATGTGTGTTATAGTACTCACAAGCACACGTAAACACAAAGGTTTCCGCTGATATCAACTTACTGTATCCAAATAGACTCTTATTACCAGAATGAAGTTTCCAGTGTGACTTACCAGAAAAGGTACAAGACTTGGAGTTACTGACCTGGGTTCTAATCCAGGCCTTGCCCCTGGTCTGCTGTGAGACCTTGGAAAAGTCAATTTCTCTGTGTCTCAGTTTCCTCATCCATAGAATGGGAATAAAATATATCTTCTTCCCCTGCCTTAGATTGTGAGGGACAGGGACTGGTGCTGATCAGATTAATTTGTACCTACTCCAATGCTGAGCCCAATGTTCAGCACAGATTATAAACTTAATAAATACCATCATCAGCCAATCAATGCCATTTGGTGAATGCTTACTGTCTGAGAGCATTATAGTAGGGGCTTGGAAGAATAAAATGTAATAGGTAGACATTATATCTGCCCTCAAGGAGCTTAATTCTACCATCACACCCTAGCCAAAAATTGTAGTGAAACAATGATCTGGTGGAACTAGGGTATGTTAAAAGCAGGTGGGAGGAGATACAAGTAATGCAACCAAGTTATTAAATAAATGAATAGCCGATAAATGGTCAGAGGACCTGGATTCTAACCAGCTCTACCACTTGTCTGCTGTGTGAACTTGGGCAAGTCACCTAACTTCTCTGTGCCTCAGTTACCTCCTGGGTAAAATGAGGATTAAGACTGTGAACTCCAAGTGGGACATGGATTCTGTCCAACTCGATTACCTTGTATCTACTCAGTGCTTAATACACTGCCTGGAATGTAGTAATATCATTAAAAGCAATAAAGTAAAATATACGAACGGCTAACTAAGTGAGCGACAGTGCATGTGGAGTGGGATGAATGGGAAGATAGGCAGCGGGAGTCTTCTGGGAATGCTTCCTGGAAAAGATGGGTTTTTAGAAAGGTAGGCTATAGACTGGCAAACTGAATTAGGAGGGCAACCAGGTGGCTAAAAAAGGGATGGTGATTGGACAGTAGGAGGGAGAGTTAAAAGCAAGGCAAGATGAGGAGGCTTTCTGGGGAAAAAGTTGGTTCGGGAGAGATTCAGGGAAGAGTGACATGGAAATGTGGCACCAGTTCTCACCAGCCAAATTGCTTTTCATTGCCCAAGCTCCCTCTGCTATCTGCCACACTCAAACTCTTTCTACTGCCCTCCACATTTGGCAGAGCTCTTTTCTTGTGGACATCTTCAACTGCCCAAAACACATGGGAAATAGTTCTGCCTGAGGCATTTTATAGAATAGACAAAAAGATCCATGTGAACATTACTGAGGTGTTTTAGCTGCTAGTGAAGTCACCAAACAATTTTTCGTCTTGAAAATTTCTAACAACTTAAATTGGCAAGAGGAAATCAGATTCTCAATACTTTGTCAACATTCATAAGTTACTCGTAGGATTTAACAAAACTTAATAAACAGAAAACTAACTTTCTTGACCTCTCTCTGTCTTTATAAGTCTCATTTAATAATAGCTTTGGGTTTCAATAAGGACGTGTCTGTACCTATTAGCCAATTTAATGTGATGTAATACCTATAAAGTCTGTATTGTGTGTTGATTAATTTAGAGTATTAGGTACTTGTTCTGTAGAGAGGCCTGGAGGGAGGTCTAGATTAACTACAGTAGACAGAATCTGTGGTTGAAAGATACTGAAGGTGAATGACTGTAAGGAGGTACTACACAATTATCAACAATGAAGTCTCGCCTTAATTAAGAAAGTGCTTATCAATTATCAAAGAGTAGAATCTTATTCAACTCTAAGATGCCTTCAAAATACCAAATAAGTATCCACACCGGAATGTTGATTTTTAGAGGGGATTAATTTGCTTTTATCTCTGAGTCCACTTCAGCATGACTCAGTGTTTGACTGTTAAAAGTGGATAAAATTCATTCATTCATTCATTCATTCAATAGTATTTATTGAGCGCTTACTGTGTGCAGAGCACTGTACTGAGCGCATGGGAAGTACAAGTTGACAACATATAGAGATGGTCCCTACCCAACAACGGGCTCACAGCCTAGAAGGGGGAGACAGACAACAAAACAAAACAAGTAGATGGGTGTCAATACCATCAGAATTAATAGAATGATAGCTATATACACATCATCAGTAAAATAAATATAGCAAAATTTGGTAACTTGTGTGCAATGAAAGTACAGATGTTCTGAAATTCTTAGCTAAGACTTAAGAATGTTTTAAGAATATGTTTGCACTATTTTTATCGATTTTGCCAGGTGAACCATATGGCGAAGAGAGGGAAGCAGGAAGTGAATAGGATATCACTATAAGAGAAGCAGCGTGGCTCAGTGGAAAAGAGCACGGGCTTTGGAGTCAGAGGTTATGGGTTCAAATCCCTGCTCTGCCAAATGCCAGCTGCGTGACTTTGGGCAAGTCACTTAACTTCTCTGTGCCTCGGTTACTTCATCTCTAAATGGGGATTAAGCCTGTGAGCCCCCCATGGGACAACCTGATCACCTTGTAACCTCCCCAGCGCTTAGAACAGTGCTTTGCACATAGTAAGCACTTAATAAATGCCATCATTATTTTATCACTACACTGTTAGTCTTCTGAGGGCAAGGACCATGTGTTCTGCTATTCTTTACCAAGATTATAGTACAATGCTCCACCCTAGTAGCTGTTCCTTAAATACCACTGCTTGGTCAGCATTTCAGTCAGTCAGAAGCATAGGGACTACTATGTACTTTCCAAGTGCTTAGGAATAATAATTATGGTATTTGTTAAGTGCTTACTATGTGCCAAGCACTGTTCTAAGCACTGGCACTGTTCTAAGCGCTGAAAGAAATTATCTGTGAGCAAGGTCTGAACTTTTGCAGGGAAACCCCATTATATTTGAAGTCCAACACCTTAAACACTCAGCCACTAAAGTGCAGTTCAGTGCTCTGCATACAGTAAGTGCTCAATAAATATGATTGTATTGAATGAATACAGAGCACTGCACAATGCATCTTGGACAGTGCAATAAAGGTAACAGAAATGATTCCTTCCCACAAGGAGCTTACACTTTAATATTGGAGAAAGACCTAGAAATGGATATGGATAAAGTAAATAAATTAGTGTAATATACAAAAATGTGAACATACATGCATATATATGTGTGTATATTTATATATACATATATGCATGTGTGTGTATATTTATATATACATATATGCATGTGTGTGTATAAGCATATAAACATAGCCTTAGCACTGAGGATGGTATAAATAAATACAAACATTATGGCAGGAAAGTGTATTTTTATAATGAGATAATAATAATAATAATGGTATTAAGTGCTTACTATGTGCCAAGCACCGTTCTGAGCTCTGGTGTAGATACGAGGTAATCAAGTTGTCTCACCTGGGGCTCACAATCTTAGTCCCCATTTTACAGATGAGGGAACTGAGGCACAGAGAAGTTAAGTGACTTGCCCAGGGTCACACAGCAGACAAGACCTGGGCTCTTTCCACTAAGCCATGCTGGGGAAGGATTATTGGAGAAGGTGGGATTTTGGGGAAGTCTGCATGTTGGAAGAATGTGGTTCTTTAGAATTGGGGGGAGAAGAGTTCTACACCACAAGACTAGTATAGGCGATGGGATGAAGGCAGGAGAGGTGAGATTGAGGCACAATTAGAAGGCTAGTTTATTAGTAGCCAAGAGAATGGAATGGGGTGTAGTGGCTTACAGGAGAAGATATTTAAGACAGGATAATTTGAAGTCGAGATGATGAATTATTGCTTCATTATTATTATTGTCATTATTGATAATCATACTTATTGGGCACTTATTCTGCACAAAGCACTGTACTAAGTGCTTGGGAGAGTACAATATAACATCAAACTCATTCCCTGCCCACAACGAGCTCACAGTCTAGAGGGGGAGACAGACATAAAGATAAATAGACAAATAAATAAAGTGCAAATATATGCATTTATATACATAATACTAATAATAATGGTATTTGCTAAGTGCTTACTATGTACAAAGCACTGTTCTAAGTGCTGTGGGGGAACAAGGTGATGAGGTTGTCCCACATGGAGCTCACAGTCTTAATCCCCATTTTCCAGATGAGGTAACTGAGACATAGAGAAGTTAAGTGGCTTGTCCAAGGTTACACAGCTGACAAGTGGAGGAGCCGGGATTCGAACCCATGACCTCTGACTCCCAAGCCCGTGCTCTTTCCGCTGAGACATGCTGCTTCTCTAAGTGTATACATATACATATGTGTCGTGAGGAAGGGAGAGAGGATGAATAATGCAGTGGGACACAGGAAGTCAGTAGAGGGACCGGAGTATTGAAGAGATACATTCTGTCATGCTTCGAAAAGATGCAGGATTGAGCACCTGCCGTGTGCTGGGCATTCTACTAGGTATTTGGGAGAGAACATTGAATCAGAATTGGTAGACATGTTTCCTGCCCACAACAAGCCATCTAGAAGGGAAGACAGACATTAATAGAAATAAATAAATTCCGGATATTTACGTAAGTGCTGCGGGGCTAAGGAAGGCATGAATGAAAGGTGCAGAACCAAGTGCACGGGCAACACGAAATGGAGTTGGAGAAGAGGAAAAGCGGTCTTAGTCGCAAAAGGCCTTTTTGAGGAGAAATGCTTTTAATAAGGCTTTGTAGGTGGGAAGAGTGACCCTCTGTCAGATATGAAGGGAGGGCCTTCTGGGCCAGAGGCAGGTTGTCGGTGAGAGGTCAGTGGCAAGAGAGATGAGTTCTAAGTGAAGCGAGTAGTACAGTGCTCTGCACACAGTAAGCGCTCAATAAATACGATTGAATGAGTAGTTTGGCATTAGAGGAACGGAGTGTGCAGGCTGATTCACGGTAGAGAGGTGAGGTAGGAGGGCGGCCAGATGATTGAATGCTTAGAGAAGCAGCGTGGCTCAGTGGAAAGAGCCCGGGCTTTGGAGTCAGAGGTCATGGGTTCAAATCCCAGCTCCACCAATTGTCAGCTGTGGGACTTTGGTCAAGTCACTTCACTTCTCTGTGCCTCAGTTTCCTCATCTGTAAAATGGGGATTGACTGTGAGCCCCAGGTGGGACAACCTGATCACCCTGTAACCTCCCCAGCACTTAGAACAGTGCTTTGCGCATAGTAAGCACTTAATAAATGCCATTATTATTATTTAAAGGAAATGGTAAGGAGCTTCTGTTTGATGCAGAGGGGAGTGGGGAGACTTGGACTGAACGTTTTTTGTAGACAAACGATCCAGGCAGTAGAGTGAAGTATGGACTGGAGTGGGGAGAGACAAGAGGCAGGGAGGTCAGCAAGGAGGCTGATACTGTTTTTAAGGTAGGATCGGTTGGTTTAACATGATCGCAGTTTGCTTGGAGGGGAAAGGATAGATTTTAGCAGGGTTGTGAAGGTTGCAGGATTTGGCGACGTAACAAATATGTTGGTTGAATGAGAGGGATGAGCCTAGGATAATGATGATGATGGTATTTGTTAAGCGCTTACTATGTGCAAAGCACTGTTCTAAGCACTGGGGGTGATACAAGGCGATCAGGTTGTCCCACGGGGGGCTCACAGTCTTAATCCCCATTTTACGGATGAGGTCACTGAGGCACAGAGAAGTTAAGTGGCTTGCCCAAGGTCCTCTGATCTCTTTCCCTCTATGCCGTTTCACATTTCCTCCTGCCTTCAAGACATGGATGCCCTGCCACCATCTCAAACTTAACATGTCAAAAACAGAACTCCTTATCTTTGTACGCAAACCCTGTCCTTCCCCTCACCTTCTCATCACTGTAGACAACACCACCATCCTTCCTGTTTCATAAGCCTGGAACCTTGGTGCTATCCTCAACTCCTCACAATCAACCCTCATATTCATTCGGTCACTAAATCCTGTCAGTTCAACCTCTCCCCATTGCTAAAATCTGTCCTTTCTTCTCTATCCCAACTGATACCTTATTAATCCAAGCCTTTATCCTAGCCCACCTTGGTTGCTGCATCAGTTTCCGCCAAGGTTACGGGCTTGTAAGGCAGGGAGGTTGGAGATGCTGTCTACAGTGATGTGAATGCCAAGGGGAGGGCAGAATGGGATGGGAAGAAAAGGAGTTTTGGTCGGACATGTTAATCTTGAGGGGTCAGTGAGATGTCCTCCTGAAGGCAGGAGGAAAGGAGGGGCTGCAGAGAAGGAGAGAGATCAGGCCTGGGGACGTAGATTCGGGAATCATCCGCATAGAGGTGGTAGTTGAAGCAGCATGACTTAGTGGCAAGACACCGGGCTTGGGAGTCAGAAGTCATGGGTTCTAATCCCAGCTCCGCCACTTGTCAGCTGGGTGACTTTGGGCCAGTCACTTATCTTCTTTGGGCCTCAGTGATCTCATCTGTAAAATGAGGATTAAGACTGTGAGCCCCACATGGGACAACCTTTTCATTCATTCATTCAATCATATTTATTGAGCACTTACTGTGTGCAGAGCACTGTACTAAGCGCTTGGGAAGTACAAGTTGGCAACACATAGAGACGGTCCCTACCCAACAGTGGGCTCACAGTCTAGAAAGGGGAGACAGAGAACAAAACAAAACGTATTAACAAAATAAAATAAATAGAATAAATATGCACAAATAAAATAAATAAATAAATAGAGTAATAAATTCATACAACCTTATGACCTTTTATCCCCTCCAGCACTTAGAACAGAGCTTGGCACATAGTAAGCGCTTAACAAATGCCATCATTATTCCCCTTCTTGACTGTGAGCCCATTGCTGGGTAGGGATTGTTTCCATCTGTTGCCAAATTGTACTTTCCAAGCACTTAGTACAGTGCTGTGCACACAGTAAATGCTCAATAAATACCACTGAATGAATGAATGAATGAATAAAATGAGCTCTCCAAGGGAGTGGTTGTAGATGAAGAATAGAAGGGGATCCAGAATTGAGACTTAAGGGATTCCTACAGTTAGGGGGTGAGACGCAGAGGAGGAGCCAGGGAAAGAAACTGAGAATGAGTAGGCAGAGAACCCAGTGAGGATGCTGATGCTATAGTATGTCTTTTTTTGGCTCCCGCTGCTTAGCTAAAGCTATCGCTTACACTAGTGCTGTGGGAGCTGAGCAAACAAAACCAACATATTTAGAGCCATAAACATTAGTTCCACTTCCAAGATTGTGTATCTTGTTCTTGCCTTTGCTACTTGATTGACACGTGGCATCTCAGCATCTGCCAAGTAGGATGGCAGTCTATCTAGTTTTAGACCTGATCAGTCACTCAGTCACACTTACTGAGCACTTGATGATGATGATGGCATTTATTAAGCGCTTACTATGTGCAAAGCACTGTTCTATCAATCAAGCAATCGTATTTATTGAGCGCTTACTGTGTGCAGAGCACTTTACTAAGCGCTTGGGAAGTACAAGTTGGCAACATACAGAGACAGTCCCTACATAACAGTGGGCTCACAGTCTAAAGTTCTAGTTCTAAGCACTGGGGAGGTTAAAAGGTGATCAGGTTGTCCCACGGTGGGCTCATAGTCTTAATCCCCATTTTACAGATGAGGTAACTGAGGCCCAGAGAAGTAAAGTGACTTGCCCAAAGTCACACAGCTGACAAATGGCGGAGCGGGGTTTGAACCCGTGACCTCTGACTCCAAAGCCCGGGCTTTTTCCACTGAGCCATACTGCTTCTCAAGAGCACTGTATTAAGCACTTGGGAGAGTAAAATATAAGAGAGTTCATGGACCTGTTCCCTGCCTGTAAGTAGTTTACAGCCGAGAAGCAGTCTTCTAGACTGTGAGCCCACTGTTGGGTAGGGACCATTTCCATATGTTGCCAACTTGTACTTCCCAAGTGCTTAGTACAGTGCTCTGCAAATAGTAAGCGCTCAATAAATACGATTGATTGATTGAGAAGCAGCGTGGCCTACTTGAGGCCTTCCCTGACTGAGCGCACCCCCCCTTTTTTTCCTCTGCTCCTCCTCCCCTCCCCATCACGCCCACTCCCTCCCTCTGCACCTTCCCCTCCCCACAGCACTTGTGTATATTTGTATATGTTTATTACTCTATTTATTTTATTAATGATGTGTATATAGCTATAATTCTATTTATTCTGATGGTACTGACACCTGTCTTGCTTTCTTTTGCTGTCTGTCTCCCCCTTTGAGACTGTGAGCACATTGTTGGGTAGAGACTGTCTCGGTCTGTTGCCGCTTAGCGCTTGGTACAGTGCTCTGCACACAGTAAGAGCTCAATAAATACGATTGAATGAATTAATTAATTAATTAATTAATACTCCCAGCTCAGCCACTTGTCCTCTGGGTGACCTGGGGCAAGTCACTTCACTTCTCTGTGCCTCAGTTCCCTCATCTGTAAAATGGGGATTAAGAATGTGAGCCCCACATAGGTGTCCAACCTAATTAGCTTGTATCTACCTCAGCACTTAGTACAGTGCCTGGCACATAGTAGGCACTTAACAAATTAATAATAATTAATTAAATAAGTGCTATCATTATTAACAAATACCATTTTTTTAAAAAGAAGCATACAGTTTAGAGAACTGATAATCTATTTTCTCCTGTTTGATACTGTTACAATACTGGACACATTTTTGTCTGTTTTTTTATTTCCAGGGCTGACCTCCCCATGTCCCTAGGCCTTGCCCGTTGTTGGGTAGGGACCGTCTCTATATGTTGCCAACTTGTACTTCCCAAGCGCTTAGTACAGTGCTCTGCACACAGTAAGTGCTCAATAAATACAATTGAATGAATGAATGAATGCTCCACAACTTGAACCAGTCCCCAGAGTGCATATAATAATAATAATAATTCTGGTATTAGTTAGGCACTTACTATATGCCAGGCACTGTTCTAAGCACTGGGATAGATATAAGGTAATCGGCTGAACACACAGTCCCTGTCTCACATGGGGCTCATAGTCTTAAATCCCCATTTTACAGATGAGGGGACTGAGGCCCAGAGAAGTGAAGTGACTTACCCCAGGTAACACAGCAGACAAGTGGCAGAGCAGGGATTAGAACCCATGACCTCCTGACACGCAGGCCTATGTTCTATCCACTAAGCCATGCTGTTTGGGCTGGGGAGTGGGATGCACAGGTTCTGGTACAATTATTTGTACCAGAAAGGATGGTTCAGGAGTCCCATGAAGAAGCATTCTTGGATCACGTGATGTTGGTGTACTTCTGCAAAATGGCACACTAATAATTATTATTCTTATTATTATGGTATTTGTTAAGTGCTTACAATGTGTCAAACAATGTTCTAAACTTTGGGGTAGATATGAGGTAATCAGATCATCCCCAGTGAGGCTTATACTCTTAATCCCCATTTCACAGATGAGGTAACTGAGGCAGAGCGAAGTTAATTGACTTGCCCAAGGTCACGCAGCAGAGAAGTGGCAGAGCTGGGATTAGAACCCCCGTCCTCTGACTCCCAAGCCTGTGCTGTTTACCCTAAGCCATGCTACATTATTAACAGAAGCAGCGTGGCTCAGTGGAAAGAGCCCGGGCTTTGGAGTCAGAGGTCATGGGTTCAAATCCCGCTCCTCCAATTGTCAGCTGTGTGACTTTGGGCAAGTCACTTAACTTTTCTGCACCTCAGTAACCTCATCTGTAAAATGGGGATTAAGACTGTGAGCCCCCCATGGGACAACCTGATTACCTTGTAAACTCCCCAGCGCTTAGAATAGTGCTTTGCACTTAGTAAGTGCTTAATAAATGCCATTATTATTATTATTATTATTATTATTATGATTATTATTATTATTATTATTATTATCGTGTTAGGCTGAGGTTGACACCACATGTTGCTTCTTGACTCAGATTCATTAGAACCATCCCCGGCCACCCTGATGGCAAATGGTAGGATGTGGAAAGTAGGGGTACCATGGGAGAATCAGAAATGATTCTCACCCCATGAGCCCACCTAGTAGCATTTGACAGTCCCTCAGGGCAGCCTGCTTTAAAATGGAATTTTTACCATCATCATCATCATCATCAATCGTATTTATTGAGCGCTTACTATGTGCAGAGCACTGTACTAAGCGCTTGGGAAGTACAAATTGGCAACATGTAGAGACAGTCCCTACCCAACAGTGGGTTCACAGTCTAAAAGGGGGAGACAGAGAACAAAACCAAACATACTAACAAAATAAAATAAATAGAATAGATATGTACAAGTAAAATAAATAAATAAATAGAGTAATAAATATGTACAAACATATATACATATATACAGGTGCTGTGGGGAAGGGAAGGACGTAAGATGGGGGGGGATGGAGAGGGGGACGACCTCATTAGCTTGCTAACTGATTCAGGTCATGTTTCCCCTGAACAGAAACGGATAGGATCCATGATCTTTTTTCAACCTGCCAACGGGCTCCCCCAGTGCGGAGATAGGCTTAATTTTCAACATTTTTTCAATTCGCCAAGGTCATTTGGAATTCAGTACTAGACCAGTCCTGAGTCGGACACTGTCCTGTAGATGTTTGGTGAAACACGATGAAACAGCAACAGAAACAGCTCAACAAGGAACAAACCGAATATGACTCACAGAGAAAATATGCAGCTTGCATACTTTTGCATGCCCCCAAATCCCGAGTTTGGAGATTTTTCAGTACTCTACCGGTCTCGACTATAGGAGGGAAAGTCAAGCAGAGGCCTCCCCTTTCCATTCTTAGCTTGGCCAGTGGCTGGCGAGTGGAAGGCAATCTGCTACAAGTCAAAACTCACCCGTGCTGGGCAGCAGTGGCAGTGGAGAGAGTAATAATAATAATAATGATGGTATTTATTAAGCTCTTACTATGTGCAAAGCACTGTTCTAAGCGCTGGGGAGGTTACTAGGTGATCAGGTTGTCCCATGTGGGGCTCACAGTCTTAATCACCATTTTACAGATGAGGTAACTAAGGCACAGAGCAGTTAAGTGACTTGCCCAGAGTCACACAGCTGACAATTGGTGGAGCCGGGGTTTGAACCCAAGACCTCTGACTCCAAAGCCCAGGCTCTTTCCATTGAGACACGCTGCTTCTCAGGAGAGCAGACAGAGACTCTTAGAGGACAGAGACTCAAGGTGACTGCTCAGAAGGAGGCAATGGTAAACCATTTGTGGATTTTTCCCAAGAAAACTCTATGGATACACTACCAGAATGATTGCAGATGGAGGTGGGGCATTCTGTGTGTCGATATGGGTCAGAGATGTCTCGACAACATAAGACCAGACAAATCCCAAGAAAGAACTTCTGTTCTCCCTCTTACTTAGACTGTGAGCCCCTTGTGGGGCCTGATTATCTTGTATCTATTCCAGCTCTTAGTACAATGCTTGACACAGAGTAAGCAAGGCAGGAACACTTCCCATGTACTTTGGGAAGTTGAAAATGTCCACAAGACAATGAATATTGTTCCAAAAGCTCAGCTAAATGAGGGGGTGGGGACAGTAGAGAGAACTTGGCTATTTGAAAAATGTGCTTTGCATAAATACATTGCCAAAGCATCTATGATCATTAATAATAATAACGATGATGATGGTATTTGTTGAGTGCATACTATGTGCCAAGCACTATTCTAAGTGCTGGGGTAGATACAAGGTAATCAGATTGTCCTACATGGGGATCACTGTCTTAATCCCTATTTTCCAGATGAGGCAACTAAGGCACAGAGAAGTTAAGTGACTTGCTCAAGGTCACACAGCATACAAGTGGCAGAGCCAGGATTAAAACCCATGTCCTCTGACTCCCAAGCCCATGCTCTTGACACTAGGCTATGCTGCTTCTCATTGTCATTAAGTCAATTAATGACACTTATTGGGCATTTGCTATTTACAGAGTCCTGTAATAATCAATTTATGGTATTTATTACACACTCGCTGTGTGCACAACATTCACTCATTCATTCAGTCGTATATATTGAGCGCTTACTGTGTGCAGAGCACTGTACTAAGCGCTTGGGAAGGACAAGTTGGCAACATGGTATCAAGTACTTAGGAAAGTACAATACAACAAAGTTGGTAGATGTGTTCCCTGCCCATGACAATCTTATAGTCTATAGGGAGAAACAGACATTAATATAAATAATTTATAGATATGTACGTAAGTGCTGCGGATCTGAGGGTGGAAAAAATACCAAGTTCATTCATTCGTTCATTCATTTAATTGTATTTATTGAGTGCTTACTATCATCAATCATCATCAATGGTATTTATTGAGCGCTTACTGTGTGCAGAGCACTGTACTAAGTACTTGGGAAGTACAAATGGGCAACATATAGAAACGGCCCCTACCCAGCAACAGGCTCACAGTCTAGAAGTGGGGAGGCAGACAAAAAAACAAAACAAGTAGATAGGTGTAAATACCATCAGAATAAATTGAATTATAGCGCTATATTCATCATTAATAAAATATAGTAAATATGTACAAATAAAATAACATAATAAATATGGACAAATATATTCAAGTGCTGTGGGGAGGGGAAGGGGGTAGGGTAGAGGCAGGGAGGGGGGAGACGGGGAGGGGAGAAGGAGGAGATGAGGAAAAGGAGGGCTCAGTCTGGGAAGGCCTCCTGGAGGAGGTGAGCTCTCAGTAGGGCTTTGAAGGGAGAAAGAGAGCTAGCTTGGTGGATGTGTGGAGGGGGGGCATTCCAGGCCAGGGGAAGGATGTGGGCCGGGGGTCGAAGATGGGACAGGAGAGTACGAGGCACAGTGAGGAGGTTAGTGGCAGAGGAGTGGAGGGTGTGGGATGGGCTGGAGAAAGAGAGAAGGGAGGTGAGGTAGGAGGGGGCAAGGTGATGGACAGCCTTGAAGCTAGTAGTAAGAAGATTTTGCTTGATTCGTAGGTTGACAGGCAGCCAGTGGAGATTTTTGAGGAAGGGGGTGACATGTCCAGAGCAGTTCTGTAGAAAAATCATAAAGAAGCAATCCAAATGTCCAAAGGTTATGCATCTCAGTGCATAGAGAATCCAGAAAGGAGAGGGACCCGGGGAACACTAAGCACTGTACTAAGCACTTAGTATTGTACAATATAATAGACACATTTCGGCCTTCAACAAGCTTACAGACTAGTAGGAAGACAGATTTTAAAATAAACTACAGATAAGTGTTTTGGAGGTGTTGGATGGGGTGAATATCTACATTCTTATAGAGTACAGATTCATTCAATTATATTTCTTGAGCACTTACTGTGTGCGGAGCACTGAACTAAACTTTTGGAAAGTATAATTCAGCAACAGATAAAGACAGTCCCTACCCAACAAAGGGTTCACAATCAATCAATCAATCAATCGTATTTATTGAGCACTTACTGTGTGCAGAACACTGTACTAAGCGCTTGGGAAGTACAAGTTGGCAACATATAGAGACGGTCCCTACCCAACAGTGGGCTCACAGTCTAGAAGTGCATAGGTAAAACATTAGTCTGAAATGGGGTTATAAGTGCACTAAAGGGTATTTAAAAACACCATAATTTGTTTAGATATTATTTTGGAGGTACTTCATAGTATATATGATTTGAAGAATGATTATGAGGTGTAAATTATTTTTAATAATGTAGATAATATATGGTTAACATTTCCAGGGTTTAAAATTGCTTCACCATTTAAGTTTAATTTTGCTTTGGGTTTTTTCCTTTGGTTCAAATCCAACATAGACCAGATTTTTTGAGAAATAGGATTCCCTTTTGGCATTTTCAAATTACTCAAGTGACTCAATTAAATTTGGACATGATAGCCACTACTTTGCATAATTAATAAGGTGAAGATAACATTGCTCAACTTAGGGTATAGGATTCCAGAATGTAATTGTGTCCATATTTTGGTTCAGAGTTAAGGGATAAAATTCTGACATGGTATCCTAAGACCCTTTATCATAAAAAATGAAATGTAAATTTATATATCTGTGTGTAGCCCATTGTCTGTAAGCATTAGAATATGAGAAGTTATGGATTTTTCCATTGAATAAAATTTAGGCACCAGATTGATCACTTTCATTCAGTCATTCAATCATATTTATTGAGCATTTACTGTGTGCAGAGCACTGTACTAAGCGCTTCGGAAGTACAAGTTGGCAACAAATAGAGATGGTCCCTACCCAGCAGCGGGCTCACAGTCTAGAAGATTGAGACAGGCATCAAAACAAAACATGTAGACAGGTGTCAAAATTGTCAGAACAAATGGAATTATAGCTATATGCCCATCATTAACAAAATAAATAGAATGGTAAATATGTACAAGTAAAATTAATAGAGTAATAAATCTGTACAAATATATACTGGGGAGGGGAAGTGGGTAGAATAGAGGGGGATGGGGAGGAGGAGAGGAAAAAGGAGGCTTAGTCTAGGAAGGCCTCCTGGAGAAGGTGAGCTCTCAGTAGGGCTTTGAAGGGAGGAAGAGAGCTAGCTTGGTGGATGTGTGGAGGGAGGGCATTCCAGGCCAGGGGGAGGACATGGGCCGGGGGTAGACTGTGGGATAGGCGAGAACGAGGCACAGTGATGAGGTTGGCAGCAGAGTAGTGGAGGGTGAGGGCTGGACTGTAGAAGGAGAGAAGGGAGATGAGGTAGGAGGGGCTGAGGTGATGGACAGCCTTAAAGATGAGAGTGAGGAGTTTTTGCCTGATTCATAGTTTTTGCTTGATTCATTGACTGATTCACTTCCAACTCAACTTCATCCTGACTTGCTTTACTTCTGCCCATGTCAGCTGTTTGAGACTTTTTAAATCCCTTCTCAAACCACTTGTTCCCTTGCCCACCTCATCTCTTTCCCCTAATGTTGTGGTCACATAATTCATCAATATAATTTAAATCATCAAGCATAATCTCCCTAAAATCACCCCTGCTCCTCGCTGGGCCCTCTCTCCTATAATTATAATAATAATAATGGCATTTATTAAGTGCTTACTATGTGCAAAGCACTGTTCTAAGCACTGGGGAGGTTACAAGGTGATCAGGTTGTCCCACAGGGGGCTCACAGTCTTAATCCCGATTTTACAGATGCGGAAACTGAGGCACAGAGAAGTTAAGTGACTTGCCCAAAGTCACACAGCTGACAATTGGCAGAGCCAGGATTTGAACCCATGACCTCTGACTCCAAAGCCCATGCTCTTTCCACTGAGCCAAGCTGCTTCTCCTCCTACCCCTTCTTTGACTCTCCATGATTTCTCAGCAGCACCACAAAAGGAAATCTCCTGCTCCCCCTTAAAATCCACCCCCTCCACCTGCACCTACAACCCCATCCATTTGCAACTTAGAAAAACAACTGGCTCCTCTCTTTTTCCCTCCCTGACTTCTATCTTTAACTGTTCACTTTACAATGGCTTCTTTACCACTGCATCCCTTATCCTGGAAAAAACCCTCCCTTAACTCCAAGACTTCTTCCATTTATTGCCCAATCTCCCTTCTACCTATCTTCTCTAAACTCCTTGGGTGAGTTCTCTACATCTGCTACCTCCACTTTCTCTCTTCCAATTCTCTCCTTGATCCCTTCCAATCTGGCTTCCACCCCTTTCATTCTATGGCAATTTCCCCCTCTCAGGTCACCAGTGACCTTCTTCTTGCCAAATCAAATGGCCTCTACTCCATCCTAATCCTCTACAACCTTTGACACTGGGGAAAAACCCTATTTCCTTAAAACATTTTCCAATGGTGACTTCATTGATGCTGTCCTCTCCTGGTTCTCCTCTGATCTCTGAGCTCTCCTTCTCAGTCTCTTTCCCAGGATCACCCTCTGTTACTCACCCTCTAACTGTGGGAGTCCTTAAAGGTTCAGTTCTGGCTCTCTTTCTATTCTCCATCTACCCCCCATTCATTTGCTCCTCTGACTTCATTCAATCATATTCATTGAATGCTAACTGTGTGCAACTACCACCTCTACATGAATGATTTCCAAATCTACATCTCCAGTTCTGAGCTCACTCGTTTTCTGCAGGCTCATTTTTCCTCTTGCCTTCGAGACACCTCTGCTGTCTATCCCACCGACACCTCAAACTAAACACATCCAGAACCAAACTTCTCAACTTTCCACCCAAACCCTATCTTCCTCCTGATTTTTTTCATCACTGAAGATAACACCACTTTCCTCCTTATCTCATAAGCCTGTAGCCTTAATATTATCCTAGATTGCTTCAACCTACATATTTAATCTGTCCCCCAAATCTATCAGTTCTTCCTCCACTACATTGCTAAAATCTATCCTTTGCTCTCCATCTAAACTGCTACTACATTGATCCAAAAACTTATCGCAGCCTGCCTTGTCTTCTGCGTCACCCCCTCTCTGATCTCCCTGCCACACCTCTCTTCCCACTGCAGTCCATTCTTCACTCTGAGGCCCAGATCATTTTTCTCAAAGAAAAGTTCGGTCCACACCTCCCAGTCCTCAAGAACCTCCAAGTCATTGCTCGTCTACCTTCACATGAAACAGCAACTTTAAAGAGTTTCAAAGAACCAAATCAGCTCTCCTCCTCCCAATTTAATAATAATAATGACATTTATTAAGTGCTTACTACATGCAAAGCACTGTTCTAAGTGCTGGGGAAGTTATAAGGTGATCAGGTTGTCCCACAGGGGGCTCACAGTCAATCCCCATTTTACAGATGAGGGAACTGAGGCACAGAGAAGTTAAGTGTCTTGCCCAAAGTCACACAGCTGACAATTGGCGGGGCTGGGATTTGAACCCATGACCACTGACTCCAAAGCCCAGGCTCTTTCCGCTGAGCCACACTGCTTCTCTAATTTAGCTCAGTGATTTCTTATAACAAACTAAACTGCTCACTTTACTCCTCTATTACCGACTTGCTCATTGTATCTCCATCTTTCCTATCTCACTGCTGACCCCTTGCCCATATCCTCCTTTCAGCCTAGAACCCCCCTCACCTCCGCCCTGGTCTTCATATCTGATGGCCAACAATCCCCCAACTTCAAAGCCTTATTAAAAATCACATTCCCTCCAAGATATAGGGAAGCAGTGAGGTCTATTGGAAAATGCTTCCAGCTCTACGATTTGCCTGCTGAGTGACCTTGGGCAAGTCAATTCAATTTTCTCTACCTTAGTTTCCTTAACTGTAAAATGGGGACTAAATAGGGAAGCAGTGTGGCTCAAAGTAAAGAGCACAGGCTTGAGAGTTGGAGGTCATGGGTTCAAATCCCGGCTCTGCCAATTGCTATCTGTGTGACTTTGGGCAAGTCACTTCACTTCTCTGGGCCTTGGTTACCTCATCTGTAAAATGGGAATGAAGACTATGAGCCTCACTTGGGACAATCTGATCATCTTGTGTTCTCCCCAGCACTTAGAACAGGGCTTTGCACATATTAAGTGCTTAACAAATGTCATCATCATCATCATCATCATCAAATATACAGACTCCAAGCCCCATGTGGAACAAGGACTTCATCTAACCTGATTAACTTACATTTACCCCAATGCTTAGAACAGTACTTGGCACATAGTAAGTACTTAACAAATATTCCATTAAAAAAAGAGTTCCTCCCTGACTATGCCACTATTTCCTCAATCCCTCTTCCTTCTGCATTATCTATGCACTTGGATCTTAATGCTTAAGGCACTGGATATTTACCCCACCCTCAGTCCCACAACATTTAAGTTCATATCCATAATTTATTTCAATATCTGTCTCTCTGTTTGATAATAACAATAATAATGGTACTTGTTACATGCTTACTATGTGCCAAGCACTGTTCTAAACACTGGGGTAGATTCAGGTAATCAGATCATCCCACGTGGGGCTCACAGTCTTCATCCCCATTTTACAGATGAGGGAACTGAGGGCCAGAGAAGTTAAGTGGTTTGCCCAAGATCACACAGAAGACAAGTGGCAGAGTCAGGATTAGAACCCATGACCTCTGACTCCCAAACCTGTGCCCTTTCTACTAAGCTATGTCCCAGACCTCAAGAACCAAGCTACGCTGCTTCTCTTTCATCTAGACTAAGTTCTTTGTGGGCAGAGAACAAATCTACCAACGTTGTTACATTGCACTCTCCTGAGTGCTTATTAAAGTGCTGTGCACACAGTGAGAGCCCAAGAAATATAATCGATTGATTAATTTATCTCCTCCACTAGAGTGTTAACCCTCCGTGGGCAGGGAATGTGTCACCGGCTTGTGTTGTACTTCCCCAGTGCACAGTATAGAGCACTGCTATTAGTAGATGCTCAATGATACTGGCACAAATCCTCAATCAATAGTTGCTCAAAAATACAAATGACTGATGGACCTGGTCCTGACATGATGGATTCCCTTTGTTTCATGACTCACTTTCTTTCCTTCAAACTATTTGCTATCCATTTTCCTCAGGGTATTACAGGGACAGACATTTCATTCATACTGTGGGTTTTCTTCATGTGATTTGGATAGAATGTAATTGAAGAATTACAGGACACTCTGAGTAGGTGAAGTGTAAAGAGAAATAATTTGGTACAGGCATGTGGTCATACCATTTATTCTACAGTGCAACTTTTTCCATAATGCAAAGTTTTTCAAGAAATCAGCTACCAGATGAGAGGAAAACTGGCTGAATTAACTAAAGGAGAACTATCATAGTTCCCAAGTCTTAGGGAACAGTTTTTGGCACTAAACCAATCCATCAAAGTGTGGCTCAGTGGAAAGAGTGAGGGCTTGGGAATCAGAGGTCATGGGTTCTAATCCCGGCTCTACTACTTATCAGCTGTGTGACTTTAGGCAAGTCACTTCACTTCTTTGTGCCTCAGTTCCCTCATCTGGAAAATGGGAATTAAGACTTGTGAGCCCCATGTGGGACAACCTGATTACCTTGTATCTCCCCCAGCACTTAGAATAGTGCTTGGCACATAGTAAGTGCTTAACAAATACCAAAATTACTATTACTAGTAGTGATGGTTGCTACTGAGTGCTTACTGCATGTGGAACAATCTACAAAACATTTGAAAGAGTGCAATATCGCTGGTAGACACGATCCCTGCCCCCAAGGAATCTACAATCTAGTGGACTCAATAGGCACTCAGTACATAGTGTTGATTAATATTAACTTTTATATAAAAGCAGGCTCAGTTTCAATCCTAGTTTAAAAAATAAAATTTTCTCCATCCTTTTCTGGTGTAGACAGAGACTTAAAGTTGTAAAATAATGCTAAATAGTAATCAGCTACATGTGATTATGTAGAATTCCACACGGAATCTATCTACGTGTAAATGTTTCTGGGTATTTTATTTTAAGATACATACTGCAAAAAGCCCCTCAAGGATGCTGTCTGTTGACAAGATATTTATGCCTGCCAGATTGAATTTCTTCCTTTTTTTCTTTCTTCAACAACCAAAAATAAGCCTGAAGAGGAATTATAGTTCAGTTGCTGGAAAAGTAAATTATCTATCATTATTATCAATTTTTTCTTGCCAAATTACCAGTAAACTACTTTTACAAAACATTTCGATAACTGAGCTAAAAGACTATAGTTCCATTCATCAGCGACGGATTATTTGTAGATTCTAAGAAAGACTGAATAGGAAAAGCCACCTTGGTCTTCTTCTATCTCCAGTTCAGGACACAAGATTTTGAGCATAACGTGGGAAAGGTGCCATGTTTCATCTGATTACCGTATAGCTGGCATGGTCTTGGCACATAATAAATACCACAGTTAACTAAGCAGGCTGTACCAACCCAGGTTTAGTGGAATGATCCAAAGACTGAATAGGATTTTCCTCTGATATTTCTGAAACTGACACTTCATCACCCATCTGTCTTTCCAGATTCTGTCCTGCACGAAGAAGGGACAGATGGGCATTTTAGCTCTGCCAGCAGCTTCAAAGGATGCCATTTCCAAGAATGTTCCAGAAGAGAGAGAGTGGGGGAGAGATTTGTTACCCCTCTGTGAGGGTAATGGTGCATTACCTGATTTCTTCTGGCTAATCTGCCTCTCATCCCTCAACTGTCACGGCCCCACGGCTCCATTCTGCATCCTCTCGTCTCTTTAATAGGTCTTATAACCAAATTGTGCTTCTTCCCTCTTAAATCTGTCTTTATTCCCATCCATTCATTCATTCAATCATATTTATTGAGCACTGACTGTGGACAGAGCCCTGCACTAAGCACTTGGGAAGGTACAATACAAAAATAAACAGACACATTCTCTGCCCACAATGAGTTTATAGTCTATAGTTAAGAGGCCTTCCCGGACTGAACCCCCTTTTTCCTCTCCTCCTCCCCAACCCCCCTGCCCTACCTCCTTCCCCTCCCCACAGCACCTGTATATATGTTTGCACAGAGTTATTACTCTATTCATTTTACCTGTACATATTTATTATTCTATTTATTTTGTTAATGATGTGCATTTAGCTTTAATTCTATTTGTTCTGACAAGTTGACACCTGTCCACATGTTTTGTTTTGTTGTCTGTCTCCCCCTTCTAGACTGTGAACCCGTTAATGGGTAGGGACTGTCTCTATATGTTGCCAGCCTGCACTTCCCAAGTGCTTAGTACAGTGCTTTGCACACAGTAAGTGCTCAATAAATGCGATTAAATGAATGAATGAATGAATGAATAGAGGGAGCTTATTCCCGACTTTCCCATTTAGTCAACAGCATTTCTATCCTACCTGCCCCAAGTCCACAAGCTGGGGGTTATCCTGGCCTCCTTGCTGTCTTCAATTCTCACATTTGTTCTATTGCCGAACGCTGACAGTTCTTCCTTTATTTATCTATTCATTTTCCCAGGGTGCCGGGAGGGAGAGGGAAGCGTTTGTTAAGCACTTACTCTATGCCAAGCACTGTACTAAGTGCTAGAGTAGATTTGAGATACTCAGGGCCTCCCCGGGGCTCACAGAATAAGTAGGAAGGAGAACAGGTAATAGGAATCTCCATTTTACAGCTGAGGGAACTGAGGCACAGATAGCGTAAGTGACTTGCCCAAGGTCACACAGCAGAGGGATGGCAGAGGCAGGATTAGAACCCAGGTCCTCTGACTGTCAGGCCCGTGATCTTTCCATTAGGCCGCACTGCGTCTGTGCTTCGTCCCTAACATCTCCCAGCTCTGCCTCTTCTTTTCCACGGACACAGCTACTACTTTCATAAAAGCCTGACTCTGGCTAGATTTTTTGATCAGCCTCCTTGCTGACCCCTCCACCTCCTCTCTCTATTCTCTTCGGTTAATCATTCATTCATTCATTCAATCGTATTTATTGAGTGCTTACGGTGTGCAGAGCACTGTACTAAGCGCTTGGGAAGTACAAGTTGGCAATATATAGAGACGGTCCCTACCCTACAGTGGGCTCACAGTCTAGAAGGGGGAGACAGAGAACAAAACAAAACATATTAACAAAAAAAATAAATAGAATAAATATGTACAAATAAAATAAATAGAGTAATAAATACATACAAATATATTTACATATATACAGGTGCTGTGGGGAGGGGAAGGAGGTAAGGTGGGGGGATGGAGAGGGGGAGGAGGGGGAGAGGAAGCCAATCCTATTTCCTATGCACCTACTGTGTGCTGAACAATGTGCTAAGCACTTCATAGCTCAGTGGAAAGAGCCCGGGCTTTGGAGTCAGAAGTCATGGGTTCAAACCCCGGCCCTGCCACTAGTCAGCTGTGTGACTGGGCAAGTCAATTCACTTCTCTGTGCCTCAGTTACCTCCTCTGTAAAATGGGGATTAAGACGTGAGCCCCCCAAGAGACAACCTGATCACCTTGTAACCTCCCCAGCACTTAGAACAGTGCTTTGCATATAGTAAACGTTTAATAAATGCCATCATTTTTATTACCTGGGAGAGTAATAATAATAATAATAATAATGGCATTTATTAAGTGCTTACTATGTGCAAAGCACTGTAATAGAGTTGGCAGTCATATTTCCACCTCCCAAGGAGCTTACAGCCAAGAGGAGCAGCGTGGCCTAGTGGCAAGAGCACGGCCTTGGGAGTCAGAGGATGTGGGTTCTAATCCTGGCTCTGTGACTTGTCTGCTGTGTGACCTTGGGCAAGGCACTTAACCTTTCTGTGCCTCAGTTACCTCATCTGTAAAATGGGGATTAAAAAGTGTGAACCCCCCTTGGGACAAACTGATGACCTTGTATCTCCCCCAGCACTTAGAACAGTGCTTAGGCACATAGTAAGCACTTAACAAATGCCATTATTATTATTATTATAAGAGGAGGAGATTACAGTCTCCAATCTATACTAAATGCTGCTGTCAGGGACATCTTCTTGAAGCATCACTCAGCACTTATTTCTGCATCAAACTAAAATCCTCATGGTGGGTTGCCAGACTCTTTACCAACTCCTCCCATCTTACCCACCTACTCTCTCCATCCTCTACTCTCAACCCTGTTCTCTTCTTCCATCCCTAGCTATCCTTCCAGATGTATTTCCTTTCAGCTTTAGTACCTCCATCTCCTTATTCCTGTTGTTCTCCTAGTTTGGAACTTCCTCCCCACTGAATCCGAGCAGACCACAGCTCTCCCCTATCCAAAGCCCAGATCAATCAATCAATCACTTACTGGTAATGCTTACTGTGTATAGAGCCCTGTACTAAGCACTTGCGAAAGTACAATGCAACAAAGTTGGTAGAGGAGATCCCTGACCTCAAGGATTTAACCCTAAGGCTCATCTGAGAAGTAGCGTGGCTTAGAGGAAAGAGTCAGGGCTTCGGAGTCAGAGGTCTTGGGTTCAAATCCTGGCTCCGCCAATTGTCAGCTATGTGACTTCGGGCAAGTTGCTTCACTTCTCTGTGCCTCAGTTCCCTCATTTGTAAAATGGGGACTGAGACTGTGAGCCCACCGTGGGAAAACCTGATCACCTTGTAACCTCCCCAGCACTTAGAACAGTGCTTTGCACATAGTAAGTGCTTAATAAATGCCATTATTGTTATTATCTCTTCAATCATGCCTTCTCCCGCCTTCCCAAATCATATAAACCTCATCTAAAAATATAAACATATAAGCTCTCTCTAACATTTATGTGCATACTCATTATCAGCACTTATCTATGTATTCAAAGATACATTCAATTATTATTTGAATATTTCTTTAAATATTTTTATGTCTGTTTCTTACTAGAGTATAAACTCCTTTCGGGCATGGAATGTGTCTATCAATTCTGTCTCACTCTCCCAAGCAGGTAGTGGTCTGGACAAAGTGCTCAATAAATACTACTAATTAGTTAAACTTACCCAGTGCTTAATGCAGTGCATTGCTCTCAGTAGGTACCAAATGAGTACTACTGCTCCTTACTACTTCAATTCAGAGGGAAGAAATAGACTGAAAATATGTTAAAGCCGAAGATTGAATAACAAAATTTCATATTCTCTTTGTAACTCTCCGAAAAAGTCACCAAAATGTTGAAAGCCAAAAAAGGTAATATTTCAACAGTTTGTTTTCCTTTTTAACAAAATAAGAATTGATCATCTGTAATGTATTGATTTATATTAATGTTTGCCTCCCCCTCTAGACTGTAAGCTCAATGTGGGCAGGGAATGTGTCTTATTGTCACATTTTCCTCTCCCAAGCGCTTAGTATAGTGCTCTGCAGCCAGTAAGTGGTCAATAAGTTTCATCATCCATCATGTGTCCTATTCCAGATCACCATAGGCTAGGTAGATCAGCTGCAAGTGAAACCCATGAGCTGTAGATCATAAAGTTGTAGATTTTCTTTGTGACCATCAGTTTCTTTCTGGTTTAACCTAATTAGTCCAATAAGCTTGAGAAGGACTTCCCCAAATATCAAAACCAGAATGTACCCACCTTGGTAATCGACCACGATAAATGGTATCTGACACAAGGAAGTAGAGTTAGTTATCTGAGTGTGTAGCTTTGGATTCAGGGCACACCTCTTTATAGGGCTTGAAAGAAACCATTCTAACTGCCTAAAATGTCTCAAAATGATGGCAAACCTTTTCCATGTTTCTTTAAAATGGTTCGGTACAAGTGTGTTCATCCTCTTATCTTTGCTTTAGCTACAGTATAATTTAGGTTACTGGTGCACAGAACAAAGTGAAGTTATTTTCTCTATTCCATTCACAATTCAACTCAAATTCTACTCTTTACTGATTACTTGAAGGACTGTCATTTCTCCTCTAGAATCTTGGCTTACCACCAAACTCCTTGAGCAAAGAATTTGCATAAAGTGAAAACAGAATAAAAGAGGAAAAACTCTTAAAGATAGAACTAGAACTGTATTACTCTATTTCCCTTATATTTTAGGCATAAGTACTTTTATTCGTAAAACATTTAGTGCAGTACTAGAGCTAAATACACATTAAGCTCTGCACATGGTAAGCGCTCAATAAATACGATGGATTGAATGAATTAAGCACCTTAACAATTAAAATCAGGATTTAGGGTTCTTATTACAGTCCCTCTTTAATTAATTGCCCCAATGTAAATCAATCAACCAATCAGCCACAATTATTGAGAGCTTATTGTGTGCATAGCTGTGTACTAAGCCCTTGGGAGAGTTGAGTATAACAATATAACAGAGTTGGTAGACATATTCCCTGCTCACAATGAGCTTACAGTCTAGAATCTGGTATAATTGAATTACTCCTTAACCGTTGTAGTACTATGTATTTTCATTTCAAGATTTTCATTTATGGGCAGCCTAATGTGGCATTTGAAGTCATGCCACATGCCACATACTCAGGGACAGATGGGCTCCCATTGCTAATCTTTTGTATTCTGTGAGGCAGAGCTATAGGGAAGGTCTGAAGGACAGGGCCACTGTGACTAGAAGTGGTTGGATACACTCTCTAAAATCACTGGGTTGTCAGCTCCTGATCAAATGATCAATAGCATTTATTGAATGCCTACTGTATATAAAGCGCTGAACTACGTGCTTGGAACGGCACACTAGGAGTAAAAGACAAAATCTGTGCTCTCAACTAGCTTTCAATATAATGAGATGTCCACAAAATGAATTACAGATAGGAGGAAATAAAGACTGGAAAGATGGAGAAGTAGAAACATAAATGTTTAATCAATCAATCAATCGATCATACTGACTGAGTGCTTACTGTGTGCGGGGTACTTTGTTAAGAATTTGGGAGCATACAATATAACAATATAATTATTACTCTATTTTACTTGTACATATTTACTATTCTATTCATTTTGTCAATGATGTGCATCTAGCTTTACTTCTATTTATTCTGAGGACCTGACACCTGTCCACATGTTTTGTTTTGTTGTCTGTCTCCCCATTCTAGACTGTAAGCCCGTTGTTGGGTAGGGACCATCTCTGTTGCCAACTTGTACTCCCCAAGCTCTTAGTACAGGGCTCTGCACACATTAAGTGCTCAATAAATGCGATTGAATGAAAAAATGAATGAATGAACAGAATTGGTAGACAGGTTCTCTGCTCACAACAATCTTACAGCCCAGAGGGGGAGGCAGACATTAATATAAATAAATAAACTATAGATACGTACATATGTGCTCTGGGGCTGAGGGAGGGTGAATAAAGGATTCATCCATTCAATTATATTTACTGAGTGCTTACTGAGTGCAGAGCACTGTACTAAGAACTTGGAAAGTACAATTCAGCAACAAAGAGAGACAATCCTGGCCCACATTGGGCTCAGAGTCTAGAAGGGGGAAGACAGACATCAAAGCAAGTAAACAAGCATCAGTAGCATCAACATAAGTATATAGAATTAGATATATATATATATATGTATACATAAATTGACATGCAAATTAGCATGCAAGGGGGGGCAGAAGGGAGTTGGCAAAGAGGAAATACGGGCTTAGTTGGGGAAAGCCTCTTGGAGGAAATGTACTTTGATCATGGAAAGAGTGATCACCTGTCCTATACCAAGGGGGAAGTAGTTCAAGCCACAGGTAGGATGTGGGTGAGGGGTCGGCGATGAGATAGAAGAGACTGAGGTACAGTGAATAGTTTAGCATTACAGCAGTGAAATGTGTGGACTGGGTTTTAGTAAGAGATCAGAGAGGTAAGATAGGAAGGGGCAAGGTGACTGAATGTTTTCATGCTCCATTTCTCTCAAACCCACCTCCTCGCTGCCTCATTCCCCCACTTTCCACCTCTGAAACCTGGTTCCCACCCTTCCTCCTACCCGGAACTCCCTCCGTTTTCAATTCTGTCAGCCCACTGCTCCCCTCATCTTCGAAGTTCTCCCACCTTCGCCATGTGTAGCCTGAAAAGAAAGGTGAGAGTGGATAGATAAGAGAGAGAAATATGATGGAGTGCCTTAAAGGAGTTTCTGTTTGATGCAGAGAGGAAGAAGGAACCAACCATTGAAGGACTTTGAAAAGCGGAGAGATATGCATTGTCGGTAGACACAAAGTCATAATCCTGGTTTTGAAATGACATGAATGTTTGTAACTGACGGAAGAGTGCAGAGTCCGGAAAGCGCTTAGTACAGTGCTCTGCACACTGCAAGTGCTCAATAAATACAACTGAATGAATGACAGTGCATTTTGTGGTGTGTTCTAGCCTGTGAACTTCTGTGGGCAGGGAACATGTCTACCAACTCTGTTACACTATATGCTCAAGAGCTTGGTAGAGTGCTCCACATGCAGTAAGTGCTCAATAATATGATCGACTGATTTCCTGGTCCGGTTAGGATGTTGCTAAATCCATTCCATTAAGTCACAATTGGACTGATCTTTTCAATTAGGCCCATGTGTTGAAAGAATGACTAGTCCCTAAGTGTTTGGTTGAAATGTCATCGTCATTAACATCATCACTGAAAGATTTAAGAGACCCATATGTGGTAGGTGGATATGTAAAGCAAGTAAAACAGAGAGGGCCTCTAGGAATTTGGAATCAATGATAGACAACACTGATGCAGATATAATAATAATAATAATGATGGCATTTATTAAACACTTACTATGTGCAAAGCACTGTTCTAAGCGCTGAGGAAGTTACAAGGTGATCAGGTTGCCCGATGGGGGCTCACAGTCTTAATCCCCATTTTACAGATGAGGGAACTGAGGCCCAGAAAAGTGAAATGACTTGCCCAAAGTCACACAGCTGACAATTGGTGGAGCCTGAATTTGAACCCATGACCTCTGACTCCAAAGTCCGGGCTCTTTCCACTGAGCCATGCTGCTCAAGGATCAGTAAACAAGTCCTCCCTTACAGTCAGCCATAAGTGCATATCTGAAAACCACATAAGGAATTTAACTACCTGCTAATCTGTTGTTTCATTTCTTTTTTTCTGGTTATCAGAGGATGAACAATTTGTAAATACACACCCCTGGGGCAATGGGTGCAAATTGTTCTTCTTTATGAAAATCTAGATACATCTGTGGCCATTTTTTTTATGGTATTAAAGTGCCTACTTACTGTGTGTCAACCATTTCTCTAAGCCCTGGGGTAGGTACAAGTTAATCATCAGAGCAAGTATAGTCCCTGCCCCTCATGGTGCTCAGGGTTTAAGTAGGAAGGAGATTAGGTATTGACTCCCCATTTTGCAGTTGAGAAAATTGAGGCACAATAATAATAATAATAATGTTGGTATTTGTTAAGTGCTTACTATGTGCAAAGCAGTGTTCTAAGCGCTGGGGGTACACGAGATGAGGTCGTCCCATGTGGGGCTCACAGTATTAATCCCCATTTTACAGATGAGGGAACTGAGGCACAGAGAAGTGAAGAGACCTGCCCAAGGTCACACAGCAGACATGTAAAGAAGTTGTGAGTTGCCCAAAGTCACACAGAAGGCAAGTGGCAGAGTCAGGATTAGAATCCAGGTCCTCTTGGCTCAGTGGAAAGAGCACGGGCTTTGGAGTCAGAGGTCATGTGTTCGAATACCGACTCCGCCAGTTGTCAGCTGTGTGACTTTGGGCCAGTCACTTAACTTCTCTGAGCCTCAGTTCCCTCATCTGTAAAATGGGGATTAAGACTGTGAGCCCCCAGTGAGACAACCTGATCTCCTTGTAACCTCCCCAGTGCTTAGAACAGTACTCTGCACATAGTAAGCGCTTAATAAATGCCATTATTATTATTATTACTATTACTATTATCTCCTTGAATGGACTGATATTTCCTTCCTTGCTGACACCCACCTCTTCAAGAAGTGCTGCCTTTTGTTTGCTTTGAAACAACCATTTTCAAGCTCCACCCATTGTGTTGTTCTCACCACACCCTTCTGGCCCAGTGAACTGGTGTCCCCTCTCACCCTTCCACATTCCAGATGGAAGAGGCCCAATCATGCACAGAATTAATTCAGTCTCATTTGAGTGCTTACTGTGTGTAGAGCACTGTACTGAGTGATTGGGAGAGTGCAATGCAACAATCAACAGTTACATTTCTTGCCCACAACGAGCTTACTATCTAGCACGCTGAGTCAAGGGACTGTTCCGACAGCCGAGTAAGGGGTATAATTATTTTCTTTTGAGCAGACCTCCAGTAAAATAAACTGAGTTGTTAAAACCAAGTATGAAACGTTTCTCTTTTCAAAAAGTTAAAACTTTCTTCTTACTTTCTGACCATTCAGAAGCAGCGTGGCTCAGTGGAAAGAGCCCGGGCTTTGGAGTCAGGAGTCATGGGTTCAAATCCCAGCTCCGCCACTTGTTCACTGTGTGACTTTGGGCAAGTCACTTAACTTCTCTGCACCTCAGTTACCTCATCTGTAAAATGGGGATGAAGACTGTGAGCCCCCCATGGGACAACCTGATCACCTTGTAACCTCCCCAGCGCTTAGAACAGTGCTTTGCACATAGTAAGTGCTTAATAAATGCCATTGTTATTATTCAGGCCCATTAGTGGGCAAAGTGTGGAGCAAGAAATATTTCTTTCTTATTTCCTCCCTTTCTCCTCTCCCTTCCCAATCATCCCTCCCTCCACTGGGGAGAGTGTCAGCTTCTACTGGCTTGACTATTTTTTGTTTTGTTTTGTTTTTGGGGAGACATTAAATATCTCCTTTGTAAATTGCAGCTACTTGAGAACCATCAGGCTATACAAACACGGGAGCATGTGATCCCATAAAACACAAAGACTTGACCCCAGTTTCTGTTTTTTCCCCTATCTGTTCGCTAATGGCTCGGTAATCCATGATGGACAGCTCTATTGTGTGAGGGGGAAAAAAGTTGCTTATCCCTCAGCTGTGGTTACTGCTTCTCACAGGTCGAAAGACCACAAAATTGCCTGCGAGTCGGAGGCCATAGCTTCTAATCCTAGCTCTGCCATTTTGCTGTGTGACTTTGAGCGAGTCACTTAAATTCTATGTGCCTCATTTATCTAATCCATAAAATGCAGATTAAGAGTGTGAGCCCTATGAGAAGCAGCGTGGCTCAATGGAAAGAGCCCGGGCTTTGGAGTGAGAGGTCATGGGTTCAAAGTCCGACTCTGCCACTTGTCAGCTGTGTGACTTTGAGCAGGTCACTTCATTTCTCTGTGCCTCAGTTCCCTCATCTGTAAAATGGGGATTTTAAACTGTGAGCTCCCTGTGGGACAATCTGATCACCTTGTGACCTCCCCAGCGCTTAGAACAGTGCTTTGCACATAGAAAGCGCTTAACAAATACCATTATTATTATTATTTGGGACAAGGAGTGCATCTAACCCAGTTCTCTTGCATCTACTCCAGCGCTTAGTACAGTGCCTGGTACATAGTAAGTGCTTACAAAGCCCTACTGAGAGCTCACCTCCTCCAGGAGGCCTTCCCAGACTGAGCCACCATTTTCCTCTCCTCCTCCCCATCCCCCCTCTGCCCTTCCTCCTTCTCCTCGTCATAGCACTTGCATATATTTGTACAGATTCATTACTCTATTTATTTGACTTGTATGTATTTACTATTCTATTTATTTTGTTAATGATCTGCAAATAGCTATAATACTATTTATTCTAACAATTTCGACACCCATCTACATGTTTTGTTTTGTTGTCTGTCTCCCCCTTCTAGACTGTGAGCCCGTTGTTGGTCAGGGACCGTCTCTATATTTTGCCAACCTGTACTTCCCAAGTGCTTAGTACAGCGTTCTGCACACAGTAAGCGCTCAATAAATACGACTGACTGACAATGAATGAATGAAGATGCACAGAATGACATTTTAGAACAATAGATCTGCGGCAGAGTGAAGCATGAATCTGAGAAAAGAGGCTGTGGTCAGGGATTCCAGTGAGGAGGCCGATTCAAATATTGTAGGGAAAAAAAATCACATACAACATAGCAGCAGACTGAATGTAAGGGCTATCAACTCTGTTATATAGTACTCTCCCAAGCACTTAGTGCAGTGCTCTGCACACTATAAGCTCTTAAAAAATACTGTAGATCGATTGATTGAAAGAGAGTGAGGCGTCAAGGATATTACCGTGGTTACAGGCTTCTGGAAGAGGAAGGCGGGTGATAAGAAAGGTGGGTAAAGGAGTGAATTTGGGGATTGAAGGTGAGGTCATTTTTAGATACTTAAGCTTAAATTGGTGGTGGGAAATCCACGTGGAAAGTTCATGGAGGCAAGGGGAAGTGCAAGATATCCAATTATGTGAAAGATAGAGGCTGAGATTTGGGACAATATAGTTAACATTTATTGTCTACTGCAAGCACACAATGCATTAGACAAATATACCAAAGAAATATAAAATATGATTCTTGATCCTAAGAACTTCATAATTTCAGAGGAACAGATGAGTTGACAAATGTATAATAGCTAAAACACAATGACAGTTAATTTAAAAAATCAAGACAAGTAGATAAATGCATCAGTATCACAAAGAACCAAGCACACACGTGACGAGATGCTTGAGGGGAAGGCATGACTAGGAAAGAGGAGAGCGAATCAAGAAATGTCCCTAAGAAAGGTAATATTTTAGGAGAAGCACTTATTATAATGCTCTATACAGAGTAAGCTTTTAATAAATACCATTGGTGAAGATGAGAACTTTGAAGAAGGGGAAAGATTTAGTTTGCTGAAAGTGAGCCTGGGGAAGATATTCTACACAGATGTAAAGGTGTTAGCAATGGATCAGTGGTCAGAACATTGATTAAGAGGAGGTTTGAAGATCTACTTGGGAAGAGTGAAGAGAACAAGTCGGAATTCAGAAAGAGGAAGGCAGTTCGTTAATTCATTTGTTCAATTGTATTTATTGAGCACTTACTGTATGCAGGGCACTGTACTAAGCACTTGGAAAGTACAATTCAGCAACAGAGACAATCCCCACCCAGTGGACCCACAGTCTGGAAGTTGACAGAGAAGCTCAAAGCAGACAGAAATAGAAACCTACTGGAAATTTTTGAGGAGGGGATTTTTTTTTAATGGTATTTGTTAAGGACTTACTATGTGACAAGAACTGTTCTAAGCACTGGTGTAGGTACAAATTAATTTGATTGGATGCAGTCCCTGTTCTGCATGGGGTTTACAGGTCTAAGCAGGATGGAGAACAGGTATTGAATCCACATTTTACAGTTGAGAAAACTGAGGCACAGAGAAGTTAAGTGAGTTTCTCAAGCTCACATAGCAAGCAGTTGGGAGAAATGGGATTAGAACTCAGGTCCTTCAGACTCCCAGGCTGGTGCTCTCTCCACTAGAACACCCTGTTTCTTTAGTGACACATTACAATTGGAATTTGGAAAAGGTATTAGCCTGCATTCGTATAGACTAAGTAGACTGAATCTTGTTCCAAGGAATTGTCTTTCCTCACATCCATTTATTTATTTAATTTTATTATGGTATTTGTTAAGTGCTTATTATGTGCCAAACACCATTCTAAATGCTATCCCTCATGGGACTCACAGTGTAAGAAGGAGAGAGAATAAACATCCTAATTTTACAGTTGAGGAAATTGAGGCAAGAGAAGTTAAGTGACTTGCCCAAGGTCACACAGCTAGCAACTGACAGAGGTGGGATCAGAACCCAGGTCCTTCTAACTTTTAAGCCCATGCTCTCTCTATAGCTCTCTTGGGCTCCTGAGTCACAGTCCAAAATTAAATTCCAAAGTGGCCCCGTGGGGAAAAAAATAAAAAACAAACTCCCTCACTATTCATTCATTGCTACCTTTGGTTCCTCCTCTCCTTTATGTATACCCTGGGCTAGTCAATAGGAGAATGCAAAAAGTATGTAAATTAAAGACAGTCCCTACTCACAAGGGTTTTGCAATCTAGGAAAGAAAATACAAAAATAAATAACAATTAAGTATCAAAGCTACCCATCTCCCCCTACTTAGAAAAGTGGCTCAATGGAAAGAGCCCGGGCTTGGGAATCAGAGGTCATGGGTTTTAATCCCGGCTCCACCACTTGTCAGCTGTGTGACTTTGGGCAAGTCACTTAACTTCTCTGGGCCTCGGTTACCTCATCTGCAAAATGGGGATGAAGACTGTGAGCCCCCTGTGGGACAACCTGATCACCTTGTAACCTTCCCAGCGCTTAGAACAGTGCTTGGCACATAGTAAGCACTTAACAAATACCATCATCATTATTATTATTACCTGTGTTTCCCCAATCTGGTAACAATTCATTCATTTAATCATATTTATTGCGTGCTTACTGTGTGCAGAACAATGTAACAATCTATTCCCCGACCTTCTAAATAGTTGCAAAAGCTGCTTCACCCATGTGCCAACCCAAGGAGGTAGAGAAAGGTCCCAGGGGAGGAGAAGATGGCACATGGGTGTTATCTATGATGGCGGACGGGGCTCCTGTGAAAAGGGGAACTAGGCAGAGCTGAAGTCTAGAATTCTCAAATGGCTGATCCATTTGACGTTTATGTGAACTCGAAAGGAAGAGAATCAGATTCACCCATTTACATTTGACCTGAATGAAGCCTCTTTTCTTGCCTGCATTCTGGTTGGGAAAATTATTTTACTTCAAAAGCACATATTGCATTTTCAAAATGTCAGGGTGGATGTACCCTAAGTGAAAAAGTCTCCTAATATTATTCCATTTCTCTAGATGATCATTCCTCATTTCTATTGCAAACTCGATAGGCTCCTTTATCAAAGATCCTGGAATTCTTATGGATAATCATATATTTTGATTTTGTGGTCTTAATGCTGGCAATATTTTGTAAATCTATAGGGATCGTAAAATTTTGTTCACAGTAGGTTGGACTCTGAGGATTAAGCAAAGAAAACCTGCTGCTGACAGCTAAAGATGTGTTGGCACTCAAAAATGAAAAGTTGGGAAATCAAAAGGCCAACTTTTCTTTGGAATGCATACCTTACAAAAATATACAGAATAGATCTATAGAATCCCACGAGTGGCCATCATTCTGAAAATACAGGTGGCATTCATTCGGAAAGCACTAAATCATTTAGAAACTGATGAGACAGGTGGGTTTCTATAGAGAAACAGCCTGGGAATGGAAATCCCTCAGGGTAAGATTTAATAATTTATTCTGATTTGAAAGATGAATGACTGCTGAGAAAATTGGGAAACTACCCTATTATTACTATTAGATAATAAGTAATGCCCTAGTCTGTTGGTAGGCCTGATTAAAATGTGAAATACAATAAATCTAACCTCTTATTTTCATGGAAACAGAACATTTATTTATAGACTACAAACACAGATCAGCTAATACCTCCCTTTACAATATCAGTTCTTTTCCAGACAATTACAGTGGTATTGGAAGGTTTCAAAGTATCTAATTTAAATGCAGTGACTCTCATCTTTTAACAAACACTGGTTCATCTCTCACCTTGGACGTTATTGGTATTAAGATTCTTTTTTATTCAGCAAAGCCTGTTTGTCATACTCCTTTGCCATTTTTCTTCCTAATTCCCATTTCAAAACTTGAAACATGGAGGGCAGTGAAAAGTGTGAGGTTTATAAGTAAGTCAATGAGATAAAAGTAACCCAGTGATACAATTGTATATATATATATATATATATATATATGTAGGGTATATCTATAGGTTAGGCAGGTTAGCAACTGGGACACAACACAAAGAAAACAGAGGAAACATTTCAAGAGTAAATTAAAACAAAATCTCAGTCACCGGTACATGCCAGCTGAAAACTGTGCATCAATGTGTCTTATTCTATTGTTATATTGTACTCTCCCAATCACTCAGTACAATGCTCTGCACACAGTAAGCTCTCAAAAATAAGATTGACTGAGCACTGACAGGTTCACATGACACACTGTAATTGAGAAAGAGTGGCTCTTTTTGAGTAGAAGCTTCATTAGGACAAGGAAACATGGAGGTGAAGGGCACCAGGTTCCACAAACAACAAACACAACAAACCATCAAAGGACTATGTCCAAGGTCACATAGCAGACAAATGAATACATGACCTTCTTCTTCCCAGGCCCATGCTCTATCCACTACATGACCCTGCTTAGGATGGGATGTTTCATTTTACATAATACCTCAGGTACAGGAATTTCATACAATTTTTCCAGAGGGAACTCCAAGCCACTTTGCCATCCCCATGCTCTGGGGCGAGGGCGCTCCAAGTTGCCTTCACTGTGGATATTCATTCATTCATTCATTCAATTGTACTATTTGAGAACTTACCGTGTGTAGAGCACTGTACTAAGCGCTTGGAAAGGACAACTCAGCCATAGAGACAATCCCTGCCCACACCGGGCTTACAGTCCACAACTAAACGGACATCAATATGAATAAATAGAATTATAAATACATGCATATATTCATAAGTTCTGTGGGGCGGGGAGGGGAGGAAGAGGAAAAGGAGTGAGTCGAGGTGATGCGGAAGGGAGGGGGAGTTGAGGAAAAGGGGGCTTAGTCTGCCACCCATCCACCTTTCTTTATTCCTTTCCTCTCACCAGCAGCACAACCTGAGGGCCCAAATATGCTATGGCTCCCAGGACCCCCCCACCTCCCCGTTAGTCCTCGAACTGTCTCCCTTCCCACACCCTCGCCCCAACACTACAAGCCACGATATGTTCAACCAGGCCCTTCTCCAGAGCTCAGACTGCAGCATCTCCCAGAACCACTGATGCAGCAGGACACCTCCAATCAATCAATCAATCAATCAATCGTATTTATTGAGAGCTTACTATGTGCAGAGCACTGTACTAAGCGCTTGGGAAGTACAAATTGGCAACACATAGAGACAGTCCCTACCCAACCCTACCTCCACCCCTGACCCACTTGCAGTGTGGCCCTAGCACTTCGTGTTTTCTCAGCACCCTGATGTTTCGGCATGCACCACCTATCTCTGGGCCACCTAGGTCCAAGATGGCAGATCTGGCCATGAAATGGAGAGCAATGGGGATGAAAGAGCAAGAGTGATGAAAGGTTACCATTGGAGACCAACGGATGCCAACGATTGGAGACCGATGGATGCCAACACACCCACATGCCCAGGAAGGGAACTCGATAAAAATTATTGATCGATTCACTGCCCCCCTTGAATGCACTGGATTTCATTGAATTATTTGTATAAATATGTACATATATATACACACACACAATAATACTATATATATATATATATAGTCATTCATTCAATCATATTTATTGAGCACTTAGGATGGGGCACTCGATAAAAATTATTGATCAATTCACTGTTCCCCTTGAATGCACTGGATTTCATTGAATTATTTGTATATATATGTATATGTATATAGATATATATATATATATATATATACATACACAAAATAATACTATATATATAGTCATTCATTCAATCATATTTATTGAACACTTAGGATGGGGCACTCGATAAAAACGATTGATCGATTCACTGACTCCCTTGAATGCACTGGATTTCATAAAATTATATATATATATATATATATATATATATATATATATATATACCTATATAGTCATTCATTCAATCATATTTATTGAGCACTTACTATGTGCAGAGCACTGTACTAAGTACTTGGAAAGTACAATTCAGCAAGAGATAGAGACAATCCCCACCCAGCAATGGGCTCACAGTCTAGAAAGGGGAGACAGACAATAAAACAAAGCAAGTAGACAGGCATCAATAGCATCAGAATAGATAAATAGAATTATAGATATATACACATAATTAATTAAATAAATAGAATAATAAATATGTACAAATATATACAAATACTGCGGCGTGGGGAGGGGGTAGAGCAGAGGGAGGGAGTAGAGGCGGTGGGGGAGGGGAGGAGGAGTGGAGGAAAAAGGGGGCTCAGTCTGGGAAGGCCTTCTGGAGGAGGTGACCTCTTAGTAGTGCTTTGAAGGGGGCGAAGAGAGCTAGTTTGGTGGATGTGCGTAGGGAGGACATTCCAGGCCAGAGGTAGGATGTGGGCTAGGGGTCGACAGGAGGACAGGCAAGAACGAGGCCCAGTGAGGAGGTTAGTGGTAGAGGAGCGGAGGGTGCAGGCTGGGCTGGAGAAGGAGAAAAGGGAAGTGAGATGGAGGTTGGGAGGTGATGGACAGCCTTGAAGCCAAGAGTGAGGAGTTTTTGCTTAATGTGAAAGTTGATAGGCAACCCCTGTAGATTTTTGAGGAGGGGGGTGACATGCCCAGAGGGTTTCTGTAGAAAGATAATCTGGCCAGCAGAGTGAAGAATAGTCTGAAGCGGGGAGAGACAGAAGGTTGGGAGATCAGAAAGGAGGCTGATCCAGTTGGGATAGGATGAGAGATTGTACCAACAAGGTAGCGGTGGTTTGGATGAAGAGGAAAGGGTGAATCTGGGTGATGCTTTTTTTTTTGCATTTAAATTTATACTGTGTATATATATATATATATATATATATACACAGATATTGTTCAGCAGGATCTAGAAGCCAAATGGCCTAGTGGAAAGAACATGGGCGGGAGTCAGAGGGCCTGGAATCTAATCCCAGCTCCACCACTCTCCATCACTTGCCACTTGTATGACTGGGCAAGTCACTCAGTTGCCTCAACTTTAAAATGGGAATAAAATATCTTTTCTCCCTCCCTCTTATAGTATGAGCACTGTGAGGAGCAGGGAATTAATTACATCTGCTTATATTGCATCTACCCCAGTGCTTAGTACGGTGTTTGGCACCTAATAAGCACTTAATGAATATCACAAGTATTATTATTAAAAGCTGGAGCTAGGTGAAGCTGTGGAAAGAGTAATGATAATAATAATAATAATAATGATGGTATTTGTCAAGTGCTTACTATGTGCAAAGCACTGTTCAGGTTATAAGTTTGTCCCACGGGGGGCTGACAGTCTTCATCCCAGTTTTACAGATGAGGTAACTGAAGCACAGAGAAGTTAAGTGACTTGTCCAAAGTCACACAGCTGACAGTTGGCAGAGCCAGGATTTGAACCCATGACCTCTGACTCCAAAGCCCGGGCTCTTTCCACTGAGCCACACTGCTTCTCGTACAGAACTGGGAGTTAGAGGACCTGAATTCTAATCTTGACTCCACCAGTTACTTATTGTGTGACCATGAACAAGTAAATTGGGGGTTAAACACATGTTCTCCCCGTCCCCTCTTAGACTGTGAGCTGCAGGGGTCGTGATTATAGTACACTTAACCCAGCACTTAGCACAGTGCTCTAGACTCTAACCTCCTTTTGGACAGAAAACACATCTATCAGCTTTGTTATATTATACTCTCCTGAGACCTTAGTACATTAGCACACAGTCCGTGCACAGTAAATACAACTGATAGATGTTTACATTGGTAAATACTTAATAAATATAATTAATATGATCATTTACAACAATTATGAAAAACTGGATTTGTGGTCCTCCAAGATTCCAGTGGAAGTTTTGAAGTATAACATCACTATCAGTCATTCCTTCAATTTTAGAACCACTTGGACATCTGGGCTCTATCTCTTTTATTCAACAAAACTATTCATTGGACAGAGAGCTAAGCTCACACAAATACCCATTTCTATAGCCATGGTTTTAGGTAGCTGAAAGGATTATGGAAATTTGTAGTTTGAAGAAATTTTGGAATGGCTGAATCAATCAATGGAATTTATTGAGCACTTTCACTTTGGATAAGGAATCTCATGTGAGGCAGAGACTGGGTTCAACTTGATTATCTTCTATATTCCCTGTGCTTAGAATGGGTCTTAACACATAGTAAAAACTTAACAAGCATAATAATAATAGTACTAATAATCACTATCATTACAATTATTTCATTCATTCATTCAATCGTATTTATTGAGCGCTTACTGTGTGCAGAGCACTGTACTAAGCACTTGGGAAGTGCAAGTTAGCAACATAGAGAGACGGTCCCTATCCAACAGTGGGCTCACAGTCTAGAAGAGAAAAAAAGATTCACGCTCAACATGGGGCTCGAACCCACGACCCTGAGATTAAGAGTCTCATGCTCTACCACCTGAGCTAGCCGGGCACTTACTGCTTTCTTTTATTTCTTTCTTTCTTTTATTTATTTTATTTATGCAGAGTACCGCACTAATGTATTGGGAGAAAACAATAAAGTTAACAGAGACTGGGGAGATAGAAATGGAAAAAAATTGCAGTTAATGAAAATGTAAATACACCGATATAAGGATTTCTATAGAAGTGCTTTCCCCCTCTCAGGGTCACAGCTGCAGGGTTCCCAGGACTCTACCAGTCTTGATTAGGGGAGGGAGAGTCAGGCAGAGACCTACTCATTTTATTCTTAGCTTGGGCAGTGGCTAGCGAGTGGAAGGCAATCTGATACAAGTCAAAACTCACCCGTGCTGGGCAGCGGCAGAAAAGGAGAGAATCTAGGAGCCGAGACTCAAGTTTACTGCATGGAAGGAGACAATGGTAAACTCTTTCTGGATTTTTATCAAGAAAACTCTCTGGATCCACTACCAAAATGATTGCAAATCGGGTGCTCTGGGAGAGAGGTGTCCATGGTGTCGCTATGGGTCTGAGATGACTCGATGGTATAATAATAATGAAGATGGTATTTGTTAAGAGCTTACTATGTGCCGAGCACTGTTCTAAGCTCTGGGGTAGATACAAGGTTAACAGGTTGTCCCACGTGGGGCTCACAGTCTTAATGCCCATTTTAAAGATCAGGGAACTGAGGCCCAGAGAAGTGAAGTGACTTGCCCAAAGTCACACAGCTGACAAGTGGCAGAGCCAGATTCGATCCCATGATCTCTGACTCCAAGCCCGTGCTCTTTCCACTAAACCATGCTGTTTCTGAGACATATATTGCTTTAGATTGTAAGCTTTTGGGCAGCAAGGATCACCTGTATTGTACCTCCCTAAGTTCTTAGTACATTGTTCTGCATGGTAAGTACATAATAAAAAACAATGATTTATTGCTATGGATATCTGGGTTGAGTACCTAAGTGCTTAGAGAATATGTATTAGTGGGAAAAGCATGGGCATGGGAGTCAGAGGACATGGGTTCTAATTCTGGCTCTGCCACTTGTCTGCTTTGTGACTTTGGGCAAGCCACATAATAATAATAATAATAATAATAATAATAATAATAATAACATTTGTTAAGTGCTTACTATGTGCAAAGCACTATTCTAAGCACTGGAGGGGGATACCTGGTGATCAGGTTGTCCCACGTGGGGCTCACACTCTTAATGCCCATTTTACAGATGAGGTAACTGAGGCCCAGAGAAGTTAAGTGACTTGCCCATAGTCACACAGCTGACAATTGGTGGAGCTGGGATTTGAACCCATGACCTCTGACTCCCAAGCCCGTGCTCTTTCCATTGAACCACGCTGCTTAACATCTCTGGGTTTCAGTTACTTCACCTGTAAATGGGGATTAAGACCGTGAGCCCCACGTGGGACAACCTGATTACCCCAGCACTTAGAACAGTGTTCAGCACATAGTAAGCACTTAACAAATACCGTAATCATCATTATTGTTATAAGTACACAAGTGAATAGGTGATAGTATAGGGAAAGAAAGGGTGGAGAAAAATGTGACTTCAGCAGGGTTTTGACTATGGTGCTCCTACTCTAGATTGGCAGGTTCAGTGGTAGAAATGGATTCCCAGCCAATGCAAATCTGTGTTCCTCAAGTAATCTCTCCACTTTGTGTTCCCCAACTGTACATATTTAGTATTCTATTTATTTTATTTTGTTAATATGTTTTATTTTGTTGTCTGTCTCCCGCTTCTAGACTGTGAGCCTGTTGTTGGGTAGGGACCGTCTCTATATCTTCCCAACTTGTACTTCCTAAGTGCTTAGTACAGTGCTCTGCACACAGTAAGTGCTCAATAAATATGATTGAATGAATGAATGAATGAATGAATGAATGAATGACCCTTCAGCCTTTCTGGACAACCTAAGCACTTAAGTTCCAACACCCATCATAGCACTTTAATAATAATGATGTAAATAATTATAGTATTTGTTAAGCGCTTCCTGTGTGCCAGGCACTGTACTAAGCGCTGGGTTGGATACTAGCACATCAGGTTGGACACAGTCCCTTTCCCACATGGGGCTCACAGTCTCAATCCCCATTTTACAGATGAGGGAACTGATGCATAGAGGAAGAGAAGAGACTTGTCCAAGGTCACACAGCAGACAAGTGGCAGAGGTGGCATTAGAACCCATGTTCTACCCACTATGCCATAACTTTATGCTATTTCTCCCTCTGTTCTTAGTTTTAGTGTCAAATCTTCCCCACTAGACTAGAAGATCCTTGAGGGGAAGAGTGACGTCTTTTGATAATAATAATAACGGCATTTATTAAGTGCTTACTATGTGCAAAGCACTGTTCTAAGCGCTGGGGTGGTTACAAGATGATCAGGTTGTCCCACGGGGGGGCTCACAGTCTTAATCCCCATTTTACCGATGAGGGAATTGAGGCACAGAGAAGTTAATTGACTTGCCCAAAGTCACACAACTGACAAGTGGCGGAGCCGGGATTCGAACCCATGACCTCTGACTCCAAAGCCCGGGCTCTTTCCACTGAGCCACGCTGCTTCTCTGACACATCATCTTTGATGTTACTGTACTCTTCCAAGTGCTATGTAGGGGCAAGAGCCCTAGTTTCAAACACGATAGGTCAAAACTGAAAATACATCAACACTAATTGCTTATACAGCCCATTCAGGTGACATCTCTGACTACAATACAAGCTTATACCTACTCTAGAGAAGCAGCTTGGCTTAGCAGAAAGAGTATAGGCTTGGGAGTCTGTCATCATGGGTTCGAATTCCGGCTCCGCCACTTGTCTGCTGTGTTGGGCAAGTCACTTTACTCCTCTGTGCCTCAATTACCTCATCTGGAAAATGGGGATTAAGACTGTGGGCCCCACATGGGACAACCTAATCACCTTGTATCCCGCCCAGCACTTGGAACAGTGCTTTGCACATAGTAAGTGCTTAATAAATACCATTATTATTATTACCCCAGCACTTAGAATAGTGCTTGGCACAAGTATCATTATTATTATTATAATTATAGGCTCAAAGCTACCTATGCTTCAGTCAAAGCAGAACAGGATGTGATTATATGGAAGAGGCTTAATCCATCTAAATCATTTGCTCTTTCTACTTTGCCCTGATTCTACCCTGAGAAGGAGCATGATTTAGTGGAAAGAGGATGGGCTTGGGAATCACAGGTCATGAGTTCTAATCCTGCCCCCACCACCTGTCTTCTGTGTAACCCTAGGACAGTCACTTCACTTCTCTGTGCCACGGTTTCCTCATCTGTAAAATGAGGATGAAGACTGTGAGCCACACATGGGATAACCTGATTACCTTGCATCTACCCCAGCAATTAGAACAGAGCTCGGCACATAGTAAGTACTTAACAAATACCATAATTATAAGTTGCTTTTGGATGAAGCAAAAATTCCCCACTCTCCAACAGAGAAGGGAGAGAAGGATTAAGAGGAATTTGTCATTTTGTCAAGTTCGCTGTTCAGGCCGGAATTTGAGCTCCACCAATAGCGAAGCTATTTGGATGAAATAGTCCTGTATCAATTTTGAAGAAGATAGATGAACTACTAAAAATGATTAAAAAGACCCTGAAGAGGAGAGGAGTTCAAAGATATGGAGTGATGTTCACAAGGACTTAACTTATGCAAGGTGTTTTATGAAGAAAACCAGAAGGCAATTATTCTTCAGCTTGAATGGAAAATATCATTCGCAAGATTAAGATTGAAACACCACTACCCTAGTTGGTTAAGCAAGGTTTTATTTTTATAGCCTCCTGTCAAGGCTAATAATCCTATTACAACTCTTTATTTAGCTAATAATGTAAGTTCCCTATGGGAAGGTTTCATATCTACTGTACTCTCCAGCATGCTTAGTACATTGTTCTTCTCATAGTCAGCACTCCAGCGCTTAGAACAGTCCAGTGCTTAGAACAGTGCTCTGCACATAGTAAGCGCTTAATAAATGCCATTATTATTATTATTATTATTATTATTATTATTATTTTTATTACTCAATAAATACCAATGTTTGAAAGACTGATTCCATGCCATGTTTGAATTACTTAGTGAGTTGATATTTATGGAGTGCTTACTTTGTGCAGAATTCTGTATTGAATGCTTGGAAAAGTATAATATAATAGAACTGATAGATGAGATTTCTGCCTACAAGCAGTTTATGGTCTACACGGGGGGACAGACATTAAAATAAATCACAGATAGGGGAAATAGTAGAGTATAAGGATATTTACATAAGTGCTGTGGGGTTGGGGTTAGTATTCTTTATAATGATAATAATAATACTATTGATAATGATGGTAATAATAAAAGACTTACTATGAGTAATAATGGTAATGGTGGTATGTGAGACCATTGTTGGGTAGGGACTGTCTCTATATGTTGCCAACTTGTACTTCCCAAGTGCTTAGTAAAGTGCTCTGCACACAGTAAGTGCTCAATAAACATAATTGATTGATTGATTTGTAAAACACTTACTATGGGTCAAGCACTGTTCTAAACACTGGGGTAGATACAGGCTAAACAGGTTGGACACAGTCCCTGTCCCATTTTGTGGGTTTTTCAGACAAAATAATGATAACAATAATAATAATAATAATAATGCTTTTTTGCTAACCCCTTACTTTGTGCCAGGCACTGTATTAAGAACTGGGTTGGATACAAGCAAATCCAGTTGAGCACAGTCCCTGTCCCACCTGGGGCTCCGAGTCTCAATCCCCATTTTTCAGATGAGGTAAGTGAGGCACAGAGAAGTTAAGGGACTTTCCCAGAGTCACACAGCAGACAAGCAGTGGAGCTGGGACTAGAAGCCATGACCTTCTGACTCCCAGGCTCAAACTGTATCCACTTTTTTATGCTGCTTCGAATAAATCATTGTTTTGTGATGCCTAATGCTTACATAATACTTCAGGTACAGGAATTTCATATAATTTTTCCAGGGTTTCTGGAATGGATCCTAATTTACAATATGCAAGTATAGGAGAAGATACAGCTATTCATAATCAATCAATAAATCAATCAATGGTATTTATTGAGCACTTACTATGTGCTATGTGCCGAGTAGTGTACTAAGTGCTTGGAAGACTACAATACAGCAGAATTAGCAAGCACATTCCTCGCGCATAAGGAGTCACAATAAATTCAGGGAATGTGCACTGAACTGTAGAGTATGCCTTATGGTATGCAGTAGGTGTCCAATATATGCTACCAATTGATTGAAAACTAGAGTTCAACATGTCTTCTGGTGATTTAATCTTTGGAGAATGTTTGCCCTGTCAGATCGTAAGCTCTTTGGGAGCAGGGATGGCAACTTCTATATTTTTGTAACCTTCCAAGTACTTAGTACAGAACCTTGGCTTACAGTGGATATGCAATAAATGCTATTGCTGCTGATGATGATGATGATGAAGATTTGACAAGAAATCAGACCGCTGGAACTCTGAACCCCTGGTTTACAACGGAACAGGCAAACCTGATTAATATTCTACTTCTCTTGTTGTTTAAAAATAGTGTGCGCTCTAGCATTCATTTTTGAATGAAAACAGTGACAATTTAATTAAAGTTTAAATTCCGAGAGCTGTTGAAGATCATACATAATCCAATTACTTTTTATTCAATTAATTTAATAGCAAACCACTTTGCTATAATTACTGTTAATCCCCTGATTTTTCTTCTCAGCTGTTTATCAATGACCTGTGAGATATCTTTGAGGAAATCATATTGGGATATAATTTTCAGCAGTCCCTGATGGAATTAATGCACTAAATAGTACTTAATTGTGAACAATTCTCCATTGCTGAAGTGGAATGGAATAAGGAACAGCAAGAATATGGCTAAGGGCTTTCAAATGTATTCCTACATTAAAGATTTTAGATTCCTTGATCCAGTGATGACTCCTCAGAGACTAGGAAGAAAGGAATTAAAGTGAACATTAACCAGGATGAGGGAGCAAGTGGCGGCGATAACATTTAAAACCTCTTTTGTAAGGTATTGAGTTGCCCACCGGTGCCTAGTTTTTTTTTAATGGTATTTGTTAGGGGCTTACTATGTGTCAAGCACGAAGCACTGGGGTAGATACAAAGCACATAGTCTCAGACTGTGCTTCAGTCAGCTACAAACTGCGAGTCGGCCACTGCTATTAAAAAGGGATTGACTCTCTTACAGAAAAAGCTTCAGAAGGACCTGGGTTCTAAGGCCGAATCCGCCACATCTGTTGTGTAGTGTGGTCAAGTCTTAACCCTGCTCATGTATTTAAGTGCTTAGCAAATACCATCATTAGTATTATTAGTAGTAGTAGTATTACTGTCACTGAATATGTATACTGATTAGCTCATGTATATGCATTACTGTCACTGAATATGTTATACTGATCAGTTGCGTTGAGTTCCACACACAGCTTATCAGCTCCTAGCGACCTCCACCCATAGGTCTGAGACCCCAAATTACGAGCAACCCTAGCAGCAATTCATTCAATCGTATTTATTGAGCGCTTACTGTGTGCAGAGCACTGTACTAAGCGCTTGGGAAGTACAAGTCAGCAACATATAGAGATGGTACCTACCCAACAACAGGCTCACAGTCTCTAACTGCCGCCTTGTCTTGAGACCCCAAATTATCAGCAATCCAACCGAACACCTACGTAGGTGAAACCCAACAGCTATGCCTGCTGAACATCTTGTTGAAGACTTCTTCAGCCACAGAGTGTCCGTTGGATGACTCAAATCAGAGCTTGATGTATAATGAGAGGTTAATGAAGACAAAGCTTCCTCTCCCCCGCGTCCCCCTCTCCATCCCCCCCATCTTACCTCCTTCCCTTCCCCACAGCACCTGTATATATGTATATATGTTTGTACATATTTATAACTCTATTTATTTATTTATTTTATTTGTACATATCTATTCTATTTATTTTATTTTGTTAGTACGTTTGGTTTTGTTCTCTGTCTCCCCCTTTTAGACTGTGAGCCCACTGTTGGGAAGGGACTGTCCCTTTATGTTGCCAATTTGTACTTCCCAAGCGCTTAGTACAGTGCTCTGCACATAGTAAGCGCTCAATAAATACGATTGATGATGATAATGATGATGATGATGACAACAACGGACAAGGGTGCAGCGGCACGTGATATGCCAATCCAGTGGACGAGCAAATAGGACTTGAGGGGAGATGTCAGACTAGAGGGAGGGACTAGAGGGAAGCAGGACCAGTGGGAAATCTAAGGATGGGCTTCTCCTCAGTTCTTTGTCTTTGGCTACCAAACCACTGACTTCTGTTGCAACAAAATGAATAAAAGGCTGGCCTAACCTGACTCATTACTTTGGATCTTTTCCAACAGTAGCCTTAGGCAAGTCACTTAACTTCTCTGTGCTTCAGGAACCTCATCTGTAAAATGGGGATTAAATCTTTCTCCCTTTGATTTATCAATCATTCATTCAATCAATGGTATTCTTTGGGCATTACTGTGTGCAGACCAGTATATTAATGAAGCAGCGTGGCGATAAAGCACGGGCTTGGGAGTCAGAAGGTCATGGATTCTAATCCTGGCTCCACCACTTGTCTGCTGTGTGACCTTGTGCAAGTCACTTCACTTCTCTGGGACTCAGTTTCCTCATCTGAACAATGGGGACTGAGACCGTGAGCCCAACACGGTAAAGGGACTGTGACCGACCCGATCTGCTTGTATCCACCCCAGTGCTTAGCACAGAGCCTGATGCATATTAAGCACATAACAAACACCATCATTATAACTATTATAATATTCACTACCCGTAAAGAGGGTACAATTAAAGGGGAGAAAGATCTTGTCTATCTCCTCTACTAGTCTGTGAGCTCCTTGTGGTTAAGGAGTCAATCCTACTAATTCTAAGAATAATAATAATAATGATGGTGCTTGTTAGGTGCTTAGTATGTGTCAAGCAAGATGATCAGGGTTTAGAATGGTTTATGACTATACCTATATATTCATAGTAAGTACTTATCAAACACCATTGTTATTATTGTTATTGTACTTGGAATTGGTAGGGTTAGTTCCCTGACCACAAGGAACTCACAAGCTAGTGGGGGAGATAGCCATTAAAATAAATTATTGATGGGGGTAATGGAAAAGTATAGGGATTATCGACTGTAAATCATTTATTTATCCTAATGCTGGCCTCCCCCTCTAAACTGAAAACTCACTGAGGGCAGAGATCGTGTCTGCCAACTCCTTTGTATTGTACTCTCCCAATAAATCACTTAGTAGAGTGCTCTGTACCTAGTAAGCACCCAATAAATACCATCGATGATGATATCAAACAATCAAACAGTGGTATTTAATTGAGCACTTACTGTGTGCACAGCACTGTATTAAGGACTTGGGAGAGTACAATGCAATAGAGTTGATAGACACATTCCCTTGGCACAAGGAACTTGGAGTCTAGAGGGACAAACCTCAATATAAATGAATGATCCATCAGTGGTATTTTTTGAGGGCTTACTATGTCGAGAACACACTCAAGGAGGTTACAGAGAGGAGAAAGACATTAAAATAAATTTCAGATAGAATGGGCTTAAGTGCCCATATGATGAGAAGCAGTGTGACCTAATGAAAAGAGCACAGGCTTGGGACTCAGAGGACCTGCATTCTAACCCCGCTCTGCCAATTACTTGCTGTGTGACCTTGGTCAAGTCATTAAACATTTGTCTCAGTCTCCTCTTCTGTAAAATGGGGACTCAATAGCTGTTCTCCCTCCTACTTAGACTGCAAACCCCATGTGGGATGGATACTGTGTCCAACCTGATGAATTTGTATCTACCCAGAGCTCAGGACAGGGTTTGATGAATAGCCAGCACTTAAATGTCTTCTCAATAATAATGATAATAATGTGTTGTGGGTCTGAGGGTAGGGCGAGCATCCTACCTTGCGTAGCTATGCTAAACTGAGCATCATCATCATCATCATCAATCGTATTTATTGAGTGCTTACTGTGTGCAGAGCACTTTACTAAGCACTTGGGAAGTACAAGTTGGCAGCATATAGAGACAGTCCCTACTCAACAGTGGGCTCACAGTCTAAAAGGGGGAGACAGAGAACAAAACCAAACATACTAATAAAATAAATAGAATAGATATGTACAAGTAAAATAAATAAATAAATAGAGTAATAAATATGTACAAACATATATACATATATACAGGTGCTGTGGGGAAGGGAAGGAGGTAAGGTGGAGGGGATGAAGAGGGGGACGAGGGGGAGAAGAAGGAAGGGGCTCAGTCTGGGAAGGCCTCCTGGAGGAGGTGAGCTCTCAGTAGGGCCTTGAGCAGGAATACAGTGCTTGGAGACCGATGATTACCAGACTTTGTAGTTTGTGATCCCGTCTTGGTGTTGAATATATAGGTGTAGCCCCAGAAAAAGCCACAGAAAGCAGTCCCTGAGGAGGCCCAGTGAAAAGAGGGTGGCCCTGGAAGCCAGGAAAGCTGGCATCTAATCCTTGCTGTGTGACTTTGAGTCAGTCATTAAGCCTCTAAGTTCCCCAGTTTCCTCATCCACACAATAGGTATAAACATCCTTGCCTTTCTTTCCCTGAGAGAATATCTTGTACATACTTACTATTCTATTTATTTTGTTAATGATGTGCATTTAGTTTTAATTCTATTTGTTCTGATGACTTGACACCTGTCCACATGTTTTGTTTTGAAGTATGGCTCAGTGGAAAGAGGCTTTGGAGTCAGAGGTCATGGGTTCGAATCCCAGCTCTGCCACTTGTCTGCTGTGTGACCTGGGGCAAGTCACTTAACTTCTCTGAGCCTCAGTTCCCTCATCTGTAAAATGGGGATTAAGACTGTGAGCCCCCCGTGGGACAATCTGATCACCTTGTTTCCCCCTCTGTGCTTAGAACAGTGCTTTGCACATAGTAAGCGCTTAACAAATACCATTATTGGAGAAGCAGCGTGGCTCAGTGGAAAGAGCCTGGGCTTTGGAGTCAGAGGTCGTGGGTTCAAATCCCGGCTCCGCTACTTGTCAGCTGTGTGACTTTGGGCAAGTCACTTCACTTCTCTGGGTCTCAGTTCTCTCATCTGGAAAATGAGGATTATAACTGTGAGCCCCCCGTGGGACAACCTGATCACCTTGGAACCTCCCCAGCGCTTAGAACAGTGCTTTGCACATAGTAAGTGCTTAACAAATGCCATTGTTATTATTATTATTATTATTATTATTATTTTGTTGTCTGTCTCCCCCTTCTAAACTGTGAGCCCGTTGTTGGGTAGGGACTGTTTCTAGGTGTTGCCAACTTGTACTTCCCAAGCGCTTAGTACAGTGCTCTGCACACAGTAAGTGCTCAAGAAATACGATTGAATGAATGAATGGGAGGAATGTTTTGGAGATGAGCCTAGATACTTGATGTGGAGGAGGTGCCCCATCCTGAGTTCTACTTTGAACCCAATCTCAGTGGAAAGACTCTGGGTCTGGGTGTCAAAGGACCACAGCACCTGTATATATGTATATATGTTTGTACATATTTATTACTCTATTTATTTATTTATCTTACTTGTACATATCTATTCTATTTATTTTATTTTGTTAGTGTGTTTGGTTTTGTTCTCTGTCTCCCCCTTCTAGACTGTGAGCCCGCTGTTGGGTAGGGACTGTCTCTATGTGTTGCCGACTTGTACTTCCCAAGTGCTTAGTACAGTGCTCTGCACACAGTAAGCGCTCAATAAATGCGATTGATTGATTGAGGGCGAGCCAAACCTCCAGCTGCCTCCCTGAAACTCGGAGTGAACCCCCCACCTTTTCTCGGGCAATCAGGTGCCCTGGCCCTTGTGCCCTGGCCCTGGCAGCTGCCATGCTCAGCACTAGGCAGGACTTGGAGCTAAAAGTTGGCCACAGCTGCTGTGGTGAGGCCGTGAGAGCCTGGGCAAGCTGGGTACCTCATCGAGTAGCAGGGAGGGAGATGGATGTACTTGGGGAAATGGACCAGTCTCTGCCACAGAGATCCAAGATTATAATAATGATGGTATTTGTTAAGCGCTTACTATGTGCCAAGCACGGTTCTACGCACTGGGGTAGATAAAAGGTAATCAGCTTGTCCCATGTAGGGATCACAATCTTAATCCCCATTTTCCAGATGAGGCAACTGAGACTCAGAGACGTTAAGTGGCATGCCCAAGGTCACACAGCAGACAAGCGGTGAAGCTGGGATTAGAACCCACGTCCTCTGACTCCCAAGCCCGTGATCTTTCCACTAAGCCATGCTGCTTCTCATCATCATCATCATCATCATCATCATCAATCGTATTTATTGAGTGCTTACTGTGTGCAGAGCACTGTACTAAGCACTTGGGAAGTACAAGTTGGCAACATATAGAGACAGTCCCTACCCAACAGTGGCCCCAGTCTAAAAGGGGGAGACAGAGAACAAAACCAAACATACTAACAAAATAAAATAGAATAGATATGTACAAGTAAAATAAAAAAATGAATAGAGTAACAAAGATGTACAAACATATATATATATACATATATATATATATATATATATATATATAAATATATATATAAATACATATATACATATGAACTCTTACTCCCAAGCCCGGGCTCTTACCACTGAACCACACTGCTTCTCTTGAATGAGTTGCCCGAGTTCCCACAGCGGACGCAGGGCAGGACTGGGATTAGAACCCAGATATCCTGCCTCCCACCCTTAAATTTCCTCTAGGCCGAACAGAAAGGGAGCTCCTATATTTCACTCTTATAATATCAATCAGCTAGTTGTTCGTCACTCTTGCCTCGCCTGAGCTGCCTGCTCACCCCGTGTGAATTTGGGCAAGTTGCTTCCCTTCTCAGTGCCACCTCCTACTTATATGGTGAGCTCCTTATAATAATAATAATGATGGCATTTTGTTAAGCACTTACTAGGTGCAAAGCACTGTTCTAAGCGCTGGAGCAGATACAAGGTGATCAGGTTGTCCCACGTGGGGCTCACAGTCTTAATACCCATTTTACAGACAAGGTAACTGCAGCACAGAGAAGTTAAGTGACTTGCCCAAGGTCACACAGCTGACAGTTGGTGAGCCGGGATTTGAACCCATGATCTCTGACTCCCAAGCCCATCCTCTTTCCACTGAGCCATGCTGCTTCTCTTATGAGACGGGACTGTGTCCAACCTGACAATCTAAAGAGAAGTAGCATGGTTTAGTGGAAAGATCACAGGCTTGAGAGTCAGAGGACTGTACTAAGTGCTTAGTATGTAGTTAGTATGTACTAAGTATGTACTTAAGCACTGTGGGGATGGAGGTGTGGTGATAATGATGGTACTTGTTAAGCACTTACTATGTGCCAAGCACTGTTCTAAGCACTGGGGTAGATACACAGTAATCAGGTTGTCCCACGTGGGGCTCACAGTCTCAATCTCCATTTTACAGATGAGGGAACTGAAGCACAGAGAAGTGCAGTGACTCATCCAAAGTCACACAGCAGACAAGTGGTGGAGCCGGGATTAGAACCCACAACCTCTGACTCTCAAGCCTGTGTTCTTTCCACTAAGCCACACCGTTTCTGCTTGGTGGATAGCAAGACCTTAAGGGGTATAGATCTTCTAGACTGTGAGCCCGTTGTTGGGTAGGGACCGTCTCTATATGTTGCCAACTTGTACTTCGCAAGCGCTTAGTACAGTGCTCTGCACACAGAAAGCGCTCAATAAATACGATTGAATGAATGAATCCAAGAGCCTAGGTGACACAGAATGGAGGGTGAAGAGGAGAAATGAGGGCAGGAATAGCACCTGGCTATCTACTAACCAAATATTTGCTCCTTCCTGGGATCAGGAGACAGATGCTCCAACATCCTCCTCCTCCATCAATCTCTCCTGTTCCCAGGAAAGAGAGCCTTTTATTCTTTCCTGCTTTTGCTTCTCGATAGTTTAAATCCAATGTTACAGAGCTAATTGGGTGATCTTTTGCACTGGAAAAAAAAAGTGGGCTTTGACTATGTATGTCTAGACAAGTGAAATTAGAAGTCACCAAGTGAGTTAACCTACTCTAGACTGAAACATTCCCATATTGCACACAGTAAGCGCTCAATAAATATGATTGAATGAATAAGAGTGTTGGGATTACTGTTCAAATAAATTGTCTTGGTATTTTTTGAGCATTTATGGTCTGTCAAGCACTTTACTAAGCGCCAGGGAGAGCACAGTACAATAAAGTTGGTAGACACAATCCCTGTACATAAGTTTATTCATTCAATCATATTCATTCAATCATATTTATTGAGCGCTTACTGTGTGCAGAGCACTATACTAAGCACTTAGTACAAGTATAGGCAAGATATAGCATCATTTAACAATTATAATGATAACAATATTCATCCAATAGTATTTACTGAGTACTTATTGTGTGCAGAGCACTGTACTAAGTGCTTGGAAAATACAATTCAGCAATAAAGAGAGACAATCCCTGCCCACACCGGGCTTACAGTCTAGAAGTGTGTGTGTGTGTGGGGAAACAGACATCAAAACAAATAATCAGGCATCAAAATAAGTAAATAGAATTATAAATATGTACATATCAAAACAAGTAAACAGGCAGTAATATAAAAAATAGACTTATAGATATGTACATAATATACAAAAGTGCTATGGGGTGGGGAGAGAGGGTAGAGCAAAGGAAGCAAGTTGGGGAGATGCAGGGGGAGGAGGAGCAGAGGAAAAGGGGAGGCTAGCAATAATAATAATAAATATGACATTTCATTCATTCATTCATTCAATCATTTATTGAGAGCTTACTGTGTGCAGAGCACTGTACTAAGAGCTTGGGAAGTACAAGTTGGCAACATATAGAGACGGTCCCTACCCAACAGCGGGTTCACAGTCTAGAAGGGGGAGACAGACAACAAAACAACACATATTAACAAAATAAAATAATGAATATGTACAAGTAAAATAAAATAGAGTAATAAATATGTACAAACATATATACATATAGACATTTGTTTACTCATTCATTCATTCAATTGTATTTATTGAGGGTTTACTGTGTGCAGAGCACTGTACTAAGCACTTGGGAAGTACAATTTGGCAACATATAGAGACGGTCCCTACCCAACAGCGGGCTCACAGTCTAGAAGGGGGAGACAGACAACAAAATAAAACATATTAACAAAATAAAAAAAATAGAATAAATATGTACAAGTAAAATAAAATAGAGTAATAAATATGTACAATTATATATACATATAGACATTTGTTAATTCATTCCTGCAATCGTATTTATTGAGCGCTTACTGTGTGCAAAGCACTGTACTAAGAGCTTGGGAAGTACAAGCTGGCAACATATAGAGACGGTCCCTACCCAACAATGGGCTCACAGTCTATAAGGGGGAGACAGACAACAAAATAAAACATATTAACAAAATAAAATAAATAGAATAAATATGTACAAGTAAAATAAATAAATAGAGTAATAAATACGTACAAACATATATACATATGTACAGGTGCTGTGGTGAGGGGAAGGAGGTAAGGCGGGGGGGATAGGGAGGGGGAGGAGGGGGAGAGGAAGGAGGGGGCTCAGTCTGGGAAGGCCTCCTGGAGGAGGTGAGCGCTTACTATGTGCTGGGCACCCTACTAAGCACAGTGGAAGATACAAGCAAATTGGGTTGGACACAGTTCCTGTCCCATTTGGGGCTTACAGTCTCAATCCCCATTTTACAGATGAGGGTAATGAGACCCAGAGAAGTAAAGTGACATGCCCAAAGTCACACACACAGAAAACAAGTGACAGAGCCGGAATTAGAACCTATAACCTCCTGATTCCCAGGTTCGTGATCTATCCACCGTGCCATTTGAATCTTCGGAAATACCAAGCTCATTGTGCATTTTCACCCATTTCCACGCTCTATGGGAATCCAATGCCTATCATTTTAGCATTCCCATGTGCTTATTCCTCAAGTGTTCCTAGAATTCTATTGATTTGTCTACACTAACATGAACAGATCTTAATAGCCAATGATTAAAACAGCAAAGATATTCAAATTTCAGGGTCACCCCAGAAATCTAACCCCATTCATATCTGATGACACAATATTGAATAATTACTTTCCATCTTGGTGCCTTGTTTGCTTATTTTTAGGAAAATTTCAGCGTAAAAAAATTCTCTACACTGCATATGATCAAACAACTTTAGCTCTAGGTGGTGTACGATAGCTGGGTCACTGCAGCAATTATATAGCAGTATTCCCCAAGTGAACCTTTCATCTACTTGCTATATAAAATCAATAACGTCTAAACAAGAACTGAAATGGCATTTCAATGTTTGCCAAAGAGCATTTAGACATCTGAGCTGCCTTTGGAAAAAGTTTCAAGATCCATTTTAGGGGAGAGGGAGGACAGATAACAGGAAGAAAACATCCTTACTCATGCTAATCTCATTTTAAGGGTATAACTTTTAACGGTAAGCCCTCTGAATACTATTTTAAGCCCAAACTAGTAAATGTTGTCAGTGACTCTGAGGCCATTAATTCAACAAGCAGAGAAGCCCATTATTAAGAAACACAGAATTAAATTATTTAGATCAGTGATTTAAAAATGAGCCTGAAATGTGAGGGGAAAAGAGTGTTTGTTTTACTCTCGACCTAACCAGACGTAGGATTGGCAGAAACGTTCATCATACTAGTTCAATTCTCCCTTTCACGGGCAATATATCCACTTAAGAGTAGGATTCTGAAGATCCATGCCATTTTCTCTTTCTTTCATTCATTCATTCAATCGTATTTATTGAGCGCTTACTGTGTGCAGAGCACTGTACTAAGCGCTTGGGAAGTACAAGTTGGCAACATATAGAGATGGTCCCTACCCAATAGTGGGCTCACAGTCTTCGACTCCGCTCTCTCATTCACCCCTCACATCAAAGCCGTCACCAAAACCTGCCGGTCTCAGCTCCGCAACATTGCCAAGATCCGCCCTTTCCTCTCCATCCAAACCGCTACCCTGCTCATTCAAGCTCTCATCCTATCCCGTCTGGACTACTGCACTAGCCTTCTCTCTGATCTCCCATCCTCGTGTCTCTCTCCACTTCAATCCATACTTCATGCTGCTGCCCGGATTATCTTTGTCCAGAAATGCTCTGGACATATTACTCCCCTCCTCAAAAACCTCCAATGGCTACCGATCAATCTGCGCATCAGGCAGAAACTCCTCACCCTGGGCTTCAAGGCTCTCCATCACCTCGCCCCCTCCTACCTCACCTCCCTTCTCTCCTTCTACTGCCCAGCCCGCAACCTCCGCTCCTCTACTGCTAATCTCCTCACTGTACCTCGTTCTCGCCTGTCCCGCCGTCAACCCCCGGCCCACGTCATCCCCCGGCCCTGGAATGCCCTCCCTCTGCCAATCCGCCAAGCTAGCTCTCTTCCTCCCTTCAAGGCCCTGCTGAGAGCTCACCTCCTCCAGGAGGCCTTCCCAGACTGAGCCCCTTCTTTCCTCTCCCCCTCGTCCCCCTCTCCATCCCCCCATCTTACCTCCTTCCCTTCCCCACAGCACCTGTATATATGTATATATGGTTGTACATATTTATTACTCTATTTATTTATTTATTTATTTATTTTACTTGTACATTTCTATCCTACTTATTTTATTTTGTTGGTATGTTTGGTTCTGTTCTCTGTCTCCCCCTTTTAGACTGTGAGCCCACTGTTGGGTAGGGACTGTCTCTATGTGATGCCAATTTGTACTTCCCAAGCGCTTAGTACAGTGCTCTGCACATAGTAAGCGCTCAATAAATACGATTGATTGATTGATTGATTCCTGAGAGCCCTACTGAGGCCCTCTTCCAGGAGGCCTTCCCAGACTGAGCCCCTTCCTTCCTCTTCCCCTCGTCCCCCTCTCCATCCCCCCATCTTACCTCCTTCCCTCCCCCACAGCACCTGTATATATGTATATATGTTTGTACATATTTATTACTCTATTTATTTATTTTACTTGTACATATCTATTCTATTTATTTTATTTTGTTAGTATGTTTGGTTTTGTTCTCTGTCTCCCCCTTCTAGATTGTGAGCCCACTGTTGGGTAGGGACCGTCTCTATATGTTGCCAACTTGTACTTCCCAAGAGCTTAGTACAGTGCTCTGCACATAGTAAGCACTCAATAAATATGATTGATTGATTGATTGAGTTCTTCTCTCCAATAGTCTTCCATTTTGCCAGACGTTTCTTGTTTGAACAGAATTGCTCTACAACTCTGGATGTCTCAAAGAGATGGTTCGTATTTATTGGGGGCTTACTGAAGACAGTGCTCTGCACACAGTAAGTGCTCAATAAATACGATTGAATGAATGAATGAATGCAGAGCACTGTACTAAGCACTTAGCAATCTACTCCACCTGAGAGTATGCAAACAGCAACTGAATTGAAGTGGCGGTCCAACATTCATTCCATGACTGCCCAGTGCCAGTGTGGCCTAGTGAAAAGACCAAGGGCCTGGAGTCTTCTAGACTGCGAGTCCGTTGTTTGGTAGGGACCGTCTCTATATGTTGCCATCTTGTACTTCCGAAGCGCTTAGTACAGTGCTCTGCCCACAGTAAGTGCTCAACAAATACGATTGAATGAATGAATGAATGAATGAGTCAGAGAACCTGTATTCTAATCCTGCCTCTGCCACTTACCTGCTGGGTGATCATGGCTATGTCACTTAATTTCTCTGTGCCTCAGTTAACTCATCTGTAAAATAGACTCAGACTGTGAGCCCCATGTGGGACAGAGACTGTGTCCTACCTGATTATCTTGAATCTACCCCAGTTCTAAGCACGTAGTAAGCACTTTGCTATAATTTATCATAATTATTACTATTATTATTACCACTGCCACCACACTTTTTTTTTTTTTAATGGCATTTGTTAAGCACTTGCTATGTGCAGAGCACTGTTCTAAGCGCTGGGGGTGGACACAAGGTGATCAAGTTGTCCCACATGGGGCTCACAGTCTTAATCCCCATTTTTTTACAGATGAGGTAACTGAGGCTCAGACAAGTTAAGTGACTTGCCCAAGGTCACACAGCAGACACATGGCGGAGCAGGCATTCGAACCCATGACCTATGACTCCAAAGCCCGTGCTCTTCTCCACTGAGCCACGCTGCTCCTCTAACTTAAGGGCACATTCTCTGTCAGAGCTTTTCTTCATGGAATTCAGTACTAATGATCTTTATTGAGCAGCTACTGAGAACAACAGAAGCTCAAGGCTCCTTCCTTTCCAACATGGGGCTTACACTCTATCTCTAATACACGAAAATAGTTCTGGTGGAAGAATTGGCCTTTCCCCCATGTTAAGAGAGGCCGGACATTATTCTGAGCCTTTACAATAGTATACTTCTTTCTGGGAATGCTCATGAGTGGGACAGCTATAAATTTATGGAAAATTGTTAATTAATTTCCAATATACTGTCGAAACAAGTAATTCATTCAATCCTATTTATTGCGCAGTAACTGCATGCAGAACACTGTACTAAGCACTTGGGAAAGTATAATGCCCTCTGATGAATATACTGTCAATATATATTCAAAGGTTTCTGTATCAGGGATAATCTTCCTCATACCATTTCCCCACTCCAATTCGATTAGGACTAAAAATATATCCGGGCTTAAGAATGAGTCAAGATTTGACAGCACTGGCAGAAATGCTCCTGAATTAGGCCCAGGAGTGAGAATTGTTTCGAGAAAGTTAACTTGAAATAAGCCCTGAAGACAGTTCAAGCGAATGACCTTTAAATGAATAGGGTTAAGTGGAAAAAAAAAAAAGTACAAAAAGTCCAATTCTTTTCTGGGAGTCCTTAGAAGCTCTGCATTTCAATCTGTGTATTCAAAGGCCACAATTAATGATCCAGCTCATGAAATATTTACAGTTCTTACATCAAGCTGCTCAGCTTGTTATCCTAACTTGCTACTGCCAAGAAGCACATCACATCACCTCATAGGTCAGTGAATAACAATAAATCTGTCAGTTCCTGCCCCAGGAATTCCTGAATCAACTAAAAAACATTAACATATGCCTTCAGGAATCCCCACCTTCCCCATTCCCAAAGATTTACCCTAACAAGGACTCATTATTTTCTTTAAATTATTATTTCACTGTTAGCCAAAGCTGCTTTCTAATGAAGGAAGCAATCTTTCCAAGCAAGTTAGTAAATCACTTAAAATGTTCATTCATTTACTTATCCAGTTGTATTTATCTAGCATTTATTGTGCGCTGAGCACTATACTAAGTGCTTGAGAGAATACAATATAACAATAGTCCCTGTTCACAATGAGTTGACAGTCTCATTACAGAGGGGAGAGTATCTGGGGTCAACTTTTCTTTGCAAGGATATAAACTTGAAGATGTATATGGAAATAAAGATAATTTGTGCTTGTTTGGCTTAGAGTACTTTCATGATACCCAGCAGTTTGTGAGAGATCAACAAGTCGGATACCCTTGTTTAAAAGCCTTGGCATCAGTTAATGAGTGACATTTACTGAGAATTTACTGAATGAAGAATACCGTACTAAATGCTTAGGAGAATTCAATAAAATTAGTTCATAATATTGCTTCTGTTTGGATAAGTTGGAAGAATATTTATATAATCCTGCGTATAGTGGGAAAGCCCAGTTAATTGAAGAGTTGTAGACCATAAGCGGCATGAACCTCAGTGGAGAAGCAGCGTGGCTCAGTGGAAAGAGCCCGGGCTTTGGAGTCAGAGGGCATGGGTTCAAATCCTGTCTCCATCAATTGTCAGCTGTGTGACTTTGGGCAAGTCACTTCACTTTTCTAGGCCTCAGTTACCTCATCTGTAAAATGGGGATTAAGTCTGTGAGCCCCCCTTGGGACACTCTGATAACCTTGTAACCTTCCCAGTGCTTAGAACAGTGCTTTGCACATAGTAAGCACTTAATAAATGTCATTATTATTATTATTATTATTATTATTATTATTATTATTATTATTATTATTATTAGCTTCCTGTGGGCAGAGACTGACTTGATTTTAACGCACTTTCCCAAGCCCTTAGAACAGTGTTCTGCCCACAATAAGTGCCCAATGAATACCATTGTTTGACTGATTAATTAAAAAGCTGCATTTTTTGTGACCTAATTATAATGCTTACCTACTGTTGTGCTTGCTTTAGCTCTAACCATCAGTATTCACAATTCCTAGAATATAATTATATTGCTAGAATGCTAGAAAATTCTCTTCATAATCACTGGTGTTACAGCAGTACTGGCCCAAGAGCCAGGGGCCCAGATTCATTCATTCATTCATTCAATCATATTTATTGAGCACTTACTGTGTGCAGAGCACTGTACTAAGTGCTTGGGAAGTACAAGTTGGCAATATATAGAGACGGTCCCTACCCAACAGTGGGCTCACCGTCTAGAAGGGGGAGACTGAGAACAAAACAAAACATATTAACAAAATAAAATAAATAGAATAAATATGCACAAATAAAATAAATAGAGTAATAAATACATACAAACATATATACATATATACAGGTGCTGTGGGGAGGGGAAGGAGGTAAGGCGGGGGGGATGGGGATGGGCGGGAGGAAGGAGGGGGCTCAGTCTGGGAAGGCCTCCTGGAGGAGGTGAGCTCTCAGTAGGGCTTTTAAGGGAGGAAGAGATACAGGCAGATACAGATACAGATTGCCCAGATGCAGGCAATGCCATATTTCCAAGACTAATAACTAATAATGATACTATGTCAGGATACAAGTAAATTGGGTTGGACGCAGTCCCTCTCCCACATAGGGCTTATGGTCTCAATCCCCATTTTTCAAAGGAAGTAACTGAGGCACAGAGAAGTGAAGTGACTTGCCCAAGGTCACACAGCAGACAAATGGCAGAGCTGGAATTAGAACCCATGACCTTCTGACTCCAGGCCTGTGTCTATCCACTAGGCCATGTTGCTTCTCGCTGTGCCAGAGATCCTCTCTGGATAAAGTCTCACTTTCCACAGTGTCATCTCTGAACCGGAGGACAAATTCATTAACCATTCAGGGACCAGATGGAAAGTCAAATTATCCTCATGGGAGAAAAAAACCTGCTCTTTGCCACCTGAGAGCAGCAAGGTATCAGCATCCCAACGATGTAAGTTCACTGTGGGCAGGGAATGTGAATGTGTCTGTTTATTGTTGTATTGTACTCTCCCAAGCACTTACTACAGTGCTCTGCACATGGTAAGTGCTCAATAAGTACAATGAATGAATGAATGAACAATCTAAGTTATCAGTCTTAGCAGAGTGCAACACATGAGAAGCAGTAGGGAATCCATCAGTCCCTCCCTTATCTGTCATCTTATGTATTAATTAATGAGCAGTGAATTCTTTTCAGTCCCAGTCTATGGTAAAAGGAGGAGATACTTTTGTCCCTGCTGATTCTAACCTGCTCCCATGTAGGCATAGATGGAAAAGATGTTGAAAACCTAATATATTCAGATGTCCGATGTCCAGAGACTCATTTAATCATATTTATTGAGTGCTTACCGTGTGCAGAGCATGAGACGCAACATCTTCAATGCAGAAGCAGCGTGGCTCCGTGGAAAGAGCACGGGCTTGGGAGTCAGAGGTCATGGGTTCTAATCCCGGCTCTGCCACTTGTCAACTGTGTGACTTTGGGCAAATCACTTAAATTCTCTGAGCCTCAGTTACCCCATCTGTAAAATGGGGATTAAGACTGTGAGCCCCACGTGGGACAACCTGATCACCTTGTATCTCCCCCAGCGCTTAGAACTGTGCTACATACATAGTGAGTCCTTAACAAATGCCGTTATTATTATTATTATTATTAAATTCTTGCCGGTCCCCTGGAGGATTAAAGCTTATCCTGAGCTGGAGAAAAGGTGGTATTTGGCCTTCTATTCCAGAATCTCACCAAGTAGGGGATAAATGGAAGGCATTAAGGAGTAGAAGGTCTTTGGGTAGTTCTTCTTTTCTATAAAAGAAGGCCTCTTCTTTGGAGGCCTTCCCAGACTGAGCCCCCTCCTTCCTCTCCTCCACCTCCCCCTCCCCATCCCCCCCGCCTTACCTCCTTCCCCTCCCCACAGCACCTGTATATATGTATATATGTTTGTATGTATTTATTACTCTATTTATTTATTTTATTTGTACATATTTACTCTATTTTATTTTGTTAATATGTTTTGTTTTGTTCTCTGTCTCCCCCTTCTAGACTGTGAGCCCACTGTTGGGTAGGGACCATCTCTATATGTTGCCAACTTGGACTTCCCAAGTGCTTAGTACAGTGCTCTACACACAGTAAGCGCTCAATAAATACAATTGAATGAATGAATGAATAAATAACACTATCTTCCCACTCCAAGAAGCCAGTCACCTTTTGGAGTAGTGGGAAAAAAGAAACAGGGAAAATTGAGAAGTATTTGTGAAACCTATGAACACAGTGATGCCAGTATGGCATCAAGACTCAGAACAAGTAGTGAAACATCTGGTCATTATAGCTGAGAGGAATGAACTTGCCCCCCCACCAACAAACCCCATTTTTTAAAATGGTATTTGTTAAATGTTTATTATGTGCCAGATACTGTTCTAAACTCTGGAGTAGATGCGAGCTCATCGTCGAAGGGATTGTCACTCTTCATTGTTGTAGTATACTTTCCCAAGCACTTAGTACAGTGCTCTGCACATAGTAAGTGCTTAATAAATCCGATTGAATGCATGAACTGAATGAATAAGGGGCAATCAGGTTGGAGACAGTCCGCGTCCCACATGGGGCTCACAGTTTAAATTCCCATATTTGCAGATGAGGTAACAGGAATGGAGAAGTTAAATTCATTCATTCATATTTATTGAGTGCTTACTATGTGCAGAGCACTGTACTAAGAGCTTGGGAAGTACAAGTTGGCAACATATAGAAACGGTCACTACCCACCAGCGGGCTCACAGTCTAGAAATGATTTGCCCTAGGTTCACAGAGCAGACAAGTGGTGGATCTGGGATTAGAATCCAGGTCCCCTGATTCCCAAGCTTGTGCTTTTTCCACCAGCCCATGCTGCCCCTCTAGACTGTAAACTTTTTGCTGTTGGAGAATGGGCTTACTGCACCTGTTGTATTGTCCTCTCATTAACACTTCATTGAGTGCTCTGTGCATAGCATGTGCTCCATCAATGCCATTGATTGATTCAGTTGCCCAATTTGACTTCTAAAATAGGTTCCCAGTGCTGTTCATGTGCCCATATCAAGATTGTATTGGAAACAATAATAAGGTCCTGGAGTGAAGGCGGAGCAGCAGCATGGAAACACTGCTCGTCACAGCACATGTTCACTGGATAGGGCAGGTGAAGAGAATCTATAACTGCTGATCTTTGGGAATTGAACTGTAAAAGGGTTGGAAACAAGACACTTCCACAATATAATAATAATAATAATTCATTCATATGTATTGAGCATTTACTGTGTGCGCAGCACTGTACTAAGCACTTGGAAAGTACAATTCGGCAACAGAGACAGTCCCTACCCAACAAAGGGCACATAGTCTAGAAGGGGGAGACAAATGCAAAACAAAACAATAACGATGGTACTTATGAAGTGCTTACTATGTGCCAAGCACTGTTCTAAGTGCTGGGGTATTCACAAGGTGATCAGGTTGTCCCACGTGGGGCTCTCAGTCTTAATCCCCATTTTACAAATGAGGTAACTGAGGCACAGAGAAGTGAAGTGACTTGCCCAAAGTCCCACAGCTGACAAGTGGGGAAGCCGGGATTAGAACCCATGACCCCTGTCTCCCAAGCCCGTCCTCTTCCCACTAAGCCATGCTGTTTCTCAGACACAACTGGGACACAGCTGTGGAAGACTGATCAGGCTGAGCTACAACAATCAGAAATGTATGACACCACCAATATCAGATGTTATGGTTTTTTGCTCCCTCGTGAGATCATAGTCATCCCAACTCTCCTGAATTCCAGTCCTGTGGTCTTTCTATATTTGTCTAGTCATCCAAGCCCTGTCCTTTTAAAACTATTTCTCCCAGTTGATTAGTAATCCAGAAAACAGAATATTATCATAGAGTGTTTCCAATTATTTCTTCAAACCTGATTCAAATGATGAAATTTCAATCTAACCCACATCTTAATCCCAAAATGCTGTGCTTAACATTTGCTTTAAGATTTAATATCTTCAAAGCTTTGGTTCAAAGCTGCATTCTGAGTTTATTTAAATCCCTAAGTCTAACCCTGGGTTACCTTTCTTTATTCCATTTTAATTATTTTTTAAATTCTTCAAGTTTGCCCTTTGTGGGAATATGTTAATACTATTTCCATAGGTGTCAGTGACCTAAACCTTAATGTATTCAGGAACTTCAAGAGGTGAGTGCCATATGAACAGAAATGAGCTGACTTTGCCAATGTTATTACAGTAAATTAGCCTAGAAATTGGATGGACTTAATTCAGATTCCCCTCCCCAGGCAGGGAGAATGGTCTATTCTAAAATCACAGGTAGGAATGGGGTAAAAAGTCACTTCTTCATGGACAAATAATGCAGGGCTGCACTGTTGACAGAGGGAATGGCCAGAGCATTGAGGGGGAACAGTGCCATGCTTATGGCTATTCACGTTCTGCGCCGCACTTCCCGTAGGCCTTTGCAAAGTCTGTCAGGGAAGGGAGCACTAAAATGCCTTTCTAAGTGGTCATGAATATTTTCAGCAAATGGTGGGACCCATGCCAGAAAGGCACTTTGTTTCTCTTAGCTCCAATAAGGGACATGAAGCCAAGATGCTCTTTAAAAAGATCCAGGCATGGATTCCTTCCCCTAGTCCAAAATAATATCTTCTCATAAATAATAGCAATGAGTGATATCTGTATTAAAAAATGGGGTAGACATAAAATAATCACATCTGATGTAGTCCACGTTACAAGTGGGGAACACAGTCTAACTCAGAAGGAGAACAGGGATTTAATCCCCACTTCATAGATGAGAAAACTGAGAAATCATCTAACTGTCCCACAAGGCTCAGTTCTGAGTCCCCTTCTTTTCTCCATCTTCACCAACTCACTTGCAGAACTTATTAATTCCCATGACTTCAACTACCATTTCCATGAGGATGATTCCCAAATCTACATCTCCAGCCCCGATCTCTTCCCTTCTCTGCAGTCTCATATTTCCTCCTGCCTTCAGGACATCTCTACTTGGATGTTCCAGGACACCTCAAAGTTAACTCGTCTAAAATAGAATATCTCATTTACCCACTCAAACCCTGTCCACTCTGTGACTTTCCCATCACCGAAGATGGCACCACCATTCTCCCTGCTTCACAAGCCCGTACCCCTGGCATTATCCTTGACCCATCTCTCTCATTCGACCCACATATCAATAAATAATAACAACAAAAATAATGGCATTTATTAAGTGCTCACTATGTGCCAAGCACTGTTCTAAGTGCTGGGGGCGATACAAGGTAATCAGGTTGTCCCATGGAGGGCTCACAGTCTTTGTCTCCATTTTGCAGATGAAGTAACTGAGGCCCAGAGAAGTTAAGTGACTTGCCTGAAGCCACACAGCTGACAAATGGCGGAGCAGGATTCGAACCCATGACTTCTGACTTCAAAGCCCGCGCCCTTTCCACTGAGCCACGCTGTTTCTCTATTCATCATATTCATAATCATGTTCATTGAGCACTTACTGTGTGCAAGAGAACTGTACTAAGCACTAGGGAGAGTACAATGTAGCTTAATAATAGAGAAGCAGCATGGCTCAATGGAAAGAGCCTGGGCTTTGGAGTCAAGGGTCATGGGTTCAAATCCCAGCTCTGCCATCTGTCAGCTGTGTGACTCTGGGCAAGTCACTTCACTTCTCTGTGCCTCAGTTCCCTCGTCTGTAAAATGGGGATGAAACTGTGAGCCCTGCGTGGGACAACCTGATCACCTTGTAACCTCCCCAGCACTTAGAACAGTGCTTTGCACATAGTAAGCACTTAACAAATACCATTATTATTATTATTTGTAGACAACATCTATGCCCAAAGTGAGCTCAGTAGAAAGAGCCTTGGCTTGGGAATCAGAGGTCATGGGTTTGAATCCCAGCTCCACCACTTGTCACCTGTGTGACTTTGGGAAAGTCACTTAACTACTCTGTGCCTCAGTTACCTCATCTGTAAAATGGGAATTAAGACTGTGAGCCCCACGTGGGACAACCTTGATTATCTTGTATCTCCTCCAGCACTTAGAACAGTGCTTGGCACATAGTAAGTTCTTAACAAATACCAACATTATTATTATTATTATTATTATTATTATTATTATTATTCTATCGCCAAATCATGTTGGTTCAACCTTCACAAAATCTCTAAAATCCACGCTTTCCTCTCCATCCAAACTGTTACCACATTAATCCTAGCCCTTCTCCTATCTCATCTTGATTACTGCATTACTCCACTTATACACTTAGCTTGTGAGCCCCGTCCCAGAGACAGAGATGGTGTCTTTCCACTGGGCTACTCTCTCCCAGCACTTAGTACCCCATTTGCTTGTATCCACCCCAGCACTCAGTACAGTGCCTGGCACATAGTAAGTGCTTAACAAATCCCACAATTATTACAGTTCTCTGTAAACAATAAGCACTTAATAAATAGTATTACTAACTGTACAAGTGGAGAAAAGGGACTGGTGTCAGGCAGATGAGCGATATTTGAAACACTAAAACACAACTGACAAATATGCACAATAAAAAGCAAATCAGTAGGGTTGTACGGCAAGCGGAGCAGAATTCAGGTTCCTTGGGACTCGGAGTTCAGAACACACCCACAGCCGCCAGCCTTCCCACCGTTTTGTGGAGGCCTCATGTTGGGGATGCACATAGAAATTTGGGAACAACTTTGATCTCTATCTCGGCAGTTACCACAGATGATTTTCTCGGCAGCCTAGTGAAAAGAGCACAGGCCTAGGAGTCGGAAAACCTGGATTCTAATCCCAGGCTCACAGGTTCCGTGCTACGTGACCTTGGCCAAATCACTTAACTTCCCTGTGCCTCAGTTTCCTTATCTGTACAATGGGGATTACATCTCTTCTCCCTTCCCTTAGGACTCTGAGCCTCGTGGGGATAGAAACTGTGACAAATCCGCTCATACTGTAGCTTCCCCATTGCAAAGTGCAGTGTGTTACAAATAGTCAGTACTTAAATACCCCAATTAGTATTATTTCTGTTATGAAAGGGGGAGAGAGAATGCAGAACTGAAGATGGGAGAAGAGCTGGGAAATAGCAGGGCAATGAAAGACCAAGAAGTTTTCCAATTCTCAGTTGTCAAGTTTAACTATAGAATAGAATAATTTTCCCCTATATTTAATGTAAAGGCTTCTCAGTCAATCAACAGTATTTATCTTGTGTAGAATACTGTATTATCACTTCTCCAATGCCCAACAAATTTGAAATGCTCTAACTTTGCCCTCATTTTATGTCAGCCCTTACCAAAGCCTTTTAGAATCATGATTCTCTCATTTTCCAAATGGCGAAACAGCAGTTGAGAGAGACAGAATGACCTGAGCCAGGTTGACTGCTTCACTAACACTTTTTCTGGAGCTTAGTACAGTACAGGGTATTCATACAGCAGGCAGTTCACACACACTATTACTAAAATTGGCAGAACCAGGATTGAATGGCATAATCCCTAGATTTTAAGAGTATTTTTCATCCTTAGACAGTCAGTCCATCGTATTTATTGAGCACTTACTCTGTGCAGAGCACTGCACTAAGCGCTTGGGATAGTATAATACGGCAATATAACAGACCCATTACCTGACCACAGTGAGTTTAGAATCTGGAGGGACTGTGTTCTATTCCCATTTAACGTGTTCTGCTCCTACACCAGGGAAACAGTGAATCCATGTGGAAAGAGCACGGGCCTGGGAATCAGAAGACCTGGGTTTTAATCCCGTCTCTGCCACTTCCTTGCCACGGGACTCTGAACAAATCACTTGGCTTAGCTGTGCCTCAGTTCCTTCACCTATAAAATGGGAATTCAGTACCTGTTCTCCCTCCTACTTAGACTGTGAGGTCCATATGGAACAGGGTTTGTGTCTGTTCCAATTATTTTGGATCTACACAGTGCTTAGTACAGTGCTTGGTGGAGTATAAACTCTAAATTGAGAAAATGAGACTCAAGGACCATTGGGTGGTCATTTTGCATCAACGTGAATGAGATGATCCAGTTTCACGAGAAAGCATCTTCTCTGACTGTGTATGAGAGGGCTCGGCAGTACATTCTTGGGAACCTGGTTTATCTGGGAATGATGCCGCTCTGACAGAAGAAATAAATGTCACCGTGGCGTGAAACGAGCATGTGCTTTGAAAAGCACAAAATTGTCATCCTAAAATGTGAGAACAGCAGCTTGTGTGGAATGCCTCTATCTACAGTTTGAAAACTGGGATTCTATCCAGCAGACAGACATGTTAAACATTGTTGAACAGCTTCAACAAGGCACTTTGGGGCTGCAGATGACAGAAAGGATGTTGCATAGTAAGAGAAAAAGAATACCGCAATACTTTATCAGAAGCAGATAGATAAAATGCTATTTATTCATTGTTCTGTGTGTGTTTAGGCAGAATAATTTAAACCCCCAAATACACTGCAAATTATAAACAAAAATGGGACAGAATAGGGCACTCTTAGGACTTAAGTTTAGATGTTAGAATTCAAGAATTTATGTTTTCTAGATTCTCAGACTATGACTATCTACATTATAAGCATACTCCTTCAAGCACTTTATTGAATGTCCAATTTCAAAATAACCCACAATTGCTCAGATAATAATAATAATAATAATAATAATAATAATAATAATAATGGCATTTATTAAGTGCTTGCTATGTGCAAAGCACTGTTCTAAGCACTGGGGAGGTTACAAGGTAATCAGGTTGTCCCACGTGGGGCTCACAGTCTTCATCCCCATTTTACAGATGAGGTAACTGAGGCACAGAGAAGTTAAGTGACTTGCCCAAAATCACACAGCTGACAATTGGCAGAGTTGGGATTTGAACCCATGATCTCTGACTCCAAAGCCCGTGCTCTTTCCACTGAGCCACGGTACTTCTCACTGCACGCTGCACACTGCTTAGATACTGCAACACATATGATAATGATGAATTAATATAAAAAAAATTCATATGAAATTATTTTACTTGAACCCAGGAAACACTTGTTCCCCTGCTCAAATGAGTCTGTTCAGTTTCCACACAAAGGTGTTTTGTGATGGACTGATTTGATTGACTTCCATTAGTGAATCCCTTTCCTGCGGAGGACCACTACACCTGGTTTTAGAATCGAATTTTCAGGAGATCTATTCCAACCAGTATTGCAGCATCACCAGACAATTTTATTTTCATCATTTTAAAACAACAATTTATTTCTGGTACACAGCATCCCTCTGAATTCCCCCCTCCTGCCACCAATTTCCATGGCTCCAGTGTTCAGGGAGACAGCGGAAAGAGTAACAGTAGCTGTAGAGCTAGTCGGGGGATTAGTCTTGTGTGGATTTCCACAAAGTGTTGGATATGATGCTCAGGCTCTGTTCCAAAAGAGGAATAATACATATTGAGTCGTGTGTGTCTTGGTGTATGATATTCACAGTGGCTCCCATTAGCCACTCTACTGGCCTCAAAGCTTATAAAGCAGTGCAAAATATCATCACTGCTCATCAACTTTCAACCTCTTTCTATTTCTTCACTACTTAAAGTTCATTTTTTCGTCAGCTTTTAATGTTCCTATTTCATTAGAGAAGCCATCCAAAAGCCAGGGAAACTTTTGAGGTTATGATGTTGACCTCTACTGAATCTGCAAAAGCCGATCAAAAGAAATGGTATGTAAGCATGACACACATTATGAAAGTGGATCAGGAAAGGAGCCAGTATATTAAGGGGAAATTTTCTGAAGAAGAGCTAAAGTAAATGGCAACATTTTCCCAGATTATTTTCTATTTTAAATCCCTCACTCGAAAAGGTTCCTGGTTTCTAAAACGAAACTAATTCAGAATAGATCACTTCATTTTCTTTTGGTGTCACGTTACCTTATTTCTAGTTTCATTCAGCTCTGTGCATACTACATTCCAGTTTTTGACTGTTTTAAAAATTGCACGATTGACATTTTTTCACATTGTTAGAAACTGTTGTATGATAACTAATTGAATGCCATATGTCAAACAACACATTGTTTTCTGTGACAAATTTAATTTAACCTACTTACAACGCAAATTATTCCATTTTGAGACGATGAGGCTGCAATGTGGTATTTAGAGACGTACCGTAGCGCACGATTTCATATTGACTTGAAATGTTATGAAATTCTCTTTAATATTAGCCATATGTTTATTTCTTTGTTTCTACTTTTTAACTTATAGTGTTCATATTAGTAAGATCCTGAAATAGGAAAAAGTCTTATCAAAAACCGTTTTGAATGATTCAATTATCCTCAGGAGTACCATTTGGTGCTTTTTTAGAGTTACTTTCAAGTGTTTTAATAGTTTAAACAGGTGCTATCTTTCATTCACACTATCCCTCCCACGTTAGTGAATCATTTTAGACTAGGAGACAGGGTCTTCAAAACTGATAAGGTACCTGTCACATCATTTTCTACCTTATCCTCAGCCCCACAGCACTCACCTACGTATATTTAATGCATTTATTTATTTTAATGTCTAACCCCCTGTAGGCTGTAAGCTCCTTACTGACAGGGAACATGTCTACCAATTTTGTTTCATTGTACACTCCCAAGTGCTTAATACAGTGTTTTGCACAACAATGAGTGCCAAGTATCACTGATTGACTGACCAATGACTCCTCAAAGGAAGAACATCCAAATCCGTAATTCAGCTGAAAAACTCTGAGGAATGTAGAAGAATTTATCCTTTCCTGGGCCTAGTGGGAATTCACAATTGCTCTGAATTATGGGGTTTAATTACCTCCTTCTTAGCATAGACAACTACAAATGTCATTGCTCATAAAATTATTCTAGCTCCTTTTGAATCCCAGCTAGTGAGTTGGATTTGATGATCTCCCGAGGCAGTGAATTCCAGATGATGACTACACCCTGTATTTCCGTTAATTTGATTTAAATCAATTTCTGCTAATTTCATTGATTGCTCCCCCCCCTTGCCATTTTTTCTTTTTTTTATGGGATTGTGTCAGGCACAGTTTATGGACAATGGCCCATTAAAAGAAAAGAGGCAGTCACCCAATGAAGTAAATGGCAGGCAGATTTAAAGGCAGTCTTATATTTTATTTTACTATGTTCTCCATAGATATCTCTTATAAGTCCCTTGTAGTGTTTTCCACTGAAGGTTAAGTAATCATAGGTTTGGCTTTCGCCCTTAGATGCAGCATGGCTCAGTGGAAAAAGCCCGGGCTTTGGAGTCAGAGGTCATGGGCTCAAATCCTGGCTCTGCCACTTGTCAGCTGTGCGACTTTGGGCAAGTCACTCAACTTCTCTGTGCCTCAGTTACCTCATTTGTAAAATGGGGATTAAGACTGTGAGCCCCATATGGGACTACCTGATCATCTTGTAACCTCCCCAGCACTTAGAACAGTGTTTTGCACATAGTAAATGCTTAATAAATGCCATTATTATTATTATTTGCATACAGTGCTTTTTGATGCCAATGATACCAGCCGGTTAAGCAATACTTCTTCCTCAATTTGTTTACCTGGATAAGGGGCTCATATATCTAGAATCCATAATTATTGATAAATGATTTCACTAAAATTTCTACATTCCTAGAAAAATATAGGAAATAGGCTTGCGGGCTCTCTACCAGCTTTGTCCCTCATACAATTATGCTGCCAACTTGTAGTTCCCAAGCGCTTAGTACAGTGCTCTTCACACAGTAAGCGCTCAATAAATACAACTGAATGAATGAATGAAAATTCAAATCTTCATCTGCTTAGTCTTCTCCCTCTCAAACTACCCTTCTAATGTGCTTCACTCTTGACTTTTCTGTTTCTAGCTCTCATCACTCATGCTGTTTTTCCAATCTGTAATTTCCTTTCCCTGAAAAATCCAAATTGCAGGTATTCCTATCTCCAAAACCCTCCTAAAACTTTTCATCATCCAAGAAACTTTCCTGGATCAATTTCCAACATCCCTATGGTGATTATTCCAGCTAGTCCCCATTCTCAGGAGGGAGCAGGTTTTCTTCATTTGTAAAATGGTGAATAAAAACCAGATCTCCTTCAGCTTGGCTCTGTGGAAAGAGCACAGGCTTTGGAGTCAGTGGTCACGCGTTTAAATTCCAGCTCCACCAATTGTCAGCTGTGTGACTTTGGGCAAGTCACTGAATTTCTCTGTGCCTCAGTTACCTCATCTGTAAAATGGGGATTGACTGTGAGCCCCCTGTGGGACAACCTGATCACCTTGTAACCTCCCCAGCACTTAGAACAGTGCTTTGCATATAGTAAGCACTCAATAAATGCCATTATTATTATTATTATTACTTAGACTGTGAACATCATGTGAAGAGCTCACTTCCTCCATGAGGCCTTCCCAGACTGAACCCCCTTCTTCCTCTCTCCCTCCTCCCCCTCCCCATCCCCCCCGCCTAACCTCCTTCCCCTCCCCACAGCACCTGTATATATGTATACATGTTTGTACATATTTATTACTCTATTTATTGTACTTGTAGATATTCTATTTATTTTATTTGGTTTATATGTTTTGTTTTGTTGTCTGTCTCCCCCTTCTAGACTGTGAGCCCACTGTTGGGTAGGGACCGTATCTATATCAATCAATCAATCATTCGTATTTACTGAGTGCTTACTGTGTGCAGAGTACTGTACTAAGCGCTTGGGAAGTACAAGTTGGCAACATATAGAGACAGTCCCTACCCAACAGTGGGCTCACAGTCTAAAAGATGTTGCCAACTTGTACTTCCCAAGCGCTTAGTACAGTGCTCTGCATACAGTAAGTGCTCAGTAAATACGATTGATTGAATGAATGAATGAATGAGTATCCAACCTGATTAACTTGTTTCTACCATAACACTTAGAGCCACTGCTTGCCACATAGTAAGAATTGAACAAATAACATCATCCTAAGTGCTCCTTCTGAAGAAAGTTTAATTTCGTCTTACATGGCATTTACTTGCAAACACGGAGGGGGATAGACTGGTAAGGAAGTGAGAGGTTGGTAGGAATCCTGGGTGGAAACCCTCAGCCATTTTGAGGAGAAAAGTTGGAACTGGGAAAGTAGAACATGGGCAAAGCTTGGAACAGAAAGATGGTACCTAGAGCTTTTCATCCACCCACTCTACTTGGGGTGGCATAGTGGATAGAGGATGGGCCCGGGAGACAGAAGGTCATGGATTCTAATCTCAGATCTGCCACATGTCTGCTGTGTTACCCTGGGCAAAGCACTTCACTTTTCTGCGCCTCAGTCATTCATTCAATCATTTTTACTGAGCTCTTACTGTGTACTAAGCGCTTGGAAGGTCCAATTTGGCAACAGAGAGAAACAATCCCTACCCAACATCGGGCTCACAGTCTAGAAGGGGGACACAGGCAACAAAATGAAACAAGGAGACAGGCATCAAGAGCATCAAAATATATAGAATTACCTCATCAGTAAAATGGGGATTAAGACTGTGAGCCCCAAGTGGGACAGGGACTGTACCCAACCTGATTACCTTGTATAATAATGATGGCATTTACTAAGTGCTTACTATGTGCAAAGCACTGTTCTGAGTACTGGGGAGGTTACAAGGTGATCAGGTTGTCCCACGGGGTGCTCCCAGTCTTAAGCCCCATTTTACAGATCAATCAATCAATCAATCACATTTATTGAGCGCTTACTGTGTGCAGAGCACTGTACTAAGCGCTTGGGAAGTACAAGCTGGCAACATATAGAGACAGTCCCTACCCAACAGTGGGCTCACAGTCTAGAAGACAGATGAGGTAACTAAGGCACAAAGAAGTTAAGTAACTTGCCCAAAGTCACACAGCTGACAGCTGGCAGAGCCGGGATTTGAACCCATGACCTCTGACTCCAAAGCCCCTGCTCTTTCCACTGGGCCATGCTGCTTCTCTACCTCAGTGCTTAGTACAGTGCTTAGTACAGGTTGAGGAGAAGGGGGTGGTCCACAGTTAAAATCTGATGATTTTAACACCTGTCTACATGTTGTTTTGTTGTCTGTCTCCCCCTTCTAGACTGTGAGCCCGTTGTTGGTTAGGGACTGTTTCTATATGTTGCTGACTTGTACTTCCCAAGCGCTTAGTACAATGCTCTGCACACAGTAAGTGCTCAATAATTACGATTGAATGAATACAGTGTCTGGAACATAGTAAGCACTTAGCAAATGCCGTAATATTATTATTATTGCTTTAGTAGAGCCCAAGATTAGAGATCACAATAACATTCAATATTATTCATCCTAGTATTCTTTTTCAAACAACAATTAAAACAATTCTGAATCAAAGTATCTTTCCCTACATCATTCAGGGTCTTCTGTACTTTTCTGTAGGTGCCTGGGACCTCATGGTCCTCTGCTTCTTTCCCCTCTTCTCCTGTTGTGTTCAAAGTTCCAGTCTCACAGTTTCAACCTATCATTGTCCTTTGGATATTAAGGTCTTTTTCCATCTCAGGTACAGGAGCCTTATTCCTTTGGAATTCTAACTCTGAATCCCAAACCTTCAGGCTATGCTAACCCTCACTGGAATCAAATCCGATCCCTTCCTGTGCCCTGTTTCCATTCAGGAGCACAGTTCTGAGCCGGATATCCTGGAGACCTTCTTAGATGGTCTTCCACCTGGAGAAAGGATTGCTTTATGGACTTCATCCTTTGATTGGCTTCCCCCAGGTTGGATCTGATTGGTGGATACAATAATGATAATGATAATAATAATAATTATAATCAATCAATCGTATTTATTGAGCGCTTACTGTGTGCAGAGCACTGTACTAAGCGCTTGGGAAGTACAAGTTGGCAACATGTAGAGACATTCCCTACCCAACAGTAGGCTCACAGTCTATAAGGGGGAGACAGAGAACAAAACCAAACATACTAACAAAATAAAATAAATAGAACAGATATGTACAAGTAAAATAAATAAATAAATAGAGTAGTAAGTATGTACAAACATATATACATATATACAGGTGCTGTGGGGAAGGGAAGGAGGTAAGATGAGGGGGATGGAGAGGGGGATGAGGGGGAGAGGAAGGAAGGGGCTTTTATTTGTAATAATGGCATTTATTAAGCGCTTACTATGTGCAAAGCACTGTTCTAAGCCCTGGGGAGGTTACAAGGTGATCGGATTGTCCCATGGGGGGCTCACAGTCTTCATCCTCACTTTACAGATGAGGGTACTGAGGCCCAGAGAAGTGAAGTGACTTGCCCAAAGTCACACAGCTGACAGTTGGCGGAGCTGGGATTTGAACCCATGACCTCTGACTCCAAAGCCTGTGCTCTTTCCACTGAGCCACGCACAACTGAGAAGTAGCGTGGCGTGTGGGTAGAGCCGAAACTGGGAGTCTCAATGTCATAGGTTCAAATCCCAGATCCGCCATTTGCCTGCTGTGGGACCTTGGACAAGTCCCTTCACTTCTCCGTGCTTCAGTTCCCTCATCTGTAAAATGGGAATTGAGACTGGGAGCCCTACGTGGGACAAGAACTGTGTCCAACCCGATTTGCTTGTGTCCACCCCAGCATTTAGTACAGTGCCTGGGACATCGTAAGTGCTTAACAAATACCACAATTATTATTAACTGCCAATCTGCTTTTTGAGATACAACTCCTAGATCTGATACAGGTGTGTGTGTGTGTGTGTGTGTGTGTGAGAGAGAGAGAGAGTGAGTTGTGTGTGAGAGAGAGAGAGAGAGAGAGAGAGAAAGTGAGTTATCAGAGAAGCAGCGTGGCTACTCCACAATTGTAGTATTTGTTAAGCACTTACTCTGTGCCAGGCACTGTACTGAACACTGGGGTAGATACAACCAAATTGGGTTGGACCCAATCCCTATCCCACATGGGGCTCACAGTTTCACTCCCCATTTTACAGATGAGGTAACTGAGATACAGACAAGTCAAGTGACTTGCCCAAGGTCACTGAGCAAACACGTGGTGGAGCCGGGATTAGAACCCAGGCTGGTGATTTATCTACTACACCGCACTGCTTCTCACCATTAATAAGGTTGTCTTTGAAACTGAAGGAGCTATTAACTTTTCCAAGCACATGAGAGGTCGAAGCAGAGTCGTTTCAATAGTAATGATATTTCTTAAGGGCATACTTTGTGCAGAGCATCACACAAAGAGCTGGGAAAATAAACACAAATAAACAGACATTGCCCCTGGCCCATGAGGGATTCAGAGTCTGAGAGGGGCGAAGAGGGGATGGGTAACTGAATATAAGGAAAAATGAAATAAACCATAAAGGTAACATAAAAGATAAAGATAAGTCATATAAAATGAGACACAGGGCTTTGTGAAGAGAAAGAAAGAGTGAGCAAGAGGGAGAGAGCATATTCACACAAGATTAGATATAATTCTAGCAGTCCCTTAGAGTATTCTTCTTCAGAGGAACGTTGGAATTTTTTGCTGAAACCTTAATTGAAGCTTAGGATTTAGGTAGAAAAAAAAAAGTCTGATTAGTGGCATTCAATCATTGCTTAAATGACATGACACTGCAGTGTGTTACCTGTATATATGTATATTTGTTTGTACATATTTGTTACTCTATTTATTTTACTTGTACATATCTATTCTATTTATTTTATTTTGTTAGTATGTTTGGTTTTGTTCTCTGCCTCCCCCTTTTAGACTGTGAGCCCACTGTTGGGTAGGGACTGTCTCTATATGTTGCCAACTTGTACTTCCCAAGCGCTTAGTACAGTGCTCTGCACACAGTAAGTGCTCAATAAATACGATTGATTGATTGATTGATTACTGCACCTAAGTAAAATGCAAAACAGATGTGTATCAGGGATTGGGATGTCTAAATGTGAAATTGACTAACCACTGGAAAAAGGGGGTTAACTCCTCACTAGCCATAGTCTTAAGGGAGGCGATGAAAGAGGGAATTGTCAATGTAATAGTCCACCTCGGGCACATTATAGTTGCGGTTCAAAGGGGCACATCAAATGGTGAGCCACTGAATGTTTCGTGCCTAAGGAGCTGGAGAGAACCACTCCGGTTGTAAGAGATATTACCTATCACCCTCTGGTAGGGGAAAGGGCATGTCTCTGCAACCTGCTGGAGGGAGGGTCTATGATGGAAAGGGAAGGAAAAGTGGAGAAAAAAGGCCTCAGAGTGATCAGGGAATATATCTACCAACTCTATGGTACTGTACTTTCCCTGCACTTACTACAGTACTCTGCACACAGTAAGTGCTCAGTAAATACCATCAATTGATTCAGGTGGCCTGAAAGGGCGATCAATTGTTGGTCCACCTTTCCAGAGCCTCAAAGGACGGAAAGACAGATGGAAGAGCAGTCACACGGTCTAGAAACAGACTCACTCAAAATTACCTACAGGAAATAGGAGCGTAGTAGTAAAGGAAAACTAGATGCAGTCTTCAGACATACTCACACTCTATATGTGTAAATATATAGTATGCATGTGTGTATTCCTGTATATTGGTGTATATAATAATAATTTTGGTATTTGTTAAGCACTTACTATGTGCAAAGCACTGTTCTAAGCGCTGGGGATGATACAAGGTGATCAGATTGTCCCATATGGGGCTCACAGTCTTCATCCCCATTTTACAGTTGAGGTAACTGAGGCCCAGGGAAGTGAAATGACTTGCCCAAAGTCACACAGCTGACAAGAGGCAGAGCAGGGATTTGAACCCGTGACCTCTGACTCCAAAGCCCGGGCTCTTTCCACTGAGCCACGCTGCTTCTTGTGTCCATATATATATGCATGTGCATACATGTGAATATGCATATATATGTGTGCACACGGGGCGTACAAATGCAAGTGTACATGCATGTATATATGTGCATGTATATGTAAATGTGCATTCAGTCTTCAAACATACATAATATAACATAATTAATGATAGCATACACACATATAACACAAACATACATAATATAACATAATTAATAACATACACACATATATACACAATATATGTATACCACACATATATACACAATATATACGTATACACACACATATATACACCATATATATGTATACACACACACACACATATATAATACATATACACATTTAGAAGACAACCTTGATGGGGAAGGTGACCTGTAGGTGTATTTGTGGCCAAAAAAAACAGAAAAACAGGATCTACAATCCCAGTCATTTTGGAACAGTCCATGCCCCACAAGGGGCTCTCACTCTTAACCTCCATTTTACAGGTGAGATAACTGAGGCACAGAGAAGTTGTGGAGTGTTTACAATGTGCAGAGCCCAAGGTCACACAGCAGGCAAGTGGCAGAGACAGGCTTAGAACGCTTGACCTTCCAACTCCTAAACCCACGCTCTATTCACTATAGAGCCAAAGGCCAACTGGAAGAGATACGATTATAGAAGTGGAGAAAACGGTGGAGAAAGTGGTGGTCTGTCAGATGTGAAATAGGAGGAAGTTCCTGGAGAGAAGGAAAATGTGGCCAAGGAGTCGACGGCAAGATAAGTGAGATGGAGTTACAGGGGGTAAGTTAGTGATAGAGGAGTAAAGTCTGCAGGTTGGGTCATACTAGAAAATCAGAGCAGTAAGGTTGGAGAGGCAAACTGACTGAGTGGTTTAAAGCCAATGGTAAGGTGTTTCTGTTTGATATGGAGTTGAGGGACAACCACTGAAGATTCCTGAAGCATTACTATGTCCCATGCTTCTTGTTAAGTGCAGAAGTTGATACGATACAATCGGATCAGACGCAGGTTTTTTTTTTCCACAAGCTGGGCTCATAATCTAAGCAAAAGAACAGATACTTAATCCCCATTCATCAGATGAAGGAAATGAGGCACAGAGCATATGTGTATTAGGTAATAGGTTTTGTCACTGCCAAATAATCTATTCTGATAATGCAAAATATTGTGGTTGCCTGGAAAGTGCTAAGTTGCTTATGATTTACCAAAAGCACACAATTGCTCTTTCTTTGATGCCTACTTAAGTGGTGATTTGCCAAATTGAGTGTGTAGGAACAGCCTTTGTGCATTCAATTTTTTTTCCTTAACGAGCATTTCCCAGCAAACAAAATTCAGCTGCCATTCTCACTGCATGTTTAATGATTCCTTCCTCTCCAATGTGTGCATTCCTTAGTCACTTATGTTGTAATTTTCCCTGTATTATTCATACAAATACTTTAATTGTAAGAGGCCCTTCGTCAGGCAGTTCTGACATCCCTACCTGTTTCCTTTTTGGATCATCCAGTCACGTCTGATCCCTAGAAGGATCCAGTGGCTTACAGTATCTGTGATCCCTGTGGGGGCGGGGAGGGAACTCAGGAAGGAGAATGGAGAAAAGGAGAGAAGGAGGGAGGTAAGTGGAGGAGTCAGAATTAGAACTCAGCTCTTCCGACTCCCAGGCCTGAGCTCTATCCGGAAAGCCACACTGCTTCTCACCTTCATTTTCCACCTTGCTTATGTGCCTCAAGATTCTGTGACTCAACGTCTAATGGTAATTAAACCCTTAATGTTTCTTCATCTTGGCCATCACCAATTATGGGCAGGAAATTCATCTGTTTTTGTATTGTTTTCTCCCAAGTGCTTAGTACAGTGCTCTGCACACAGTAAGCACTCAGGAAATATGATTGTCTGGTTGACCGAGGGAGGGAGGAAAGTGGTAGTATTGGAAACAAGAGAGGCAGGAAGGAAGAGAGAGTGATGGATATGACTTTCTTTCTTTTATTTCTGAATATTAAATTCTTTCTCTGGGAGTTTCCCTTTGGGGCCTCTTGCCCCTTTATGACTTTCCCATGGGGAGAAGAGTCTCGGAGAATTTCTGGAAATTAACTCTCAATCTATTTATCAAGCATGAAAGCTGGATTGTAAGATTGTTGTGGGCAGGGAACGTGTCTACCAACTCTGCTGTATTGTGTTCTCCCAAACAGTACGGTGTTCTGCACAAAGTAAGCATTCAATAAATCTTTTGATTGATTGATAGATTGGAAAATGACACCCTTTGCCCCTCTGAGTTTGCACCCCTTGGTGAACACAGCTCATAAAACCCCTTCATTGGATAATTTTTCAGTGAGTATCCATAGTCTGTTAAAGTTTACTATATCTTATTTCATTGTTCTACTTTGAACATCTACCATATCAAGTCGATCTTTGCTTAAATCAGTAGTAGGAGTAATAGCATTGATTGAGTGCCCACTGAGTGCAATGCACTTTCTAAGTGCTTAAGAAGTGTCAAAAAAGGAAGTGATGCATTCCAGGCCACAGATTCAGCTACCTCATTCCTAAACCTTCAACTATAGGGTTGGTTCTCAAATCCACCTCTTCAGCCCTGAATTCTCTCCCTGTGCAGTTCCACATTTCCTCCTGCCTTCAGGACATCTCTACTTGGCTGTCCCATTGATACTTCAAGCTTAAATAGGTCTAAAATTGAAGTCCTCATCTTCCCACCCAAACCTCTCCTCCACCAATGTTTGCTATCACTATAGACAACACCAATATTCTCCCTGTCTCACAAGCCCAGAACATTTGCCATTATCCTCGATTCGTCTCTCTCTCTCATTCAACCCACACATTCAGTCTTTCACAAAATCCTGTCGGCTTTAAATTCACAACATTTCTACAATCCACCCTTTGCTCTCCAGCCAAACTGCTACCCGACTGATCCAAATACTTATTATGCCCCTCCTCGACTACTGTATCAGCCTCCTCACTGACATACCGGTTTTCTGTCTCTCCCCTCTCCAATCCATATTTCATTCTGTTGCATGAGTCATTTTTCTGAAAAAGAAAAGTTCAGTACATGCTTTCCCACACCTCAAAAACCTCCAGTGGTTGCCCATCCATCTCTGCATCGGAAGAAATTCTTTACAATCAGCTTTGAAGCATTCAATCAGAATTTCTTTTCCTACTGCACTAATTTTCTTCTAATAATAATAATTGTGGTACTTGTTATGCACATACTGTGTGCCAGGCACCATACTAAGCATGGGGCTGATATAAGCAAATTGGGTTGGACACAGTCCCTGTCCCACGTGGGGCTCACAGTCTTAATCCCCATTTTACAAACAACATCACTGAGGCACAGAGAAGTGAAGTGACTTGCCCAAGGTCACACAGCAGACAAGTGGCAGAGCTGGGATATAACCCAGCCTGGACACTTCATTTCCCTAAGGCCATCCTACTCATTGTTCCTTGATCTTGTCTCGTGCTGGACTGCTTGCCCACATCCTCCCCTTGGCCTGGGCATCCCTCCCCCTTCATATAGGAAGATAATCATAATAGTAATAATAATAATAATAATGATGGGTTTTGTTAAGTGCTTACTATGTGCCAAGCACTGTTGTAAGCACTGGAGTAGATACAGGGTCATCGGGTTGTCCCAAGTAGGCCTCACAGTCTTAATCTCCATTTTACAGATGAGGGAACGGAGGTACAGAGAAGTGACTTGCCTAAAGTCACACAGCTGACAAGTGGCAGAGGTGGGATTGGAACCCATGACCTCTGACTCCTAAACCCAGGTGCTTTCCAATAAGCTATGCTGCTTCTCTGATCACTACTCAGATCACTACTCTCCCCATCTTCAAAGCCCTACTAAAATCATATCTCCTTCTTGAGGTCATTCCTGACTAACCCCACATTTCCATCCCCTTTTTATCCTCCCCTCAGCATCACCTATGAACTTGGATCTGTATCTTCTAAGCATTTTGTTGCCTCACAACACTTTTGTATTCATCACTATACTCGATCATTCCCTCAACTGTTATTTATTTTAATGTCTGCCTCCCCCTGTAAATTCCGTGTGGTCAGGGACTGTTGAACAAATCTATTTCATTGTATTCCCCAAGAACTTAGTACAATGTTCTCTTCATAATAAGTGCTCAATAAATACCATTGATTGATTGATTTCCTGCCCACAAGATCCTTACATTCTAATGAGGGGAGAAATATAATAATAATAATAATAATAATAATGGCATTTCCTAAGCACTACTATGTGCAAAGCACTGTTTTAAGCACTGGAGAGGTTACAAGGTGATCAGGTTGTCCCAGGTGGGGCTCACAGTCTTAATCCCCATTTTACAGATGAGGTAACTGAGGCACAGAGAAGTTAAGTGACTTGCCCAAAGTCACAGCTGACAATTGGCAGAGCAGGGATTTGAACCCATACGTCAGACTCCAAAGCCAGTGCTCTTTCCACTGAGCCACGCTGCTTCTCTATGAAAACATTCAAAAGTAATCAAAGTATTCAAACATATCTATGTATAGACATATGTATATATACACACACACAAATATAAAATTGAATAGCATATATATATATATAAAGTGCTTGGAATAAGATAATGAAGTTCTGGAAAGCTCTCAGTAAATACGATTGAATGAATGAATGAAGCTAGTAGGTTTGGGTGACTTGAGGTGTTTGGAATTTAACTGAGAAGACTTGTTAATCGATTTCAATAACGTCTTTTTCCCTCTTTGAACTGTTAGCTCCATGTGGGCATGGAATGTGTGTGCCAACTGTATTGCATTAAACTTTCAGAAATCATTCAGTGTACTACTCTACACAAGTAAGTGCTTAGTAAATCCTATTGATAGATTGAGCTCTGAGATAGAGACAAAAACATAAACAAAGAACAAAAAACACATCTGACATAGTTCCTGCCCCAAATGAGTTCCACATTCTAAGGGAAAGGGAGAATAGCTTATAGTAAGAAAACTGAATTACAGAGAAGTTAAGTGACTTGTCCAAGGCAAACAGCAATCCCTTCTCAAGACCTTCCATTCCCTACCATGCCTCCCAGAGCTTTTCACCTAAGTTTTAAGCGACAGAATCCTGACACTTAATAAAAATCCAACATTCGTGGCTTAGTGGATAGAGCATGGTCCTGGGTATCAGAAGGTCATGGGTTCTAATCCCGGCTCCACCACCTGTCTGCTGTGTGACCTTGGGCGATCCATTTCACTTCTCTGTGCCTCAGTTCCCTCATCTGTAAAATGGGGATGAAGATTGTGAACTCTTTGTGGGACAGGGACCATGTTCAACCTGATTTGATTGTATCCACTCCAGCGCTTAAGTACAGTGCCTGGCAAACAGTAAGCCCTTAACAAATACCATAATTATTATTATTACTAATAAAATATTTTGTGACCCAAGCTGTTTTTTCCTGGTCCAAGGGGACTAGAAAACCATTAGCATGCTCAGTCCACTGACCAAAGAATCAGCACTTTTCATTCTCTAACTACGTCTTTTTGTAGAATATTCTTTCCTATATCATCCCTGGTTTACATAAAGACTCTGCTAAACCTGGCGATCCATATGTAGCGGCACTGATAGCATCTAATTTTTTGGAATTTCCTCCTTCCTTATTTTGTATAAAATAGTAAGCAGGCCTTTGAGCATTGATTTTTGCCATTTTCCTTTCCTGGCAAATTTCACTTGACATTTTCCTAATGAATTCTCTAAATCTTCTGCGATTGTCCTATAAAAATCTGCTGGCAAATCCTCAGGGAGGGAACTCACATTTCTCAGAGGGTTGATAGGGCTACCTGTGTCCCACGATGTAATTTCAACTTCTACAATTATTTATTTCTCATTTTATATCTCATTTTATTTTCAATGATCACTTCTCCCATTGGTCTTAAAGGAAAACCAATATAATGGTCTGTTCTTCGTATGGTCCCGTAGTCTTGGTCTCAAGGAAGCATAATTGTTCATTCAACCCACATACTAAATCTGTTACCAAATTCTGTCTGTCCAACCTTTACAACATTGCTAAAACTCACCCTTTCTTCTTCGTCCAAACTGGTACAATTTAATCCAAGCATTTATCCTACACTGCCCTGATTATCAGTATCAATCTCCTTGCTGACCTCCCTGCCTCCTGTCTCTCCCCACTTCAGTCTGTCCTTCACCCTGCTGCCCAGATCATTTTTCTACAAAAAAATTTCAGTTCACATTGCACCACTCCTTGAGAAACTCCAGTAGTTGCCCATCCATCTTTGCATCAAACCAGCTCCTTAACATCAGCTCTAAAGCACTCAATCAACTTGACAGGTACTACCTTACCTCACTGATTTCTTACTACAGCCCAGCCCATAAACTTGGCTCCTCTAATGCCAATCTAGTCACTGTACCTTAATTTCATCTACCTCACCGTCACCCTCTTGTCATGTCCCGTGTCTGGATTGGAACTCCCTTCTCCTTCTTAAATTACAGGCAAAGACTGTCCCCACCTTCAGAGTTTTATTAAAAGCACATTTTCTCCATGGGGGTTTCTCCAACTAAGCACATATTTCCTCTTCTACCACTATCTTCTTTGTCATCCTAGCATTTGGATTTACACCCTTTATTCACCCCACAGTACTTATGTATATAACCATAATTTATTTATTTATATTTATGCCTCTCTCCCACTTCCACTATATTCATTCATTCACGTGGGACAACCTGATCACCTTGTAACCTCCCCAGCGCTTAGAACAGTGCTTTGCACATAGTAAGCGCTTAATAAATGCCAATATTATTATTATAAATCCATTCAATCATATTTATTGAGCTCTTACTGTGCAGAGCACAGTAAGTACAATTACAATTCAGTAACAAATAGAGACAATCCCTACCCAGCAACAGGCTCACAGCCTAGAAGGAGACAGACAGACAACAAAATAAAACAAGTAGACAGGCATCAATAGCATCAATATAAATAGAATTATAGATATATACACATCATTACTAAAATGAATATAATAATAAATACGTACATATTTACACAAGTGCTTTGGGGTGGAGAGAGGGGTAGAGCACAGGGAGAGAGTTGGGGCAATGGCGAGGCAAGGAGGAGCAGAGGAAAAGTGGGGTTCAATTTAGGAAGGCTTCCTGGAGGAGGTGAGCTTTCAGTAGGGCTTTGAAGGGGGGAAGTGTGCTAGTTTGGTGGATGTGAGGAGGGAGGAGGGAGTATGTGGGCCAGGGGTCGATGGCGGACAGGCGAATACTGTCCAGGGGGACTATACTCCCCCAAATGCTTAGTACAATGCTCTGAAAATGGTTAGCATGCAATAAATATTATTGATTGGTCAATGGATTATTTCTTTCCATAGATTTTCCTATCATTATCATCATCATCATCATCATCCGTATCCAATAAGCATCTTCTGTGTGTAGGGCACTGTACTAGGGCCTTGGCAACAAACAATGAAAGTAAAAGACAGTCCTCAGTGAACTTACATTATGTTCCTCAATCAATCAATCAATCGTATTTATTGAGCACTTACTATGTGCAAAGCACTGTACTAAGCGCTTGGGAAGTACAAATTGGCAACACATAGAGACAGTCCCTACCCAAATATGTTTGGTCAGTAATATTTATGAATTGTATTTATAAACACTTGAGAGAGTATGATAGAGTTAGTAGATATGGCCATTACCTTCAAGAAACTTACTGTATTGTACTCTTCCAAGCTCTTAGTACAGTGTTCTCCACACACTAAGGCCTCAATAAATTCATTCCTTGAATCCTGTAATATAATTTTTCACCATCTCTCATGCTCTTGTTATTTTTGAAATTCTTCTCCCACCTCTTGACCTCATATTATCTTGTGTATTGAATTTCAACTGTCTTTGTTCTTCAAAGAGAAAGAACTCAACTTCAGCATTCTCTTCCTGAATTGAACTGATTTTCCAAAATTGAGCCTCGACCAACTAATGCAATGTCTGAGAAACAGACTCTTGAGAGAATGTCTTGATTCCCTCTTGAAAGCTGACACTTGATCATTTATGAAGTCAACCCACTTCCTCGTGAAATTTTCTTCTTTCAGGAACAGTGCCAAGAAAACCTTTCCATATCCACCCATTTACAGAAAATGTTCACATTTTAGAACTAATGGCTTCTCTTTTGGCATTGAAGTAGAAGTCAACAGTAGGGAAGAGGAGCTATTTCTCAATCCACCTTCCTGTGATAAAAACATATGTAATTAGTCTTTTTTTCTCCAACTCAATATCCAGACCTGGACATCTTCCTGACAACTTTCATGATCATTCACAGAGTGATGGGCCTTCCTGAAGTTACATCTCTTCCATCAAAATATTGACCAATTGAGTCATCCAGGCTCAGCCCTCATTGGCGCTTGCTACCTTTCAATTTGTCTCTTGACTGAGGTCATCATGAGGCTCTCACACCACATCTGCTCCATGATTTTCCACTCTTGAATAAAGCTCCGATTTCAATAAAGCACCAACCATCACGGTGTCAAGTTATTGACTGGCTTTGGTTCTTTAGGCTGATATATCTTGTTAATTGGACTATCTTCCCTTTCTTTCTTTCCTATCTCTTTGCATACCTTTCCCCCTTTTAGACTGTGAGCCCACTGTTGGGTAGGGACTGTCTCTATATGTTGCCAATTTGTACTTCCCAAGCGCTTAGTACAGTGCTCTGCACATAGTAAGTGCTCAATAAATACGATAGATGATGATGATGATACTTTTAGAAACCAATTCTTTGGGTCAAAGCAGATGCACGTTGGACATTGCAACCCTTAAATGTTTGTCTCCTTGTCTCCCAGTTCATCGCAGGAGGTGATGCTGTGGCATCCCATCTCCCTCACTTGCTTGTCAGACTTCATCTACTTCTCACTCAATTCTTTCTCTTTGGGCCTTTGGGCTTTTCCCCTATAATTTTTCTCCAACTTTGAGCCATTTTCTGTCCTTGTATTTCTCACTCATAGGATTCCTGTGGTCAGCCAGATGTTATGGGCTGACAATAAGCTTAAATAAAACTGAGGTGATGCATCAGATTGTACCAGGGGAGCCGTATTCATAATCAAAAAGCATTGGCATTATAGATATAAAAGCTGTAATGACATTCTGATACCTAGGCATTACCAAGATGCAATGATAGACAGGGAAATAGAAAAGAGAAACAAGAAGGCAACTTTTTCATTTGGGAGACTGTAAATCAGAGTGTAGCATCAGTGTGGAATAAGGCTCCAGGCAAAGCTGAAGTTATACAAAGCTGTAGTGTTATCCGAGCTCTACAGCACTGAGACTTCGGTAATATTTGACATCACATCTGGCTCCCCGAGTTGCACCACCACATCGTTTATAGGCTATAGTCCATATCAAATGGCAAGACAAGATAAAAAATGGCAAGGATTTAGAATAATAATAACAATAATAATAATAGTAACAATAATAATAATAATAACAAGAATAACAATGGTATTTGCTAAGTGCTTATTATGTCCCAGGCACTGTACTTAGGGCTGGGGCGGATACAAAACTCAGGTTGGATGCAGTCGCTTGTACCACATGGGGCTCACAGTCTCCATCCCCATTTTACAGATGAGGTAACTGAGGCACAGAGAAGCAAAGTGACTTGCCCAAGGTCACACAGCAGACAAGTGGCAGAGCTGGGATTAAAACCCAACACCTTCTGACTTCCAGGCATGGGGTTTATCTACTAGACTCTGTAATGTGTCTCAATCGATCATATTTATTGAGCACTTACTAAGTGCAGAACATTGTACTAACCACTTGGGAGAGTACAATGGAACAATATAATTAACACATTCCCTGCCTAAGATGAGCTTACAGCCTAGAGGGGGATGCACACATTAATATAATAATGATAATGGCATTTGTTAAGCACTTACTATGTGCAAAGCACTGTTCTAAGCGCTGGGGGGATACAAGGTGATCAGGTTGTACCACGTGAGGTTCACAGTCTTAATCCCCATTTTACAGATGAGGTTACTGAGGCCCAGAGAAGTTAAGTGACTTGCCCAAAGTCACACAGCTGACAAGTGGCAGAGCCGGGATTAGAACCCATGACCTCTGGCTCGTGCTCTTTCCACTGAGCCATGCTGTTTCTCTGAATAAATAAATAATATGAATAAATGAATTATGGGCCAAAACACAGAGAAGTTAAGTAACTTGCCCAAGTCACACAGCAGACAAATGGTGGACTAAGGATTAGAACTCAGGTCCTGCTGATTTACAGGCCTGTGTTCTATCCACTATCAATCAATTAATCATAGTTGTTTATTTATTCATTCATTCATTCAATTGTATTTATTGAGCACTTACTGTGTGCCGGGCACTATACTAAGTGCTTACGAGTGTACAATATAACAATACAATGGACACATCCCCTGCCCACAACAAGCTTACAGTCTAGACAGGGAGATAGACATTAATTTAAATCAATCACTTATGGATATAAGTATGGTGGAGCTGAGGGGAGTGGGTAGACTGTGAGCCCTTCTAGACTGTGAGCCGGTTGTTGGGTAGGGACCATCTCTTTAGGTTGTCGACTTGTACTTCCCAAGCACTTAGTACAGTGCTCTGCACGTAGTAAGCACTCAATAAATACGATTGAATGAATGAATGAATGGTGAATAAAGGGAGCAAATCAGAAGGGAGTGGGTACAAGGGAAATGAGGGTTTAGTCAGGGAGATGTGCCTCCAAGGCTTTGAAGGTGGGAGAGAAATCGTAGGCTATGAAGAAGGAGGGCATTCCAGGACAACGGCAGGATCGTGGCTCAGTGGAAAGAGCCCGGGCTTTGGAGTCAGAGGTCATGGGTTCGAATCCCCGCTCCGCCACATGTCTGCTGTGTGACCTTGGGCAAGTCACTTCACTTCTCTGGGCCTCAGTTACCTCATCTGTAAAATGGGGATTAAGACTGGGAGCCCCCCGTGGGACAACCTGATCCCCTTGTAACCTCCCCAGCGCTTAGAACAGTGCTTTGCACATAGTAAGTGCTTAATAAATGCCATTATTATTATTATTATTATTATTGTTGTTATTATTATTATTATCTGGGTGAGAAGTCAGTGACCAGAGAGATGAGATGGAGGTACAGTTGTTAGATTGGCTTCAGAGGATCCAGGTGTGCGGGCTGGGTTTATGTAGGAGAGTAGTGAGGTGAGGTAAGAAGTGATTGAGTACTTTAAAGACAATAATAAGGAATTTCTGTTTGATGAGGCGGTGAATGGACAATCACTGGCGGTTCTTGAGGAGTGGACTAAACGTTTTTGTAGAAAAATGATCTGGGCAGCAGAGTGAAGTATGGACTGGAGTGGGGAGGTTTGGGATTATATCTACCAACTCTACTGTATTGTACTCTTCCGAGTGTGTAGTACAGTGCTCCACACGTAGTAAGTTGTGGATAAATACCGTTGATCCCCTATACCTTCATCATCATTTTTTCAGTGGTATTGACATTTATTGAGCATTTTCTTCTAGACTGTGAGCCCGCTGTTGGGTAGGGATCGTCTCTATATGTTGCCAACTTGTACTTCCCAAGAATTTAGTACAGTGCTCTGCACACAGCAAGTGCTCAATAAATACCATTGAATTTACTGAAAGTAAAGCACTGTAATGAATGCTTGGGAAAACAGAGTGGGAGTGAGACTCATGTTCCCGGCCCTCAAGAAGCTTAGAAGCAAATGATGGACATAACAGACCAGATGTAGAGAAGCAGCGTGGCTCAGAGAAGCAGCGTGGCTCAGTGGAAAGAGCCCAGGCTTTGGAGCCAGAGGTCATGGGTTCAAATCCCGGCTCCGCCAATTGTCAGCTGTGTGACTTTGGGCAAGTCACTTCACTTCTCTGGGCCTCAGTTACCTCATCTGTAAAATGGGGATTAAGACTGTGAGCCCCCCGTGGGACAACCTGATCACCTTGTAACCTCCCCAGTGCTTAGAACAGTGCTTTGCACATAGTAAGCACTTAATAAATGCCATCATTATTATTATTCTCCCTGTGGGAGCAGGGAGAAAAACAAGGAGAGAGTAGAAAGTAATGAAAAAGTTCTTAGTTTGAAATAGCTGACTATACAAGTAAATTTACATCCATAAAGCCAAGAACAAGAATACAGTGCACAAGTACTAAGGGTGGCATGACCAGAATGTTGTGAATCAATAGATTAATTGTAATGTTGAGCACCTCTTTGTTAAGAGAACTGGACTAAGTATTTATTAAGAATAATCAATAGCCTTGGTGAATGTAAACTCTTCCTTCAGGGAGCTTGCACTTTAGTGGGAAAATTGGTGAGTTCTTCCTAAATGAGGTGTGGTTTTGGAAATTTATTGAATATGGTGAGAATGAAGTTTGGAGGATTTAGAGGTAGGTCCAGGCTGGTGGAAGAGTGTGAACGAAGGTTAAGAGGTTGGAGAGTTGAAACTATGGTACAGTTAAAAAGGGAGCTTTGAGAAAACCAAGTGATAAAAAATCAAACTTCCACATGCAATACAAACCGCATCCACCAAATCAATCAATCGTATTTATTGAGTGCTTACTGCATGCAGAGCACTGTACTAAGCGTTTGGGAAGTACAAGTTGGCAACATATAGAGTCCCCACCCAACAGTGGGCTCACAGTCTAGAAAAGTGGGCTCACAGTCTAGAAATACTAGCAAACATCGGCAAGCTGCCCCGTGGCCAATGATAATCTGAACATTGGCAATTTCCATCTCAAATCCTATGACCGGATTCTGAAATACCACCTTCTTGCAAACAATCATGCAAAACGGTGTCATCTTATGGGAGAAAAGCCCTGTCAGGGCAGACAACCCTAAAAATTCAAGTAATTGAGTTATGATCAGTTGTCTCACTATTCATTTTTGGCACGGATTGCCTCTGTAAGGAACGATGCTGCCGTATGTTCAGTAATTCAGCATTTGGCAGGTTGGGGTCCATTAGCAGCGAACCTATTTCAATCAGAAGAGCTATCATCTAGGATATAGACCCTCTTGCTTAGGTTTTTACCAAGGATATCACTGATACGGTTATCATCTGGGCCCACCTCCAAGTTGGGAATTATCCATGGGTCCTGATCAGACAGAGGCAGTGAATAATCTACAGAATTGAAGTCAGCAGAAGCTGCTCGGGAGATAGAACCGCTCGCATCACTCAGCCCGAATCAGGCTCTGCTGAAGCAGCGGCAATGAGTGTTCCTATTCAATCATCCCATGTGGACCACTGAAATCCTGCTGCCTGGGAGAAAGGGTCTTCTCTCCATCCATCAATCAATCAATCAATCGTATTTATTGAGAGCTTACTATGTGCAGAGCACTGTACTAAGCGCTTGGGAAGCAAAAATTGGCAACATATAGAGACAGTCCCTACCCAACAGTGAGCTCACAGTCTAAAAGACTCTCCATGCCATCCAGACTCCAAAAGCCCTCTCCTCCTCCAAACAATCAATCAAGAGTACTCTTCTAAGCCCTTGGAAGAGTAAGAAAAATAATACAGATTATTATTATAATTACAGAATTTGTTAATAATAATAATAATGGCATTTGTTAAGCACTTACTATGTGCAAAGCACTGTTCTAAGCGCTGGGGGGATATAACGTGATCAAGTTGTCCCATGTGGGGCTCACAGTCAATCCCCACTTTACAGATGAGGTAACTGAGGCTCAGAGAAGTTAAGTGACTTGCCCAAGGTCACACAGCAGACATGTGGTGGAGCCGGAATTCAAACCCATGACCTCTGACTCCAAAGCCCGGGCTCTTTCCACTGAGCCACGCTTACTATATGCCAGGCACTGTACTCAGTGCTGGGGTGGATACAAGCAAATCGGATTGGACAGAGTCTCACAGTCTCAATCCCCATTTTACAGATGACGTAACTGAGGCACAAAAAGTAATGATAATAATGGTATTTGTTAAATAGTAATAATAATAATGGCATTTATTAAGTGCTTACTGTGTGCAAAGCACTGTTCTAAGCGCTGGGGAGGTTACAAGGTGATCAGGTTGTCCCGCATGGGGCTCCCAGTCTTAATCCCCATTTTACAGATGAGGTAACTGAGGACCAGAGAAGTGAAGTGACTTGCCCAAAGTCACACAGCTGACAAGTGGCGAAGCCGGGATTAAATGCTTAATATGTGTCAAGCACCGTTCTAAGCATTGTGCTAAGCACTGAGCATTGTTCTAAGAGAAGTGAAGTGACTTGCGCAAGGTTACACAGCAGACAAGTGGTGAAGGTGGGATTAGAACCTATGACCTTCTGACCCCAGGGCCCGTGCTCTAACCATTATGCCATACTGCTAATTATTATTATTGTTGTTACTGTGGCATTGGTTAAGTCCTTTCTATGGACTAAGCACCATACTAAGCACTGAGATAGACACAATACAATCACAATAGATGCATTAAAATAGAATTTCAGTGTCCTGCCCTCAGGGAGTTTAGAATCAATCAATCAATCGTATTTATTGAGCGCTTACTGTGTGCAGAACACTGTACTAAGCTCTTGGGAAGTACAAGTTAGCAACATAAATATAGAATATATATAGAATATAGAATATAGTGAGGAAGACAGAGAGGAGAAGCAAACACAGTATAAGGAATGTACATCAATGGGACTGAGGTAGAGGTGAGAACAAGGGGATTTTCTCTATTTGCTGCTGAATTGTACTTTCCAAGTGCTTAGTACAGTGCTCTGCACACAGTAAGCGCTCAATAAATATGATTGAATGAATGAATGAACAAGGAACCCAAAGTGGATGCACCTAGTGGAAAGAGTACAGGCTTAGGAGATAGGGAACCTAGATTCTAATCTCAGCTCTTTCATTCATTCAATCATATTTATTGAGTGCTTACTGTGTGCAGAGCACTGTACTAAGCGCTTGGGAAGTACAAGTCGGCAACATATAGAGACGGTCCCTACCCAACAGCAGGCTCACAGTCTAGAAGGGGGAGACAGACAACAAAACAAAACATATTAATAAAATAAAATAAATAGAATAGTAAATAGTAAATAGTAATAGTAATAGTAAATATGTACAAGTAAAATAGAGGAATAAATCTGTACAAACATATGCCCTCCCTCTGCCCATCCGCCAAGCTAGCTCTCTTCCTCCCTTCAAGGCCCTACTGAGAGCTCACCTCCTCCAGGAGGCCTTCCCAGACTGAGCCCCTTCCTTCCTCTCCCCCTCGTCCCCCTCTCCATCCCCCCATCTTACCTCCTTCCCTTCCCCACAGCACCTGTATAAATGTATATATGTTTGTACATATTTATTACTCTATTTATTTATTTATTTTACTTGTACATAGCTATTCTATTTATTTTATTTTGTTAATATGTTTGGTTTTGTCTCCCCTTTTAGACTGTGAGCCCACTGTTGGGTAGGGACTGTCTCTATATGTTGGCAATTTGTACTTCCCAAGGGCTTAGTACAGTGCTCTGCACACAGTAAGCGCTCAATAAATACGATTGATGATGATGATATACAGGTGCTGTGGGGAGGGGAAGGAGGTAAGGCATGGGGGAGGAGGAGGGGGAGAGGAAAATGGGGGCTCAGTCTGGGAAGGCTTTTCCACTTGCCTGCTGCTTTGGACAATTTAGAAGCCTTTCTGTGCCTCAGTTTCCTCTCTTCTACCTTCCCCTTTGACATTATTATTGTTATGGCATTTGTTGGTATCATTATGGTATTTATTGAAAGAGTACCGGCATAGGAGTTGGGAAACCTAGATTCTAATCTCAGCTCTTCCACTTTCTTGCAGTTTTGGACAATTCAGAAGCCTTTCTATGCCTCAGTTTCCTCTGTTCTGCCTCCCCTTTTGACATTATTATTATTATGGTATTTGTTGAGCGCTTACTATGTACCAGGCACTGTAGTAAGCATTGGGATGGATACCTGTAAATCAGGTTGGACCCAGTCCCTGTCCTACGTGGGGCACACAATGTCAACCTCCATTTTACAGATGAGGTGACTGAGGCACAGAGAAGCAAAGTGACTCTTCCAAGGTCACACAGCAGACAAGTGGCAGAGTCAGGATTAGAACTCATGACTTCCTGACGCCCCAGGCCCATGCTCTATCCCTACACCAGGCTGCATCAGCCTCATGTTGGGCAGGGATTATGTCAGATCTGATTCTCTGGTTTTTACCCCAGTGTTTGGCATTAAGTTCTTAATATCACAGCTATAATTATTATCTGGTTGTACATATTTATTACTCTGTTTATTTATTTATTTATTTATTTTACTTGTACATTTCTATCCTATTTATTTTATTTTGTTGGTATGTTTGGTTCTGTTCTCTGTCTCCCCCTTTTAGACTGTGAGCCCACTGTTGGGTAGGGACTGTCTCTATGTGTTGCCAATTTGTACTTCCCAAGCGCTTAGTACAGTGCTCTGCACATAGTAAGCGCTCAATAAATACGATTGATTGATTGATTGATTCATTGATCTTCTAGGCATGATGCCCATCCCTCTTGTGTTTATTACTGCCTTGTCCTTTATATTGTTTTTATTGTTTCATCATTCCTTCTGTGTCCATACTGTCTTCCATCTCCCTTATTCTCAGGTTAGCAGCTCCGTGGGGGCCCAGAGCCCATGCCCTGTGCATCTAACTTTAATTCTATTTGTTCTGACGACTTGACACCTGTCCACATGTTTTGTTTTGTTGTCTGTCTCCCCCTTCTAGACTGTGAGCCCGTTGTTGGGTAGGGACCAACTTGTACTCCCCAAGTGCTTAGTAATGGTAATAATAATAATAATGGCATTTCTTAAGCACTTACTATGTGCAAAGCACTGTTCGGGATACAAGGTGATCAGGTTGTCCCACGTGGGGTTCATAGTCATCATCCCCATTTCACAGATGAGGCAACTGAGGCACAAAGAAGTTAAGTGACTTGCCCAAGGTCACACAGCAGACATGTGCCGGAGCTGGGATTCGAACCCATGACCTCTGACCCCAAAGCCCAGGCTCTTTCCACTGAGCCACGCTGCTTCTCATACAGTGCCCTGCACACAATAAGCACTCAATAAATACGATTGAATGAATGAATGAATGAATGACCAATGCTCAAACTTCTCTTTTTCCCTAGGGCTTAAAACAATCAATCACATTTATTGAGCACTTATTGTGTGCTGAGCGGTAAGAAGGGGTAGACATGTTTCGTGCCCACAGCAAATTTACAGTCTAGAGGGAGATATAGGCATTACTATGGACAAATAAATTATAGACATGTACATAAATGCTGTGGGGCTGAGGATAAAATGTCTAATTCCTGTTTAATAGATGTAGAAACTGAGGCGATTAAATAGCCATTTTACACAAGTGCTGAGAATGGATATAAAGTAAGGATGCCCCAGAAATGGGATTTTAGATTACTCAAAGTGGGGAGTGCCATAGTTTGTCAGGTTTGCGGAAGGACAGAGTTCATGGAATGGGGATGGAGGCTAAGAGATGTGAGGATGGGGTACCATTAGAAGGTTAGCTTGAAAGGAGAAAAGAGAGTGAGCTGGAGAGTAATGGGTGATGGGAACAGAGATATAAAATGGGGCAAGTTAGTTGAGAGCCTTGAAGCTGTGTGAGGAGTTTTTGCTTGTTCTAGAGGGATATAGGAAGCCAGTGAGAATTTTGAGGAGATGAGGGATGTCTGGTAAGCAATATTCCAACAAAATGATTCTTGCAAAAGTGTGCTGTATGGATTGGAGGGAGAAGAGTCTGGAGGCAAGAGACTGGTGAGGAGGCTGATGCAGTAATCCAGCCATGATATGATTAGAGCTTGGACCAGGTGATTTAGGCAAAAACGGAGGTATTTTTTAAGCCCTTACAATATGCCAAGTATTGAACTAAACACCTGGGTAAATATAAGATAATAGGACCTCACATAAGACTCACAGGCTAAGCAGAAGGGAGAACAAGTATTGAATGCCAATTTTCCCGATGAGGGAATGAGTCACAGAGAAGTTGTGACTTGCCCATGGTCATCCTCGACTCCGCTCTCTCGTTCAGCCCTCACATCCAATCTGTCGCCAAAACCTGCCAGTCTCACCTCCGCAGCATTGCCAAGATTCGCCCTTTCCTCTCCATCCAGACCGCTACCCTGCTCATTCAATGGCTCATCCTATTCCATCTGGATTACTGCATCAGCCTCGTCTCTGATCTCCCATCCTCCTGTCTCTCCCCACTTCAATCTGTACTTCACGCTGCTGCCCGGATCTTCTTTGTCCAGAAACGCTCTGGGCATGTTACTACCCTCCTCAAAAATCTCCAGTGGCTACCAATCAACCTACGCATCAGCCAAAAACTCCTCACCCTGGGCTTCAAGGCTCTCTATCACCTCACGCCCTCCTACCTCACCTCCCTTCTCTCCTTCTCCAACCCAGTCCGCACCCTCTGCTCCTCTGCCACTAACCTCCTCACCGTGCCTCATTCTCACCTGTCCCGCCATCGACCCCCAGCCCATGTCCTCCTCCTGGCCTGGAATGGCCTCCCTCTGCCCATCCGCCAAGCTAGCTCTCTTCCTCCCTTCAAAGCCCTACTGAGAGCTCACCTCCTCCAGGAGGCCTTCCCAGACTGATCCCCCTCCTTATTCTCCCCCCTCCTCCCCCTCCCCATCCCCGCACCTTACCTCCTTCCCCTCCCCATAGCACCTGTATATATGTATATATGTTTGCACATATTTATTATTCTATTTTATTTGTACATATTTATTCTATTTATTTTATTTTGTTAAAATGTTTTGTTTTGTTGTCTGTCTCCCCCTTCTAGACTGTGAGCTCGCTGTTGGATAGGGACCGTCTCTATATGTTGCCAACTTGTACTTCCCAAGGGCTTAGTACAGTGCTCTGCGCACAGTAAGCACTCAATAAATATGATTGAATGAATGAATGAATGAAAGCAGACAAGTGACAGAGCTGGAATTAGAATCCCGGTCCTCTGATTCCCAGGGCCATGGTTTATCTACTAGGCCACACGGTTCCAACAGGATTTGACAGTGGATTGGAACTGAGAAGTGAAACTTAGCACGGGGTCCAGAATTCATTCATTCATTCAATCATATTTATTGAGTGCTTACTGTGTGCAGAGCACTGTACTAAGCGCTTGGGAAGTACAAGTTGGCAACATATAGAGATGGTCCCTACCCAACAGTGGGCTCGCAGTCTAGGAGGGCTCACAGTCCAGAAGAATGGCACCGAGGTTGTGAGTTGGAGGTTGTGGGTTTATCTGATGGGGAGGATTGTGGAGTTATCGACAGAGATAGAAAAGTAGGAGCAGCTGTGGAGCCGCTCCTTATATCCAGTGGAATGAGCACAGGCAGGAGAACAGGAGACCTGGATTCTAGTCCCAGATCTGCATTCATTCATTCATTCATTCAATCGTATTTATTGAGCACTTACTGTGTGCAGAGCACTGTACTAAGCACTTGGGAAGTACAAGTCATAATAATCACTCGTCCTTGAAAGAGCATAGTAAAACACCACATTAGGTGTGCTGCTTGTGGTACGTCAAGGTTTCCTAAATCAAGGACCCTTTTTTAATATTCTAGACACACCTTGTGAAACTTCTCCTGATGCATCAGGCAAACCCAAATCTTCTCAGCTGTAATGAAGAACAGCCTTCAGGTGAGTTCTCCACAATGGCACCCAGGCAACATCAGTTGGGAAATTCAGGTGTCCTGGCATCGTGGTGGCACTGGAACCATCAGAACAACAACCCCGTAACAGCCACACATATTTGCACTAGCCCGTTGGATGAAGAATCGAGCCCGGGCCCTGACGTCAGAAGGCCCTGGGTTCTGATCCTGGCTCCACCACTTGTCTGCTGTGTATCCGTGGGCAAGTCACTTCACTTCTCTGGGCCTCAGTTACCTCATCTGTAAAATGGAGGGCACCACTGAATTTGGTCTCCTTTATTGGCAGAGACCCGAAGCAGGATGGCCTAGTGAATAGAGCATGGGACTGGAAGTCAGAAGGACCTGGTTTCTAATCCTAGCTCTGCCATCTGTGTGCCATGTGACCTTGGGTAAGTCACCTTACTCCTGTGTGCCTCTGTAACCTCATCTGTAAAATGGGAATCAATCAATCAATCATATTTATTGAGCGCTTACTGTGTGCAGAGCACTGTACTAAGCGCTTGGGAAGTACAAGTTGGCAACATATAGAGACAGTCCCTACTCAACAGTGGGCTCACAGTCTAGAAGGGGGAAAACTGTGAGTCCCATATAGGACAAGACCTGCATCCAACCTGGTTAACTTGTCTCTACCACTGCACTTCGAACACTGCCTGGCACACAGTAAATGCTTAAATACTATTTTAATTCAATTATCGAAGGTCTAGTCATTCAATCGTATTTATTGAGTGCTTGCTGTAGGCAGAGCACTGTACTAACCGCTTGGGAAGTACAAGTTGGCAACATATAGAGATGGTCCCTACTTAGAACATTGCTCAGTGCTTAGAACAGTGCTTTGCACATAGTAAGCGCTTAACAAATGCCATCCTCATCATCATCAACAATGGGGTCTATTCTGAATTTTCCACCCCCTTCTTCCCCATACCTTTGGCTGTAGGAAGGAAACAGGGAAAAACAATCTGGGAAAACCATGTCCATGCATGATGGGTTAATTGCGTGCTTCTTTCTTGATCCACAGGAAAATCTTGGCCAATATGATAATAATAATAATAATAATAATAATAATAATGGCATTTATTAAGCGCTTACTATGTGCAAAGCACTGTTCTAAGCTCTGGGGAGGTTACAAGGAGATTGGGTTGTCCTATGGGGGGTTCACAGTCTTAATCCCTATTTTACAGATGAGGGAACTGAGGCACAGAGAAGTTAAGTGACTTGTCCAAAGTCACACAGCTGACAATTGGCAGAGCTGGGATTCACACCCATGACCCCTGACTCCACAGAGCCAGGGGTCTTCTTTCCACAGAGCCACGCTGCTTCTCTGTAAAGGAGATGACTAATTAAGCTTCATATAATATAAATATATATATAATATTAATATAATTAAGCTTATAGAAATAAATTGAAATTAGAGGGAAAAATGACCATCACCCTTTCCATTTCCCCACTAGTCTGACCACAGGCAGGAACCCTCTCTAGTTTAATCTTAGTGAAAATCAGGCCTCCACCCATTTTCAGAGAGCTTAATGATCAGTAATTGAGATTCAGTCATCCAATTCAGGCAGACCCCGCTGTATCACTTAACCCACAATACTGGTGAATCATCAGCTTTTCTTTTTTTTAATTCGTCAACCCTGTGTGGCCAGAATAAACCCCCAGAGTAAATCACGCTTTGCGCAAATGAGAAGGTTTGCTAGGATGCAGCCGGAGACCACCTGTGAACAATTTAAGATTCTAGAAGAACTTTCCTCTCCTTTCCATCCTTGCCTTCTGACCCCTCACACTAATCTACTGGCCTTGTCTCTGCTTCTTGTTCTCTCAGTATCTCTCTTTGCTAAGCACTGGCCTCCTCTGTGATTAGTTATTCCAAACCACTGCTATGCCGCAAGTGCAAACACCTTCCTCCTCAGTAATTCCTGGCACTGCAACATGTTTCTTCTAATAATAATTCATAATTGTGGTATTTGTCATTATGAGCCAGGCACTGTACTAAGCGCTGGGGTGGATACAAGCAAATTGGGGTGTACACAGTCCCTGTCCCACGTGGGACTCGGGGTCCATTTCACAGATGAGGCAACTGAGGCACTGAGAAGTGAAGTGACCTGCCAAAAATCAAACAGCAGACAAGGGGCGGAGCCAGGACTATCACCCATGCCTCTCTGACCCCCATGACTGGGATCCATCCACTACATGAGGAACACCGTGGCTTAGTGGAAAGAGCACGGGCTTGGGAGCAGAGGTAGTGGATTCGAATCCCGCCTCTGCCCCTTGTCAGCTGTGGGACTTTGGACAAGCCACCTCACTTCTCTGTGCCTCAGTTACCTCATCTGTAAAATGGGGATGAAGACTGTGAGCCCCATGTGGGATAACCTGATTACCTTGTATCCCCCCAGCGCTTAGAACAGTGCTTGCCACACAGTAAGATTTTAACAAATACCATTAGTATTATTATGCCACGCACATCACAACTCTTACTTTAGCCACATTTTTCCAGAAGGTGTCTGTCCGCTTTATTTGCTTTCCAGGATTTACCCACCCCCCTCTTCTATTCAATAGTATTGATTGTACTATTGATTGACTGATTGTACAATACTATCGATTGTACTATTATAGTATCTCCCCCTCGTCTCCCTCTCCATCCCCCCATCTTACCTCCTTCCCTTCCCCACAGCACCTGTATATATGTATATATGTTTGCACATATTTATTACTCTATTTATTTATTTATTTATTTTACTTGTACATATCTATTCTATTGATTTTATTTTGTTAGTATGTTTGGTTTTGTTCTCTGGCTCCCCCTTTTAGACTGAGCCCATTGTTGGGTAGGGACTGTCTCTATATGTTGCCAACCTGTACTTCCCAAGCGCTTAGTACAGTGCTCTGCACACAGTAAGTGCTCAATAAATACGATTGATTGATTGATTGATTGAACACTTACTCTATGCAAAGCATTGTGCTAAGCATTTGGAAGAGAACAAAAGAGTAGATGGGATTGCTCCCTCCAAGGAGCTGAAAATCTAGTGGGAGAGAGAGTCAGTCACTAAAATAAATTTCAGGTAGGTGGAAGCAATAGAATATAAAGGTAATTCATGCAAAGTGAGGAATGTGAGTCCCCAAGGGCTTTGGTAACCCAGAAGTGCTGAAGTGACAGTGGTGAAGAAAAAGGGTGAATAGGTGAGAGATTAATCAGGGAAGGTCTCCCAACCTGTCCAGAAAAAGGATCCTCCTCTCTGTGGGTGAGAAATGGATCTACTCTATTTATTTATTTTACTTGTACGTATTTATTCTATTTATTTATTTTGTTAATCTGTTGTGTTTCGTTGTCTGTCTCCCCCCTTCTAGACTGTGAGCCCGCTGTTGGGTAGAGACCGTCTCTATATGTTGCCAACTTGTATTTCCCAAGTGCTTAGTACAGTGCTCTGCACACAGTAAGCGCTCAATAAATACGATTGAATGAATGAGTGAATGAATCTGCTAATTGTTGTATTGTCCTCTCCCAAATGCTTAGTATAGTGTCCTGTGCAAGTCACTTCACTTCTCTGGGCCTCAGAATGGCATAGTGGATAGAACCTGGGCTTGTGACTCAGAGGTCACAGCTTTGAATCCCGGCTCTGCCACTTGTCTGCTGTGTGACCTTGGGCAAGTCAGTTCACCTCTCTGTGCCTCAGTTTCCTCATCTGTTACAATGAAACTGCAAACCCCATGTGGGACAGGGATGATGTCCAACCCAAGTTGCTTGTAACCACCTCGGCGTTCAATACAGTGCCTGGCCTGCCCATGTCTCTCCCATCCTAAAAAACCCTCTCTTGACCCCACCTCACCTTCTAGTTATCGTCTCATATCCCTCCTACCATTCCTTTCCAAACTCCTTGAACGAGTTGTCTACACTCGCTGCCTAGAATTCCTCAACAACAACTCTCTCCTCGACCCCCTCCAGTCTGGCTTCCGTCCCCTTCACTCCATGGAAACTGCCCTCTCAAAGGTCACCAATGACCTCCTGCTTGCCAAATCCAACGGCTCATATTCTGTCCTAATCCTCCTCGACCTCTCAGCTGCCTTTGACACTGTGGACCACCCCCTTCTTCTCAACACGCTATCTGACCTTGGCTTCACAGACTCCGTCCTCTCCTGGTTCTCCTCTTATCTCTCCGGTCGTTCATTCTCAGTCTCTTTTGCAGGCTCCTCCTCCCCCTCCCATCCCCTTACTGTGGGGGTTCCCCAAGGTTCAGTGCTTGGTCCCCTTCTGTTCTCAATCTACACGCACTCCCTTGGTGACCTCATTCGCTCCCACGGCTTCAACTATCATCTCTACGCTGATGACACCCAGATCTACATCTCTGCCCCTGCTCTCTCCCCCTCTCTCCAGGCTCGCATCTCCTCCTGCCTTCAGGACATCTCCATCTGGATGTCTGCCCGCCACCTAAAGCTCAACATGTCGAAGACTGAACTCCTTGTCTTCCCTCCCAAACCTCGTCCTCTCCCTGACTTTCCCATCTCTGTTGGCGGCACTACCATCCTTCCCGTCTCACAAGCCCGCAACCTTGGTGTCATCCTCGACTCCGCTCTCTCATTCACCCCTCACATCCAAGCCGTCACCAAAACCTGCCGGTCTCAGCTCCACAGCATTGCCAAGATCCGCCCTTTCCTCTCCATCCCAACCGCTACCCTGCTCATTCAAGCTCTCATCCTATCCTGTCTGGACTACTGCATCAGCCTTCTCTCTGATCTCCCATCCTCGTGTCTCTCTCCACTTCAATCCATACTTCATGCTGCTGCCCGGATTATCTTTGTCCAGAAACGCTCTGGGCATATCACACCCCTCCTCAAAAATCTCCAGTGGCTACCAATCAATCTGCGCATCAGGCAGAAACTCCTCACCCTGGGCTTCAAGGCTGTCCATCACCTCGCCCCCTCCTACCTCACCTCCCTTCTCTCCTTCTACAGACCAGTCCGCACCCTCCGCTCCTCCACCGCTGATCTCCTCACCGTACCTCGCTCTCACCTGTCCTGCCATCGACCCCCGGCCCACGTCATCCCCCGCCTGGAATGTCCTCCCTCTGCCCATCCGCCAAGCTAGCTCTCTTCCTCCCTTCAAGGCCCTGCTGAGAGCTCACCTCCTCCAGGAGGCCTTCCCAGACTGAGCCCCTTCCTTCCTCTCCCCCTCGTTCCCCTCTCCATCCCCCCATCTTACCTCCTTCCCTTCCCCACAGCACCTGTATATATGTATATATGTTTGTACATATTTATTACTCTATTTATTTATTTTATTTGTACATATCTATTCTATTTATTTTATTTTGTTAGTATGTTTGGTTTTGTTCTCTGTCTCCCCCTTTTAGACTGTGAGCCCACTGTTAGGTAGGAACTGTCTCTATATGTTGCCAATTTGTACTTCCCAAGCGCTTAGTACAGTGCTCTGCACATAGTTAGCGCTCAATAAATATGATTGATGATGACGATGATGGCACAGTAGGCAGCTAACTAATGCCACAATTACTATTACAGTAAGCACTCAATAAATATGACTGAGTTAAACAAATGAATGGATTTTCTCTGTCTAGACTGTAAGCTCGTTGTGGTCGGGGAATGTGTCTGTTTAGTATTGTATTGTACTCTCCCAAGCGCTTAGTACAGTGCTTTGCACACAGTACCATTGAATGAATGAGTGGATTTTTCACTGCAAGTCACTTCTAGGACTTTCTGACCACCCCCAATACTTCATCATTGTCATTACCAGAGTTTACTGAATACTCCTTGTTCACAGCATATAGTACCATCTGGACCACCAACCAGAAGAAGCATGATCTAATGGAAAGAGCCCAGGCCTAAGAGTCAGAGGACCTGGGTTCTAGTCCCATATTGGCCAGCTGTGTGACCTTTGGCAGGTCACCTAATTTCTCTGGGCCTCAGGTTCCTCAACTGTAAAATGGGAATTCAGCACAGACTCTGAGTCCCATGTGGCACAGAGATTGTAGCAAACCTCGATAGCTTGTATGAACCCCAGCTCCAAGAAATAAACATTTTTTTTCAAGTCCTTCTTGGGCTCCACTAGGATCCTCCTATTGGCTAGGATATTGGGATGGGAACAGAACAGCTATTATGATCCTGGAAGAGATAGAGGTGGAAAAATGGGTGGGAAGTGGTGAGACAGACTTCTCTCCCTCCTCGGCCTCATCTTATCCCTCCAAAATGGTGCTGCTGTTTCTGCCACGCTACCCACCCTGATGATTCTGTTTCTCTCTACGGCCTCTCTTTCATCCTCTCTGTCTTCCTCTCTCTATCCCTCTGTCCTACCTCTTTGACCTCTTCCCAACTCTCTTTTTCCACTCCCCTCCTCTCTCTTTCCTTTAGCCCCAGCCCTGAATACCCCATCCCAAAAGAAAAAATATGCTGACTGGATCACAGTCGTAGTCAGAGGAATAACCAATAACCATGTTAGCATGCAACATTTCTCTCACACTTACAAAGACCGTTGGTCAGGGCTGGAGCAAAGCTCTTGGAAAATTGGAGGGCCCACTGTAAGAAGAAGGGAAGAGGAGAAGATGGGGAGAGAAGCAAGGGATAGGAGAAGGGGAGAGGAGAAGAGAGGGGGAAAGAGAGAAATATGAAAATAATTGGGAGAGGTTAAGTATGGAGACAGAAATGGGACTCTTCATGTGGAAGTGACTCTTTGCCTCCTTGGAATGGGCACATCTGCTTCATTATTGGAGATGCCCAATTAGGAGACACTGGTTCAAATGCTTAGTACAATACTCTGCATATAGTAAGGGCTTGATAAATACAACTGATTGATTGGGACCCTGGGGCTAGTGCATCTTGAGCTCTCTTTTAATCCAGAATGCCTCTGGTGTATCCTAAGCAAGAGAGATGATACACTGATTTTGAAGAAAAGTCATAACATTATTCTTGGAACAATGAAATTCAACTGCCAGGAACAGCGAGCCTATTCTTCACAGGAGAAGAGAAAGAAGATTAATTTCTCCACCTGGTTCAACTCCTTGAAATATCATCTGAGTTTGGGTTACCAATTCCAGGCATTCTCATCCCAGAATCCTCTTTAAACCCCTTGAAAAGCTGGTATTTTCTGGAAGGGATTTCCTCCTACAATGGCTCAACACAGTTGAGTTCTTCTCAGCTTTCTGATGACTAGCTGTGGGGGGTAATCAATGAAAGGCAATAACTGCCTAGGATAAAGTGTATGTTTGCCAGGGGCCATTATTTATGAAGTTTATCCATTATTCAGCAGTGCCTTATTTGACGGGGCCTCCGAGGGTCGGCTCTATTTTAAGTATTGAAATTTCCCTTAAAGGGATTAAATTCTAAGAAATATTAACAATAGCAACATCTCAGCCTTTCATAATATGATGATGGTATTTGGTAAGCGCTTACTATGTGCCAAGCACTGTTCTAAACTCTGGGGATGATACAAGGTACTCAGATTGTCCCACATGGGGCTCACAGTCTTAATCCCCATTTTACAGATGAGGTAACTGAGGCACAGAGAAGTTAAGTGAATTATCCCAAGTCACACAGCTGATGAATGACAGAGCAGGATTAGAATCCACGACCTCTGACTCCCAAGCCCGGGCTCTTTTCAAGCCACGCTGCTTCTCTAATGGTCTTTGCTATCTCTGCCTATCATTGGGCGACTTCTAAACTGTCATATGAGGAGTCTTCGAAATAGCTGTTCATTCATTCATTCAATCGTATTTATTGAGCGCTTACTGTGTGCACAGCACTGTACTAAGCGCTTGGGAAGTTCAAGTTGGCAACATATAGAGACGGTCCCTACCCAACAGCGGGCTCACAGTCTAGAAGGGGGAGACAAGACAACAAAACAAAACAGATTAATGGCTCGTTCAATGGCTCACCCTATCCCGTCTGGACTAGAGTGTGAGCGCACTGTTGGGTAGGGGCTGTCTCTATATGTTGCCAACTTGTACTTCCCAAGCACTTAGTACAGTGCTCTGCACACAGTAAGTGCTCAATAAATACGATTTATGATGACTACTGTATCAGCCTCCTCTCCGATCTCCCATCCTCCTCTCTCTCCCTTCTTCAATCCATACTTCACGCTGCTGCCCGGATTGTCTTTGTCCAGAAACGTTCTGGGCATGTTACTCCCCTCCTCCAAAATCTCCAGTGGCTACCAATCAGTCTGTGCATCCGGCAGAAACTCCTCACCCTGGGCTTCAAGGCTGTCCATCCCCTCGCCCCCTCCTGCCTCATCTCCCTTCTCTCCTTCTCCAGCCCAGCCCGCACCCTCTGCTCCTCTGCCGCTAATCTCCTCACTGTGCCTCGTTCTTGCCTGTCCCTCCGTCGACCCCCGGCCCACATCCTCCCGCTGGCCTGGAATGCCCTCCCTTTCCACATCCGCCAAGCTAGCTCTCTTCCTCCCTTCAAGACCCTACTGAGAGCTCACCTCCTCCAGGAGGCCTTCCCAGACTGAGCCCCCTCCTTCCTCTCCCCCTCGTCCCCCTCTCCATCCCCCCCATCTTACCTCATTCCCTTCCCCACAGCACCTGTATATATGTATATATGTTTGCATGTATTTATTACTCTATTTATTTATTTATTTGGAGAAGCAGCATGGCTCAGTGGAAAGAGTGTGGGCTTTGGAGTCAGAGGTCATGGGTTCAAATCCCTGCTCCACCAGTTGTCAGCTGTGTGACTTTGGGCAAGTCACTTAACTTCTCTGTGACTCAGTTACCTCATCTGTAAAATGGGGATTAAAACACTGAGTCCTCCCCGGGACAACCCTATCACCTTGTAACCTCCCCAACACTTAGAACAGTGGTTTGCACATAGTAAGTGCTTAATAAACGCCACTATTATTATTATTATTATTATTTATTTTACTTGTACATATTCTATTTATTTTATTTTGTTAATATGTTTTGTTTTGTTCTCTGTCTCCCCCTTCTAGACTGTGAGCCCCCTGTTGAGTAGGGACCATCTCTATGTGTTGCCGACTTGTACTTCCCAAGCACTTAGTACAGTGCTCTGGACACAGTAAGCCCTCAATAAATACGATTGAATGAATGAATGAATAGCCTCCCAAGCGCTCAGAACAGTGCTTTGCACATGGTAAGCGCTTAAGAAAGGCCATTATTATTATTCAATATTTATTGAACTTGAACTTGGTGCAGAGCACCTTAATACTAATAATAACAATAATAATAATAATAATAATAATAATAATAGTGACATTTGCTAAGCTCTTACTATGTGCTAATCCCTAAGTACTGGGGTGAATACAAGCAAATCAGGTTGGACTCAGTATCCGTCCCACATGGGGCTCACAGTCTCAACCCCCATTTTACAGATGAGGCAATGGAGGCATGGAGAAGTGAAGTGTCCTGCCCAAGATCCCACAGCAGACACGTAGTGGAGGCGAGATTAGAACCCATGACCTTCGGATTCTCAGGTCCATGCTCTACCCACTTTCCAGTTGGAGAGTACGCTCCAGTTAATAAACATGAGAAGAAGCATGGTGTAGTGGTTAGAGCATGGGCCTCAGAGTCGGAAGATCATGTACAGTGGCTGGCGTACCATAAGTGCTTAACAACAAACACCAGAGTGAGGTAACAACTAGAATGGGGAGAAACAGGAGGCAGGGAGTTGAGAGAGGAAACCCATGTGGTAGTCCAGGGAGATCAATCAATCAATCAATCAATCAGTCGTATTTATTGAGTGCTTATTGTGTGCAGAGCACTGCACTAAGCACTTGGGAAGTACAAGTTGGCAACATATAGAGACAGTCCCTACCCAATAGTGGGCTCACAGTCTAGAAGGAGGAGACAGAGAACAAAACAAAACATATTAACAAAAATAAAATAAATAGAAGAGATATGTACAAGTAAAATAGAGTAATAAATACGCACAAACATATATACATATATACAGGTGATGAGATAAGTGCTTGGATCACTGTATCAGCAGTTTGGTTGGAGAAGAATGGGCAGATTTTAGTGATGTTCTGAAGGTAGAATTGACAAGATTTGCTAACAGATAGAATGTGTGGGTTGATTAGGAAAAATGAGCCAGAGCAAATGCCAAGGTTACAGGCTAGGGAAACCAGGAGGATAGTGGTGTTGTCTAAAGTGGTGGGAAAGACAGAGGTAAGATAGGGCTTGGATGGGAAGATGAGGAGCTCTGCTTTGGATGTGTTTGATTTGGGGGATTGGTGGGACATCCAGGTAGAGATGTTCTGAAAGTAGGAGGAAATGTAAGAATGCAGAGAAGGGGAGAGTCTGGGCTGAAGAGGTAGATTTGGGAATCAGCAGTGTAGAGATAGAAGTTGGGCCTCTGATAATCTAGCCACCTATTTCATTAATAAAAGTGAGTCTATCCAGAGGATCACCCTAAAATCTCACCTGTATATCTCCAGTTCGACCATTCTCCTGGCTCTTTGTTGACTTTCCCATGCTTTCCAGCAGTAATTTAAGAAGAAATATCCTGCCTTCTATCAAAATCTACCCTTTCTACCTATGCTCACGCTCCAATGGATCATTCCCCACTGCTTTCAAACATGTTCATACTTACCCTACCCTAAAAACAAAATAAAACAAAACAAAAATTATCTCCTCTGATCCGTTGACACCTTTCAGTTGTGGATCTCCCTCCTACCATTCCTTCCCAAACTCCCCGAGCTAATTTTCTACACCCATTTTCTCCATGTTCTCTCCTTCAACCCCTGCAATCTAGCTTCCACTTCCTCTTCCACTCCACTTAAAGAGCACGGGCCTGGAAGTAAGAAGGACCTGAGTTCTAATCCTGCCTCTGTCAAATGTCTGTTATGTGACCTTCGGCTTTTAACTTTTCTGCACCTCAGTTACTTCTTCTGTAAAATGGGGATTAAGACTGTGAGCCCCATGTGGGATATGGACTGTGTCCAACCTGATTAGCTTGCATCTACCACAGCACTTAGTGCAGCGTCTGGCACATAGAATGTATTTGACAAACACCAAAAAATACTTAAAAAAAATTAACCTACATATTCAGCCTTTCAGTAAATCCTGTCAGTTCTACCCTCACAATCAATCTATGGCATTTTAGAGAAGCAGCGTGGCTCAGTAGAAAGATCCCGGGCTTGGGAGTCAGAGGTCATGGGTTCTAATCCCAGCTCTGCCACTTGTCATCTGTGTGACTTTGGGCAAGTCGCTTAACTTCTCAGTGCCTCAGTTACCTCATCTAGAAAATGGGAATTAAGACTGTGAGCCCCATATGGGACAACCTGATCACCTTGTATCTACCCCAGCACTTAGAACAGTGCTTGGCACATAGTAAGCATTTAACAAATACCATCATTATTATTATTATTTATTAAGTGCTTTCTATGTGTAGACCACTGAACTAAATGGTTAGGAGAGTAATATACAATGGTTGATAGACCAAATCCCTGTCCAGTAGGATTTTATAGTTGACCACTCCACATCTCTAGGAACCACCCTATCCTCTCCATCCAAACTGCTACCACACTGATCCGGGCACTTATTTCTCATATTGCCCCCCTCCTCTGTAGTGGTTGCCCACACATCTCCACAGCAACAGAAACTCTTAAAGAAAACTTGAAGGCACATTCAGTTAGTTCTCTGTCCCCTTAACTCGCTGATCTGTTACTACAACCCCGAGTTGCACACTTCTCTCTTTTAACACCACCAATTCACTTTACCTCAAACTCATCTATTTCAATATTGACCCTAAGCCAATGTCTTATTTATTTTATTTTACTTGTACATATCTATTCTATTTATTTTATTTTGCTAACGTGGTTTGTTTTGTTCTCTGTCTCCCCCTTCTAGACTGTGAGCCCACTGTTGGGTAGGGACCATCTCTATGTGTTGTCAACTTGTTCTTCCCAAGAGTTTAATACAGTGCTCTGCACACAGTAAGCACTCAATAAATATGATTGATTGATTGATGTCTTCCCTCTCGCCTGGACCTCCCTCCTCCTTCATGTCCAACAGACCACTACTCTCCCCACCATAAAACAGTCCTACTAAAATCACATCTCCTCCAAGAGGCCTTCCTTGACTAAGCCCTCATATTCTCTATTTGCCCTCCCTTCTGGGTCTCCAATGCACTTGGAACTGCACCTCTTAAATATTTTGATATTCACCCATTCCCAGCCCCACGAATACTTGGGCACATATTCTTAAACTATGCCACCTCCCCTAGCTCTTATTGATTTTAATGTCTCTTGTCTCCATTAAATTGTAAAGGCCTCATTGGCAGGGACTCTGTCTTCTTACATTGTAATAATGTACTTTCCCAAACACTTAATACAGTGCTCTGCACACAGTAAGCACTCAATAAGTAACCCGGATTGATTAAATTCATACACATGATTTCTGCCCCCAAAGGCCTTACAATTTAGTTAAGGGAGATGAACATGAAAATAAATTACAGATAGGAGAAAGTGATAGTTTGGAAAGGTAAGTATGTAAGTGAAATGGGGTGGTGGTAGGGCTGACATGGCTTATAGGTGAAAATGAGCAGAGGTAAAAGATTAATCTTGCGAGCCCTCCTGGTAGAGTTGTGATTTCAATAGTAATTGCTTGGTGAATTTAAGAGTCATTGCTTGTGAGTTCAAATCCCGGCTCCGCCAATTGTCAGCTGTGTGACTTTGAGCAAGTCACTTAACTTCTCCGTGCCTCAGTTACCTCATCTGTAAAATGGGGATTAAGACTGTGAGCCCCCCTTGGGACAACCTGATCACCTTGTAACCTCCCCAGTGCTTAGAACAGTGCTTTGCACATGGTAAGCGCTTAATAAATGCCATTATTATTATTATAACTGTGGGAATCACAATGCGAGGATTCCATTTTAGTGCAGGCCAAAACACAAGTTAATTTCTTCAGGTTGATTGAAGACCCTTGGCTATGAAGTACACACCTCACCCCTAGCCAACAGTATCACTGCCTCAGTTGTTATTTTTGAGGCCATGATACAAGTTAATTGATCCAGTTACATGGGAGAATAGCTCCAGTCTCATCAGAAATGTTGAGACAATCCTTAAATACAAGCTCCTTGTGGGCAGGAATTACGTTGCCAACTTGTACTTCTCAAGCGCTTAGTACAGTGCTCTGCACACAGTAAGCGCTCAATAAATACGATTGAATGAATGAATGAATAAATGTTGTGTGTTTCTGCTGCACTTTCCAAGTGTTTAGAATACTGCCTTGAATTCAGCAGAACTTCATTAAATTTCTGCTATCATTGTTTGTTCTACCAAGGTAATCTTTTTCTGATAGTCTTGGAATCTTAGCTCATATGGCTGAAAGAATATATTAAGGTAAAAAGTGAATTGAACATAGTTTTCTCCCATTTCTTTTCAACTTTCCAACATCCCTCACTCTTCTCCAACTGGGACCCTAACAGTGTATATTTTGTCAATACATTTGGCACAGATCTCCTGAAAAGATAGCACTCCTTCCTTGGACTAGAGGTTGTGATTCAGATCAATGCTCTAAACCTTCTTTTTGTGAGGCTTCATACCTTTCACTAAAATAGCTTCTCCAACCAAGTTCATGTCTGTTGCCCTAAATATACACTTAAATTGATGAAATATGCTAAAAATTGCTGGAAGTAAAGCTACAGATCTCTAGACCGTAAACTCCTTGTGAGCAGGGAACATGTTTACCACCTCCTAAGCACTTAGTATAGTGTTCTGCACTCTAAATTGCTCAATACATGTGATTAATTGATTGGAATCACACAAAGCCTTCCTCTCCATTCATATATGACAGCCTGCTACTCTCCTCTCCTTCAAAACTTTATTAAAATCACAACTCCTGCAAGAGGCCTTTCTCAATTTAGCTCTTTTTGTATCTACTCCTTCTCCCCTCTGCATCACCTAGTATACTGGATAAACACCCATCTCACTAGGGACAGGGAATGTGTAGATTTATTGTTGTACTGAAAAACACCATGGAGTAGTGGACAGAACAAGGCCCTGGGAGTCAGAAGCTCATGGGTTCTAATCCCGGCTCCACCACTTGTCTGCTGTGTGACCGTGGGCAAGTCACTTCACTTCTCTGGGCCTCAGTTACCTCATCTTTAAAATGAGATTGAGACTATGAGCCCCACATGGGAAAGGGACTGCATCCAACTCGATTTGCTTGTATCCACCTCAGCAGTTAGTACAGTGGCTGGCACAAACTAAGCGCTTAAATACTATTATTATTATTATTATTATTCTGTACCAAACACTTAGTAAATGCTCTGCATACAGTAAGTGCTGAATAAATATGATTGATTGACTAGACCGATCCTCAGTCCCACAGCATTTGTGCACATAATTCATTTTAACATCTGCCTCACCTTCTAGATTATAAACTACCTGTGAGCAATGATAATAATCAAAATGATGGCATGTGTTAAGCACTTATTATTTGCCAAGCACTGTTCTAAGCAGTGAAAGGAACATGTCTACCAACTTTGTTGTTTTGTTGTACTAACCAAGCAGTTAGTAAAGCTCTCTACACACAGTAGCCACTCAATAAAAAAAAAAAACAACCAAAACATTGAAGATTGAATGAAGAAAGAGGCAGTATTTTCATCCAGGGAGACGTCCACTATGGCTATAGATCTTGTTTATGATACCCTTCAACTGCTGAACCTGTACCAATTGCTAATCATAGAAATCTTTTCTCTTTAACAGAGTTTTAAATGTACATAATTAAGAGCTACTGTCATTCAGCTTATGATGCTCAAAATCTTGAAGAGCCTTCTGATTTGATGAAAATGTCACGATTATATATTGGACCTCTGTTGAGGTGTCCAAAACCCACACATACATGAAATTTGACAAAAGATTAGTTTCAGTTGCTTCCCAAGTTCCTGGATTTATCATATAACTTGAATTTTTTCCATCCATTCCTTGGTCTAATCTATGTTTGATATTCATTAAATCATATTTATTGAGCACTTACTGTGTGCAGAGCTCTGGACTAAGCGCTTGAAAAGTACAATTCAGCAATAAAGAGGGACAATCCCTGCCCACATCAGGCTTAAATAAAGAATCAAGTCTGCTTGCTCCTCCTCAACCGTTTTGATTGGTGTCTTGTTTGGGCAGATCACTCTACTTGGCATTCTTGGGAACATTTCAATGCCTGGCACATAGTAAGGGCTTAACAAATACCATCATCATCATTTCAGTAAAAGAAGTCCTTGCTTTGGGCAGAGAACTGTACTTGTTGCTTGGGAACATTTCAAGAAAAAAAATAGTCCCGGCTTTTTAGGAATGTGACCTGCCTGTTGCGGGGAAGAAGGAAGTTCTAAGCTGTAAGAATGGCTTGAATGTGATTATGGGAATGGGAAATTTGAGAGCAAGGTAGAGCCGGATTATCTTGGAAGAAGTGAAGAGAGTGAGGTGGGGAGTAGCAAATGATGAGATCAATGTGAGGTGAGTTGGTAAAGTCTTTGAGTTGCTTGTGAGGAGTTTTTTCTTAATGTGGAGGAACCCAGGAAGGCAGAGAGGGTTTTGAAAATAAGGGAAGCAGTGTGGCCTAAGGGAGAGAGCCCGGGATTGGGAGTCGGAAGACATGGGTTCTAATCCCTGTTCTGCCACTTGTCTACTGGGTGACCTCGGGTAAGTAGTTTAACCTCTCCATACCTCAGTTACCTCATCGGTAAAATGGGGATTAAGACTGAGCGCCCCACATGGGACAACCTGATTACCTTGTATCTACCCCATCATCATCATCATCAATTGTATTTATTGAGTGCTTACTATTTGCAGAGCACTGTACTAAGTGCTTGGGAAGTACAAATTGGCAACATATAGAGACAGTCCCTACCCAACAGTGGGCTCACAGTCTAAAAGGGGGAGACAGAGAACAAAACCAAACATACTAACAAAATAAAATAAATAGAATAGATATGTACAAATAAAATAAATAAATAAGCAAATAGAGTAATAAATATGCACAAACAATTACCCCAGCACTTAGAGAAGTGCTTGACACTTAATAAGCGCTTAACCAATATCATCATTATTATATGAGCTGAGCGATGCTTCAAGAAAATAGTTGATAGACTCACTTTCATGCGTGATGAACAGAATCTAAAGCACACAGAAAAATGGCTTGTCTTAGTAGAGATGCGGTGCTATTTCTCAGGAGAAGAACAGTATTTTAGACAATTCTGCAGGCCATACCTGTTCAGTTATATATCTGTAGCCCCTTTAATAATAATAATGGAATTTATTAAGTGCTTACTATGTGCAAAGCACTGTTCTAAGCTCTGGAAAGCTTACAAGGTGATCAGGTTGTCCCACATGGGGCTCACAGTCTTAATCCCCATTTTACAGATGAGGTAACTGAGGCACAGAGAAGTTAAGTGACTTGCCCAAAGACACACAGCTGACAAGTGGCAGTGTCAGGATTTGAACCCATTGCCTCTGATTCCAAAGCCCGTGCTGTTTCCACTGAGCCTTTACCTCTTGGTAATACCTTTTTACCAGGTTTTACTGTCCTTTCAGATGGCTTTGGGGCACAGTGATTTCTCTTTAATTCAGTGATGAGTTTCTTCCAGTATATTCAATTCTATGGCTTGGGCATTCACAGTTTTTATTGCCCCCAGATGTCCAAAGTCATTTGTACAGTTTTGTCCCCTTCACATAATTACCTTGCTCATTGTTCACTGGGAAGCACCGTGGCTCAGTGGAAAGAACCTGGGCTTTGGGGTCAGAGGTCATGGGTTCAAATCCCCGCTCCGCCAATTGTCAGCTTTGTGACTTTGGGCAAGTCACTTCATTTCTCTGTGCCTCAGTGACCTCATCTGTAAAATGGGGATTAAGACTGTGAGCCCCCCGCGGGACAACCCCATCACCTTGTAATCTCCCATCACTTAGAACAGTGCTTTGCACATAGTAAGCGCTTAATAAATGCCATTATTATTATTATTGTTATTATTAAAGACAATCCAAATTTTCAGAAAATCTGTTAAAGTCCCCCAGATCATTACTATTACTCACATGATACACTACTGTGATGTATTGCTTTGTACTCATATGGTTTTTACATATAAAGTGTTTGTTCCTTTCAAAGCATCCCTTTTTAGTCGGGTAAAGCATTTCAAATTTAATTCCATACTTCAGCCTCATTCATAATTCAAATATCCAGTGCTCCCACCTACAAACAAACAATAAAATTGAGTCTTCTTTTCCCTACTCAATGCCCCAAACTCTCTGACAGATAAACACAATTTTGCCTGATTTTTCTCCCATCTTCTGCAGAACAGTTTGCACCTGAAAGTCAGCTGGGGGTTATATGGCATTCATCATTATCTTTCTTATCCTCTCTCCTCCTTTGAGTCCTGTTTTCTAGCTGGAACACTTAAAATGTATTTTATTCTTTACCTTGCACTTTGTAGATTTGTTTGCACATATCACTTAGGAGACGTAGTTTGGTCTAATGAAAAGAGCACAGTACTAAGGATTGGTATTGCCTAGGTGTGCCACTCTGTTCAAATCATGATACTTCTCTGTACCTCAGTTTTTCACCTACGGAATGAGGATTAAATCCTCATTCTCCCACCCTGCTTAGACTATAAGCAGCTGTGGGAAAGGATCTGTTTCTGATCTGATTATACTGTATCTACTGTGGTGTTGGCACATTGGAAGTGCTTACCGTATAGCACAAAAATCGTTTTCATTCTGCTTATCATATATTTTCCATTCTGATTTCTGACACCTTGGCATTGTTCCTGACTCATGTTCTTTATTCAGTCTGCATATTTAGTCTGTCAACAGCTCTTGTCTGGTCTTCCTTCATAACATTTCTAGAGTCCATCTATTCCTCTCCATCCAAACTGCTGCCAGACAAACCCTTTCTTTTTATTTTAAAAGGTATTTGTTAAGCTCTTTCAATGTGTCAAGCACCGATCTGAGCCCTGGGGTAGATACAACTCAAGTTAATCAGGTTGAACATTGCCCTTGTCTTACATCAGTCTACCAGTCTAAATAGGAAGGAGAACACTCACCGAATTCCCATTTTGGAGCCGAGAAACCTAAGGCACAGAGAAATTAAATGACTTTTCCAAGGTGACATAGCAAGGCAAGTGGCTGAGCTGGGATTAGAACTCTAGACTGTAAACTCGTGGTCAGAGAATGTTTCTGCATTATTATATTGTATTCTCCCAAGAGCTTAGTACAAGGCGCTGCACAAAGTGAGCACTTAAGAGAGAAGGACTTTGTCCTAGTCGATAGAGCGTGGGCCTGGAACTCAGAAGGTCCTGGGTTTTAATCCCAGACTGCCACTTGTCTGCTTTGTGACCACTTCACTTCTCCGTGCCTCAGTGAGCTCATCTGTAAAATGGGGATTAAGGCTGTGAGCCCCATGCAGGACAGGGGCTATGTCCAACCCTATTTGTTTGTATTCACCCCAGGACTTCGTACAATGCCCTGCATACGGTAAGTGCTTAACAAATACCATAATCATTACATTACTATAATCAATAAACACTACTGATTGAATGAACGGACTCAGGTCATCGGTCCCATTTTCCCTGTCAGTAGTTAGGCTGAGGGATGATAAGCTAGGGCCAGCTAGGAGGGTGGGACCAGAGCCGGTGCTTGTAGACACGACCTGCGGTTTCTAGAACTGGCCACTCTTGCGTTCTACAACCCGATAGCCGCATCAGCAGACCGGTCCTAACAGACCGTTACTCAGGATGACCAAGTCGTGCCGGAGGATTGCTCATCAAAGGGGTCAAAACCCTCACAAAAGCAGAATGGCCATGGAAACAGGATGGTATTCCCCACGGCTCGCGTGTTTGGGGATGCGCGTGCTATGACCACCCAGGAAGGAATGCAGACTCCAAGGGTGAAGGTTGGCTGGATAAATCATGCATGATTGATGAAGCTTCGGATCTGTAACTACTTTAAAAGCAAGGTTGTGTTGGCTGCGGGGAGCCCATTTGTCTCCCAGTCAGAACCGTTAGATCAGTTTTCTTTATCTGTAATTGACATAGCAGGAACAAGCATGGGAACCCCAGTTGGCAATCGGGTGGGATGGTTAGATTGGTTTTTCTTTCCTGTTTTTTTTTCCTGTCTTTCTTTTTGTGTCTTTTCTTTTCCCATACAGGTGATTATTCGCAGCATTCTGTGAATAGAAGCATGCTTAGTGTAATCTGCATGCGCAAATAAAACACAAGTTGTAAAACCTCTCACTCGCTTGTGCGGTTTCCCTTCTTGCCAACAACATAAATTCAGTCATCCCCTTGGATCCCAAACCCTGAGTCTGCCCTTCATCATGAACTGACCACTTCAGGTTACTGTTAAGGACATGCACCAGATTCTCTTACTCCCAAGCCCAGGCTTTTTCAACTAGGCCACTCTGATTACTATATCCTAACTCTTCTCCTGCGTCAGCCTCCTTGCTGACATCCTGGCCTGTAACCTGTATTTGACTCTGCTGCCCAGATTATTTTTCTAACAACAATAAATACAAAAGTCACCTTTTCTTTAGTCTACCTTTCTCCCCTCCTGAAGAACCTTCAATGGTTGATGATGATGATGATGGCATTTGTTAAGCATTTACTATGTGCAAGGCACTGTTCTAAGCGCTGGGGAGGATACAAGGTGATCGGATTGTCCCACATGGGGTGCACAGTCTTCATCCCCATTTTACAGATGAGGTAACTGAGGCACAGAGAAGTTAAGTGACTTGGCCAAAGTCACACAGCTGACAAGTAGCAGAGCCGGGATTAGAACCCATGACCTCTGACTCCCAATCCCGTGATCTTTCCACTGAGCCATGCTGCTTCTAATACAAGATAATCCCTGTTTGACCCAATCTATGTTCCATATGGGGCTAACAGTCTCAATCCCCATTTTACAAATGAGGTAACTGAGGCAGAGAGAAGTTAAGTGACTTGCCCAAGTTCACATAGGGTTTGGGAGAGTATATGATCCTGACAATAGAGGAGCTAACAACTAACTTCACATGAAACAGTTTTCCATCTAACTTCACATCAAACAGAAATTCCTTTCCATTGGCTTTAAGGCACTCAATTAGCTCTCATCTTCCTACCTCATAAAGCTAATCTCCCACTAGATCCCAGCCAACACACTTTCATTCATTCATTCAATCATATTTATTGAGCGTTTACTGTGGGCAGAGCACTGTACTAAGCGCTTGGGAAGTAAAAGTCGGCAACATATAAAGACAGTCCCTACCCAACAACAGGCTCACAGTCTAGAAGGGGGAGTCAGACAACAAAACATGTGGACGGTTGTCAAGTCATCAGAACAAATAGAATTAAAGCTAAATGCACATCATTAACAAAATAAATAGAATAGTAAATATGTAGAAGTAAAATAAATAGTAAAATACTACTACTTAGTAGTAACTTTTTTACTTGGTACTTTTTACTGAGTAAAAAAAGTTACTTAGGAAGTAGTAAAATAAGAAGTAAAATACACTTCTCTCCAATGCCAACCTGCTCAGGGTACATTAATTTTGTTTGTCTCACCTCCTCCATCTCTGATATGTTGGTAGTCACCCCACCCCCTAGCTCCACAGCAATTATATACATAGTCTTATAAATCTGTCCCTTTCCCTAGCTCTAATTTAATTTAGTGTCTGCCTCCCCTACTAAATTGTAAACTCCTCTATTGCAGGAATCATCTACTCTCCCAAGCCCTGTGTGACCTTGGGCAAGTCACTTAACCTCTCTCTGCCTCAGTTACCTCATTTGTAAAATGGGGATTGAGACTGTTAGTGCCATGTGGAACATGGATTGGGTCAAACAAGGATCATCAGAAGCAGTGTGGCTTAGTGGAAAGAGCAGGGGCTTGGGAGTCAGAGGTCATGGGTTCTAATCCCGGCTCCACCACCTGTCAGCTGTTTGACTTTGGGCAACACAGGCTTTGGAGTCAGAGTTCATGGGTTCAAATCCCAGCTCCGCCAGTGGCCATCCTCGTGTCTCTCTCCACTTCAATCCATACTTCATGCTGCTGCCCGGATTATCTTTGTCCAGAAACGCTCTGGACATATTACTCCCCTCTTCAAAAACCTCCAATGGCTACCGATCAATCTGCGCATCAGGCAGAAACTCCTCACCCTGGGCTTCAAGGCTGTCCATCACCTCGCCCCCTCCTACCTCACCTCCCTTCTCTCCTTCTACTGCCCAGCCCGCACCCTCCGCTCCTCCACCACTAATCTCCTCACTGTACCTCGCTCTCACCTGTCCCGCCATCGACCCCCGGCCCACGTCATCCCCCGGGCCTGGAATGCCCTCCCTCTGCCCATCCGCCAAGCTCGCTCTCTTCCTCCCTTCAAGGCCCTGCTGAGAGCTCACCTCCTCCAGGAGGCCTTCCCAGACTGAGCCCCTCCCTTCCTCTCCCCCTCGTCCCCCTCTCCATCCCCCCGTCTTACCTCCTTCCCTTCCCCACAGCACCTGTATATATGTATATATGGTTGTACATATTTATTACTCTATTTATTTATTCATTTATTTATTTTACTTGTACATTTCTATCCTACTTATTTTATTTTGTTGGTATGTTTGGTTCTGTTCTCTGTCTCCCCCTTTTAGACTGTGAGCCCACTGTTGGGTAGGGACTGTCTCTATGTGATGCCAATTTGTACTTCCCAAGTGCTTAGTACAGTGCTCTGCACATAGTAAGCGCTCAATAAATACGATTGATTGATTGATTGATTGATTGGTCAGCTGTGTGACTTTGGGTAAATCACTTCACTTCTCTGTGCCTCAGTTACCTCATCTGTAAAATGGGGATTAAGACTGTGAGCCCCCTGTGGGACAACCTGATCACCTTGTAACCTCCCCAGCACTTAGAACCATGCTTTGCAAATAGTAAGCGCTTAATAAATGCTATTATTATTATTATTATTATTATTATTATTATTATTATTATGATTATTCTCTGTGCCTCAGTTACCTCATCTATAAAATGGGGATTAAGACTGTGAGCCCCACGTGGGACAACCTGATTACCTTGTATCTAACCCAGTGCTTAAAATAGTGCTTGGCACATAGTAAGTGCTTAACAAATACCATCAGCATTATTATTTTCTATCCCAGTGCTCAGTACAGTGCCTGAAACGTAGTAAGTGCTTAACAAATACCTTTAAAAAAAGCCCTTAATACCATGTTCTGCAAATGCCACTGATTGGATGATGGATTAATATCACCATTTTAAGATCCAGTTATAACAGATAATTATAAATAAGAGTAACAACTATCGTATTTAAAGGCCTGCATTCAATGAGTGCTGCAGTATGGATAGATTTGTTCTTATTACCTTTGCAACAATATTTAATCAATCAATGATATTTATTGAGTGCTAACTGTGTGTAGAGCAAGAAGCTAAGCCTTTGGGAAAGCGGAAAATATTTCAAGTGGAATAGAGGCAGTATGGCATAGTGGATAGAGGATGGGACTGGGAATCAGAAGGACATGGATTCCATTCCCAGCTCTGCCGCTTCTCTGCTCTGCGACCTTGGGCAAGTCACTCAGTAGAAAGAGCCCGGGCTTTGGAGTCAGAGGTCATGGGTTCAAATCCCAGCTCCGCCACTTGTCAGCTGTGTGACTTTGGGCAAGTCACTTCACTTCTCTGTGCTTCAGTTACCTCATCTATAAAATGGAGATTAAGACTGTGAGCCCCACGTAGGACAACCTGATCACCTTGTAACTTCCCCAGCACTTAGAACAGTGCTTTGCACATAGTAAGTGCTTAATAAATGCCATTATTATTATTATTATTCTGTGTGCCTCAGTTACCTCATCTGTAAAATGGACATGGAGACTGTGAGCTCCAAATGGGACAGGACTGTGTCCAACCCAATTTGTCTGTATCCATCTACTCGGTGCCTAATGCATAGTAAGTGCTGAGTAAATTCCATAATTACTTTTATAGTGCGTAGATACAGTAATGGCCAACAAGGAGTGTACAGTATGTTTAACATGTACTTGTGTCTGATGACCTATGCGTAGGGAATTCACTTTAGGTAGTTTCAATCTCCATCCCAATTTAGGTGGGACAGTCCTCCAGGTGAGGGTCTGAACTGCCTTTTGGCTGAAGTTTCTCCGGACATGCTCAGGTCCCCCCGAAACTGAAGAAAATCTCTATCAAGCCAAAGTGGGGGGGGGAATCAAGTTAAAGTGACTTGTCCAAGGTCACACAGCATGCAAGTAGCGAAGCCGGGATTAGAATCCATGTCCTCTGACACTCAGATCCTTGCTCTGTCCTCTAGGCCATGCTGCTTCTTCATTTGACTTCTCTATACCTCCGTTTCCTCGTCTGCATAATGGGGATTCAATACCTGTTCCCCCTTTCAGACTGTGAGTCCAATATGGGATAGTAACTGTAGCCAACCTGAGAATCCTGTATATCCAGCATTTAGAACAGTGCTTTGCACATAGTAAGTGCTTAACAAATGTCATTATTATTATTATTATCATTATTATTATTATTATCTCCCAGAGTTTAGTACAGTGCTTGACACATAGCGTGCACTTAACATAGTACCACAATTATTATTATCACTTCACTGCTTTCCCCTCTCAGGATCACTTTTAGGGAGTTTCCAGTACCCTACCAGACTTGGCTATCATCATCATCATCATCAATCGTATTTATTGAGCGCTTACTATGTGCAGAGCACTGTACTAAGCGCTTGGGAAGTACAAATTGGCAACATATAGAGACAGTCCCTACCCAACAGTGGGCTCACAGTCTAAAAGGGGGAGACAGAGAACAAAACCAAACATACTAACAAAATAAAATAAATAGAATAGATATGTACAAATAAAATAAATAAATAAATAAATAGAGTAAAAAATATGTACAAACATATATACATATATACAGGTGCTGTGGGGAAGGGAAGGAGGTAAGATGGGAGGGATGGAGAGGGGGACGAGGAGGAGAGGAAGGAAGGGGCTCAGTCTGGGAAGGCCTCCTGGAGGAGGTGAGCTCTCAGCAGGGCTATGGGAGGGAGAGTCAATCAGAGGCATACCCATTCCATTCCTAGCTGGGGGAGTAGCTAGCAAGTGGAAGGCAATCTGCTGCATGTCAAAACTCACATGTGCTAAGCGCTTAGTACAGTGCTCTGCACACAGTAAGCGCTCAATAAATACGATTGATTGATGTGCTGGGCAGCAGCAATATGGGAGAGACTCAACTTTATTGCCTGGAAGGAGGCAATGGTGAACCACTTCCATATTTTTACCAAGAAAACTCTTAGATACACAACCAGAATAATTGTAGATGGAGGTGGAGAGCTCTGGGAGAGATACATCCACGGAGTCACTGCGGGTCAGAAATGACTTGACAGTATAAGACAAGGCCTTGTTTTACCCACAGTATACTTTGAAGAATTGATCTAGGGACACTTTGACAGGAAAACCTAAACCGGAGAAAAATTTCCAGAAGTCCTCATGAGCCAACACAAGCAACACAGAAAGAGAGAGCGATGGGTTCATTTGTAAATAGCTAAATCCTATAAATAAACTAGTTATTTGCTGCTAAATAAAACATGCAGTGACTTGATTAGTTTTCAGAGAAGATGTACCACCATCTTCTGGATAAAAATTGTCTTCAGATTCCTATTCTGCTCACATAGTCCTACAGAAGTGCAAATCTATTGTCTTTCCCTCAATAATAATCTCTTTGGTCCTAGGAAGGGCTGATTTCAAACATTTGGCTATTCTGAAGTGTGGGGAAAAATTTCTCCATACTCTGAATGATGTCAATATATCCTGTCTTGTGCACGTGTAGCATGCCATCTAAAATAAATCAAATAAAAGTAATAACTGTGATATTTGTTAAACACTTACTGCATACTGTGTGAGATACCAGATATCATCATTACACATGTGTATGCATATGGCATGGTAGTAACAGCACTCCAAATAATAATAATAATTATACTTGTTAAGGCACTTACTATGTACCAAGTACTGATCTAAGTCCTGGGGTAGGTACAAGTTCATTCATTCATTCATTCATTTGTATTTATTGAGCACTTACTGTGTGCACAGCACTGCACTAAGCGCATGGGAAGTACAAGTTGACAATGTATGGAGACGGTCCCTACCCAACAGCGGGCTCACAGTCTAGAAGGGGGAGACAGACGACAAAACAAAACATGTGGACAGGTGTCAAATCGTCAGAACAAATAAAATTAAAGCTAAATGCACATCATTAACAAAATAAATAGATGGTAAATATGTAAAACTAAAATAAATAGAGTAATAAATCTGTGCAAACATGTATACAGGTGCTGTGGGGAGGGGAAGGAGGTAGGGCTGGGGGATGGGGAGGAGGAGAGGAATAACTAGAATTAAAGCTAAATGCACAACATTAACAAAATAAATAGAATGGTAAATATGTAAAAGTAAAATAAATAAAGTAATAAATTTGTGCAAACAGGTGCTGTGGGGAGGGGAAGGAGGTAGGGCGGGGGGGATGCGGAGGAGAAGAGGAAAAAAGGGGCTCAGTTTGAACACAGTCTCTGAGCCCATAGGGGGTCACATTCTTAATCCCCGTTTTACAGATGAGGTAACAGGCACAGAGAAGTAACTTGCCCAAGGTCACCCAGCAGACTTGTGGCAGAATTAGAACTCAGGTCCTTCTGACTCGCAGGCCTGTGCTCTATCCACTGAGCCACACTGCTTTGACCCCCTGTCCGGACTTGCCGCGGAGCCATGGCACCTGTTGATGGAAGGGCCGCTTACGATTAGGTCTGGGCACAATTTCCACCCACCATCGCCATTATAGCACTATACTTTGCCACCCTCTCTGGCACTGCGCACAGGGCCAACTGCCTCAATCCTGCACCGTCTGAACCCCGGGCCTGTGACTCATCTAGATGGCCACCTCTTCCCTCTGAAAGAGATAAGTTCCCGTAGTCCAGAAAACTAGTTCTGAGTTTCACTCCTGTTGCCAGCGAGAAGCGGGATGGCTCAGTGGAAAGAGCACAGAACTGGGGATCAGATGGCCGTGTTTCTGCCACTTGCTTGCTGCGTGTGACCTTGCGCTTCAGAATCCACATTTGTAAAAGGGTAAAGTCAATACCTGTCATTCATTCATTCCTTCAGTCGTATTTATTGAGCGCTTACTGTGTGCAGAGCACTGTACTAAGCGCTTGGGAAGTACAAGTTGGCAACAAATAGAGACAGTCCCTACCCAACAGTGGGCTCACAGTCTAGAAGGGGGATGGGGATGTCTTCCCTCCTATGTCGACTGCGAATTCCAAGTAGGTCAGGGACTGTTTCCTACCCAATTATCTTGGAACCACAATCTCGCAGATTCATTCATTCATTCAATCGTATTTATTGAGCGCTTACTGTGTGCAGAGCACTGTACTAAGCGCTTGGGAAGTCCAAGTTGGCAACATATAGAGACGGTCCCTACCCAACAACGGGCTCACAGTCTAGAAGCGGGAGACAGACAACAAAACAAAACATGTGGACAGGTGACTAGTCGTCAGAACAAATAGAATTAAATATGTTCAGTACTCATATAGATGTCCCCGATGATTCTTCCAAGTCCATTGTAAGATCCTTGAGAATAGGGAACGTGGCTACCAATTTTGTTATATTGTACCCAGCAATTAGAACAGTGCTTTGCACATAGTATGTGCTTAATAAATGCCATTATTATTATTATTACTTTCCCAAGCACTTACCACAGTGTTCTGCACGCACTCAAGTGCCCGATAAATACAACTGATTGATTAATCTACCCCATTACTTAGTATTGTGCTTGACAAATAGTAGTTACTTAACAAATACCACAATTATCATAAAGTGCAACAGAAAGCTGAGTATCATTAATCTACTGCTCATTTTGCAGTTGAAAAGTTTCTTTCTGAGCTTCTCAAATATATGGGAGGAACGTCGGCTTCAAACTTGAATATCTCTCAAATGTTTGAGGATTAGAATACCCAGGGGACTTGATTGTTCAATGCTTAAAATGTTGTCTCCCAGGAGAGAGATTTGTCTGCATATTCAGGCCCAATCCTTTGCGTCTCATAGAGCCAGTTCACATTTTGAAAGCCTTATTTTCATTGCCCTTCTCTGAATTGCTTCCAATTTGCAAATATTCTTCTTGAACTCGAATGGCCCCTAGTGAAGGCTGCACTCTAACCGTGGACTCATTAGTATTGTATAAAGAGGAATGAGTCCCAAGCCAAATCAGACCAAATGAGAAACAGTCAAAAGCTGTTACCTCTGCCTTGAGCCCAATCTCCAGGGAAAAATGAAGGATTTAGGGGAGGTAACCACTTGAGATTAAAAGGATTAAGGAGGTGTCTGCACTTCAGGCAGTTCTTTCCGGCTGAAGTGAGTTTTTTTAGAGACTCAGCCATCATTAATTGCGACCTTCCTAGTTTTGTTCAGGTTAACTTCATTTTATACCATCAAATACAGTCTCAACCCATCGCGTAGCCCCATTAACCCGAAGATTTTATTCAAATTAGATCATCCATAAGATCCCCTAGAACGTTCAGCTATTTCTTCTATTTTCTATATGGTTTCAGTTATTTCGTGTTCAGAATTCTTTGAAGCCCTATCGAATGCTGAGATCTGTATATTTGTCAGCTGTGTGACCTTGGGCAAGCCACTTAACTTCTCTGTGCCTCAGTTACCTCATCTGTAAAATGGGGATTAAGACTGTGAGCCCCAAGTGGGACAATCTGATCATCTTGTATCCCCCCAGCACTTAGAACAGTGTTTTGCACATAGTAAGCGCTTAACAAATACCACCATTATTATTATTATTATTACATGTATATATATATATATATATATATATATATCTGTATATATGTATATACCTGTATATATTTATATATGTTTGTACATATTTATTACTCTATTTATTTTACTTGTACATATTTACTATTCTATTTATTTTATTTTGTTAATATGTTTTGTTTTGTTGCCTGTCTCCCCCTTCTAGACTGTGAGCCCGCTGTTGGGTAGGGACCGTCTCTATATGTTGCCAACTTGTACTTCCCAAGCGCTTAGTACAGTGCTCTACACATGGTAAGTGCTCAATAAATACGATTGAATGAATGAATGAATGAATGAATCTGTAGTAGCTACCTGGGAGCATATAGAAAAAGAAAAAAGGTAGAAAGTATGGTCCCTGCCCTTGAAGGTCTAAATGAGGAGAAAGTCAGACCAAACCTTCAAACAATGCAGCCCGCAGACTTCGCTTCTCTAAGGGTAATTTTCTCCCCTGTACCTTGATATCTTCTATCTTGGCACCAATCTCTCTCCATGTCCTACCTCTGCCCTGGAATGCCCTCCCTCCTCATATCTGACAATTACGTGCCCAACTTCAAAGCCTATTGAAGGCACGTCTCCTCCGAGAGGCCTTCCCTGACTAAGCCTTCCTTTCTTCTTCTCTCCCTCCCTCCTGCATCACCCTGACTTGCTCCCTTCATTCATCTCTCCCTCTCAGCCCCACAGCACTTCTGTACATATCAGTCATTTATTTATATTAATGTCTGTCTCCTTCTCTAGACTGCAAATTTGTCGTGGGCAGGGACCGTGGCTGTTTATTGTTATATTGTACTCTTCCAAGTGCTTGGTATAGTGTTCTGCACACAGTAATAATCATAATATTAATGATGGCATTTATTAAGCACTTACTATGTGCAAAGCACTGTTCTAAGCCCTGGGCAGGTTACAAGGTGATCAGGTTGTCCCACATGGGGCTCACAGTCTTAATTCCTCATTTTACAGATGAGGGAACTGAGGCCCAGAGAATAATAATAATAATAATAATAATAATAATAATAATAATAATAATGACATTTATTAAGCGCTTACTATGTGCAAAGCACTGTTCTAATCGCTGGGGAGGAAGTGACTTGCCCAAAGTCACACAGCTGACAGTTGGCGGAGCCAGGATTCGAACCCATGACCTCTGACTCCAAAGCCCGGGCTCTTTCCACTGAGCCACGCTGCTGTGAGCGCTCAATAAATAGAACTGTGACTACAAAGGGAAATCCAAAATTCAGCTGATCAAAGCAAAAGGACAATTAAAGAATTAATCAATATGAGTACACCAGTATATAATACACTGTTCTATAACCACCACACCCAGGCCTTCTCTCCCACAAATGTCCTTTCTGCCAAACTGTCCTGTCCCATTAAATCAATCTTATTTATTGAGTGCTTACTGTGGGCAAAGCATTGTACTAAACACTTGGGAGAGTAAATCGCTACAGAGTTGGTGGACACATTCCACCCCCAGCACTTAGAACAGTGCTCTGCACGTAGTAAGTGCTTAACAAATGCCATCATTATTATTATTATTATTATTATTCCATGACCATGATGAACTTAGAATCAGTGTGGCCTAGTGGATGACATAGGCCTGGAGTCAGAAGAACCTTCTAGACTGTGAGCCCACTGTTGGGTAGGGACCGTCTCTATATGTTGCCAACTTGTACTTCCCAAGCGCTTAGTACAGTGCTCTGCACACAGTAAGGGCTCAATGAATACGATTGAATGAATGAATGAACCTGGGTTCTAATCTTGGCTTTGCCACTTGTCTGCTGTGTGACCTTGGACAAGTCACTTAAGTTCTCCATGCCTCATTTACCTCATCTGTAAAATGAGGATCGAAGCTGTGAGCCCCATGAGGGACATGGATTGTATCCAACCTGATTAGCTTGTATCTACCTCAGTAATTAGTACAGCATCTGGAGCATAGTAAGCATTTAAAAACCATACAAATCACATAAACAAATAAAACATGAGCTTATAATTTAGAGGGGGCTCCCCCCACCCCCACAGAAACATCTGATCTTTTGATCCATTTCAGTTATCCAAAGCATAAATAATTCCATCATGCCCCATTTGGGCACTCTACCCAGCTCACCCTCCCAAAATGATAAAATCCATGCCCTAAACACTATCCCTTCCACCGAACTCAGCTCCCTTGTCCCTCCTCTGGTTTCGCACTACCAAACCACAGCCCTCGCTCACCTCCTCAGTACGTTTCCTCTGCTCCTGTACACCAGATGTAGAGCACTGCTGACTGAAATTCATACACCTCATCCATCTTAAAGACAACCCACCTGCTTTACCCTCTGTCCTTTCCACCACCTGACACCACAACTTCAACATCTTAGTGGAGAAGCAGCGTGGCTCAGTGGAAGGAGCCCGGGCTTTGGAGTCAGAGGTCCTGGGTTCAAATCCCGGCTCCGCCAATTGTCGGCTGTGTGACCTTGGGCAAGTCACTTCACCTCTCTGGGCCCCAGTTACCTCATCTGTAAAATAGGGATGAAGACTGTGAGCCCTCTGTGGGACAACCTGATCACCTTGTACCCTCCTCAGCGCTTACAGTCTAGAAGGGAGGAGACAGACATCAAAACAAGTAAGCAGGCATCAATATAAATGAATAGAATGTATACACATCAAAATAAGTAAACAAGCAATATAAATAAATAGAATTATTTCTAAAATAAATAGTACAGTGATCTGCACACAATAAGCACTCAATAAATGTGATAGAATGAAAGAATACATAATCATATATATACACACATACATATATACATATAGACATACATGTATACACATACACATATGTATATATAGAGGTCATGGGTGAGAGAAGCAGCATGGCTCAGTGGAAAGAGCCCGGGCTTTGGAGTCAGAGGTCGTGGGTTCGAATGCCGGCTCCACCACATGTCAAGAGCAAGTCACTTCACCTCTCTGGGCCCCACTTACCTCATCTGTAAAATAGGGATGAAGACTTTGAGCCCCCTGTTTTCAGCGCTTGGAACAGTGCTTTGCACATAGTAAGTGCTTAATTAATGTCATTATTATTATCATTATTACTAAGTCCCATGACCATGGAGCGCACCAACTGTTTTGAACTTTTAATTCCCTCCTGAAACCCAGAGTGACTTTGTCTCTCCCATCTTTTGGCCCTGCTGAACTTACCAATCATTTCCTTGGAAAAATCAAAACGTTCAGGCTGTCTAAAATCTTCTCTTCATCTCCCCAATTCCACTCCCCACATTCAATCCCGCATCCTTTCCAGCCATGTTCCAAGAGGAGGTCCCCTGCTTCCTTTCATACTCAACACCCTCCAAGTGCTCTTCAATGCCATCCTTACAAAAACCTCATTTAAAACCCTTGTTTTTCCCACTCTCCCTCTTCCCACCACACAGTACTTATGTATATATCGGTAATTTTATTTACGTATTTTGATGTCTGGTTACTCATACTGAGTAATATGCCCCCCACCCCTAGACTGAGAGATTGTTGTGGGCAGGGATTGTCTCTCTTTTTTGCTGTATTGTACTTTCCCAAGCACTGAGCACAGTGTTCTGCACACAGTAAACACTCAATCAATACAACTGAGTGAATGATTGAATGAACCCCGGTTCCAGTGGGCTAGAGGCAGACTTAGGGCTAGAATCCAAGTCGTCCAATTCCCAAATCCATATTCTTTCTAGCTCCCCCTCTCCTCCTTGACTTCCCAATTTGCTCCTTTCACTATACCCCCCTCCCTGCCCCACAACACTTGGGTATATATGTACATATCTATAATTCTATTTATTTATATTGCTTGTTTTGATATGTATACATTCTATTTATTTATATCGATGCCTGTTTACTTGTTTTGATGTCTGTCTCCTCCCTTCTAGACTGTAACCCCAGTGTGGGCAGGGGTTGTCTCTCTTTCTGGCTGAATTGTACTTTCCAAGCACTTAGTATCATGCTCTGCCCACAGTAAGCACTCAATAAATATGATTGAATGAATGAATGATCAAATTGTCTTGGTAATGATAGCCACTTCTTTGCCAAGCACTTAGGATAATGCATTCTACAGAGTGAGCTCTCAATAAATGCCATTATTACTACTACTAACGCTATTGTCTCTGCCTCTGGCAGACGGGGTGGAAGAGGAAGGGTAGAGAATTTAGCATTCTTAATTTCATTGTATTTCTTCCAATTTCTCGAATCTTTTTAGTTGATGCTATATTTTAGCTCACTTCTTAAGGGCTTGCAAGTCTTCCCAGTCTTTTATCATCTTTAAATTTCATCAGTGCACTCTCCACATTCAATCTTTTCGATTGCTAATGAATATATTAAATAATACCAGGCGCACAACCAACTCCTGGGGGATTCCAGTTAATACATCCTCCCATCTTCATACAGCTAATTGAGTAATTATCCTGTTGGTTTTTCTGCCATTTAATACTTCATTTCATTTTTTTGTCCCAATAAATGGAGGAGAGAATTGACTTTAGATCACAATCCGGCTGTGTGCCATTTGCAATTTCTCTTTTCCGGAGCTTTTGTTTTTGTGATTTTTCATCGTTTGCAGCCAATGGCATCAAGCGATAGCATTTACTGTGCACCTGTGTGCAGAGCAGAGCCTTCAACAGAATTAATGGACTTTATCCCGGGCCTCAAGAGGTTTGCAGTGTAACAGAAGAGACAGATGCTAAAACAAAATCCTGGAGGGCAGGGATCACGTCTTCTGTGTCTATTGTACTTTCCAAGCGCTTAGTACAGTGATCTGCACAAAATGAGCGCTCAATAAATGTGATAGAATGAAAGAATATATGATCATATATATACACGCATACATATATACATATTGACATACATGTATACACATACACATATGTATATATAAAGGTCATGGGTTAGAGAAGCAGCATGGCTCAGTGGAAAGAGCCCGGGCTTTGGAGTCAGAGGTCGTGGGTTTGAATCCCAGCTCCGCAACATGTCTGCTGTGTGACCTTGGGCAAATCACTTAACTTCTCGGAGCCTCAGTTATCTCATCTGTAAAATGGGGATGATGACTGTGAGCCCCACGCGGGACAACCTGATCACCTTGTATCCCCCCAGTGCTTAGAACAGTGCTTTGCACATAGTAAGCACTTAATAAATGCCATTATTATTATTATTATTATTATTATTGGTATTAGTATTATTATTGGCTGGAGAAACAGCATGGCTTAGTGGATGGAGTAACAGGCTGGTAATAATAATAATAATGATGGCAGCTGTTAAGCACTTACTATGTACAAAGCACTGTTCTAAGTGCTAGGGAGGTTACAAGGTGGTCAGGTTGTCCCACAGGGGGCTCACAGTCTTAATCCCCATTTTACAGATGAGGGAACTGAGGCACAGAGAAGTTAAGTGGCTTGCCCAAAGTCACACAGCTGACAAGTCGTGAAGTCAGGATTTGAACCCCTGACCTCTGACTCCAAAGCCTGTGCTTTTTCCACTGAGCCATGCTGCTTCTCAATAGTAGTCGGAAGGACCTGGGTTCTAATCCACAGTCTACCACTTGTCTGTTTTGAGTCCTTGGGACAAGTCATTAACTGCTCTGTGCCTCAGTCCCCTCATCTGTAAAATGGGGATTAAGAGTGTGAGCTCCATGTGTGACTGGACTTTGTCCAACCTGATTAACTCATATCTACCCCATTGTTTAGAAAAGTGGCTGACACATAGTAAGCTCTTAAGGAGCATTATTATTATTACGAGCCTTCTCCGATGTCTTCATACAGTGCTCATATCATTGACATATCACAATCAAGTGGGGAAGATAGACATAAAATAACATACTTCTAAGAAGAAGACAGGCTTAAATAGTAAAGTATGCAGATATGTACGAGAGTACTTAGGGAGTTACAAATTGTTCCTTTCTACTTGCTCCTTCATTCATCCTCCCTCATTCATTCATTCATTCATTCATTCAATCATATTTATTGAGTGCTTACTGTGTGCAGAGCACTGTACTAAGTGCTTGGGAAGTACAAGTTGGCAACATATAAAGACGGTCCCTACCCAAAAACGGGGTCACAATCTAGAAGGGGGAGACAGACAACAAAACAAAACATGTAGACATCCCCATCCCCATCCCCAAAGCACCTATGTGTATAATATAATAATAATAATAATAATAATGGCATTTGTTAAGCGCTTACTATGTGTGAAGCACTGTTCTAAGCACTGGGTTGGATACAAGGTGATCAAGTTGTCCCACGTGGGGCTCACAGTCTTAATCTCCATTTTACAGATGAGGTAACTGAGGCACAGAGAAGTTATGTGACTTGTCCAAAATCACACAGCTGACAAGTGGTGGAGAAGAATTTGAACCCATGACCTCTATACATGCATACGTGTATGTGTATACACGTATGTCTATGTCTATATGTATGTGTGTATATATATGATTATATATTCATTTATTCTATCATATTTATTGAACACTTATTGTGTGCAGATCACTGTACTAAGCACTTGGAAATCAATCAATCAATCAATCGTATTTATTGAGCGCTTACTATGTGCAGAGCACTGTACTAAGCGCTTGGGAAGTACAAATTGGCATCACATAGAGACAGTCCCTACCCAACAGTGGGCTCACAGTCTAAAAGGGGGAGACAGAGAACAGAACCAAACATACCAACAAAATAAAATAAGTAGGATAGAAATGTACAAGTAAAATAAATAAATAAATAAATAAATAGAGTAATAAATATGTACAACCATATATACATATATACAGGTGCTGTGGGGAAGGGAAGGAGGTAAGACGGGGGGATGGAGAGGGGGACGAGGGGAGAGGAAAGAAGGGGCTCAGTCTGGGAAGGCCTCCTGGAGGAAGTGAGCTCTCAGCAGGGCCTTGAAGGGAGGAAGAGAGCTAGCTTGGCGGATGGGCAGAGGGAGGGCATTCCAGGCCCGGGGGATGACGTGGGCCGGGGGTCGATGGCGGGACAGGCGAGAGCGAGGTACAGTGAGGAGATTAGTGGTGGAGGAGCGGAGGGTGCGGGCTGGGCAGTAGAAGGAGAGAAGGGAGGTGAGGTAGGAGGGGGCGAGGTGATGGACAGCCTTGAAGCCCAGGGTGAGGAGTTTCTGCTTGATGCGCAGATTGATCGGTAGCCATTGGAGGTTTTTGAGGAGGGGAGTAATATGTCCAGAGCGTTTCTGGACAAAGATAATCCGGGCAGCAGCATGAAGTATGGATTGAAGTGGAGAGAGACACGAGGATGGGAGATCAGAGAGAAGGCTAGTGCAGTAGTCCAGACGGGATAGGATGAGAGCTTGAATGAGCAGGGGAGCAGTTTGGATGGAGAGGAAAGGGCGGATCTTGGCAATGTTGCGGAGCTGAGACCGGCAGGTTTTGGTGACGGCTTGGATGTGAGGGGTGAATGAGAGAGCGGAGTCGAGGATGACACCGAGGTTGCGGGCTTGTGAGACGGGAAGGATGGTAGTGCCGTCAACAGAGATGGGAAAGTTAGGGAGAGGACAAGGTTTGGGAGGGAAGACAAGGAGCTCAGTCTTCGACATGTTGAGCTTTAGGTGGCGGGCGGACATCCAGATGGAGATGTCCTGAAGGCAGGAGGAGATGCGAGCCTGGAGGGAGGGGGAGAGAGCAGGGGCAGAGATGTAGATCTGGGTGTCATCAGCGTAGAGATGATAGTTGAAGCCGTGGGAGCGAATGAGGTCACCAAGGGAGTGAGTGTAGATTGAGAACAGAAGGGGACCAAGCACTGAACCTTGGGGAACCCCCACAGTAAGAGGATGGGAGGGGGAGGAGGAGCCTGCAAAAGAGACTGAGAAAGAACGACCGGAGAGATAAGAGGAGAACCAGGAGAGGACGGAGTCAGTGAAGCCAAGGTCAGATAACGTGTTGAGGAGAAGGGGGTGGTCCACAGTGTCAAAGGCAGCTGAGAGGTCGAGGAGGATTAGGACAGAGTATGAGCCGTTGGATTTGGCAAGCAGGAGGTCATTGGTGACCTTTGAGAGCGCAGTTTCCGTGGAATGAAGGGGACGGAAGCCAGACTGGAGGGGGTCGAGGAGAGAGTTGTTGTTGACGAATTCTAGGCAGCGCTTGTAGACAACTCGTTCTAGGAGTTTGGAAAGGAATGGTAGGAGGGATATGGGACGATAACTAGAAGGTGAGGTGGGGTCAAGAGAGGGTTTTTTTAGGATGGGAGAGACATGGGCATGTTTGAAGGCAGAGGGGAAGGAACCAGTGGAGAGTGAGCGGTTGAAGATGGAAGTTAAGGAGGGGAGAAGGGATGGAGCGAGAGATTTCATAAGATGAGAGGGAATGGGGTCAGAAGCACAGGTGGCCGGAGTAGCACTTGAGAGGAGGGAGGAGAGTTCCTCTGAGGATACCGCTGGGAAGGATGGGAGAGTAGCAGAGAGTGTTGAGAGCCGGGGGGTTGGAGAAAGGGGGGAAGAGACTTTGGGGAGGTCGGACCTGATGGATTTAATTTTGTTAATGAAGTAGGAGGCCAGATCGTTGGGGGTGAGGGAAGGAGGAGGGGGAGGAACCGGGGGCCTGAGAAGGGAGTTGAATGTACGGAAGAGCTGGCGGGGGTGATGGGCATGGGTGTCAATAAGGGAGGAGAAATAGTTTTGTCTGGCAGAAGAGAGGGCTGAGTTAAGGCAGGAAAGGATAAACTTGAAGTGAACGAGGTTGGCATGGTGTTTAGACTTTCGCCAGCAGCGTTCAGCAGCTCGAGCATAAGAGCGAAGGAGGCGGACAGTGGCAGTGATCCAGGGCTGTGGGTTAGTGGTGCGAGAGCAGCGAAGGGAAAGGGGAGCGAGCGAGTCTAGCTGAGTAGAAAGGGTAGAGTTGAGAGCAGTAATCTGATCATCAAGACTGGGTAGAGAGGAGAGGGCGGCGAGGTGGGGTGTGAGGCGCTCCGAAAGATGGGTGGAGTCCAGAGAGCGGAGATCTCTGTGAGGGAGTAAAACGGATTTACAGGGGAAAGGAGTGTGAGTGAGGAGGCAGGTGAGAAGATTATGATCAGAGAGAGGGATCACAGAGTTGGTGAGGGTGGACACAGTGCAGCGGTAGGAGATGATGAGGTCGAGGGTATGACCAAGTTGGTGAGTGGGTGAGGTGGGGTGGAGGAAGAGGTTGGCAGCGTCAAGGAGAGATAGAAGGCGGGCGGCAGAGGAGTCGTTAGGGATATCTATGTGGATATTGAAGTCTCCGAGGATCAGAGTGGGCATGGAGAAGGAGAGAAGGAATGTGAGGAAGGGGTCAAAGTCATTAAAGAAGTTGGAAGTGGGGCCCGGAGGGCGGTAGATGACGGCTACAAGAATCTGGAGGGGGTGGTAGAGGCGAATAATGTGGGCTTCAAAGGAAGGGAAGGAAAGGGAAAGTACAATTCAGGAACAAAGAGAGACAATCCCTGCCCACAATGGGCTCACAGTCTAGAATAGGGGAGACTGACATCAAAACGAGTAAACAGGCATCAATAGCATCAATAGAAATAAATAGAAATATATATATATATATATATATATATATATATATATATATATATCAGAACAAGTAAAACAGGCATTAATATGAATAAATAGAATTATAGATATGTACATATATACACGTGCTGTGGGGCAGGGAAGGGGGTAGAGCAAAGGGGGTGAGTCGGAGTGAGGTGGGGGGAGGGGAGCTGAGGAAAAGGGCTTAGTGTGGGAAGGCCTCCTGAAGGAGGTGAGCTCTCAGTAGGGCTTTGAAGGGGGGAAGAGAGCTAGTTTGGCGGATGTGAGGAGGGAGGACACTCCAGGCCAGAGGTAGGACATGGGCCGGGGGTTGACAGCAGGACAGGCAAGAATGAGGCCCAGTGAGGAGGTTAGCGGTAGAGGAGCAGAGGGTGCTGACTGGGCTGGAGAAGGAGAGAAGGGAGGTGAGGTAGGAGGGGGCAAAGTGATGGAGAGCTTTGAAACCAATAGAGAAGGGTTTTTGTTTGATATGGAGGTTGATAGGCAACCACTGGAGATTTTGGAGGAGGAGGTTGACGTGCCCAGAACACTTCTGTATATGTACATATACATATATATATACACATAGATTATATTATATATTACATTTATATAACATATATGTGTATATATATATATATATATATATATATATATATATATATATATATTTCTTCTCCTATAGGCTGTGAGCTTGTTGTGGGCAGGAAATATGTCTGTTTGTTGTTATATTATACTCTCTCAACTGCCTAGAACAGTGCTTTGCCCATAGTAAATGCTCAATAAATATGATTGAATAAATGGATAATTGTTCAGGATTTTATAGTATTTGCTAAGTGCTCACTATATGCCAAACAGGAAGAAGAAGAAGAAGAAAGAAGAAGAAAGAAGAAAGAAGAAGAAGAAGAAGAAAGAAGAAGAAGAAAGAAGAAAGAAGAAAGAAGGAAGAAGAAAGAAGAAAGAAGAAAGAAGAAAGAAGAAAGAAGGAAGAAGGAAGAAGGAAGAAGAAGAAGAAGAAGAAGAAGAAGAAGAAGAAGAAGAAGAAGAAGAAGAAGAGGAGGAGGAAAAGGAGGAGGAGGAGGAGGAGGAGGAGGAGGAGGAGGAGGAGGAGGAGGAGGAGGAGGAGGAGAAGGAGAAGGAGAAGGAGAAGGAGAAGGAGAAGGAGAAGGAGAAGGAGAAGGAGAAGGAGAAGAAGGAGAAGGAGAAGGAGAAGGAGAAGGAGAAGGAGAAGGAGAAGGAGAAGAAGAAGAAGAAGAAGAAGAAGAAGAAAAGAAGAAGAAGAAGAAAGAAGAAGAAGAAGAAGAAGAAGAAGAAGAAGAAGAAGAAGAAGAAGAAGAAGAAGAAGAAGAAGAAGGGCATTTAAGTGTTTATGGTGTGCAAATAATAATAATGATGGCATTTGTTTAGCACTTATTATGAGGTAACTTAGCACTGTTCTAAGCGCTGGGGAGGATACAAGGTGACCAGGTTGCCCCACGTGGGGCTTACAGTCTTAATCTCCATTTTACAGATGAGGGAACTGAAGCCCAGAGGAGTTAAGTGACTTGCCCAAAGTCACAAAGCTGACAAGTGGTGGCGCAGGGATTTGAACTCATGACCTCTGACTCCCAAGCCCGGGCTCTTTTCCACTGAGCCACACTGCATTCTAAGCACTGGGGAGGATACAAGGTGATCAGATTGTCCCACGGGGGGCTCACAATCTTCATCCCCATTTTCCAGATGAGGCAACAGGCACAGAGAAGTTGCCCAAAGTTACACAGCTGACAATTGGTGGAGCTGGGATTTGAACCCATGACCTCTGACTCCAAGCCCAGGCTCTTTCCATTGAGCCATGCTGCTTCCCCTAATGCTGGAGTAGATATAAATTAGTCAGGTTAGACACAATCCCTGCCCCATATGGGGCTCACATTCTAAGCGGGAGGGGGAGAATGGGTATTGAATTCTTATTTTATGGATGAGGAAACTGAAACACAGAGAGAAGTTAAATGACTTGGCAAAGGTCACAGAGGGGGGAAGTGGTGGATTAGGATCCAAATCCTCTAAATCCCAAACCATGGTGAATAAATGCTGAGATAGTAATGATAAGGGTATTTACTAAAGTGCTTACTTTAGGCAGAACACTAAACAAAGGACTGGGAAAAAACATACCTTATCATGGTTTTGGAACTGTTGCTGATGAATGAAATTATTGCTGCTTCCGCAAATATCTTAATGTGGATTAGGTAGGATGGTTAAATATGTCTAGGTAGGGTGGTATTGGAAGTTGTGAGATCTTGGGCAAGTTACTTAACTTCTCTGTGCCTCACTTTCCTCATCTGTATAATGGGTGTTTAACATCCGTTCTCCTTCCTCCTTAGTCTGAGCCCCATGTGGGACAGGAAATGTGCCTGGCCTGATAATCTCATATGTTCCTTAATGCTTAGAATAATGCTTGCAAAATAGTAAGTGCTTTAATGCCACTATTATCATTGTTACTATTATTATTATAATGCAACATGACCTAGTGGATTAGAGAAGGAGCCTGGGAGTCAGAAGAGCTGGGTTCTAATCCCCGCTCCACCACTTCATTCATTCATTCAATCGAATGTATTGAGAGCTTACTAAGTGCAGAGCACTGTACTAAGCACTTGGGAAATATAAGCGGAGAAGCAGTGTGGCTCAGTGGAAAGAGCCCGGGCTTTGGAGTCAGAGGTCATGGGTTCAAATCCCTGCTCCACCACTTATCAGCTGTGTGACTTTGGGCAAATCACTTAACTTCTCTGGGCCTCAGTTGCCTCATCTGTAAAATGGAGATTAAGACTGTGAGCTCCCTGTGGGACAGCCTGATCACCTTGTTAACCTCCTCGGTGCTTAGAACAGTGCTTTGCACATAGTAAGCACTTAATAAATGCTTTCATTATTATTACAAGTTGGCAACATATAGAGACAGTCCCTACCCAACAACGGGTTCACAGTCTAGCACTTGTCTGCTACGTGAGCCTGGTCAAGTCATTTCACATCTCTGGGCCTCAGTTACCTCATTTGTAAAATGGGGATTAAGGCAGTGAGCCCCATGTGGAAAATGGACCGTGTCTAACCCCATTAGCCTGTATCTACTTCGGCACTTAGTACAGTGCCTGGCCTACAGTGAGCGCTTAACATATACCATAAACAAGTACGGCTAACATATCAACCAGTGGCTGCCATTTTTAAGACAGTATTGAAAAGGGCCCTGAAAGACGGGGAATTTTGGTCTCCAAATCTTGCTATGATATTTGAAGTGGGAAAACCATTTTCTCTGGATCTATTTTTTATTGTCTCTGCATCTTTCCTAATGTGAGTCAGATTTGGCACACCCCTGTGACTTAATAGAGCACAAGCCTGTGAGCCCGTTGTTGCATAGGGATTATCTCTATCTGTTGCTGAATTGTACTTTCCAAGCGCTTAGTACAGTGCTCTGCACACAGTAAGTTCTCAATAAATACGACTGAATATGAAATGAGTTCTAATCTCTCCTCTGCCACTTCCTGCGCACCTTTGGACAAGTCACTTCCCTTCTCTAAGCCTCAGTTACCTCATCTGTAAAATGAGCATTAAGACTATGAGTGTCCCATGTGGGACAGGGACTGTGTCCAACCTGATGAATTTGTATCTATCCCAGAGCTTAGAACAGTGCTTGGCACAAAGTAATCATTTAACAAAGACCATAATGATAATTATTACCACCAACTTCCAAGACAGCTCATTTCATAGATTAGCTTGATGGCAGTGTAAAGCAATGGCCAGAGAACTCACCTCCATTCTATGGAAACAGAAAATCATATTAAGTGCCTATTAATAAAAAGAATGGAAAGGGAGTTAGGTCCTTCATGTAAGCTCATGTAGCTGATAATAATAATGATTAAGTGCTTACTATGTGCAAAGCACTGTTAATAATAATAATAATAATAATAATAATAATAATAATGATAATAATAATGGTATTTGTTAAGCGCTTGCTATGTGCAAAGCACTGTTCTAAGCGCTGGGGAGGTTACAAGGTGATGAGGTTGTCCCACGGGGGGCTCACAGTTTTAATCCCCATTTTACAGATGAGGTAACTGAGGCACAGAGAAGTTAAGTGACTTGCCCCAAGCCACACAGCTGACAGTTGCAGAGCCGGGATTTGAACCCATGATCTCTGACTCCAAAGCCCAGGCTCTTTCCACCGAGCCACACTGCTTCATTACCCTCCTTTTCTGCTTAACAGAAGGAACTAGCTAACTGATCAATCGGTGGTGTGGGCACTTTCCGAGCACTGTACCAAGCGCTTGGGAAAGTTTGATACGATAAGAAGCGGTGTGGCCTCATGGATAGTGCCTGGGTCTCGGAATAATACTGATTAACTGGCATTGCAAATTTTCTGTAACACAAGGGTTCTTTGGGAACTCCACCCTCCACATTACAGAATCCACAGCTGGGTAGACATCCTGACGGCAGAATTTCTGGGGTCATCTGGGAGGCCAGACCAGTCCAACCTGCCCTCCAACCACCCTAGATGAGAAGCAGTGTGGCTCGGTGGAAAGAGCACCGACTTTGGAGTCAGAGGTCATGCGTTCATATCCTGGCTCTGCCAATTGTCAGCTGTGTGACTTTGGGCAAGTGACTTAACTTCTCTGTGCCCCAGTTACCTCATCTGTAAAATGGGGATGAAGACTGTGAGCCCCCTGTGGGACAACCTGATCACCTTGTAACCTCCCCAGCGCTTAGAACAGTGCTCTGCACATAGTAAGTGCTAAATAAATGTCATTATTATTATTATTATTATTATTATTATTAATTGCTCAACTGGAGTTTCAAAACTGAACCTGGACCTAGTGGCCTAGTGGCTACAGCCCGGATCTGAGAGTCAGAAAGGCCTGGGTTCCCATCCCGGCTCTGCCGCTTGTCTGTCGTGTGACCATGGAGGAGTCATTTTACTTTCCTGTGCCTCAGTTCCCTCATCTGGAAAATGGGGATTAAGTCTGTGAGCTTCAAGTAGGAAATGAGCAGGGTTGGGGGTTTTGTTGTTGTTTGCTTTGAGGAAGCTAGTCTTTCTCCAACAGTATTACCAAAGGAATATCAAAGGTTTCCCTCCTTGATATCCATCCTTATAATAATAATAATAATGGCATTTATTAAGCATTTACCATGCTCAAAGCACTGTTGCAAGTGCTGGGGACGTTACAAGGTCTAAGCACTGGGGTGGTTACAAGGTGATCAGGTTGTCCCACGGGGGGCTCACAGTCTTAATCCCCATTTTACAGATGAGGTAACTGAGGCACAGAGAAATGACTTGCCCAAAGTCACGCAGCTGACAATTGGCGGAGCGGGATTTGAACCTATGACCTCTGACTCCAAAGCCTGTGCTCTTTACCACTGAGCTACGCTGCTTCTCCAACTAATGAGCTGTGTTGGGTAAAAAAAAAAAAAATGTATATATATATATATATATATATATATATACATATACATCACGGGCTTTGGAGTCAGAGGTCATGGGTTCGAATCCCAGCTCCACCAACTGTCAGCAGTGGGGCCTTGGGCAAGCCACTTAACTTCTCTGTGCCTCAGTTACCTCATCTGTAAAATGGGATTAAGTCTGTGAGGCCCACGTGGGACAACCTGATAACCTTGTATCCCCCAGCACTTAGAACAGTGCTTTGCACAGAGTAAGCGCTTAATAAATGCCATTATTATTATTATTATCATTATTATTATTATATACATATAGTTTTTATTCTGGAGTAAAGACCTTCAGGTTGTCTGTTAGAGCATGATCTATTTGGGATTGGCATAGGGTTTAGCATTTTTCATGATATATTCTGTTTGCCTGTTGCTTTTTTCCCTGAGGGATCAAAGGTGAGACCAAGCCAACCTGACCAACTGGGACACCAATAAACTCTTTCAACACACGTGGCCAATAACACACTAAGAAAAGTGCCCTGTCACAGACGTGTTGTCACTTGTTGTTGTTGTTGTCTTATGCTGTTGAGTCGTCTCCAACCCATAGCAACACCACGGACACATCTCTCCCAGAACACTCCATCTGCAATTGCTCTGGTAGTGGATCCATAGGGTTTTTTTGCTAAAAATACGGAAGCGGTTTACCATTGTCTCCTTCCACGCAGTAAACTCGAGTCTCCCCTTTCGACTCTCTTCCATGCCACTGCTGCCCTGCACAGGGGGGTTTTGACTTGGAGCAGATTGCCTTCCACTCGCTAGCCACTGCCCAAGCTAGGAAAGGAATGGGAAGGCCTCTTCTGGACTCTCCCTCCCATAGTTGAGACTGGTAGAGTACTGAAAACTCTCCGTGGGCGACCCTGAGAGATGTGTTATCACTTCAAGTGCCTTAAATCAGAACTTCAAGGACGTTTCAGTTATGTTGAAATTGTGGAAAATGTGACAATAAAGCAGTTGAGGACAATCCAGTGAAACCTTTTTCAAGAAAAATCTATGTAAACTAGGAAAAAAAAATATACGACATGGGTATTTGGTACACTTTTCAGGATATTCAACTAATGCATCACACTTACCTTCGCTGTGCCTAAGTTTCCTCAATAGGGATTTAAACACCTGTTCTTCCTCCTCCTTGTTCCTTATCATCATCATCATCATCATCAATCGTATTTATTGAGCGCTTACTGTGTGCAGAGCACTGTACTAAGCGCTTGGGAAGTACAAGTTGGTAACATACAGAGACAGTCCCTACCCAGCAGTGGGCTCACAGTCTAAAAGGGGGAGACAGAGAACAAAACCAAACAGACTAACAAAATAAAATAAATAGAATAGATATGTACAAGTTAAATAAATAGAGTAATAAATATGTACAAACATATATACATATATATATATATATATATATACAGGTGCTGTGGGGAAGGGAAGGAGGTAAGATGGGGCGATGGAGAGGGGGACGAGGGGGAGTCCTTATGCCCCATGTGGGACAGGGACTGTTTCTGTTCTGACTGTAATGTATCTACCCCACCGCTTTACACAGTGCTCAAATACCGCAATCATGTTATTATTATAATTTGTCAATAAAAATGGTTCTTCACGATATGTGTCTATTTAAAAATATCTAAAAAATGATGTCTATTAAAAAAAAACATTCCAGTAATTATCCAGTGAAATACATTTCCCACTGTCAGCACACTTAAAAATCAGACTCCCTGCCTGACATTGTTCATTTTTCCCCCAATTAAAATGAAACTGTGAAACTACAAAGCAATTTTAGAATTAGCTTGAGCAAAATAATTTCTGACAAATCAAAAACCATAGCTACTGGTCTGGAATCTCAGCACTCTGCAGACCTTCATGCTTCAGGGAAATATGTAGAAATCGGTGTCACTGCTTAATATAATAAGACTAAAGTCCTTTCAAAATATTAACTTTAAAATCCCATTTTATGAGAATGAGCAGATGGCTATTAACCTCTGTCACCAAACTATTTTCACTTGCAAAAGCTCCATGAAAGGGTAACGATGTAACAGTATGGTATTATTCTCTTAGCTGGGTGGCACAAACTACACATTTCTTAGTGAGGACAATGGTTCACGTTTTCTACCAAGATCTTTATTTTACCCTTGCACTCTAATTCAGACTTCTGCACCTGTTCTGCTGGCAGATCTTGAAAAAAAATGTATAAAAGTGGGAATTTCTTCCTGCCAGATTCTGCTTCAGTGACACCAATTGAAGCATTGTGCAGTGAAGTTTTTATTCCGGGGACTTGTGTGGTAAGTTTGGGATTGGCTGTAATAGTAATAATAATAATAATAATAATAATAATGATAATAATAATGCCATTTGTTATGAACTATATGCTAAGAATTATACTTAGCACTGGGGTAGATACATTTAATCACATTGGACACAGCCAGCCTAGGACAGAGACAACAGGTATTTGAGCTCCATTTTACAAATGAGGAAACTGAGGCTTAGATAAATTAAATGACTTGTCCAATGGTCAATGGGGATCATTGGTATTAAATATTGGGAAAAATGGGGTAACACTAGTATCCTGATTATTATATTCATGTGAGAGCATAAGATATTGTCAATGCTATTGAAATCTTCAGGCTATTATAGCTGGCCAGTTCAAAATACCAAATTGAGGCAGTTTATCAAATACCCTGGGTTAAAAAAAAATCATACTCCCAATGAGAAAGAGGTTAGTTTGTCTTAAGTTGCTAGACTGGTCTTCTCCAGAGATTAAATTATCTACATTATTGTTTGGGTCTTCTTTTCAGGCTTCTAGATTCATTCATTCATTCAACCGTATTTATTGAGAGCTTACTGTGTGCAGGGCACTGAACTAAGCGCTTGGGAAGTACACATCTGTAACATAAAGAGATGGTCTTGCAACCATCCAGGCTCCAGTCCATTCAAATGCCCTCTTTAATTCTAAAATGGTAAGCAGCCAAAATAGTCAATACAAGCTTAATATTTTCCCAGTGCTTCTGGAGTCAAAATTTCACAGGAGTGAAATAAGGTTAAATTGCACCCTCGACAAAGAACTGAAATGTGCCCGGGTTGGGCAGTATTTTATAGAGATCAAAACGTCAGACAGCACCATGGAAATGAAGGCAGGAAAGGCACAATGTCTGCTTCCAAATGCACTTCTGATAATCCGGCTTGAATTATGTCATTATATTTCATTATTGTAAAATGAGACTCTGTACTACCCACATCTGATAGTGGAGGGAAGATATTAGCAGACAAAACATTTTGGGAAGAAATTAATTGTGATTGGTCAGCCCCATTTCACCACGAAATATTTTGGCTAAGACATTTCGTAACTGTGACGAATGTCTGAGGAGAAATGGGGCAGTCTTTTAGGATAGCAAAATAAAATTGCAAGCAATTTTAAACAAAAAAATATCATGATTGAAGTTATGGTTTATCCTGTACGTGTTATAAAACACTTGTAAATTTTTTTCATTTTTTAATGGTATTTGTTAAGCCTTTACTATGTGCAAGGCACTTTATTGAGTGCTGGGATAGACACAAGCTAATCAAGTCACACAAGCAGTACATATTAGTGCTGGAATTAGAATTCAGATCCTCTGATAGTCTGTAATCTTTTCATTCATTCATTCATTCATTCATTCAATCGTATTTATTGAGCACTTACTGTGTGCAGAGCACTGTACTAATCAATCAATCAATCAATCAATCGTATTTATTGAGCGCTTACTATGTGCAGAGCACTGTACTAAGCGCTTGGGAAGTACAAATTGGCATCACATAGAGACAGTCCCTACCCAACAGTGGGCTCACAGTCTAAAAGGGGGAGACAGAGAACTGAACCAAACATACCAACAAAATAAAATAAGTAGGATAGAAATGTACAAGTAAAATAAATAAATAAATAAATAAATAGAGTAATAAATATGTACAACCATATATACATATATACAGGTGCTGTGGGGAAGGGAAGGAGGTAAGACGGGGGGATGGAGAGGGGGACGAGGGGGAGAGGAAAGAAGGGGCTCAGTCTGGGAAGGCCTCCTGGAGGAGGTGAGCTCTCAGCAGGGCCTTGAAGGGAGGAAGAGAGCTAGCTTGGCGGATGGGCAGAGGGAGGGTGGGGGAGGCTTGGGAAGTACAAGTTGGCAACATATAGAGACAGTCCCTACCCAACAGTGGGCTCACAGTCTAGAAGGGGGAGACAGACAACAAAACAAAACGTATTAACAAAATAAAATAGAATAAATATGTACAAATAAAATAGAGTAATAAATACGAACAAACGTATATACATATATACAGGTGCTGTGGGGAGGGGAAGGAGGTAAAGTGGAGGGGATGGGGAGGGGGAGGAGGGGGAGAGGAAGGAGGGGGCTCAGTCTGGGAAGGCCTCCTGGAGGAGGTGAGCTCTTAGTAGGGCTTTGAAGGGCTCACAGTAGGGCTTTCATTGGGCCATGTTGGTCCTCAACTAGTGTAGCCTGTGGACAGTGTTAAAAAAACCAATTCTCTGAAGTAGAGCAAGCAAAATTTCAGTTTAAAGTTTAGCAATTGATTTATTGAAGGGCTCTCAGTAGGGCTTTCATTGGGCCATGTTGGTCCTCAACTAGTGTAGCCTGTGGACAGTGTTAAAAAAACAAATTCTCTGAAGTAGACTAAGCGAAATTTCAGTTTAAAGTTTAGCAATTGATTTATTGAATTCTCTCCTTCCCAGTAACCAGATTGATGGTCTAGGGCTGGGAGAACTCAATACATGGTTGATCAGGTGGAAGAGAGAAATTTTTACCTCTGCTTCTTTTCTCTTCCTTCCCTTTCCCTATCTACCCTTACCCAGGAAATGGCCATTGTGACCTGAATATAAGCACAACACTCACCAGGGCTGCCAGATTTCACACAAGCCTGTGAGCACTGTGGGCAGAGAATGTGTCTGATATTACATTGTATTCTCCCAAGCACTTAGTACAGTGCTTTGCACACAATAAATGCATCAACAAATACAATTAACAATAATAATAATGATAATAAGATATGATTACTCCCACTGAGAGGCAGGATTGTATCACTCAAATACAGGAAGATAATGAGTTCTCTCCTGGCTGAGTTGGGTTCAGATGGTAAGCAAATGCAGCAGGGAGAGGGAGACTTAGTGGGGAGATCAGTACAGAGTCAGGGGACCCGACTTCTAAACCGTGCTCCATAACTTGTGAACTTGGGCAAGTCACTTAACTCCTCTGTGCCTCAGTTTTCCTCTTATCTGTTAAATGGAGATAATTCATTTATATCAATGCCTGCCTTCCCATCTAGACTGTAAGCTTGTTATGGGCAGGGAACTGGCACTGTCTAGTGGACAGAGCACAGGTCTGGGAATCAGACGGACCTGAGTTCTAGTCATTCATTGATTTAGTCACATTTTTTGAACACTTACTGCCTGCAGAGCACTGAACTAAGCATTTGGGAAGTACAAGTCGGCAACAGATAGAGGCAATCCCTACCCAACAATGGGCTCACAGTCTAGAAGAGGGGAGACAGACAATAAAAACAAGTAGACAGGCATCAGTGGTATCCAAATAAATAAATACAATTATAGATAGATGCACATTACTAATAAAAGATAGAATGATCAATATGTACAAATATCCTAACCCTGCTACTAGTCTGCTGTGTGACCTTGGGCAAATTGCTTCACTTCTCTGTTCCTCAGTTCCCTCATCTGCAAAATAGCCCTGTGAAACCTGAAACCCATATGAGCCCATTGTTTGGTAGGGACCATCTCTATATGTTGCCAACATGTACTTCCCAAGTGCTTAGTACAGTGCACTGCACACAGTAAGTGCTCAATAAATACGATTGAATGAATGAATGAATGCGGGACAGGGACTGTGTCCATCCTGATTTGCTGCATGCATTCATTCATTCATTCATTCAATCGTATTCATTGAGCATTTACTGTGTACAGAGCACTGTACTAAGCACTTGGAAAGTACAATTCTATTACCTCAGCGCTTAGAACAGTACCTGGCACATAGTATGTGCTTTACAAGTACCACAATTATTATTATTATTAGGAAACATATCTACTAATTGTGTTGTATTTTACTCTCCCAGATAGTACAGTGCTCTGGAAAGTAGTAAGCCTTCATTAAGTACCACTGAATGATTGATTCATTAAATACCTGTTCTCCCTCTGCTTTAGACTCTGAGCTGAATGTGGGTCAGGGACTGTATTTGATAGAATTATCCTGTCTCTACAACAGTGATTATTATTATTATGGCATTCGTTAAGCACTTACTATGTGCCAAGCACTTTCCTAAGCACTGAAGTAGATATAGGGTAATCAGTTTGTCCCTCATGGGACTCACAGTTTTAATCCCCATTTTACAGATGAGGTATCTGAGGCACGGAAAATTTAAGTGGTACACAGGAGTAAAGTGGCGGAGCCAGGATTAGAACCCACATCCTCTTACTCCCAAACCCATGCTCTTTCCACTGAGCCACAGTGCACATTGAAGGTGCTTAACACATACCACAACTATTATTAGATGGCCACCTCAGGGTCAGGGAGGGTGAGAAAGAGGGGTCAGTGGATCAAATATAATGTATTGAGATCACCGCGTTGGGATGGGGAAACACTTTTTCTTCACCTTACAGTAGCCAAATGAATGAAGCTGAACTTGCCTCTGGCCAGATGTTTTTGGGTCAATGCCATGATTTAATAAAATAAGGAGCAATCTGAATGTATGCAGTGTCCTATTGCCAATAACCCAGACATATAATTTGCTAAAGAAAAAGGACCCAAAACATAATGAAAAGGGACTTGGTTGCAACCCCCTCCCTATAGCTATAATTCCATTTATTCTGTTTTGACACCTGTCTACTTGTTTTGTTGTCCGTCTCCCCCTTCTAGACTGTGAGCCCATTGTTGGGTAGGGACCGTCTCTCTATGTTGCCGACTTGTGCTTCCCAAGCGCTCAGTACAGTGCTCTGCACACAGTAAGCGCTCAATAAATGTGATTGAATGAATGAATGAACTGCACCACTTTTTGTTCCCACTCTCCACATAAAGTGAAGCTGTTACACAAATGATTAAGTCAAGATGTCCCTGAGATGCACTACTAGGTTTCTGAAGGGAGGGTAGAGTGAGTGGCAGGAACAATAGAAAAAAAAACTCTGAATCTGTTATGTGAGAAAAATAATGGAAACGATATCCTGCACTGTAAATAATTTTTCCATCATTCCCACTAAAATGTACATCCTTTGATGATAGGAAATTCGTGTTTACTTAATGGGGAATCAATAAATACCACTGTCTAAATGAACCAGAGGGACAGTGTTGAGCAATACAGGAATAAAATTCATTTTCAAATGCTACAAAATGTTGCGGAGGAGTAGAAAATTACATTTGTAGAATAATCCCATATATAATACAACAATAAAATCTTAATTGCATCTTTTATGGATCAAATAAAGTGCAAATATTGAAGAAAGTCTCTTCTAATTGGAGACCTTCAATCAGTGTCGACAAATCATGGCTGACATAAGGTGGCTCTTTAACTTCACCCCCACCTAACTGCCATATCATGTGTGTTTGTGCTTCACTGCAAGTCATTAATCCTGCTTCTTCTAATCACTGTCAAGGTCAATGCCGCTATAAAAAAAATCAGTAAAAATATAAAATAATTTAGTAACTGAAACACCAAATGAGCTAAATATGAGTTGCATTTGCTTGTTTATTTAATTGAAGGCCAACTAAACAAGGTGAATATGAAATTAATTATACTTTAATTAGATTTCAAAAGCTAATCACATTTGAGAGTCAGTCTGATGATATAGTCCACAGGGCCCCTGGAAAACAGGTTGCAACAGAAGGCAATGAGATTCTAAGGCTTGGGATAGTTTCAATTTCAATTGGCTGTTAAGCTTGACATAATGCAAAGGGCAATTTCTTTTGAAAGTAAATTGTGAATAGCTTATATTAACTCCTTTAGGATCATTTCTAAGCATGTTCCAGAACTTTAGTTTTCAGTCTTGTAACCTAACATACAAAACCCAACATAAACTACATCTCTAACATGGGATTAAATCCCTCTTCTCCCTCCCCCTTGGACTATGAACCCAGGTGGAATAGGGATTTTTGTCCCTGAGTTTACTGACTCTAACTCAGCTCTTAGCACATAATCAATCAATTGTATTTATTGAGTGCTTAATGTGTGCAGAGCACTGTACTAAGCACCGTACTGCTGTACTGGTAGAATTGTACTGAGAACGCAGTACGGAAGAATAAGTACAGATGGCATAGTAAATGCTTAAACTTTACTATTATTATTTCTACATGATTTCCTTGTCAGTGTCCAAAATTAATCATTTGTATGTACTGAGTGCCTACGTGCTGTATTTGTTCTGTTAATTTTCACATCAACTCTGCCTTTTCTGCAACACTAAGAGAGAGTTATTGTTTGGGGATGGACATTTGCTCTGGACTTCTGAAACTTCTGGCTGTTCCAACAGTCTGTGTTGGGCTATGGGGTAAATCAGTTCATGGTTTTCCAATCAATCCTGAGTGCTTACTATGCGCAAAGCATTGTACTAATCACTTGGGAGAGTGCAATGTAACAAAGTTGGTAGGCATGTTCCCACAAATTTACAGCCTAGAGGTAATTTCCAGAATGAGATTAGTTCCGGAGTCTATCCTGATTTTACACATGGTAAAATTCCTTGGAAGTCTGATACTTTGACGGACTGATTCCTAAATAATATAGTGTTCTCAGTAGGATCTTGGTCAATACAACTAATTGATGGATTCTCAAGTCTGCTCTCTTCCTTTGTTTCCTCCCTCTCTGAAGATAGCAAGTGACGTTACAATTCCTGCAGACTTGCTAATTTCACGGGGAAGAACCCATTGTTTGGTGAGCAAATTACTTCTAACCCAGAGCTTGGCACACAGTAAATTCTTCAGAAATATTATTATTATCATCATTATTCCTATAATTTTGCTTACACATTATCCACTTGTGGATGTTGCAGGAGCTTCGGGCTGTAACAGAAAATTTCTTCTCCGTGGCAGTTAGGGATATTCTTGTTTGTGTACTCATTAAAGTAGGAATCTGTTTTCACTATGCATTTTGGATAATGGGAGATGGGGGAAATTTATTTCAACATCCATCTGTCTAGACTGAACACAGTGCTGGAAGAAATGATTGGGCATATATGTATGACACTGGCCATATGTATGTGTGTGTGTGTGTTTATATTATTGAGAAGTACTAGTGTGTGTATATATATATATATATATATATACATACATGTATATATATATATATACATGTGTGTGTGTGCGTATATATATATATATACACACACACACATATATATATATATATATATATATATATACACACTAGTAATGTGGACTATACTTAGAGTGGGATTCAGTGCGGCTCAGTGGAAAGAGCCTGGGCTTTGGAGTCATGGGTCATGGGTTCAAATCCAGGCTCCACCAATTGTCAGCTGTGTGACTTTTGGCAAGTCACTTAACTTCTCTGTGCCTCCGTTACCTCATCTGTAAAATGGGGATTAAGACTGTGAGCCCCATGCGGGACAACCTGATCACCTTGTATCCCCCCAGTGCTTAGAACAGTGCTTTGCACATAGTAAGCACTTAACAAATACCATCATCATCATCATCATTCACTAATAACATAACTACATTGTTTAAGAAAACCGAGTTTATTTAGGTTTAGATTTTTTTTCAGTGGTATTTGTTAAGTGCTTGCTATGTACCAGGCACTGTACTAAGCACAGGGGAAGATACAAGCTGATCGTGTTGAACACAGTCCATGTCAGTCAATGAAGAGAAGCAGCGTGGCTCAGTGGAAAGAGCCCAGGCTTTGGAGTCAGAGATCTTGGGTTCAAATCCCAGCTCCACCAACTGTCAGCTGTGTGACTTTGGCCAAGTCACTTCAATTCTCTGTGCCTCAGTTGCCTCATCTGAAAAATGGGGATTAAAAACTGTGAGCCCCCTGTGGGACAATCTGATCACCTTGTAACCTCCCCAGCGCTTAGAACAGTGCTTTGCACATAGCAAGCACTTAACAAATACCATGATTATTCTTATTATTATTCCATCACATTTACTGAGTGCTTACTGTGTGCAGAGCAGTGTACTAAGTGCTTGGCAGGGAACAATATAACAACGAACAGACACATTTCCTGCTCAGCTCACAGTCTTAATCCCCATTCTACACCTTCTCTCAGCAGACCACCACAACCCCTTTTTTCAAATACCTGATCAATCACATTCCCTCCAAGAGGGCATCCCTTATAGTCTGTGGCTTAGTGGATAGAGCACGGGCCCAGGAGTCAGAAGGACATGGTTCTAATACCGGCTCCACCGCATGTCTGTTGTGCGATCTTGGGCAAGTCACTTCACTTCTCTGAGCCTCAGTAATCTGTGAAAAATGGGGAATAAGCCCAGTGTGGGACAGGGACTCTGTCCAACCAGATTAACTTGTGTCCACCCCAGTGCTCAGTACAGTGACCTGACACATAGAAAGTGCTTAACAAATACTGCAGTTATTACAAATCCATCAAGGCCCTACTGAGAGCTCACCTCCTCCAGGAGGCCTTCCCAGACTGAGCCCCCTCCTTCCTCTCCCCCTCCTCCCCCTTTCCTTCCCCCCCACCTTACCTCCTTCCCTTCCCCACAGCACCTGTATATATGTTTGTACATATTTATTACAGTATTTATTTATTTATTTTACTTGTACATATCTATTCTATTTATTTATTTTCTTAATATGTTTGGTTTTGTTCTCTGTCTCCCCCTTCTAGACTGTGAGCCCACTGTTGGGGAGGGACCGTCTCTATATGTTGCCAACTTGTATTTCCCAAGTGCTTAATACAGTGCTCTGCAAACAGTAAGCACTCAATAAATATAATTGATTGATTGATCCCAGACTGAGAGGCCTTGCCAGACTGAGCCCCCTTTTTCCTCTCCCCCTCCCCATCCCCCCCCACCCTACCTCCTTCCCCTCCCTATAGCACCTGTATATATGTTTGTACAGATTTATTACTCTATTTATTTTACTTGTACATATTTCCTATTCTATTTATTTTGTCAACGATGTGCATCTAGCTTTACTTCTATTTATTCTGATGACTTGACACCTGTCCACATGTTTTGTTTTGTTGTCTGTCTCCCACTTCTAGACTGCTTGCTCATTGTTGGGTAGGGACCGTCTCTATATGTTGCCAACTTGTACTTCCCAAGTGCTTAATACAGTGCTCTGCACACAGTAAGTGCTCAATAAATACAATGGAATGAATGACTGAATGAATGAATCCATAATTTATTTTAATATATGTCTCTCCTAGTCTCAAAGCTTCTTGTGTCCACTAGCATGGGAAGTAGTGTGGCCTAATAGATAAAGCATGGCCCTGGGATTCAGAGGACCTGAGTTCTAATATCAACTCTGCCACGTGCCTGATGCGTGACCTTAGGCAAGTCATTTCACATGTCTGTGCCTCAGTTTCCTCAACTAAAAAGTGGTGATTTAATGCATGTTATCCCTCCTATGTAGACTGTGAGCTCCACGTGGAACAAGGACTGTAACCAGCCTACTTATCTTGTACCTATTCCAGTGGTTAGAACAAGTGCTTGACAAATAGTGATAATAATAATAATAATAATGGCATTAATTAAGCACTTACTATGTGCAAAGCACTGTTCTAAGCACTGGGGAGGTTACACGGTGATCAGGTTGTCCCATGGGGGGCTCACAGTCTTAATCCCCATTTTACAGATGAGGTAACTGAGGCACAGAGAAGTGGAGTGACTTGCCCAAAGTCACACAGCTGACAATTGGCAGAGCTGAGATATGAACCCCAAAGCCTGTGCTCTTTCCACTGAGCCACGCTGCTTCTCAATAATGGCATTTGTTAAGCGCTTACTATGTGCAAAGCAATGTTCTAAGTGCTGGGGGGATACACGGTGACCAGGTTGTACCACGTGGGGCTCACAGTCTTAATCCCCATTTTACAGATGAGGTAACTGAGGCTCAGAGAAGTTAAGTGACTTGCCCAAGGTCACACAGCAGACATGTGGTGGAGCTGGAATTCGAACCCATGATTTCTGACTCCAAAGCCCATGCTGTTTCCACTGAGCCATGTAAGTCTAGTAAACACTTAACAAATCTTATCATAATAATAATAATAATAATAATAATGGTATATGTTAAGCCCTTACTATATGCCTCGCACTGTACTAAGCCCTGGGGTGAATACAAACCAATCAGTTTGGACACAGTCTCTGCCCCACATGGGGCTCATACTCTTAATCCCCATTTTACAGATGAGGTAACAGGCACAGAGAAGTGAAGTGACTTACCCAAGGTCACACGGCCAACAAGTGGCAGAGCCAGGGTTAGAACCCTGGTCCTTCTGACGCCCAGGCCCATGCTCTATCCACTAAGCCATGTTGCTTTGCATAAAAAAACACCCCCAAACATTTAGAACAGTGCTTTGTACACAGTAAGCCCTCAATAAATATTATTGATTGATTGACAAATGAGGCTTTATGGAGCACAAAGGACTGGTCAAAACCTAAACTTACACTGGGTAAAACACTTTAATTCTCTGGGTCTCAGTTACCTCATTTGAAAGTGGATATTAAGATTGTAAGCCCCATGTGGGACAGGGACCATATGCAACCCGATGTGCTTGTATCCACCCCAGCACTTAGTACAGTGTCTGGCACCTGATAAGCACTTAAACACTATTATCATTATTATTAGGAGAGTGTTGATAGGATATGGAGGGAAGCAGGATGGAAAGGACGTGGAATTATGGGAGACACAGAGACAGGAAAGTGAAGAGACTGAGAAGTGGTGAAGTCTAGGGGAGGAAGAGGTAGAGCAGAATAACGGGAGAAAGGAAGAGAAGGAGGAACATGAGGAAAAAGATGGAAGTCAAGGCAGAGGGAGAGACATGGGAAACTATGTGGGAGAAAGGGAATCAAGATAAATAGGATGGGGGAAGACAAATAGGTAACAGGCTAGTCAAATATGTGAGAGACTCTCTGAAGAAACTCTTTGCTGTGCCATAGGTTATATCTGGCTCCACCTGCATAGTTGGAATTTTCATGATTTGTTGGAAGGAAGTTTTAGTAGTTCAACAATCAGACTTTCAGTATCTGTTTTCAAGTGTTAATTTAAAAGTTATCTGATGTCTTGTCCTGAACTATTTAATGCTATTTGACTGTCGACTCCTAGAGCATGAAATTGGTTGTTGAATACACATCATCATCAATCGTATTTATTGAGTGCTTACTATGTGCAGAGCACTGTACTAAGCGCTTGGGAAGTACAAATTGGCAACATATAGAGTCAGTCCCTACCCAACAGTGGGCTCACAGTCTAGAAGGGGAGACAGAGAACAAAACCAAACATACTAACAAAATAAAATAAATAGAATAGATATGTACAAGTAAAATAAATAAATAGAGTAACAAATATGTACAAACATATATACATATATACAGGTGCTGTGGGGAAGGGAAGGAGGTAAGATGTGGGGGATGGAGAGGGAGACGAGGGGGGGAGGAAGGAAGGGGCTCAGTCTGGGAAGGCCTCCTGGAGGAGGTGAGCTTTCAGTAGGGCCTTGAAGGGAGGAAGAGAGCTAACTTGACGGATGGGCAGAGGGAGGGCATTCCAGGCCCCGGGGATGATGTGGGCCGGGGGTCGATGGAGGGACAGGTGAGAAGGAGGTACAGTGAGGAGATTAGGAGATTAACATATATACAGATATGTTAATAGAAAAAGAATACTTGTATGCATGACTTAAATTCAGTTTGGCTTTAGAAACACTGGGGTGGGTATCATTTTACAATCCAATATGAAACAAAATTGTTTCTTGTTTGGAAAAATCAAGCATCTCAAGTCAGGTATACAAGGTAGATGGTTTTCTAAGATTTACAATGACATTGTTTGCCAGATAGCTCACTGAAGCTGAAGCTTTTTCATGCCTCTTTGAAATATAGTCACACCATTTGTAAACATGTGACACTTATAGGAAGGAAGAGATTCTAACTAAAGTGAACAAGGCTTTTTTCCAATTGCTCCTGTTCAAAATGGGCTCTTAGTGGGAAGATAAAAGGTAAAATCAGCCATTTCCTTTGAAACTATACATTTCCCTTAAACGCACAATGATCATCCAAGAGGGTGAAATGCTCTTTCTTTGTGATACCTATTCATTTGTGCTTCAGGCCTTCTGTTTATTGACCATATTTTCTTCTAGAGCTATGACCTCCCCTGGAATTCCTACAGGACCAAATCCAGGTCTCAGATGACTAGGAAGGCTACCGGAATATTAAGAAATGTTGCTAATTTACAGCAAACAGAGATCCCAATCAGGGTTTCTCAGAAACTTTATATAGGCCTCTGCACACAGTAAGTGCTCAATAAAAGCCGCTGATTGATCTATTACCATTACGGTCTGTCCTGTAAGGGTCCCTCCAGCGTCCTTCCAGAAGCAATCAATCAATCAATGCTATTTATTGAGCACTTACTATGTGCAGAGCACTGTTCTCAGTGCTTGAGTACAATGAAACAAAGCAGACGCACTTCTTGCCCATAATGACCTTACAGTCTAGAGGGAGAGACAGATATTAATATGAACAAATGATTTATAATATATGATTTCAAGGTAATGAAACAAGATATGTGCAAGCAGCATCACCTAAGAAGAGAACTCTTCTGGAAGTTGGAGAATCTTTCCAATCCCAGGTCTGCCACCGCTTTGCTGTGTAATCTTAGGTGAGTCTTTTAACTTCTCTGTGCCTCCTTTTCCTCATCTACCAAATGGAAATCCAATATCCCCTCTCCTTCTTAGACTGCGAGCGAACATATAGGACACAGACTGTGACTGACCTGATTATCTTATACTACTCCAACACTTAGTACATGCTTGGTACATAATATGTGCTTAACAATTACCACAGTTGTTACTGTCATTAATGTTATTCCTGGCTTGATCATTTGCTGGCTGTGTGACCTTGAGTAAGACACTTCCTTCTCTGTATCTGAGTTTCCTCATCTGTCAATTGAGATTCAAAACCCGTTCTCCCTCCTATGTAGACCTTGAGCCCTCTGTGGGTCAGAGATTGCTTCCAACCTTATTATCTTGTCCAAATGGAAAGCTTCTTGGAGGAGGTGTGATGTTAGTAAGGCTCTGAAGGAGGGGAGAATGGGGGTCTGATAGGTGTGAAGTGGGCGGGAGTTTCAGGTCACAGGAAGGACGTGGGCAAGCGGTTGGCGATGAGACAGAGGAGATCCAGAAGCATTTCTTCCTCTTTGTCTCATATCTTCCCATTTGTTCTATGATACTTATTCTCTTTCAAATTGTTCATGTTCTTCTTCTGTTCCTCATTCCCAAGAGTCCACTGGGCTGCCATACAGTTTTTCCTTCCCTGTGTCTTGAAAACCTTTCTTCTGTCCATCCCATTTGGGGTCACTCCATTTCAGTTTACCAAAAATCATTAATTTGGGCATTTGCTCTTGTCCACATTTCTCATGGACTCCATGTCACACGGCTTCAAGGACTGTGGTTTGAGGGCACTAAAGGAGCAGCATGGCCTAGTGATAAGCTTAGTACAGTGCTAAGCGCTTAGTACAGTGCTCTGCACATAGTAAGCACTCAATAAATACGATTGATGATGATGATAAGCGGTCAGCCTGGGAGTCAAAGCACCCAACTTTGTCACTTTTTTGCTGTGTGACCTTGTGCAATCCAGTTAACTTCTCTGTACCTCTGTTGTCTCATCGGGGCATGAAATCCTATTTCCTCCTTCTTAGACTGTGAGCCCTATATGTGAAAGGGACTGTGTCCACCCTGATTATCTTGTATCTACACCAGTGCTTAGTACAGTGTCTAGCACATAGTAAGCTCTTAAATACTATGACTATCATTACTCATAATAATGATATAACAATAATAACAAAATAATAATAATAATACCCAAGCGCTTAGTACAGTGCTCTGCACACAGTAAGCACTCAATGAATACGATTGAATGAATGAATGAGAAGCAGCGTGGCTCAGTGGAAAGAGCACGGGCTTTGGCGTCAGAGGTCATGGGTTCAAATCCTACTCTGCCAATTGTCAGCTGTGTGACTTTAGGCAAGTCACTTAACTTCACAATGCCTCAGTTACCTCATCTGTAAAATGGGGATTAAGACTGTGAGCACCCGACCGGGACAACCTGATCACCTTATAACCTCCCCAGTGCTTAGAACAGTGCTTTGTACATGGTAAGAGCTTAATAAATGCCATTATTATTATTATTATTATTATTACTACTATTATTCAAGGACTCATTGTTTTTCCCATCTTAATTCTTTTTGGTGTAAAGTACTACACCTAAATGTCAGGGTAATAATAATGATAATAATAATAATAATAATAATGGTATTTGTTAAGCTCCTACTATGTGCCAAGCACTGTGGTAGATACAAAGTTATCAGGTGCAGTCATAAGTAGTCCAAAGCAACTTCCGCAATAACACTTTCCTTTCCATTTTCTCTGGCTAGTGAGAAGAATAGATGGGGAAGGATGACAGGATTTGCAGCCATACGGCTAGACTTTTCTTTAATCACTAGTCATAACAGGCGCAGAATAGCAACGATACGAACCATTTCCCTCTCAGTCTATAGTCTTTTATCCAATTTTGTGATGGCCTAGTCAGTGAAGAGCCCGTGGGCTTTTGTTTTTCTTGTGTTCAAGGACTTTATTTGAAGCTATTTCCTCATCGTTAAATACGCTAAATAAAAATGCATAAGCAGAAATGGAAAGAAGTAAAGAAGAAAAAGGACTTCACAAAACTTCAGCCAGAGAAGTGTATCATTGCCTAGTCACTAGCATTAACATATCAGACAGCTAGAAGTGTAAATATGACTGCCGTTAAATGTGGTGAATTTCTTCAGAAACATCCCTGCTGTATAATTTGGTACTAATGCACTGTTTAAATTCGCCATCCTCCTTAATATCCCTTTACATTTCTCATTTCTCATACACAGTGGAATGGTGTAGCAATGGCCATTTTAGTTTCAAATAGCACTGGGCAAGGAAGATAAAATAAATATTGAATATTCCTTGTTGGTCAACTGGTGTTCACTGATTCCTTACTGTGTGCAGAGCACGGTACTAAGCACTTTGGAGGGTACAAGAAAGTTGGTAGACATGATTGCTGTTCCAAAGGAGCTTAGAATCTAACTAGGGAGGTGGACATTAAAACACATTTCAGATGAAGGAAACAGCTGAGTCAAAGGATACGTGCACAGGTGCAGTGGGAGTGAAATGAAGTGAATTCACAAGTCCTTAGGGGATGGGAAAAAGCGGATTGCTGAGCCAGTAGAGAAAATTGAGTGTGAATATAAGAGCTTAGTCAAAGAAGGCTTCTTGGAGGAGGTATGATTTTAGTAGGGCATTGAAGATGGGGAGACTCTCTGCTGAATCTCTCAATATTTCCCCTCATCCTTTTGGAAATAATTTTTGCAGGCCCACCTTGCCCAGTAGATTATAGAGTATGGGCCTAGGAGTCAGATGATCTGGGTTTTAATCCTGACTGTCAGTTGCCTGCTGTGTGACCTTGGAAAAGTCACTAAACTTCTCCTTGCTTCTGTTTCCTTGACTATCAAATGGGGATCACTTCTTGTTCTACCTCCCTTTAGACTGTGAACTTCATGTGGGAAGGGGACTGTGCCTGACATGATTATCTTGTCTCTACCCAAACACTTGTTACAGTGATTTTTTTTTATATTTGTTAAGCACTTACTATGTGCCAGGCACTGTAGTAAGTGCTGGGGTAGATATAAAATCAGGCTGGACACAGTGCCTGTCCTCCTTGGGGCTCACAATCTTGATCACCATTTTACAGATGAGGTAAATGAGGCACAGAGAAGTTAAGTGAATTGACTGAAGTCACACAACAGACCAGTGGCAGGGTCAGCACTCTGTGAGCCCACTATTGGGTAGGGACCGTCTCTATATGTTGCCAACTTGTACTTTCCAAGCGCTTAGTACAGTGCTCTGCACACAGTAAGCGCTCAATAAATATGATTGAATGAATGAATGAACCCAGGTCCTTCTGATTCCAGGGCCAAACTCTATCCACTAGCTCCCACTGCTTCTCAGTGACTGGAACAAAGGCACATAATAATATGTATATAATATACATTATCTATAATATATAATACATAATATATTATCTATATCTATAGAGATAATATAATATATATAATCTATTATAATATATATTATATAATATATTATCTATTATCTATAATATATAATACATAATATATAATATATACACATCTATAATATAGATGTGGTAATAACATACCACATCTAGACTGTAAGCTCCTTGTGGGCAGGGAACATGGCTACCAACACTGTTACATTGTACTCTCCCAAGCATTTAGTACAGTGCTCTGTACAAAGTGATTCCTTGATAAATTCGATTTGATTTATTATTATTATTATTAACTCATTGAATGCATTTTTATTGCTACTGTCATTTTTAAGCCCTTAGTATTGTGGAAACGAAACTCTAGACAGTCACTAAGTATGATCAGTGATGATTACATTGATCGTGTAATCCTCCTAGTGTCTTTATGATGCCGTTCCATGCCCAGTACAGTGTTCTGTCTCTTTAGGAGAAGCAGTGTGGCTCAGTGGAAAGATCCCGGGTTTTGGAGTCAGAGGTCAGGGGTTCAAATCTCAGCTCCACCACTTGTCAGCTGTGTGACTTTGGGCAAGTCACTTAACTTCTCTGGGCCTCCGTTTCCTCATCTGTAAAATGGGGATTAAGATTGTGAGCTCCCCGTGGGACAACCTGATCACTTTGTAGCCTCCCCAGCATTTAGAACAGTGCTTTGCACATAGTAAGCACTTAATAAATGCCATTTTTATTATTATTATTTAGGGTCTCAGGAAATAATATTGACAGGAGAGTCTCGGCCTGTGCCTCGTTTTCCACAATTCATGTGAAACTGTCACTTCCTAGAATGTGTCTCTAGTTTATTGGGCAAGAATTATAAAACCCAACTCATTTTGATTAGTTATTTTTGTATTTTATTAAGATTACTCAATTTTGTTCCCAGATTTTAAGCACTGGGGAGCCGAATCTGAGTTCAATCATGGGAAACAATTCCCCATTTGACCGTGGTGGCTGAGTAAAATAGCAGATGACAATAATTGTGGGATTTGTTAAACACTTATGTGTCAAGCGCTGTACTAACCACAGGGTTGATGCAATATATTCGGGTCCCATATGGGGCTTACAGTCTAAGTAGGAGGGAGAACAGATATTGATTCCACATTTTGCAGATGAGAGAACTGAGCCCCAGAGAAGGGAAGTGATTTGCCCAAGGTCACACAGGAGATCCGTGGCAGAGCCAGGCTTAGAATCCACGTCCTCTGACTCCCAAAACATGCTTTTTTTCCACTGGGCTAGACTCAAATGTCAAATGTGATAATAATAACAATAATAATAATAATAGCATCTGTTATGCGCTTACTATGTGCAGAGCACTGTTCTAAGCGCTGGGGGGGATACAAGGTGATCAAGTTGTCCCACGTGGGGCTCACAGTCTTAATCCCCATTTTACAGATGAGGTAACTGAGGATCAGAGAAGTTAAGTGACTTGCCCAAGGTCACACAGCAGACATGTGGCAGAGCCGGGATTCGAACCCATGACCTCTGACTCCAAAGCCCTTGCTCTTTCCAGTGATAGAGAAGCAGTGTGGCCTAGTGAATAAAGCACAGGCCTGGGACTCAGAAGGACCTGGGTTCTAATCCTGACTCCTCCACTTTTCTGCTGTGTGACCTACATCGTCCCGTCACTTCTCAGTGCCTCAGTTACCTCATCTATAAAATGGGGGTGAAGACTGTGAGCCCCACGTGGGACAAACTGATTACCTTGTATCTCCCCCAGAGCTTAGAACAGTGCTTGGCACATAGTAAGAGCTTAACAAATACCATTATTATTATTATTATTATTAATTTGAAATGATCATCAGGTTAAATTACAATGAAAATTATCTTCTGTACTGCCTGACAAGGCTGAATCATTGCAGTGGTTTTGAAAGTATCATTATTGATTGTATTTCTTGATCATTTACTTTGAGTAACCTACTACAGTGAATGACAGGGAAGGATTCATTCATTCAATCGTATTTATTGAGCACTTACTGTGTACAGAGCACTGTACTAAGTGCTTGCAAAGTACAAGGAAAATACTGTGGGCATTTTCTGGTCCCCAAAAGGTTCTCAATCACAGGGTGTAGAGCGGCTAAAGGGGAGGTGAAATGCGGATTAGTGACAGAGACAAAGAACAAATTTTTGGACTAGAGCACCAACAATAAATTAAACAGGGATTATACTGCTCCAGCAAGGTCAGCCCTGGTCCAACAGACACACTGCACTGCACCCAGTGAGTGCTCCGGAAATTCTGCCTTCTCTCCATCCTTTAGGGTACTCAATCTATCAGTGGTATTTATTGAGCACTTACTATGAGTACTGCCCTAAGAGCTTGGAAGAGTACAATACAATAAAGTTGATAGACACGATCCCCATCCTCAAGCAATTTATAATCTAATGGGGGAGATGGTCATTTAAAACCAGTAGAGATCAGGAAGGTGTCTGCTAGTTCTGCCGTATTGTACTCTCCTAGAGTTTAGCACAGTGCTATGCACACATAAGTGCTCAGTAAGTGCCATGGATTTACTGATTGATTTGGGAAATCATCAATCAATCAATGGTATTTATTGGGCATCTACTGTATGCAGAAGTCTGTACCAAGCGCTTGGAAGAGTACAGTACAATAGAGTAGGTAGACATTCAATCATTTAATCATATTTATTGAGTGCTTACTGTCTGCAGAGCACTGTACTAAGCGTTTGGAAAGTACAATTCAGCAACAAATAGTGGTAATCCCTGCCCGCAATGGACTCACAGTCTAGAAGAGAGGAGGTAAGAATCAAAAGAAGTATGACGCCCACCCCATCATGACAATGGGGGGGGAGATAGAGAAGCTTTGCTCAGCAGATTCACTCATTCCATCGTATTTATTCATCATCATCATCAATCGTATTTATTGAGTGCTTACTATGTGCAGAGCACTGTACTAAGTGCTTAGGAAGTACAAATTGGCAACATATAGAGACAGTCCCTACCCAACAGTGGGCTCACAGTCTAAAAGGGGGAGACAGAGAACAAAACCAAACGTACTAACAAAATAAAATAAAAAGAATAGGTATGTACAAGTAAAATAAATAAATCATCATCATCATCATCATCAATCGTATTTATTGAGCGCTTACTATGTGCAGAGCACTGTACTAAGCATTTGGGAAGTACAAGTTGGCAACATATAGAGACAGTCCCTACCCAACAGTGGGCTCACAGTCTAAAAGGGGGAAACAGAGAACAAAACCAAACATACTAACAAAATAAAACGAATAGAATAGATATGTACAAGTAAAATGAATAAATAAATAGAGTAATAAATATGTACAAACATATATACATATATACAGGTGCTGTGGGGAAGGGAAGGAGGTAGGATGGAGGTGATGGAGAGGGGGACGAGGGGGAGAGGAAGGAAGGGGCTCAGTCTGGGAAGGCCTCCTGGAGAAAGTGAGCTCTCAGCAGGGCCTTGAAGGGCCCATCATGACAATGCGGGGGAGATAGAGAAGCTTTGCTCAGCAGATTAACTCATTCCATCGTATTTATTGAGTGTTTACTGCGTTCAGAACACTGTACTAAGCGCTTCTAGGGTCTACAATGAAGGGGCACCCAATGCTTTAACCCACTTCCAGCGAACCCCATTCCTGAGAGATGGATCTCCACTCTCCACTCCGGCAACAGCTGGCAGAGGTTAATGGGTGAATGTGCCATTTATAGTTCATCCTGTTGAACTTTTAAAGATTTCTCCTGAAGGGGGAAATCAGTCTCACTAAACAAGCACTACTTACTTTACAAAGAACCAGCTGAATCGCGACAACTAAATCTGCTATGTGCTACACTATATTTTGGTTGTAATCATTTGATCTCTTCAATCTCAACTCAGTTTGATGCATTCTACCTATTTTAAAACCACTGGCTTTTTTTTCCCCCTGTGTGGGAAACCAACATTCCTATCTTGCAACTGGAAAAAATTGCAAATGAAATAAATTTGGTTTCCTTTGCTGAAAGGACAAAATACACTTTTCCAAAAAATGCTTATCAGAAAATCCTTCAGTGGTTACCCGGGATCCCAAAGACTTAGGCAATTGTAAAATAAATTTCCTTTATTCAGGAATGTGTTGGTTTTATCAATCATATACCTTCTACTTCACAGCCGAAGGAAATTAAAGGTTATAGATACCAGGGTATTTTGTACTTAGGTGGTAAGACGATTGTGGAAAATGCTATTTCCTTAAAAATATAATGTATAACTCCCACCATCTAATGATGTTTCATGGAGTTATTTTAAAAGTTGTGAATGTTTTTGTCAATATTACCACCCAAATCATTTCATTCAAATCAGGCAAATGTTTATTACTGGTATTAACAATGAGGAAAGAAGTCAGATCCTTGACTTGCCTGACAGTTTCCAAATTTTTGTTTATACTTAAACCTCTTAACCTAAAATAAATGCACCTCCATGTATAAAAGCACATCGGGTTTGGGGTCTAGATATATTTTTTTAATTCAGTGTTTATATTCTTGGCCATTAAATCTGAGGATATCATGCAACAGCTCTTCACTGCAAATGTCTTCCATCCCTCTACCTCTTCCCAGGCAGATTGATCATCAGTGCTTTGGGGACTGGCTAAATGCCCAGTTTCCACAAATGTCAAAGAGTCCTACACACTAAGTTAATTAAAATTGACTGCTTGTTTTAGGCAGAAGAAACAGGCTGAACTCTAGATTGGGCTAAGGAATGATTTAGCCCAATGGAGCAGTTTGCCTTTAAGCTAAGGAATAAAAATAACTAATCTTTGTCCTCCCAAAAATCATATTTTAAATACAGTTTTAATTGTAAGTAGGCAATTTTACCATGTAAGGCATGTTGCACAAAAATTGAAATGTTCAGCTATATATTTAAAAGAAAATGTAAAGAAGTGTTCAGATTTCTTCTTCATTTTCTTTCATTCATTCATTCTCTTGTATTTATTGAATGCTTACTGTGTGCAGAGCACTGTACTAAGCGCTTGGGAAGTACAAGTTGGCAACATATAGAGATGGTCACTACCCAACAGCGGGCTCACAGTGTAGAAGGGGGAGACAGACAACAAAACAAAACATATTAACAACATAAAATAGAGTAGTAAATATGTACAAGAGAATAGTAAATATGTACAAGGTACATATTTACAATATATGTAATACAATACAATATATTACAATATGTAATGTGTAATAGTAATATTTACAATAGTAAATACATACTTTCAACCAATGGTCAGAGTTTTGGGGTAAATTCATTATATTATATTATATTATATTACACTATATTATATTATATTTTATATTTTATATTATATTATATTATATTATATATTATATTATGTTATATTATTTATATTATATTATATTTTATATTATATTCATTCAAATATGAATTTCAGTTAAAAAAATTTAGAAGACATGAAAATGTGACCAGGAATAGGCACCGAGAAACTAAAATAGAGGATGCGTCTTCACTACTGAAAGTCAATAGTATCTGAACCCACTGTTGGGTAGGGACTGTCTCTATATGTTGCCAACTTGTACTTCCCAAGTACTTAGTACAGTGCTCTGCACACAGTAAGCGCTCAATAAATACGATTGATTGGTTGATTGAGTACCTGCTGTGGCCAGAAAGCACGTTAAGTGCTTGGGAGTTAACAATGAAATTCATAGACAATCCCATCTCTCATTTGTATTTTTGAAAAGCATAGTGGATAAAGCACGGGCTTGGGCATCAGCAGGACCTGAATCCTAAACCCAGCACCTCTACTTGTTTGCTGTGTGCCCTTGGTTGAGTCACTTCACCGCTCGGTGCCTCAGTTACCTCATCTGTAAAATGAGGATTGAGACTGTGAGCCTCCAGTGGGCCACGGACTGTTTCCAACCTGATTACCTTGTGCCAACCCCAGGAAACAGTGCCTGCCACGTAGTAAGTGCTTAAGAAATATCACTGGAAAAAGAAAGTATTCTGCACAGCACAAAAGAGAGCTCATTGCGGGCAGGGATTTTCTCTCTGTATTGTGTTTTCCCAAGTGCTTAGTACAGTGCTCTGCACACAGAAAGTGCTCAATAAATGTCACTGAATGAATGAAGGAGAGAGGGGACCCTGGACCCTCATTCTAAGAGGTAGGAAGAACAGGTATTTTATCCAATCAATGGGATTTAATAATAATAATAATAATGATAACTGCATTTGTTCATTCATTCAGTCATATTTATTGAGCGCTTACTGTGTGCAGAACAGTGTACTAAGCACTTGGGAAGTACAAGTCGGCAACATATAGAGATGGTCCCTATTCAACAACGGGCTCACAGTCTAGAAGGGGGAGACAGACAACAAAACAAAATATGTAGACAGGTGTCAAAATCATCAGAACAAATAGAATCAAAGCTACATTTGTTAAGCGCTTACTATGTGCAAAGCACTGTTCTAAGCGCTGGGGAGGCTACAAGGTGATCAGGTTGTCCCACAAGGGGCTCACAGTCTTAATCCCCATTTTACAGATGAGGGAACTGACGCAAAGAGAAGTTAAGTGACTTGCCCAAAGTCACACAGGGGACAATTGGCGGACCTGGGATTTGAACCCATGACCTCTGACTCCCTTTCCACTGAGCCACACTGAGGGTTTAAGCATGCAGGGCAATGTACAAAGCCCTACCTCCTTCCCCTCCCCACAGCACCTGTACAAATGTTTGTACAGATTTATTACTCTATTTATTTTACTTGTACATATTTACTATTCTATTTATTTTATTTTGTTAATATGTTTCGTTTTGTCGTCTGTCTCCTCCTTCTAGACTGTGAGCCCGTTGTTGGGTAGGGGCCGTGTCTATATGTTGCCTTCTTGTACTTCCCAAGAGCTTAGTACAGTGCTCTGCACACAGTAAGCGCTCAATAAACACAATTGAATGAATGAATGAATGAACTTGGGAGAATTAAATACAAAAGCGCTGGTAGACCCAATCCATGGCCACAAATGTTTATAATATCATTTCAGCATTGAGGCATAGAGAGTTTAAAAGTGATCTCTTCATTTCTAGTCCTGTGTTCTTTCGGCTAGGTCTTGCTGCCTCATGGTGGTAAAGAACACAGTGCCAAACCCCAGGTAAATAAGGAACGGAAGACTGATGCCTGTAGCCTACTGAGAGCTCACCTCCTCCAGGAGGCCTTCCCAGATTGAGCCCCCTCCTTCCTCTCCTACTCTTCCCCCTCTCCATCCCCTCCTTTCCTTCCCCACAGCACCTGTATATATGTATATATTGTTTGTACATATTTATTACTCTATTTTATTTGTACATGTTTATTCTATTTATTTTATTTTGTTAATATGTTTGGTTTTGTTCTCTGTCTCCCTCTTCTAGACTGTGAGCCCACTGTTGGGTAGGGACCATCTCTATATGTTGCCAATTTGTACTTCCCAAGCACTTAGTACGGTGCTCTGCACACAGTAAGTGCTCAATAAATACGATTGAATGAATTAATGTAGGCATGGGCAGTGCTGTCAGAATGGTGCTACTGAAGTCACCCGATTAAAGGCGTCATCGAACATGGTTTGGAAGCCACTGTGTTTCGGTTTCTGTTGTTCTTTTCACCAGCTCACATACGTCATGGAAAGCCAAGGCCAAAAATAATTCTTTGCCTCTTAAGCAACTGGCAAAGGAGAACTTCTAGGATGAATCTCCTATTTGTACCCAACTGCACCCCGACACAAACTGTAGTCTAATCTACTCTCAAATTGTCAATGCCAATTATTAATAATAATAATAATAATGGTATTTGTTAAGTGCTTACTATGTGCCAAGCATTGTTCTAAGTGCTGGGGTAGATACAAGCAGGTTGAAAAGCAGCATGGCTCAGTGGAAAGAGCACGGGCTTTGGAGTCAGAGGTCTTGGGTTCAAATCCCAGCTCCGCCAATTGTCAGCTGTGTGACTTTGGACCAGTCACTTCACTTCTCTGTGCCTCGGTTACTTCATCTGTAAAAATGGGGATTAAGACTGTGAGACAAGCTGATCACCTTGTAGCCTCCCCAGTGTTTAGAACAGTGCTTGGCACATAGTAAGCACTTAATAAATGTCATTATTATTATTATTATTAAAAGGTTGTCCCACGTGGGGCTCACAGTCTTAATCCACATTTTACAGAAGAGGTAACTGAGGCACAGAGAAGTTATGTGATTGGCCCAAAGTCACACAGCTGATTAGTGGTGGAGCTGGGATTAGAACCCATGACCTCTGACTCCCAAATCTGGGTTCTTGACACTAAGCCACGCTGCTTCTTTTAAAGTGAAAGCTGAAGCTTATGTGTTTCTGGTATCAAAATCAGAGGAAGGGATGGGAAGGTGAGAAAGAGGGAAGGGGAAAGAAGGGGAGAGAGGGAGAGAGGGAGAAAAAGAAAGAAAACGGGAGCCAGTTTCAATTTTATGTGGCAAGTGAGGACAGATGACAAGCAATACGACCTTTCAGTGCAGTCAATCCTTTAGAATTTATGAAATTATGTTCACTACACCTTTTTTTCTGTTGGGGTAGCTATGCATAGAACAATCTGCTAAAGTTGTATGGGGTAGAATGATTATAATCAAGACAGGCAGATGACATCTTATAAAAAACACACTGAAAGTACATCACCTTATTCATTTGATTTTTTTAATAGGCCAGACAAAACAAACTGCAGCAGTAACAGATAAGATGTCTCCTTTGCAGTTAAGTCATTTTCATTCCAGCCAGTGAAGAACGTAATCCTAAACAGTGACAGACACTGTAAATAGCCCTCATCAGTCTTGGTATGCCACCAATGTATCCACCCGGGAATTTAGGTGCATAAAGACCACCTTAGCACTTTCAGGTAGATCCGTCTCTGTGCTCTTCCTATTTATTTATTTAGCCATTTATTCATCCTCCTTTATGCCACCTCTCCAAATTAAAGTCTGAAGATGTAGAAGGTGAAATAATTTGTGTCTATATTTTAATCCTTTTAAATTATAAAGTCCCAAAATCAATCAATCAATCAATCAATCGTATTTATTGAGCGCTTACTATGTGCAGAGCACTGTACTAAGCGCTTGGGAAGTACAAATTGGCATCACATAGAGACAGTCCCTACCCAACAGTGGGCTCACAGTCTAAAAGGGGGAGACAGAGAACAGAACCAAACATACCAACAAAATAAAATAAGTAGGATAGAAATGTACAAGTAAAATAAATAAATAGAGTAATAAATATGTACAACCATATATACATATATACAGGTGCTGTAGGGAAGGGAAGGAGGTAAGACGGGGGGATGGAGAGGGGGACGAGGGGGAGAGGAAAGAAGGGGCTCAGTCTGGGAAGGCCTCCTGGAGGAGGTGAGCTCTCAGCAGGGCCTTGAAGGGAAGGGCCAAAAGGCATTGACCATGTCCCTTCTCTGGATTGTAATTACCCAAGAGCTTAGGACATTGCACAGGGTAAGCTCCTCTTTAGCGGTAAGCTCCTTGTGGGCAAAAAGTATGACTTTTTCTTACTTTGTAATTTCTCAAACCCTGGGTACTAGTGTACATTTCTCTCAGTAATAATCAATAATACTATTAAGTCAATTGATTGTATTTATTGAGCACTTTCTGTGTGCAGAGCGTTGTACTCAGCCGTTGGGAGAGTATACTATAACAATATAACCGATACATTCCCTGTCCACAATGAGCTAACAGTCTTGAGTGATACAGTCTGAGTTTTTTTAAATTCCCCGTTGTTTTTTTCAACAGCCATTAAGCCTTTTTTAGAAAAATGGTCAAGACCAAAGAATGAAGTATAGACTGGAGTAGAGAGAGACAGGAAAGAGGATGGTTAGCAAGGACTAAGGGTAAAAATTGAATCTCCTGCCTCTATTATAGTCCACCAAAATTTAGTAAAGTGCAGTGTTCACAACAGATGTTCAATAAATAGTATTGATTCCTTCTAAAAGGTTGGAGACCTGAGATGTCAACTCAGGGAATAGTTCAGGTTTATGCATATCTACTATGTACATAATTCTCCAAACGTGGGAAGTAAGTGTTTCCTAAAGAAAGGGGGGAATAGGAGATCTCAGGAAGTGGTGAAGAGCTCACCTCCTCCAGGAGGCCTTCCCAGACTGAGCCCCTTCCTTCCTCTCCCCCTCGTCCCCCTCTCCATCACACCCATCTTACCTCCTTCCCTTCCCCACAGCACCTGTATATATGTATATATGCTTGTACATATTTATTACCCTATTTATTTATTTATTTTACTTGTACATATCTATTCTATTTATTTTATTTTCTTAGTATGTTTGGTGTTGTTCTCTGTCTTCCCCTTTTAGACTGTGAGCCCACTGTTGGGTAGGGACTGTCTCTATATGTTGCCAACTTGTACTTCCCAAGCGCTTAGTACAGTGCTCTGCACACAGTAGGCGCTCAATAAATACGATTGATTGATTGATTGATTAAGGGGAGGGCAGACCACAACCATTCAGTGTAGAAGGGAAACTGGCTTATTGGAAAGAGAACGGGCTTGGGAGTCAGAGGTCGTGGGTTCTAATCCCGGCTCCGCCACTTATCAGCTGTGTGACTTTGGGCAAGTCACTTAACTTCTCTGTGCCTCAGTTACCTCATCTGTAAAAGGGGATTAAGTCTGTGAGCCCCACGTGGGACAACTTGATTACCTTGTATCTACCCCAGGACTTAGAACAGTGTTTAGCACGTAGTAAGCACGTAACAAATACCATTATTATCATTATTACTTGGTCTATTGGTTTACTATTCTCACACACTCACTTTTAGCACTATTCTCAGAATCATCATCCTCAGATAGAGGGGCAGGTGCTATTTTCTTTAAGGTTCTGCTCAGTTGAGAAATAATAAGAGTGTGTAGTATCTGCCCCATTGGCCAGGCTTTTGACATAGTTCTAAAACAGAAAATAGCGAGTCCCCTTATATAACCACCCTTTCCATTTTTAAGGCACACTCTTTCCTTTACTTGCTCCCTTTAATCTTTCACCCCCTCCCTCAGCTCCACAGCACTTATGCACATATCTGTAATTTATTTATTTATATTCATGTCTAGACTGTAAGCTCTATGTGGGCAGGGAGCGCCTCCATTATATTGTTCTCTCCCAATCAGTTTGGTGCTCTTCACATAGTAAGAGCTCAATAAATATAATTGGTTGATTGATTGGCTTGTGATCCCTGACCACAAGGAGCTTAGAGTTCAGTAAATATAGGATGACTTATGGAATTAAAAGTTTCTATTTCAGCCTCAGCCACCTAGTTGGGTCAGTGCTTCATGCAGGTCTGGGAAGCAAAGAGGAATGTTTCTTTCCAAAGGAGGGGAAGAGCAAGGCAGACGGGTTCTAGAACGTTATTCCGGTAGGTTTCCAAGGGAAAAAACACCCAGGTGACTGCAAGCCAGAAGCAATTCCCAAATAAAACCTCTATTTCCCTTAAAATGAATTTAATAACATTTCAGTAGTTTCCCTTGACAAACCTGTGTTTTCTCCATAAATATCCTTTCTCTGAGGCCTCTTTAGGGATATATTACCTAACACAGTCATCCCTACTCTCATCATTTTATAGAATGTTAGATTTGGGGGGAAATTCACTAGCAACATGAGATGCATTAAGACATTTCCAAGTTATTTCATTTTCAAAAAAACCTCCCATACCTCATTAAAATAGATAGTCATTCATTTTGGGGTTCCACCTAGTTCCTAAACTTCTTCCAGTGGGACAGACTAAAGTCCTAGCCACAGCATTTGGCAGCAGCTGGTAACTGAAGTAGGGGGTGAGAGGTTTTCCCAAATATTCCTTCTTTCCCTGTGCCTTTTTACGGTTTTATTGAATGCTGGGGCACATACAAGTTAATTAGGTCAGACACTGGTGTCTGTTCCCCCTGGGGCTCAATGTTTAATGTTTAAGTTTATGTTAAAGTATGTTTAAGTAGGAGGGACAACAGGCATTGAGTTCCCATTTTGCAGGTGAAAAAGCTGGGGCATAGAGAAGTTAAATGACTTACCTAGGCCACAAAGCAAGCAAGTGGCAGAGTCAGGATTAGCACCCAGGTTCTCTAATAATAATAACAATGGCATTTGTTAAGCACTTACTATGTGAGAAGCACTGTTCTAAGTGCTGGGGAAGGGATACTACTGAGAGCTCACCTCCTCCAGGAGGCCTTCCCAGACTGAGCCCCCTCCTTCCTCTCCCCCTCCTCCCTCTCCCCCATCCCCCCATCTTACCTCCTTCCCCTCCCCATAGCACCTGTATATATGTATATATGTTTGTACGTATTTATTACTGTATTTTATTTGTACATGTTGATTCTATTTATTTTATTTTGCTAATATGTTTTGTTTTGTTCTCTGTCTCCCCCTTCTAGACTGTGAGCCCACTGTTGGGTAGGGACCGTCTCTATATGTTGCCAACTTGTACTTCCCAAGCGCTTAGTACAGTGCTCTGCACACAGTACGTGCTCAATAAATATGATTGAATGAATGAATGATACAAGGTGATCAGATTGTCCCACTTGGGGCTCACAGACTTAATCCCCATTTTACAAATGAGGTAACTGAAGCGCAGAGAAGTTAAGTGATTTGCCCGAAGTCACACAGCTGACAAGTGGCAGAGCTGGGATTAGAACCCATGATCTCTGGCTCCCAAGCCCGTTCTCTTTCCACTGAGCCATGCTGGGAAAAGGGAAGAGTCACGCTGCTTCTCGAGTAGTAGTAACTATGGTATTTGTTAAGCACTTACGTGTGCCAAGCACTATTCTCAGAGCTGGGGGAGATAGAAGGTAATTAGGCTGTCCTGGGGGCGGGGGGGGGGGGGGTTCTGTAAAATCCCCATTTTACAGATGAGGTAACTGAGGTACAGAGAAGTTAAGTGGCTTGCCCCAGGTCATGAAGCAGACAAGTGGCAGAGCAGGGATTAGAACTCATATCCTCTGCTTTCCAAGCCCATGCTCTTTCCCCTAAGCCACGCCGTTTCCCCCGCGTGGAAGCATGGTAAGTGTTTTATCAACTAGGCCATGCTGCTTCCTTATCCTTTCTATAGTCACCACTCACAGGCTCTGTGATTATGATGATGATGATGATGGCATTTATTAAGCGCTTACTATGTGCAAAGCACTGTTCTAAGCACCGGGGAGGTTACAAGGTGATGAGGTTGTCCCACTTGGGGCTCACAGTCTCAATCCCCATTTTACAGATGAGGTAACTAAGGCATAGAGAAGTTAAGTGTCTGTGCCACAACTGACTCTTCCCTGTTTCCAGTGGAACTTTGTTATCGTGGTCACTGCTTCTTCGCTAGTGATCTGACTACAGTCTGGGACCTTATTCCCGGTCATTTTGTCTGGACATGTATTTATTTATTTTTTTAATGGCGTTCGTTAAGGCTTCACTAAGCTCTTGGGTAGATAAAACATCATCAGTTGAACACAGTCCCTGTCCCACATGGGGCTCATAGTATAAACTGAAAGGGGGCAGATTGAATCTCAAATTTACAGAGGAGATAACTGAGGCACAGAGAAGTGAATAATAATAATAATAATAATAATAATAATAATAATAATAATAATAATAGCCTTTAATAATAATAATAGTAAGCAAGTGGCAGAGTCAGGATTAGCACCCAGGTTCTCTAATAATGATAACAGTGGCATTTGTTAAGCACTTACTATGTCCAAAGCACTGTTCTAAGTGCTGAAGAGGTTACAAGGTGATCAGGTTGTCCCACGGGGGGCTCATAGTCTTAACCCCCATTTTACAGATGAGGGAACTGAGGCGCAGAGAAGTTAAGTGACTTGCCCAAAGTCACACAGCTGGCAAGTGGGGGAGCTGAGATTTTAACTCACGACCTCTGACTCCAAAGCCCAGGCTCTTTCCACTGCGCCACACTGCTTCTCCGACTTGCCGGAGTCACTCCAAAGTGACTTGCCCAAGGTGACAACAGGCAAGTGGAAGAGCCAGAATTAGAAACCAGGCCTTTCTGATGCCCGGGTCTGTTCTATTTCCAATCAGTGTGTTTTGTAGATGATGCCGAAGGAGTCAAATAATACTCAAAGGGCTGCTTGTGTCTTCTGCAATAGGTCGGGTCTCTTAGCCAAATAGAAAGTTGGACACAACAACCTTTGTAGATCTTTCACTTGGTTATGGAGCTAATTACCCCTTTATTCCTTCCTCATGTGTTGCCTCTTTATGGGGCATGTTGCTATTTTTTTCATTCTGTTTTATATAATAACTAATGATTATATTTATGAAACCCCTACTATGTGCCAGAACTCTATGAATTACTGGGGTAGTTACCCGACAATCAAAATCCCACTGAGAATGATATTCACCGGTTTGAAATTGGGGTGGGAGAATAATGAGAGTTATGGTATTTGTTAAGCACTTATGTGTCAGGCACTGTTCTACGCATTGGGGCAGATATGAGTTTATCAGTTCAGATACAGTCCCTGTCCCACAGCGAATTGGCAGTTTAAGTAGGAGAGAGAAGAGGCACTGAATTCCCGTTTTACAGATGAAGAAAATGAGGCACAGAGAAGTGAATTGACTTGCCCAAGGTCACACAGCAAACAAGTAGTGGTGTTAGGATTAGAACCCAGGTCCTCAGATTCCCTGGTCCGTACTCTTTCCACCTGGCGACACTTTTCCTTTGGGATCCTTTAGTTATAATTGCAACGACATTTATTAAATACTATGTGCCAAGAAATGGTCTATTCAGTGGAATAGATAACACAAGATACCAGTAACCAGACCAGACCCAGGCCTGACCCACAGGAGTTTATAGTTCATTCCCATTTTTCAGATAAGGAAAGTAAGGTAAAACTAGGTTAGGTGACTTGCCCAAAGTCACGGAGTTGGAATTAGAACTCAGGCGCTCTAACTTCTTAGGAGCAGGTATCCACTAGACACGATGCACTCTACTAAGCTCTTGGAAAATGCAAAAAAAAGAAGCTAGAAACACATTCCCGTCACACAAGAAGCCATGATCATGAGAGATCATACATATCTACTAATATTAATAATTACAATACTAATAAAGTGACCTGATCCTTATATATCTTGCCCTTCAAAGTTCTGAAGCTGCTTTCAGACAAGATTCTTGTTTATGGAAATAGAAAGAAAGGATTTTTAAGGGATGATTTAAGAAATTTTAAAGCAATAGATAATTATCCCTCCAAGATTTGTGAATAGACACTGATTACTCACTCAAAACAACCTTGGAAAAGGATTTTGAAATATTTCAGATAGGCTAAATTTGATTTCTTCATTCCAGGAAAATGAACTTAATAACCAAATACCAATTATGGTATTTGTTAAGCACTTACTATTTGCCAGGCACTGGACAAAGCGCTGGGAATGGAAACAAGCCAACCGGGTTGGACACAGTCCATAGGGCTCACAGTCTCAATACCCATTTTACAGGTCAGGTAACTGAGGCACAGAAAAGTGAAGTGACTTGCCCAAGGTTACACAGCCGACAAGTGGCAGAGCTGGGATTAGAACCCATGACCTTCTAATAACTCCCAGGCCGATGCTCTATCAATTATGCCATGCTGCTTCCTGATTAAAATGTGCCTGTAATATGCTTATTACATGCTTGTAATATGCTTACAACATAATATGCTTCTTATAATAATTGTGGTACTTGTTAAACACTTATGTACCAAGCACTGTTCTAAGCACTGGGGTAGATACACATTTATCAGGTTGGACACAGTCCCTGCCTTACTTGGGGCTCACAGTCTTAATCCCCATTTTATAGATGAGGAACTGAGGCCCAAAGAAGTGAAGTGACTTGCCCAACATCACAAGGAAGACAAGTGGCAGAGTCAACGTATTTATTACTCTATTTATTTTACTTGTACATATTTATTCTATTTATTTTATTTTGTTAATATGTTCTCCTTCCCCACCCCACACCACCTGTATATATGTATATATGTTTGTACGTATTTATTACTCTATTTTATTTGTACATATTTATTCTATTTATTTTATTTTGTTAATATGTTTTGTTCTCTGTCTCCCCCTTCTAGACTGTGAGCCCGCTCTTGGGTAGGGACCGTCTCTATATGTTGCCAACTTGTACTTCCCAAGCACTTAGTACAGTGCTCTGCACACAGTAAGCGCTCAATAAATGCCATTGAATGAATGAATGAACCCAAGTCCTTCAGACTCCCAGATCTGTCTTTTATCTACTAAGCCACGCTGCATTTGTTAATCTCATACATTTTTGTAGGAAAGATTTCCTTTTGTCAAACTATTTCCTTTGACTTTTTCAACATAATGAAGAAACTAAACACACACACACACACACACACACACAGAGAGAGAGGCTATTATCTAGATCTTCTCCATATTCCTTTCCTATTTTCAGTTGAAAACATCTGAACACATACATTAAAAAACTAAATTTTCTTCCCCAGTTGAAATCCCTAAATTTGTCCTATTGTATCTGAAGCAGTACTTTAATTTTAATATCCAACTGATTAGCAGTTGTAAGTAAATTTCCATTCCATGAATTGATCATCTTGATCCATAGTATGAGAAAAAAAAAAGATGTTTTCATGAGCAATATGATGAATCAGAATTTCATGGGAGAATACCATGGTATTAAACTTGCCTTACTTCCTGACATATCCAAGATAGGCTGCATTCTTCCAATGGCCCCTATTCATTTATTCCTTTCATTTAGTGAGTTGTTAAAGCAAACCAACAAAAATTCCAGGCACGGAAGAGCCTAGTTTGATGCTTTGTATTGCTGGTGTCTGGCCAACCAAAGTCACATTCACATTTTGCTGAACTATGGAAGGGTCATTTGGGACTATACAATGTAATTTACTAGAGGGTAGGGCGTAAGTCTGAAGTTCTATATGTGGGCCATGCACATCTAGGTTGTTTAAGAGATGTCAAGCATGAAATTATTATGGAAAGAAAATGGGACTGGGACATAGCAGAGCCTTCATTTTAACGGAACTGCTGAACTTTGGCATGTCAAATAATTTCTTATCAGTAAAAATCAGAATTCTGAAAGTTGAAGTTGGAGGGTGGGGTGAGGGGAAAATCAGAATTTAGATTGTAAACTCCTTGTGGGCAGGGATTGTGCTTACCAAATCTATTGCATTGTACTCTGCAGAGCATACAGTACAGTAATCTGCACACAGTAATGCTTAATAAATGCCATTGATCAAATTATTGATTAAAATAATTGGCTCATGTTTGTAAATTCCCATAGACCTGTTTTGTATTATCTTCTCCACTTTATGTTACTCCTGATTCCAAAACAGGCCTGCCTGATATTCTACTTTTAAAAAGTTGGGTTGGAATTTTTCCGCGTTGATTGCATTCAACTCCTGTTAAAATATTTTTCCGCTCTTTTACTTTCCTCTCCACAATTCCTAATAGATGACTTCTTGCCTAAAGTGTGCTCTTTCACCTTGATCTTTAGATTTCCAACCTGAACTAACTTCCCAGAATCCTGAATACTCACCTAACCCCCAGTTGCTTAGCAACAATGCTCTCCTCAGCAAAAAGTATCTCAACTCTTCAGTTCACTTCAGACATTTGTATCAGTGGCAACACAAAGGATGTTTTCTTCCTGGGTTTGGCAAGAAGCCAGAGCCATGATTAATGTAGGGCAGAGCCATGAGTCAGTGTGGTTCCTTAAAGAAGCAATATGTACTAGTGGAAGAGCATGGGCCTGGAATCAATCAATTAATCGTACTGATTGAGTGCTTACAGTGTGCAGAGCACTGTACTGAGCTCTTGGGAGAAGTACAAAATAACGATATAGAAGACACATTTCTTGCCCTCAATGAGCTTACAATCTAGAGGGGTAGACAGACATTAATGAAAATAAATGAATTATGGATACACAGGTAGATACTGTGGGTCTGGGGGCATGGAAAAAGGGATAAATTCAGGGTGATGCAGAATGATAATAGTAATAATGGCATTTAGTAAGCACTTACCATGTGCAAAGCACTGTTCTAAGAAGGGAAGGGAAGAAAAGGAAATGAGGCTAAGTCAGGGAAGGCCTCTTGGAGGTGATGTGCCTTCAATAAGGTGGGGAGAATAAGTGTCTGTCAGATATGAAAAGGGAGCACGTTTCAGATCTGAAGCAAGAGACCAGCGGCAAGATAGATGATACTGAGGTAAGTTGAGTAGGTCAGCATTAGACGAGTGATGTGTGCAGGCTGAGTTGAAGTAGGAGAGTAGGAGGCAAAGTGATTCAATGCTGGAAGTTAGGAGACTAGGGTTCTAAAACAGACTCATCCACTTGCCTGTCTTTGCCTCAGTTTCCTCCCTTGTAAAGTGATCTCCCTACCCTAAGAGAGGCAGTGTGGCTTGGTGGAAAGAGCCCGGGCTTGGGAGTCAGTTGTCATGGGTTCTAATTCCGGCTCTGCCACTTATCAATCAATCGTATTTATTGAGCGCTTACTGTGTGCAGAGCACTGTACTAAGCGCTTGGGAAGTACAAGTTGGCAACATATAGAGACAGTCCCTACCCAACAGTGGGCTCACAGTCTAGAAGGGGGAGACAGAGAACAAAACATATTAACAAAAAGCTGTGTGATTTTGGGCAAGTCACTTCACTTCCCTTTGCCTCACTTACCTCATCTGTAAAATGGGCATTAAGACTGTGAGCCCCACATGGGACAACCTGTTTACCTTGTATCTACCGCAGCACTGAGAACGGTGCTTGACACATAGTAAGCACTTAACAAATACTATTATTATTATTATTAATCCCCCTTATACTGTGAGTCTCGATTGGGACAGGAACTGTGACTGATCTGTTGTATTGTATCTACTAGTAGTCAACACAATGGTTGGCACATAGTATTCATTTATTCAATCATATTTATTGAACGCTTACTGTGTGCAGAGCACTGTAATAAGCACTTGGGAAGTACAAGTCGGCAACATATAGAGACGGTCCCTACCCAACAACGGACTCACAGTCTAGAAGACAGGTTCACATTCTAGACGGGCTCACAGTCCATTCATATTTGTTGAATGCTTATTGTGTGTGAAAACTGTACTAAGCACTTGGGAGAGAACAATATAATAATAAACAGACACATTCCCTGCCCACAATGAGCTTATAGTCTAGAGGGGGAGGCAGACATCAATATAAATAAATTACAAATGTACATTACTGATGAGGGGCTGGGAAGGGGGATAAATAAAGGAAGCAAGTCAGGGCAACACAGAAGGGAGTGGAAGATGAGAAAAAGAGGGCTCAGTTAGGGAAGGCCTCTTGGAGGAGATGTGCCTTCTATGAAGCTTTGAATGTGGGGAGAGTAATTGTCTGTTGAATATGACAGTAAGTGACTAACTTACTTATCTCACTGAACATCTCTACTTGGATATCCTGCCGCCACCTCAGACTCAATGTGTCGAAGACATGGCTCCTTACCTTCCTTCCCAAACCCTGTCCTCTCCCGAACTTTCCCATCACTACAGATGGCACAACCATCCTTCCCGTCTCACAAGCCTGTAACCTTGGTGTCACCCTTGGCTCCGCTCCCTCATTCAACCCACATATCCAATCCATCACCAAATCCCATTGGTCCCACCTTCAAAACATCACCAAGATCTGCCCTTTCCTCTCCATCCTACCACATTAATACAAACTCTCATCCTATCCCAACTGAATCACTGCATCATCCTCCTTCTTGACCTCCCAACCTCCTGCCTCTCCCCACTCCAGTCCATACTTCACTCTGCTACCCAGATTATCTTTCTACAGAAACTATCAGGGAGTGTCAATCCCCTCCTCAAAAATCTCCAGTGGTTGCTTTTCCAATGCCATATCAAAGAAAAACTCCTCACTATTGGCTTTAAAGCTCTCCATTCTCTTGCACCTCCTGCCTCACCTTTTTTCTCTCCTTCTACATCCCAGTCCACACACGAAGCTCCTCTGGTGCCACTAAACTTCTCAATGGGCCTCCATCTCGCCTGTCTCACCTCTGCCCCTGGCCCACATTCTGACCTGGACCATCCTCCCTCCTTAAATCTGCCAATCACTCTTCCCCCCTTCAAAGCTCTACCGAAGGTGCATCTCCTCCAGGTGGTCTTCCCAGACTAATCTCTGCTTTTCCTCAGCTCCCCCTCCCTTGTGTGTCAACATGACTCGCTCCTTTTCCTATTCCCCCCTCTCCACCCCACAGCACTTATTTATATATGTATACTTCTATAATTCTGTTTATGTATATTGATGCCTATTTACTTGCACTGATGTCTGTTTCCCCTCTCTAGACTGTGAGCCCGCTGTAGGCAAGGACTGTCTGTCTAGTTTTGCATTGTAATTTCCAAGCACTTAGCATGGTGCTCTGCATACAGTAAGCACTCAATAAATACAACTGAATGAATATATGAATTAACAAATAAGTCACTATCATTATCATTTATATTCTTGTTACAGTTCATGTTCTTTCAATCGTATTTATTGAGGGCTTACTGTGTGCCAAACACTGTACTAAGCACTTGAGAAGTACAAGTCAGCAACATGTAGAGACGGTCCCTACCCAACAACGGGCTCACAGTCTAGAATGGGGAGACAGACAACAAAATAAAACATGTGGACAGGTGTCAAGTCATCAGAACAAATAGAATTAAAGCTATCATTAACAGAATAAATAGAATAGTAAATATATACAAGTAAAATAGAGTGATAAATCTGTACAAATATATATACAGGTGCTGTGGGGAGGGGAAGGAGGTAGGGCTGGGGGGATGGGGAAGAGGAGAGGAAAAAGGGGGCTCAGTCTCTTGGAAGAGGTGAACTCTCGTTCACACACACTCTTCTGGGGGTGGTGGGAGAGGTTGGGAGAAGCAGAGAGGGTTAGAGAGAGAACACTTTGAACTTGATGATGAAGTGTTGGCAGTGAGATATTCATGGCTGTGGCTGATAACATTAATTTATGATAGACAGTCTTGACATGAGCTGGAAAGATTGCCCTTTCCTGCCTGGTCACCTTTGTAACCCTGCTGTGCGACCTTGGACAGGTCATATAACTTCTCTTTTCCTTAGTTTCCCCATCTGTAAAATGGAGATTAAATCTGTTCTCCCTCCCCTGAACACTTTGCTCTCCACCTGGTTATCTCTTCTACTTTCAGTGCTTGGCACACGTTAAGTGCTTAAGGTAGGGAGCTCTTCACAGCACCTGTTTCCCTTTCTTCCTCTTGACGAAAACAGTCCATTTCTGAATACTGCTGCCTCTTATTTTTATCCTTATCTATTGAAGTTTAGCTTCATTAATTCAGTGGTATTTCCTGAGTGCTTACTGTGTATAAAGCAGAGTTCTAAGCACTTTACTGTGTTTAAAATATTTCTTCTTTCCACTTTTTCTATGATTACCTCTCCAGGCTCACCATGGAGCAGAATTTTTTGGGTATCTGGTAACATATAGAGACAGTCCCTACCCAACAGTGGGCTCACAGTCTATTATTATTATTATTATTATTATTATTATTATTATTATTATTATCATTATTATTCTCTGGGCCTCAGTTACCTCATCTGTAAAATGGGGATTAAGACTGTGAGCCCCATGTGGGACAACCTGATCACCTTGTAACCTCCCCAGCGCTTAGAACAGTGCTTTGCACATAGTAAGCGCTTAATAAATACCACTATTATCATTATTACTATTATTATTATCATTATTATTATTATCACCCTCATCACATACTTATATGCATAGTCATCCAGATATGCAGAGATCTGAAGATGCAGACAGAGATTTAGTAATTCATGGTAATATACCAAGGACTGAAAGTTATGGATTCTCTTGCCCAAACTACTTGTTCTTTCTAGGAGAAAGTGAGCTGGGAAACTGATTGGAACACTTCTCATAATAATAATAACAATGGCATTTATTAAGTGCTTTCTATGTTTAAAGCACTGTACGAAGCACTGGGGAGGTTACAAGGTGATCAGGTTGTCCCATGGGGGGCTCACAGTCTTAATCCCCATTTTACAGATGAGGTAACTAAGGCACAGAGAAGTGACTTGCCCAAAGTCACACAGCTGACAATTGGCGGAGCCGGGATTTGAACCCATGACCTCTGACTCCAAAATGTAGTAGTGGAGCTAGTGAATTTTGTTAGGGAGATTATTTTTGGATGCAGGGTTTGGTAGGCAGTGTGTCTACTGGATAGAGCCACACTGCCTGGGAGTCAGAGGACCTAGGTTCTAATCCCAGCTCCATCACCTGTTGATTGTGTGATCTTGGGCAAGTCACTTCACTTCTCTGTGCCTCAGCTTCCTCAACTATAAAATGGGGATTCAATACCTGTTCTACCTCCTATTTAGACTGTGAGTCTCTTGTGGGACCTATCTTGTTTCTACCCCAGTGCTTAGTTCAGTGCTTGACACATAGCACTTAATACCATAATTATTATTATATTATTGTTATCAAAAAATGGATGCAAGGAAGTGACCAGGAAAAAATCTTGAGCTCTGTGGAATTGCGATATTTTGTTGTCATCCAACAACAGAGGAAATAATTGTCTCCATTTTTCTTTCTAAAAACTGAATTACAACTTTGAAATGGGCATGGATGACACTGGAAGGTTTACAAAGGAAACTAATATTTGCTGTTTAGTGATGTTTTGTAACTACTAGATTTATCAGTTGTGGTTTTTTGCACATTTATGAGAAATGACTATTTGCTGTCAGAAAAAAAAAGGGTAACATATTCGATTGCCTGAGGGAATACTTTTTTCAATCTGTAGGGCAAGTTAGAAGGCCAATCGTAGGATTTTCGGGGTAAGTTCTTTTTGACTTTTAGCACAGAGACAGGAGTTAGGCCTAAGCCAATAACAAGCCGAACTTCCATTCATATTTTGAAAGATTGAGGTCAGTTGACATGTTAGTACAACGTTATATGGAGAAATGAGTGTTACAATTGTATTGCAAGCCTCAGAGGAAGTCTAATTAACCTCCTTGGAAACAAGGCTATCCTCTAGACAACACTGCAGAATATGAAATAAGGTGATATTTGTTCACCATCCATTCACTGTCATACCTAGCTCTGAAGTATGAATTGTTTTATAGAAATTGACAGTTTTCTGTACCCTACCTATCAGAGGCTGGGGCGTAAAGCAAAAGTGTAGGATTTATTGCACTTCGCTCCTTTGTCCCTCTTCTGTCAACACCTGACAGATTACTTTTTCCTTAGAGAATGGCCTCTGAGAATACCTTTTTATTGAAGACCTAATTTTAAATGTATCACCCTAATAACCTGATAGCTTTCTGTTCTTTCGGGGATGTAAGGGCTAATTAGAATTATTACTCTAATAAATGGATGGCTGCTCAAAAGAAGCTTCTAAATTTTGGTAGAGGGTAGGACAGGGAGACTAGACAAAGGTTTAAAAAAAAAACTTGTGCTGAATCATCAATCTATAACATTTGTTTTAATGTCTGTCTCCCCTTCTAGACTGTGAGTTCCTTGTGGGCAGGGAATGTGTCTACTAATGCTATAATATTGTACTCTCCCAGTGGTTAGAAAAATACTTTGGACACAGTAAGCACTCAATAAGTACGACTGATTGATTAATGACCTACTATGTTCAGAGTGCATGAGGCAATTCTGCTCCTTTGTGGACCACTTTCAATCCTGCCCTTCTCTAAGCCCTCCCTTCCTCTTTTCCCACTCCCTTCTGCATCACCCTGATTTGCTCCCTTTATTCAACCCCCACCCCAGTCTGACAGTACTTATTTACATCTGTGTAATTTATTTGCATTGATGTCTGTCTCCCCCACTCTAGACTGTAAGCTCATTGTGAGCAGGGAATATATCTGTTTATATATATATATATATGTTTTCATTCATTCATTCATATTTGTTGAGCACTTACTGTGTGCAGAGCACTGTACTAAGCACTTGGGAAGTACAAGTCGGCAACATACAGAGACCCAACAACCTACTACACACATACATACATATACACACACACATAGCAGCGTGGCTTAGAGAAGCAGTGTGGCTTAGTGGCAAGAGCCCAGCCTTGGGAGCCAGAGATTGTGTGTTCTAATGCCACCTCCGCCACTTGTCAGCTGTGTGACTTTGGCCAAGTCACTTCACTTCTCTGGGCCTCAGTTACCTCATCTGGAAAATGGGGATTAAGACTGGGAGCCCCATGTCTGTGTCTCCGAGGCCCGTTACCTCGCCATTATCCTAGACTCATCATTCACCCACATATTCGATCTGTTGCCAAAACCTGTGGGTTCAACCTTCACATCACTAAAATCTGTCCTGTATTCTACATCTAAATGACCACGTTAATCTGAGTACCCATCCTATCTCACCTTGTTCACTGCATCAGTCTCTTTGCTGACCTCCCTGCCTCTTTCCTTTTCCCACTTCAGTCTCTGCTTCAATCTGCTGTCAGGATCATTTTGCTTCAAAACCATTCAGTCCATGTTCCTTGAAAACCTGCTATGGTTTCCCATCAACCTCTGCCTCGAACAGAAACTCCTGACAATTGGCTTTAAAGCTCTCAATCAATTTGTTCCTTCCTACCTTATTGCCCCGATTTCTAGTTATAATCCAGTCTGCACACTCCGCTCCTCTAATGCGAACCCACTCCCCATTCCTCAGTCTCATTTCCCTTGCTGCCAAAGGCTCGCCAACGTCCTGCCTCTGGCCTAAAACTGCATCTTCTAGACTGTGAGCCCACTGTTGGGTAGGGACCGTCTCTATATGTTGCCAACTTGTACTTCTCAAGCGCTTAGTACAGTGTTCTGCACACAGTAAGCACTCAATAAATACGATTGAATGAATGAATGAATCTGCCTTTATCCAACAGATGATCACTCTCCCCACCTTCAAAACCTTAAGGTTGCATCTCCTCCATGATGCCTTCCCCATTAAGCCCTCATTTCCTCCTCTCCCTCTCCCTTCTGCACCCTTTATTCACCCTTCCCTCAGCCCCACAGCACTTATGTACTCATCTGTAATTCATTTATATTGACGTCAATCACCCCCATTTAGACTGTAGGCTCACTATGGGCAGGGAACCTTTCTACCTACTCTGTTATATTGTACTCTCTCAAGCTCTTAATATACTACTCTGCACTCACTAAATGCTTAATATGATTGATCAAAAGGGCATTAAATATAACATTTAGTGTGATTATAGAAATCCTCAATTCCATGAACTTTGGGCAATTCCCATTTGAAATCTTCTCTAGTGCCATTTTTCCTTGAATAATAACAATAATGCTATTCATTCTTCATTCATTCAATCATATTTATTGAGTGCTTGCTGTGTGCCGGCACTATACTAAGTGCTTGGGAAGTACAAGTTGGCAACACATACTGATGGTCCCTACCCAACAACGGGCTCACAGTCTAGAAGGGGGAGACAGACAACAAAACAAAACATGTGGACAGGTGTCAAGTCATCAGAATAAATAGAGATAAAGCTAGATGCACATCATTAAAAAAATGAATAGAATAGTATATATGTACATATAAAATAGAGTAATAAACCTGTACAAACATATACAGGTGCTGTGGGGAGGGGAAGGAGGTAGGGTGGGGTGGATGGGGAGGAGGAGAGGAAAAAGGGGGCTCAGTTTGGGAAGGCCTCCTGGAGGAGGTGAGCTCTCAGTAGGGCTTTGAAGGGAGGACGACAGCTAGCTTGGCGGATGTGTGGAGGGAGGGCATTCCAGGCCAGGGGGAGGACCTGGGCCGGGGGTTGATGGTGGGACAGGCGAGAATGAGGTACAGTGAGGAGGTTAGTGGCAGAGAAGCGGAGGGTGCAGGCTGGGCTGGAGAAGGAAAGAAGGGAGGTGAGGTAGGAGGGGGCCAGGTGAAGGAGAGCCGTGAAGCCGAGAGTGAGGAGTTTTTGCCCGATGTGTAGGTTAACTGGTAGCCACTGGAGATTTTTGAGGAGGGGAGTGACATGCCCAGAGTGTTTCTGCACAAAGATGATCCGGGCAGCGGTTTGAAGTATAGACTGAAGTGGGGAGAGACAGGAAGATGGGAGATGAGAGAGGAGGCTGATGCAGTAATCCAGTCGGGATAGGATGAGAGATTGAACCAGCAGGGTAGCAGTTTGGATGGAGAGGAAAGGACAGATCTTGGCGATGTTGCGGAGGTGAGACCGGCAGGTTTTGGTGATGGATTGGTTGTGAGGGGTGAACGAGAGAGCAAAATCGAGGATGACACCAAGGTTGCGGGCTTGTGAGCTGGGAAGGATGGTAGTGCTGTCTACAGTGACAGGAAAGACAGGGAGAGGGCAGGGTTTGGGAGGGAAGATAAGGAGTTCAGTCTTGGTTTAGATTCATTACGTATTATACACTAAGCAGGAGGTACTATGTATTGAAAAAAATGCACAGGGAAGAATCAAACGTGGTCTGTGGTCTTTCAGAACCTCACAGTCTAAGATAAAGGTAGGTAGGGTTAAAATAAAAGCTTGAGTTTAGACACAGTCCCTGTCATAGACAGGGCTCACAAGCATGGCTTAGTGGAAAGAGCCCGGGCTTTGGAGTCAGAGGTCATGGGTTCTAATCCTGGCTCTGCCACAATGTCTGCTGTGTGACCTTGGGCAAGTCACTTAACTTCTCTGGGCTTCAGTTCCCTCATCTGTAAAATGGGGATTAAGACTGTGAGCCCCACATGGGACAACCTGATCACCTTGCATTCCCCCCCAGCACTTAGAACAGTGCTTTGCACATAGTAAGCACGTAAGAACTGTCATTATTACTATTATTATTATTAGAGACATTTTATCTCCATTTTGCAGATGAGAAAACTGAAGCACAGAGAAATTAAGTGACTTGCCCTATGTCACTAGCATGGGAGAGTTGGAACCTTACTATTAAACTATGTGCTTTCTTCTAGGTTACATCTAAACAAGGAGTCTTATGAGGCTTAGTTGAGAAAGCATGGACCTGGGACTGAGAGGACCTGACTTCTAATCTCAACTCTGCCAGTTGAATGCTGTGTGACCATGAGCAAGTCAATTTCCTTCTCTGTGCCTCAGTTTCTTCATCTGTAAAATGGGGATCTGATGCCTGTTCTTCCTTCGTGAATTTGTAGCCTCCTTTGCCTCAGGGACCGTGTCCTATTTAACAACTTGTATCTACCCCAGAACCTGGCACTTGAACAGTGCTTGACACGCAGTAAGCTTTTAAATTCATTCATTCAATCACATTTATTGAGCGCTTACTGTGTGCAGAGCACTGTACTAAGCACTTGGGAAGTACAAGTTGGCAACAAATAGAGACAGTCCCTACTAAACATCGGGCTCACAGTCTAGAAGGGGGAGACAGAGAACAAAACAAAACATATAGACAGGTGTCAAAATTGTCAGAACAAATAGAATTAAAGCTATATGCACATCATTAAAAAATAAATGGAATAGTAAGTATGTACAAGTAAAATACAATAATAATCATGGTAATAAAGGTAAAATGCAGGATAATAAGTATCTTAATCAGGTTAAACAAGGGCTTAAAGAGAAGGCACCAAAGTTTCATCTCGAAACTTCATTATTGTCACACTGATATACTACTCTGTGACTATATGTGTGTGTGTGTGTGTGTGTGACTATATATTATATATATGCGTGTGTGTGTGACTCTCTCTCCCTATACACACACACACATATATATATATTTAACAATAGTAATAATGATGGCATTATTATCACTATTTATTATAAATGCAATTATATATATATATATATATGTAATGATGGCATTTTTGAAGCGCTTACTATGTGCAAAGCACTGTTCTAAGTGCTTGGGAGGTTACAAGGTATCAGATTATCCCACAGGGGGCTCACAGTCTTAATCCCAATTTTACAGATGAGGGAACTGAGGCAGAGAAGTGAAGTGACCTGCCCAAAGTCACACAGCTGACAAGTGGCAGAGCCGGGATTTGAACCCATGACCTTTGACATATAAATAATACATATATAATATACCCACGCACAAGTTGTTAAATAGGACACAGTCCCTGATCCACATGAGGCTCAAAATTCATGCACGTACATACATACGTGCATATATAATAATAATGGCATTTGTTAAGCACCTATGTGCAAAGCACTGTTCTAAGCGCTTTATATATATACATATGCATATACATGCATACATATACATACATGCATGCATATAGCTCAGTGGAAAGAGTACAGGCTTTGGAGTCAGAGGTCATGGGTTCAAATCCCAGCTCTGCCAATTGTCAGCTGTGTGACTTTGGGCAAGTCACTTCACTTCTCTGTGCCTCAGTTACCTCATCTGTAAAATGGGGATGAAGACTGTGAGCCCCCCGTGGGACAACCTGATCACCTTGTAACCTCCCCGGCACTTAGAACAGTGCTTCACACACAGTAAGTGCTTTATAAATGCCATTATTATTGTATATACATATTAGTATGTATACATGCATACACACATACATATACATACATGTATATACATATATACATTCATATGTATATGCATTCATAGGTATATGCATTCATGTGTGTATATATATATATATATATTTCCTCCTGAAAAATTCCACTGGTTATAATTAGAAAGTGGAGTGAGGGGGAGAGACCATCATCATCAATCGTATTTATTGAGCGCTTACTATGTGCAGAGCACTGTACTAAGCGCTTGGGAAGTACAAATTGGCAACATATAGAGACAGTCCCTATAGAGTAAGGATCACAAACAATTGTTCAATACTAGGAGAATGTTGGAGAAGCAAGCACCTGAGAAGTATCATTTACAGAAACTGCCAAAATACAGTGAACATTCATCTAACACTCAGGAATTACAAAAATAGAATGATCCATGTGAGCGTGTCTGAGGAACTTAAATTTTTAGCAGAATCTATTTGGAATTTTCAAACTGAAACATTCATTTAGAAGCCAAAAAGAAGCAAACGGTCAGGTTTATCTTAAGTACTTTGGAAAAAAACCTTTAATTGGGATATGGTTTGAAAGGTTAACTGTTGTAAAATAAAGAGGTAAGAAAGTTGACATTGCAATATGAGCGTTATCACTGTTTTAAAGTAAAAATCATTACTGAAGAAGGAAACTTGTTCTTAAAAGGACTGATTTTTTAAAATTTTACAGCTTTCAGTTTTGTATTGAAGGTACAAAGGAAATGAATAAAGTAGGTGATTTCACTAAAGGAATCATTTTTACTTCCACTAAGACTTGGAAAATAAATTCACTCAAAGCCCTTACAAATCATCTCTTCTCTGCTATTCTTGAAACATCTTTGAAATCTCACAAATAGGGAAATATGAAGAGAAAATATGTTAGCGATAAAATTTTTCTCCATCAAAATTTAGCTATTTTTGCTAAGCCAGTGAACAGTGATATGAGTTATTAGAGTCTTAGTTTTATATTTTCCTGCTTTTTTTATAAAGAAGGAAATTACCAATTTTCAAGGCATAGGTCTGTAGGTATGTCACTCCAACCCAAACGCAAATAATTCTCCCTCATTTCCCCAGGGAAGCTTATCTTCATTGATGGCAGAACTAAATTTGGAGAAAATGACACACCCACAATTGACATGTAAACAAAATATCCATAGAGCAAGCAGGAATGCTAAAACCACCAGATCTGAGCTCTCTTTCCTTATTGCCGTGCCACTTACTTTTTAAATCTTTGTTTAAATTTGACCTATTAAGATAGCAATAACAGAAGGATAGCTGTTTCTAGTTAAAGAAGTTGGGCTTGTAAATGAACATAATGAGGAATAGAGTAGTAATGCAGATTCTGAAACATTAGATACCCTAAAGTAGTATTTTAAAACAGAAAAACATGCTAGAGAACTGAATTCTCATACTTCCAAGTACATATAATCTTCCCCACGGCACTTATGTACTTATCCATAATTTATTTATGTATTTATATTAATGTTTGTCTCTCCCTCTAGACTGTAAGACTGATTATACTGTAGACTGTATATGATTGAGTGATTTAATTTTTAAAAGTTTGACAGGCAGATCATCAAAAACACCCGGCATCTAGTCTGTCCTAAACCTAACCCAAAATATAATTCCTGAAATCAGGTCTCTAACCAGAATTCTATCTTTAATGCCTACTCTTGTCCCAACTTTAAATCATCATGCTAATGGGAATTTTCAGTGACTGAAGAGCAATTGATATTTCCAAAAATGAAGCCAACCCAAAGCTGGAGTTGATTGGTAATTACAACACAGACATTTGTTTCAGGAAATCGGTCTCCTCCTCTGCCCCAGAATGAATAACTGGTGGCAAACCCTAGCCCATGAATCTGGCAATGTAAATTTTTCTTGAGATTATGATATGAAAAAGATTAAGATTAAAAGTGGATTCAACACAATGAATTATCCACCAAATAATTCTAGACATGTACACAATCACAATGGCAGAGAAAACATATTCCAACACTGTCAGTGTGGTAATGAACTTCAGAACCCAGGGAAGTAATCAAATGCAACTAAAAACCCTGGCAATTTTTTGAACGAGTTTTTTTAAAATGGCTCAGACTAATATCATAAACCCTGAAATATAATCTATCTCCATGTGGCACTCTATGCAGGCAGGTCTAACTGAAGTTAGTGGCGAGGCAATTGTCTGTAGCTGACGATATTACAATAGCCCAGGCAGCCAAGGATAGATGAGCATGGTATACTGCTAACAAAAAAAAAAAAAAGAATGGCTCTTTTTGAGCAAAGGTTTCACAGTAAATAAGAGACAAGGAGGTAAAGAGAAAACAATACCAGGCATTGCAAATATTAAACATGACAACAAATTGAGGGACAGATTTTAGGTGTGCACAAAGGAGCCAGAATTGTGGATTCTGCATTGCCCTCTTTGGCCACCTATACTAATAAGCGAATTTGACCTTCAGTGGTTTCTTCTTTTAATATGAAGAACTAAATATAGTTGCAGGGAACCAGATATTTCTTAGAGTCTGAGCACAGATGACTATTTCAATGTACAGAGAGAGAAAAGGAATATTTAAACCAGATCACTTTGCGGTAATTCCACCAGAATCCAGGCTTCATTATGTAAACCACTCCACCACAAATCTCCCCCAAATTTCCTTAAACAAGAAAATAAAACTCTGAGCACGGGACCTCACAAGTCAGCGGGCAGTCCAGCAAGATGGCCAGTACATCTGTCAGCAGAAGGAAGAAAGGGAACAAGAGGCCTGATAATTTGCCTATCGGCTCTCCCTCCCAAAGGCGTCTGGGAAACATACCAACATTTGCATTAACACAATTGCATTCAGGTGGAATTGTTTAATCACATCAATCAATCCCATGTATTGCCCACTAACTATGTGCAGAGCACTGTATTAAGTGTTTGGGAGAGTACAATGTAGCAGATTTGGGTGACGTAGTCCCTGCACTGACATAATAATTTTACTATGCATATAGAGAAACATTAGTGTTCAATGGAGTTAAAATAAAACACAACCACCAGGATACTTTGCTAATTTAACAGACGGTTTCAAGAGCACAAATAAGAAGAAAATTAAGCTCATTGTTTAATGATTCCTTGATTGCTTTGGTATTAACCCATCTAAAAAATTAAAAAAGGCATATAAACAGATACCGTTATCTATTGGATTAGTACGCTTCAGGTGTAATCAAATTACAGTGCATGAAAATAAAGACTCATTTTTCACAGTGGTATAGTATAAGCAAAAAGTATTTCCATTTCTTAGGATTTAAGGGTCTCAGGTGTTCATTACACCTGTAGTTGATATACCTCATGATTGCTTTTCTTTTCTAAGAATGCTTTTTCTCAATCTCCTTTCAAAGCCCAAATAGAGAACTTTTATCATTCCCTCAGAGGTCTGCTCCTTGCGTAGTACAAGCCAACATTTACCAGAACTGAAAAAGATTTTTTGAAGTAAATGATAGAATTCCCCAGCCTTGGTGTAATGTTTACCGAGGGCAGTGTAGAGAGATTTTACTAGTAGTGGTTGACATCAGGGTTATAAAACTACAGAAGAGACCAGATTGGGAACATGGGTTTGTAAATTTCATATTCTTGGATAAAGAAGGGGATTCCATGATATACTTTGATTCTGGTATGTTAAGGGGAACCATTAAATTAATCAATCAATTACTAAGTGCTAATTACAATTACTAAATACTAATTACTAAATACGATTGATAATGATGATGAAGTGCTTGGGAGAGTGCATTGCAACAGAAACTTTTTCTCTGTTCACAGAACAGCTACTTGTGGAGAGATTATGAGAAGTCTCAAATTTCAGTTTTTTCTAGACCTCCTAAATTTGGTAAAATTGTGAAAGATAGAAGATTCTCATGTTTGCTGGAGAGGGAAGTAAATGAATAGAAACTCATGTATTTCTTTTCTAGACCTTGCAGGCCAACAAAGTCTTTTCCCAAGACTATAAGCATAAGGAAGCCACACTAGAAACACCAGACATTTTTTCTATCCATGTTCAACATTCAACACATTATTTTAATGGCCTTAATTCCCTGATTAGCTCTAAGGTTTTACTAAAAGTCTGTAGTAGAGATTGCCATGGAAAGCAATCATCACTACTAAATGAGTCTACTCTGAGTAAAACAAAATTCAATATAATATTTGATGCCAAAGGGTATGAAACAAAATTCAATTCATCATTTCAAGGATGGGGAAATCTGAGTTATATTTTGATTTGGGTTGAGGAAGCCTTTTTTGTGGTGTTTTTTTTCCCAAACTAGTGCATCAATCAGTGTTATTTCCTGAGCACTTACTGTGTGCAGAGCACTGCACTAAGCTTTTGGAAAAGTAGGTTACATGAACGAATTTCTAAGTTGAAATGATGATGTGATCCCTTCTTTTCTTTAATCTTCCTCCATTGTCTTCTTGTAGCCAATGGACAATTCTGAAATGGATGATTAATTGAGCTAACAAAGAGGGGGTCTGAAGAGGTGGTCTTTTGACTTGAAATAATTGAAGCTGTTTTCAAAACCTTACATGGTTCCTTATACTGAAATGCTAGCTACCCATTTAGAAATAATGGCTTTCTTTTAATTAGCGGGAGGCAAATCTTCAAAAGGTCAGAGATTTGTTGCAGTGAACATCTGAAAAGGGTAACATTGGATGGTGAGGTCATCACAGCTCCTGGTAAAGGTGTATAGTATATAATATAATATAGTATATAACATAAATGCAACAAAGCTGGGAAGCTGGTTGACTTAGTGGATAAAGCATGGGCTGGGGAGCCAGAGGATCTGGCTTTTAACGGCTTCACCTCTTGTTTGCTGCATAACCTTGGGCAAGTGACTTCACTTCTTTGTGCCTCAGTTACCTCATCTGTAAAATGGGGATTAAGACTGTGGGCCCCACGTGGGACAGGGACTGTGTCCCACCTGATTAACCTGTTCTACCCCAGTGTTCAGAACAGTGCCTGGTACATAATAATCATGCCATTAATAATATCAACGTGGCTCAGTGGAAAGAGCACGGGCTTTGGAGTCAGAGGTCATGGGTTCAAATCCCGGCTCTGCCAATTGCCAGCTGTGTGACTCTGGGCAAGACACTTCACTCTCTGGGCCTCAGTTCCCTCATCTGTAAAATGGGGATGAATACTGTGAGCCCCCTGTGGGACAACCTGATCACCCTGTAACCGGAACAGTGCTTTGCACACAGTAAGCGCTTAATAAATGTTATCATTATTATTATTATTATTAATGATAGTATTTGTTGATTGCTTGCTACGTGTGATGCACCATTCTGAGTGTTGGGGTAGATACAAGATAATCAGGATGGACACAATCCCTGTCCCACATGGGGCTCACTGTCCTAATCCTGATTTTACAGATGAGGTAGCAATCACAGAGGGCTGTTATTGAAGCTGTCCCCCAAGGGTCTGCAGGTTTACTCTTGCAGTTTGAAAGCCAACTTCAGAAGATCTCGCATATGTGTATTCCACTCTCCTTACCTGCACAGTCTCCATTTAAGTTCACCCTGCAACAGATGTTTGGGAAATGTCTTATTGTTCATTTTGCAACCAAGCCCATTCCAGTGAAGCTATCGTGTCATGATTGTTTCGTACTATCGGTCAACTAACGGTATGAAGTTATAGGCAGTGATCCAGCAGGGAGTGGCTCACTAAAAGGTGGGGTCACGGGAAGCAGCTTGGTCTAGTAGCGAGATCACGGGCTGGAGAGTCAAAGGTTGTGGGTTCTAATCCCTGCTCCTCCATTCTTCTGCTGTGTGACATTGGGCAAGTCACTTCACTTCTTTGTGCTTCAGTTCCCTCATATGTAAAATTCATTCATTCATTCAATCATATTTATTGAGTGCTTACTGTGTGCAGAACATTTCCTCATATGTAAAATTCATTCATTCATTCAATCATATTTATTGAGTGCTTACTGTGTGCAGAACATTTCCTCATATGTAAAATTCATTCATTCATTCAATCGTATTTACTGAGCGCTTACTGTGTGCAGAACACTGTACTAAGCACTTGGGAAGTACAAATCGGCAACAGATAGGGATGGTCCCTACCCAACAATGGGCTCACAGTCTAGAAGGGGGAGACAGACAACAAAGCACAACAAGTAGACAGGTGTCATTACCATCAAAATAAATAGAATTATAGTTATATACACATCACTAATAATATGAATAGAGTAATAAGTATGTACAAATATACACAAGTGCTGTGGGGATTGGGGATTGAGACTGTGAGTCCCACATGGGAAATGTGTACAGGCTGATTACCTTATATCTCCCCCAGCACTTAGAACAGTGCCTGGCACATAGTAAGCACTTAAAAAAATTACCATTATTATTATTATTTGAATGAACACTGGCAGTGGCTGAAAAGGACAACTGAACTACAACTAGAATGAATAATAATAAAAATAGTAATTATGGCACTTGTTAAGCACTTACCATGTGCCAGGCACTGTAAGAATAATATTAATAATAATAATGGTATTTGTTAAGCATTTACTATGTGCCAAGCACTGTACTAAGCACTGGGGTGGATACAAACCAATTGGGTTGGACTCTTTCCCTGTCCCACATGGGGCTCACAGCCTTAATCCTCATTTTATAGATGAGGAAACTGAAGCCCAGAGAAGCTAAGTAATTGCCCAAGGTCACACAGCAGACAGGTGGTGGAGCCAGGATGAGAACCCATGACCTTCTGGCTTCCAGGCCTATGCCAGCCCTGGGGTGGTTACAAGCAAATTGGGTTGGACACCGTCCCCGTCCCATGTGGAGCTCACAGTCTCAATCCCCATTTTACAGATGAGTGTGACTGAGGCACAGAAAAGTCAAGTGTCTTGCCCAAGGTAACACAGCAGACAAGTGGCAGAGCCATGATTAGGGCCCATGACCTTCTGACAACCCATGACCTTCTGACTCCAAGCTTGTGGTCACACTGCTTCGCCCATCATCTCAAGCAAGCGTATCACAATCATGGGCACAAAAGTACAAAAGGATGCAGCACAGCAAAATGGATAGAGCACGAGCCCGGGAGTCAGAAGGTCATGGGTTCTAATCCTGGCTCTGCCACGTGTCTGCTGGGGATTGATACAGTGAGCCCTATGTGGGCCTGGGAATGTGTCCAACCTGACTTGCTTGTATTCACCCTAATGCTTTGAACAGTACCTGGCACATAGAAAGCATTTTTAAAAATACCATTATTATGATTATAATTATTATTATTATGGAAGGGACTATCAGGGAATGATAGAAGGCAGTAATCCAGGAGGGACAAGAAAGCTCCCCTTTCCCTCCCCCCTAGACATTCAGTTTGAAGTTCTCTCCAAGTACAGAGGTCATTTCCAGATGAATCGCAAGGGCTACACAGACTCACATCCAGAGGACACCCAAGATATATTGACATACCTCCGGAGCATCCGACATTTCCCAGTGGGGCTTTGGAGAACAGAAAATCCATCCCTGAGGCATACCTAGGGGGGAGACATGGGAAACTAGAAGGGATAAAAAGGGGAATTGGAGAAGCAGTGGGTTCATTGGGTTCAGAACCACTGGCTGGGGTTGCCAGTGAGGAATGGCAGTGCTCTAGTCCTTCATTTCCTGGAAACAAATTTGCTTCGTCCCCCTTAACATCTCAGCACCTTCTCTGAGGATGGAGTAGGGGGCTGGGGTTTCCAGGCGCATCCCAGTACGATGTCGTTGGAAGCAGCTTGACAGAAACACCTGCCATGAGACAAATGGGGAAAACAATTATTGATCTATTTTAAACTATGCTCTATTAGAGTATATGAGTTTCTGGAGGGATTGCTTCTCATGTTTCCTTTGTACTTTCCCAAGAACAGTGCATTGCATCAACAGGTGCTCAATAAATACCATCATTCTACTACTTCTACTGACAGTAAAAATCAGCCCAAATCTAATAAGTAATAGAATGAGTGGTTTTAAATAAGTTGATCTACAACTATTGCTTCAAGGGAACCAAAAGAATGACCTTGGGCCAGATACAAAGAAAGGGAGAAAGGAGATCTATAATATCCAACTTACATTTACTTGCCCATTTCACGTTTTCAATTACTTATTATGGATGTAAGAATTTTCCTTTGCCCAGGGTTATTTTAACTGCTTTTCTCTCTTTTTGGTGACTAAAGCATTTTCTGTTTGACAGGCTGTGAATTTTACTAACTAGTAATAATAATAATAACAGATAATAATAATTCAATCACATTTATTGAGTGCTTACTTGTATGCTGAGCACTGTACTAAGTGCTTGGGAAGTACAAATCAGCAACATAAAGAGACGGTCCCTACCCAACAATGGGCTTGCACTTACAAGCAGCCTGGCTCAGTGGGAAGAGCCCGGGCTTTGGAGTCAGGGGTCATGGGTTCAAATCCCGGCTCTGCCAATTGTCAGCTGTGTGACTTCGGGCAAGTCACTTAACTTCTCTGGGTCTCAGTTCCCTCATCTGTAAAATGGGGATTAAGACTGTGAACCCCCAGTGGGACAACCTGATCACCTTGTCACCTCCCCAGTGCTTAGAACAGTGCTTTGCACATAGTAAGCACTTAATAAATGCCATTATTATTATTACAATGTACCAAGCACTATAATAAGCACTGGGGTGGCTGCAAACAAAGCAGGTTGGACACATCCCTGTCCTGCATTGCGTTCACAGTCTTAATCACCATTTTACAGGTGAGGTAACTGAGACTCAGAGAAGTGAAGTGACTTGCCCAAAGCCACACAACAGACAAGTGGCGGATTTGGATTATAACCCATGACCTCTGCTCTACCCCACTTCCCTTCCCTACAGCATTTGTGTATATATGTACATATTTATCATTACTTTTATTTTATCCCGGCTCCCCACTGTCAGCTGTGTGACTTTGGGCAAGTCACTTAACTTCTCTGGGCCTCAGTTCCCTCATCTGTAAAAGGGGATTAAGACTGTGAGCCCTACGTGGGACAACCTGATCACCTTGTAACCTCTCCAGTGCTTAGAACAGTGCTTTGCACATAGTAAGCACTTAATAAATGCCATTATTATTATTATTAATGGTATGTATATATCTATAATTATATTTATTTATGCCGATGCTATTGATACCTAATTGTTTTGTTTTGCTTTTTTTGTCTGTCTCCCCTCTTCTAGACTGTGAGCCCATTGTTGGGTAGGGATTGTCTCTATTGGTTGCCAAATTGTACTTTCCAAGTGCTTAGTACAGTGCTCTGCACACAGTATGTGCTCAATAAATATGATTGAATGAACTAATGACCTTCTAACTCCCAGGCCTGGGCTCTTTCCACTAGATAAAAGTAAGGTGGATTTACCACGGACAAACACTGGCATACACTAATCATGGATAACCATAATGTTCCTCTCTCCCAGAAGGTCACTGGGTGACCACCTCTTACCTACATATTAATCTGGAATGGCATGGGTTGTATTACATAGTAGTATAGAAGTAGTATGGACTTGGCCTTTAAGATGTCTAGATCATATTAAATTGTTTCTGTAGTAAGTGGTGACTATTATGTGCATTAAGTCTTCAGGATGATTTGAGGAGAGAGGTATAACGTCAGCTCAGCTCAGTCATGCATGTATTTCTAAAGCCCAAAAGTATGACGGGATAATTTTCCAAGCGAACCATGTGAGGTGCTAAGGAATATTAATGAACTCTACCAGTGCCTACAAGATTGCGAGAAGAAATAATCATTTCTCTAAATGAAGGAGGTTATGACCTAGTGGATGTAATTGAAACCTGGGAGGATGAGACTGAAAATTGAAATGTCCATACAGCTGGAAACACTCTAAATAAGCCCCTGGAAAGGAAGGAAGGTGGAAAGTGGCCCTGAATGCCCAGATGATTTCAAATGTTAGGGTGATTTCGGTTGGCATGAGCGAGTGTAGTGAAGAAACATTTTAAATGAAGCCCTCAGAACAGGAATGGAATCAAAATCCAAATTCCCATGAATTCCTACAGTAAACCGCTATGATTCAAGCCAAACAAAATCTCCAACCATCTCAATCAAATCTTGAAGCCTCAGCAAACACATGGGAACATAATTCTGACAGTCCTGACAGTGAGATTCAATAGATTCTACCAACCCTAACGTATTGCAGTTTCCAAAGTGCAAACTAAAATGCTCTACCCACAGTAACTGTTTAATAAATACCATTCATGATTGGATGTGTGTCAGGGTGTTAATGAAAAAGCTGATTCTTCCCATCTGGTTTCATGGAAAAAGAGTTCTTTGTTGTGATGACACATTGGGTACCTGCTTTCTGCAAGCCCCTTGTTGTTTGTAATTTTGTCACGTGGTATTATAATCTCTGCTTTAGAAAAGTTACCCTGTTCCGAATTGTCACATGCCCATCCCAAGTCTCCCTGTGGCTGCGACATTCAGTTGGGTTTCATGGTCCAAATTAAACCACTTGATCGCCATCTTCTATCCTACCCATTCTCCACCATCTATCCTTCTCATCCTCTTTGCCTATGATCTATCACTTCAATCAGTCATATTTACTGAATACTTACTGTGTGCAGAACACAGTACTAAGCGATTGCCTAGCCCACCTACAGCAGCTTATTTGGATACTTCAATTCACCATAAAGGAGATGCTGTTTAATGAAAGTATACACACCTAATAATTCTAGCATTTGTTAAGCGCTTACTGTGTGCCAGGCACTGTACTAAGCGCTGGAGTGAATTCAACCAAACACAGTCCCTGTCCCACTTGGAGGTCATAGTTTCCACCCTCATTTTGCATATGAGGGAACTGAAATACGATTGAGTGAATGGAGCACAGAGAAGTAAAGGTACTTGCCCAAGGTCACACAATAAAAAAGTGGTGGAGCCAGGATTAGAACCCATGACCTTCTAACTCCCAGGCTTGGGCTCTATCCTCTGTGCGCGCACACACACAAGGACATTTCTATAGGCTCACTCTCTCACCTGCATTGTCTACGCACTTCAATCTGTGACCTTTCATTCAATTCCTACCATCATATACATTGAGTGCTTACTGTGTGCAGAGCACTGTACTAAGCACTTGGGAGAGTACAATGTAACAATAAACAGACACATTTCCTGTCCACAACAAGCAGACAATCTAGGGGGGAGTCAGATGTTAAATAAATAAATTACAGATAAGTGCCTAAGTGCTGTGGGGCTGGGAGGAAGTCAGGGCGACGCAGAAGGGAGAGGGAGAAGAGAAAAGGAGGGCTGAGACAGGGAAAGCCTCTCAGAGAAGATGTGCCTTCATTAAGGCTTTGAAGGGGGAGAGAGTAATTGTCTATTGGATATGAGGTGGGAAGGCATTCCAGGCCAGAGGTGGGAATTATTCATTCATTCATTCATTCATTCACTTATTTATTTATTTATTTATTTGTTTGTTTGTTTATTTGTTTGTTTGTTTGTTTGTTTGTTTGTTATTCAGAAGAGCAGGATAAGAATACCACGGTCTAGAGAGTATGTTCACAGTGAGTCCCATACCTCTGAATCACAGAACCTGTGCAGAACCTGAGCCCCCTCCTTCCTCTACCCCTCCTCCCCCTCTCCATCCCCCCGTCCTCCCTCCTTCCCTTCCCCACAGCACCTGTATATATGTATATATGTTTGTACATATTTATTACTCTATTTATTTATTTATTTTACTTGTACATATCTATTCTATTTATTTTATTTTGTTAATATGTTTGGTTTTGTTCTCTGTCTCCCCCTTCTAGACTGTGAGCCCACTGCTGGACCATCTCTATATGTTGCTAACTTGTACTTCCCAAGCACTTAGTACAGTTCTCTGCACACAGTAAGTGCTCAATAAATACGATTGATTGATTGATTGATTCTCTGGACGTAACAAGCTTACAGTCTAGAGGGGGAGATAGACATTAAAATGAATGAGGAAGAAACATTCCAGGGAGGGTTAGTTCCCCTCTGCTTCCCTTCTGCTTCTCCTTCTGCTCCCCTGCTTCCCTTTCCTTGTCTCCACCCTAGGCAACCCCCACTGTCCTATTAAAATCAAATTACCTTATTCTCTTTTTTGTATGGTATTTGTTAAGAGCTTATCATGTACCAGAACACAAGTTCTAAGTGCTGGGGTAGATGATGGGGTAGAGAAGCAGCGTGGCTCAATGGAAAGAGCACAGGCTTTGGAGTCAGAGGTCATGGGTTCAAATCCCAGCTCTGCCACTTGTCAGCTGTGTGACTTTGGGCAAGTCATTTAACTTCTCCGGACCTCAGTTGCCTCATCTGTAAAATGGGGAATAAGACTGTGAGCTCCCTTGGGACAACCTGATCACCTTGTAACCACCCCAGTGCTTAGAACAGTGGTTTGCACATAGTAAGTGCTTAATAAATGCCATTATTATTATTATGATATGAGATGATACAAGAAGCAGCATGGCTCAGTGGAAAGAGCAGGGGCTTGGGAGTCAGGGGTCATGGGTTCAAAGGAGCAGGGGCTTGCTCGGGAGTCAGAGAGGAAATGTGTTCAAATCCCAGCTCCACCGTATAGCTGTGTGACTTTGGGCAAGTCACTTAACTTCTCTGTGCCTCAGTTACCTCATCTGTAAAATGGGGATTAAGATTGTGAGCCCCACATGGGACAACCTGATCACCTTGTATCCTCCCCAATGCTTAGAACAGTGCTTTGCACATAGTAAGTGCTTAATAAATGTCATTATTATCATTATTATTATTAACAAACACAAAAATTATTATTATGATATGAGATAATCAGGTTGGACCCAGTTCATGTCCCACGTGGGGCTCACAATCTTAATCCCCATTTTACAGATGAGGTAACTGAGGCACAAAGAGCAAAGTGACTTGCCTAAAATCACAGAGCAGACAAGATTAATTACTCTATTTTACTTGTCCATATTTACTATTCTATTTATTTTGTTAATGTTGTGCATCTAGCTTTATCTCTATTCTGATGACTTGACACCTGTCCACATGTTTTGTTTTGTTGTCTGTCTCCCTCTTCTAGACTGTGAGCCCGTTGTTGGGCAGGGACCATCTCTATATGTTGCCGACTTGTACTTCCCAAGTGCTTAGTACAGTGCTCTACACACAGTAAGCACTCAGTACGATTGAATGAATGAAACTGGCAGTGCCGGGAGTAGGCCCCATGTCCTCTGACTGCTGAGAGCTCACCTCCTCCAGGAGGCCTTCCCAGACTGAGCCCCTTCTTTCCTCTCCCCCTCGTCCCCCTCTCCATCCCCCCATCTTACCTCCTTCCCTTCCCCACAGCACCTGTATATATGTTTGTACATATTTATTACTCTATTTATTCATTTCACTTGTACATATCTATTCTATTTATTTTATTTTGTTAGTATGTTTTTGTTTTTTTTTCTCTGTCTCCCCCTTTTAGACTTTGAGCCCAATGCTGGGTAGGGACTGTCTCTATATGTTGCCAATTTGTACTTCCCAAGTGCTTAGTACAGTGCTCTGCACATAGTAAGCGCTCAATAAATATGATTGATTGATTGATTGATTGAGGTCCGTGCTGTATCCACTATTCATTCAATTGTATTTATTGAGCACTTACTGTGCACAGAGCACTGTACTAAGTGCTTAAGGCCATGTTACTGTTCCAAACCTTATATTCCAACTGTTCCCCATGCTGTGGTCTGCTTACTAGAAAAGGGGAGGGACTTCCAGGCAAAGGCAAGACATGAACACGATGCTTGCAGTGGAAGAACTGAAAATGAGGTCCAGAAAGTAGGCGTGAAAAGTGCAAGCTGGAGTGTAGTGGCCGAAGAGTGTGGATAAGTAGGAATGGGAGAGCTGATTGATGTCTTAAAGCCAATGGGAAAGAGTTTCTCTTTGATAGTGCAAGGATTTACTAACCATCAGAAGTTCTTGAGTAATAGAAATGCATGTGCAGAATGATGTTTCTCCTCCTTCTTCTCCCCCTCCTCCCCATCCCCATCCCCCCACCTTACCTCCTTCCCCTCCCCACAGCACCTGTATATATGTATATATGCTTGTACGTATTTATTACTCTATTTATTTATTTATTTTATTTGCACATATTCATTCTATTTATTTTATTTTGTTAATATGTTTTGTTTTGTTCTCTGTCTCCCCCTTCTAGACTGTGAGCCCACTGTTGGGACCATCTCTATATGTTGCCAACTTGTACTTCCCAAGCGCTTAGTACAGTGCTCTGCACACAGTAAGCGCTCAATAAATATGACTGACTGAATGAATGTTTTAGGAAAATGAAATAGGAAGCAGAGGGAAATGTGGACAAAAGAAAGGAGACATTGGAGCCGGGGGAGATCAACATAAAAGCTGATGCAGTCGTCAAGCTGAAATACTCCAACAGTCAGGATCATAATAATAATAATGATAATTGCGGTATTTGTTAAGCCCTACTGTGTGTCAGGTACTGTTCTAAGCACCGGGGTAGATACAAGATAATTGGGTTAGATGCAGTCCCTGTTCCACATGGGGCTCACAGTCTTCATCCTCATTTTATAGATGAGGGAACTGAGGCCCAGAGAAGTGAAGTAACCTGCCCAAGATCACACAGCGGACAAGTGACAGAGCAAGGAATTAGAACTCAGGTCCTTTTGACTCCAAGTCCCTTGATTTATCCACTTGACCATGCTGCTTCTCATCAAGTCAGTCGCCAAAGGTGGACTGGAACACAGCACAGTCTAATGCACAGGTTCTGTGATTCAGAGCTATGGGACTCACTGTAAGCATACTCTCTTGACCGTGGTATTCTTATCCTGCTCTTCTGATTAACAGAAAGGTTGGAAATGAGTTAATGAGAGATTAAGGGGACATCAAGATTACTAATATATTATGTAGCACTACAGTAGTAATACAGAATGAAAAGAAGTTCAAAACTTGCCACGCTGGAGAAGCAGCGTGGCTCAGTGAAAAGAGCACGGGCTTTGGAGTCAGAGGTCATGGGTTCAAATCCCGGCTCCGCCAACTGTCAGCTGTGTGACTTTGGGATAGTCACTTCACTTCTCTGGGCCTCAGTTACCTCATCTAGAAAATGGGGATGAAAACTGTGAGCCCCCAGTGGGGCAACCTGATCACCTTGTAACCTCCCCAGTGCTTAGAACAGTGCATTGCACATAGTAAGTGCTTAACAAATACTATTATTATTATTATTATTATTATTGTTATCATTATTATTATTATTATTAAAACCTATCAGAGGACCAGAAATAATAATAGTCTGTCATAAATGAGCTACTGAATGAGCATAAATGAGCTGTTGTCCATAGACATATGCACACTGTGTAAGTCAAGACTCAGTAACCTCCCCAGTGCTTAGAACAGTGCTTTGCACACAGTAAGTGCTTAACAAATACCATTATTATTATTATTGTTATTATTATTATTATTATTATTATTATTATTATTATTAAAACCTATCAGAGGAACAGAAATAATAATAGTCTGTTATAAATGAGCTACTGAATGAGCATAAATGAGCTGTTGGCCATAGACATATGCACATTGTGTAAGTCAAGACTCAGTAACCCAACTTCCAAGTCTTCCAAGTCTCTCAAAAGTGTGAGGAAAAGATGGCAGCCTCCCTCCACTCTCTCTCCATTTGCAGCAACTCCACTCCCTGTCCTTGGCTTTTGAAGGCAGATCAGGGAGATTTATCTGCCCACTCTGTGGCATTGTACTTTATCAATGCCACATGGGAAGCAGCATGGCTCAGTGGAAAGAGCATGGGTTCTGGAGTCAGAGGTCAGAGGTTCAAATCTCGGCTCCACCAATCGTCAGCTGTGTGAGTTTGGGCAAGTCACTTAACTTCTCTGTGCCTCAGTTACCTCAGCTGTAAAATGGGGATTAAGACTGTGAGCCCCCCTTAGGACAACCTGATCACCTTGTAACTCCCCCCCCCCCCCCAGCACTTAGAACAGTGCGTTGCACATAGTAAGCACTTAATAAATGCCACCATTATCATTATTATTACCAAGCATTTAGTACAGTGCTGTGCACATAGCAAGCACTCAGAAAATTACCAATAATGCTGATGATGACTTGGGAAGGCACAGAAGAGAGGCTGGCAGTGGGCCCCACTTCCCCCTGCCTGACTTATTTCTGGGTTTGTCATCAAACAGCGTTGGACGTTTTCTAGTGCTTGGTACAGGGTGATTTCTAGGCTAGGAAAAATGACTGCAATCATCTTGGTGCCCTGCTTAAAGGGGCCCTGCTCTTGTCGTTTGAGTGGAGAGCCACCCAGTCTAGAAAACAGAAACTAGAGTGGGACTTCTTGAACAGCATGCAAGGGGAAAATGAACTCTCATTCTTACATTCTTATTTTCTTTCTTCTCTCTTCTCTCTTCTCCTCTCTCTCTCTCTCTCTCTCTCTCTCTCTCTCTCTCTCTCTCTCTCTCTTTTTCTCTCTCTCTCTCTCTCTCTCCCCTTTTATCCACTTCATCACTTGTTGGTGTCCCTTTAGGATAGCCGATAACCAGAGATCCTGAGGCAGGGAGTCAACAGTCCTAAGATCAAGTCCCAGCTCTGCCACTGGCCTACTGTATCACCATGAATGTGACATAAGCACTTAGTACAGTGCTCTGCACACAGTAAGCCCTCAATAAATAGGATTGAATGAATGAATTTAACCTTTCTGGGCCTCAGTTTCCTCATCGGTACAATGGTTGCAAAATTCATTCATTCATTCATTCATATTTATTGAGCGCTTACTGTGTTCAGAGCACTGTACTAAACACTTGGGAAGTCCAAGTTGGTAACATATAGAGACGGTCCCTACCGAACAGCGGGCTCACAGTCTAGAAGGGGGAGACAGACAACAAAACAAAGCGTATTAACAAAATAAAATAAATAGAATAGTAAATAGGCATTTCATCCCCATGTGGGACAGGGATAATAATAATAACAATACTTGTGGTATTTGTTAAGTGCTTACTATGTATATATGTAAGATGTACAGTATTTAGTACAGTGCTGTGCACATAATAAGCACTTGGAAAATTACCAATAATGTTGATGCTGATAAATATACTATGCATATATATACAGAGTGTATATATAGACCTGTATGTATGTATATATGTTTGTACATATTTATTACTCTATTTTACTTGTACATATTTATTCTATTTATTTTATTTGGTTTATATATTTTGTTCTGTTGTCTGTCTCCCCCTTCTAGACTGTGAGCCCACTGTTGGGTAGGGACCGTCTCTATATGCTGCAAACTTGTGCTTCCCAAGCGCTTAGTACAGTGCTCTGAAAACAGTAAGCACTCAATAAATACGATTGAATGAATGAATGAATGAATGTACCAGGTACTGTGCTAAGCGCTGGAGGGGATTCAGCTAAATTGGGCTGGACACAGTCCCTGTCCCATTTTGGGCTCACAGTTTCAATCTCCATTTTACAGATGAGGGAACTGAAGCACATAGAAGTAAAGTAACTTGCTCAAGGTCAAACGAAAGACAAATAGAGGAGCCAAATTAGAACCCATGACCTTCTGACTCCCAAGGCTATGCTCTATTCCCTCTATTCCCTCTAGAGGAAGCAGCATGGCTCAGTGGAAAGAGCCCGGGCTTTGGAGTCAGAGTTCATGGGTTCAAATCCCGGCTCCGCTGATTGTCAGCTGTGTGACTGGGCAAGTCACTTAACTTCTCTGGGCCTCAGTTACCTCATCTGTAAAATGTGGGTTAAGACTGTGAGCCCTCCTGTGGGACAACCTGATCACCTGGTAACCTCCCCAGTGCTTAGAACAGTGTTTTGCACGTAGTAAGCGCTTAATAAATGCCATTATTGTTATTATTATTATTATATTCACTACACCACAGTGTCTGATCCCATAACCTTGAATTTATCCCAGTGCTTAGTACCTATTAAGCACTTAAATGCCACTATTAATATTCTCCTCTACTCACCAATTCAGATTTTTATTCCAGCTCTGCCTTTAATTGATCACGGGCAGAAGTGTTCATAGTATTCATAATCGTTCCTATAAAGGGCCGAGCTATTTTTAACTTTGGCTATCTCTTTTTTAAAAATTAGGACCGTTTCATTTGATTGGCACTTGGTTGGAAACCTGGCAGGTCACTCAGAGGACTAAAAAGTAAGCAGACTGTAGATAATGGAGGCAGAAACCCCAGTATTAGAGTAAGAGTTATAAGGTTTATTGTACTAGGTGCTAGATGTACAAATAGTTCCATGTCAGCCCAAAGGGACTGGTTTTATAGATGTATTGAGGTACTTCAGATCGGACAAGGCTAATTTGAAAGAAAGAAATTGTGTGGGCCTGAGGTGACTAGAATGGCCACTGCTCTGCCAGTACAAATAACTACACTCGGTCAGTCAGTTGAATTTATTGAGCACTTACTGCATGCAGAGCACTGTACTAAGTGCTTGGGAGAGTAGAGTACAACAATAAACAGACGTATTCCTTGCGCACAATGAGATTACATTCTAGAGAGGGAGACAGACATTAATATAAATAAATAAGTTACAGTTATTCACATAAGTGCTGTGGGGCTGGGATGGCAGGAGGATAAATAATGAACTGTATAAATAATGACCCTAGGAAAGATTTTACGTTTGTGTGCCTGGTACTGGAAATTTCTTAGAAAACAAATCTGTTCTCTGCAGGCCCAGATTTTTCAAAATGGGGAAGCTGGGGGAATGAGAGCAGTGCAGAGGAAACTATTATGGGGAAGTTACAGATCAGTTTAATTTGCTCTTTGGTAGTCCTCTGGATACTGAGAGAAAAATTGGGAGAACCAAGAGAAAATCTGTTAAAGAGGAGAGAGAAAACGACTCCTTATACAGGACCCAACCTACAAATCAGGTCAGCGTGCCCTCTGGCACTAAGCATTCTTTCAACAAGAAGTTAATTTAAGGGTAGGAAGAAGCAGATGAGAAGCAGATAATCATGAGGGCTATTTGACTATTAGCTGGCCTAGACAGATTGGTTTGTGTTATGCGGGAGGCCCCATGATGACAGGTTTTTCTTGTGCAAAGCTAAATGATTCACAAGATGAAGAGGTAAGGGAGGTATAGAGTTGGGGAAGGACTCTTATAATTTTGGGAACTATGAGAAGCAGCATGGCCTAACGGAAAGAGCATAGGCCAGAGAGTCAGAGATCCTGGATTCCCATCCCAGCTCTTCCACTTACCTGCTGTGTGACCATGAGCAAATCAATTGACATTTTCTCTGTTTCAGGTTCCTCATCTGTAAAATGGGGATTCAATAGCCACCCTCCCTCCCTTTCAGACTGTGAGTCTTATGTCGGATAGGGGCTACATCCAACTTGATTATCTTGTATATGCTTCAGCATTTTGTACAGTGCATGTCACATAGTGAGCGCTTAACAATTGCCACAGTAATTATTATTACCAGGGAGGTCTTGGAGGCCAGTCAAATTTAGGCTGTTGGGCAGAAGACCAAAACCCAGGACACCTGTGATAGTATTCTTTAAAATGCTATCAGTTCCACTCTTAGCACTCCAGAGGCATTTAGCATTCCACAGTCCCATTGGAAAGATGAGACAATTGCACAGAAGAAAGGGACTTATCGCATAGAACAGTGCTTGGCACATAGTAAGCACTTAACAAATGTTATTATTATTATTATTATTATTATTATTATTATTATTATGAACCACAAAACTCACTACCACAGATTGAATTGGCACAGTGGATCAAATTCTGATCACTCCCTTTCTCTTCAGTCTCACACTTCCTCCTGCCTTCCTGATATGTCTGTTTGGGTCAAACTTAACATGCCCAAAACAGAACTCCTCATATTCCCATCCCAACTGATGTCTACTCATCATCATCAATCATATTTATTGAGCACTTACTGTGTGCAGAGCACTGTACTAAGCACTTGGGAAGTACAAGTTGGCAACATATAGAGACAGTCCCTACCCAACAGTGGGCTCACAGTATCTTCTTTTAAGGGTCAGGTGCCAAAACCAGCGTGGCCTAGTGAATAGAGCCCAGGCCTGGGAGACAGAAGGATCTGGGTTCTAATTCCAACTCTGCCACTCATCTGCTGTGTGACCTTGGACAAGTCACTTCATTTCTCTGGGCCTCAGTTCCCTCATCTGTTAAATGGGGATTAAGATTATGGGCCTCATGTGGAACAGGGACTATGTCTAACTCAGTTATCTGTATCGACCCCAGTGTTTAGAATAGTGTCTGGCAGATAGTAATCACCTAACAAATACCATTATTAATATTATTATTACTATTAATAGTGATAATAATAATAAGAGCACCTTTTGATATGAGATTGGAGGGAAATTATTATCTTCTGCAGTTTGCCGGTTATGATATTGAAAATGAAATGAACACTTGTTCACACCAACCCTGGTTATGGGCCGTCATGTTATTGGGCAACCTTTGTCATAGCAGGTTTATTTAAGAATCAATCGATCGATCGATAGTAGTTTTTCAGCACTTACTGTGGGCAGAGCACTCTAGTAAGTGTTTATAATAGTGGTATTTTAAACCCATGTTATGCACCAAACACTGTAGTAAGCACTAGGGCGCACAGTAGGAGAGAAAACATTTTACAGATGAGGGAACTAAAGTACCAGGAAGTTAAGTGAATTGTCCAAGATCATACAACAGGAAAGTGGCAAAGCCAGGGTTGTTTTATGTTATGTTATGTTATATTAGGACCTGCGACTCCCAAGCCTATGCTCTTTCCACTAGGCACAGGTTAATGCCCATTTGCCTCAAAATGGTGAGAAAAACAAAGCTGAAACCAGAAATGATTTTTGTCCTTTTTCTGTAACCAAGCCACATCCTCTTTAATATTTTATGTTTTTTTTCCTAAACTCTTACAATAATGTTAAAAGAACAATCTTTGGGAATTTCACCCAAATTTTGTAAGAAATATTTAGTTAGGTCCAATAAGTTGATAACTGAAGAAAAAGTGGTTTGATATTGGAAAAAATATATCCAAAAAGTTTTCTATCAGTAATCGGAGGCATTTTTTGAGTTCCTACTGTTATGTGCTGTAGTAGGTGCTGGAGAAAATGGAAAAGAGCTAGTGCAAGAACACTGCTTAGGACCCTAGAATATAAGCTCATTGTGGACAGGAACTTTCCTGACATCTCTGTTGTACTGTACCCTCCCAAGTGCTTAGTACAGTGCTCTGCACATAGTAAGCACTCAATAAATACCATTTATTGATTGTTTGATTGATTGTTGTTCCTTTTGATGCAGAGAGGATCGGGTAATGGGGGGATTTGAGTCATCACTTTCATTATTATCTTCACCATTATTGTAATATAATCATCATTACCATCATCATCATTATCATCATTATCATCATCATCATCTTCATCATCAGTAGTATTTCTTAAGCATTAACATGTGTACACTATAAACCTCATTATATTGTGCTCTCCCAAGTGTGTAATACAGTGTTCTGTGCACAAGAAGTGGTCAATAAATAACATTGATTGATTGACTTGGGTCTTATATGTAAAATGCCAATTTATAATGATGGTATTTGTTAAGTGCTTACTATGTACCAAGCACTGTTCTTAAACGCAGGGGTAGATTCAAGGTAATCAGGTTGTCCCATGTGGGGCTCACAGTCTTAATCCTCATTTTCCAGATGAGGTAACAGAGGCACAGAGCAGTTAAGTGCTTGCTCCAAGTCACACAGCTGACAAGTGGCAGAGGTGGCATTAGAACCCATAACCTCAGCCTCCCAAGCCCATGCTCTTTCCACTGAGCCACACTGCTCCTCACGTCTATAATAATAATAATGGTATTTGTTAAGCGCTTACTGTGTACAAAGCACTGTTCACATTTATTCATTCATTCATTCAATCATATTTGTTGAGTGCTTACTGTGTGTAGAGCACTGTACTAAGCGCTTGGGAAGTACAAGTTGGCAACATATAGAGACAGTCCCTACCCAACAACGGGCTCATAGTCTAGGAGGGGGAGACAGACAACAAAACAAAACATGTGGACAGGTGTCAAGTGGTCAGAACAAATAAAAATGAAGTTAGATGCACATCATTAACAAAAGAAATAGAACAGTAAATATGTACAAGTAAAATAAATACAGTAATAAATCTGTACAAACATAGATACAGGTGCTGTGGGGAGGGGAAGGAGGTAGGGCGGGGGATGAGGAGGAGGAGAGGAAAAGGGGGGCTCGGTCTGGGAAGGCCTCTTGGAGGAGGTGAGCTCTCAGAAGGGCTTTGAATGGAGGAAGAGAGCAATTTGCGGATATGTGGATGTGTGGCATTTATGTGAAGTGGTGCGTTGTGGGCAGGGAATATGTCTGTTTATTGTTATATTGTACTCTCTCAAATGCTTAGTACAGTACTTTGCACATGGTAAGAGCTCAAATAAATAAGACAGACTGGTGTGGACTGGTGTGTCAGCTATACTGAGGACTTTTTACCTCATCTCTCCCCATAGGGAAGATCTCACCACCTGTAGTGACATTTGGAATCTAAAGAACAGATACTTTTACAAACTCCTACTCAAACACTTTAGGTGAAAATACTCACATTTTAATGGGTAAAGCATCTTTGATCCAAGGTAGGATAAATCTAATACAAGTGTTCCTTTTCCTCTTGTCCGTGGCACAAAATGTGGAAGTGGGTATGTCACTAAATATGATTGTTTTATTGTCATTCTGAACAAAACACATTGGGTAGGGACTGTCTCTATATGTTGCCAACTTGTACTTCCCAAGTGCTTTGTGCAGTGCTCTGCACACAGTAAGCGCTCAATAAATACGATTGATGATGATGATGATGATGAGTTGTTTCCCTAGACCTCACAAACTATTCAGTAGAAACTATTTCACACCATCTTCTCACCATTCCATTAATCTTACAAATAAATTGATAATACACAAAGAATTATTTGAGCGTATCAATGACTGGGTAATATTAATCAGAAAAATAATCCTTTGCTAAATACATTAAATCTCTAGAATGCCAATTTGGGATGACATAATACAATAGGACAACGCTATTAAATGCAGCCCACTTGTAGGTTGTATTAAAACAAGAAATTCCCCGAAGCAATAGGGGATTTTCTTGTTCCTTGTCAAGAGAGCTATTGTCAGTGGACTGTTTCAGCAGAGTTTAGTGACATCAGAGACAAATGGCAGCAGCAATTGCAGGGATGACTAGAAAGAAAGTAATTTTATAGCAAGGAAATGTATAGAAAAAATAGACATGCAGAAATTTTGGAGTGCAGCTACACTTGATATGGAATCCTAAGTATTACTAATGTTTCAGGTTTGTGCAAAACGGACTTTTCTTCCCAAATTCTCCCTGCCCCTAGATTTTCCTATCATTGTCACAGCACCACAACCTTCCCTCTATCACAAGTCTACCGTCTTGGCATTATCCTCAACTCTTCTCTCTCCTTCACTAATCAGTCACAAACTCTGAATGAGATCTGGATCTTTTTGGTATGAGTTCATAAGAGATTTGCCTCTGGATCAAGCAGAAAGTCTTCAAGATTGCTTTCAATCCATCGATTCTCCCAATTTTACGATAACGATGATGTTGATGACGATGGTATTCATTACACGCTTATCATGTGAAAGTACCGTGGTAAGCACTGGCATAGGTGTAAGATATATACTAGAACTCTCTATTTACTTTTTCCTAGGTCACAATCTCTGTTCCTTTCAAACTCCTACCTGACGGCATTTAGCCCTCCACCCTCCCACCTCAGTCCCTTCCTCATTCTTCCCCTCCTAAATCCAACATCATTCAAACCCTACTAAAGTCTTAAAGAGCCATTAATTCCTGGCGCCCTGAGTTGTAACAATTCAAGAACCGGCTCCAGCAGTCATGTATTCATTTAAGCCTATCGTCAGCACTTATGTTCATATATACAATCATTTAGTATTCTGCTTCCACTATTTGCAAATATTTTGATTTCCGCCTCCCCTGTTGGAGTGTAAATTCCTCTTGGGAAGGGGATGTATCTCAAACTTCAGTTGTTCTTCCTCAATACCCAATGGGTACTGAACACATTGCATTATTCCTAATACTTATTCATTAAATAACAAGTTTCCAACCCCATTTTCCTTCCGTTTTATGATGTGGAATTTGAATAGTGTTTACCGTATTTTCTTTATTGAACCAACAGTCTCACTCCAAGTGAAATGAGAGTGTTTACAAGACGTGGCAAGGTAGTAATATTAGGATTTATAGAGGCTGGATTAGCGGTGGAAGTTTTTTCACTCATTCATTCGGTCGTATTTATTGAGCGCTTACTGTGTACAGGGCACATTACTAAGCGCTCGGCAACTGATGGAGACAATCCCAATCCAACAATGGGCTCACAGTCTAGAAGCAGGGAGACAAACAACAAAACAAAACAAGTAGACAGGCAAGTTGCACTCTTCTTCAAGAGATAGTAGTAGACATGTTCTGACTGACCAGAGTCCTGTTCGTGAAGTAGGTGCAAGTCGTGTGACCACCCAGTGCGGAGATTACGAGAACATAGAAGGCCTTCCTGTCCCCCTGCTCCCCTCACTGCAAGGTCGCCCAGCAGGCAAGTGGCAGAGTCAGGATTAGAACACAGGTCCTTGGTCTTCCAAGCCCATGCTCCTTCCACTGGGCCACGATGCTTTGGAATTGGAGAACAATGTTTCTGGATCAAGGAGTTAGGGATTAATAATAATAATAATGAGGGCATTCATTAAGCGCTTACTATGTGCAAAGCACTGTTCTAAGCGCTGGGGAGGTTACAAGGTGATCAGGTTGTCCCACGGGGGGCTCACAGCCTTAATCCGCATTTTACAGATGAGGTCACTGAGGCCCAGAGAAATTAAGTGACTTGCCCAAAGTCACACAGCTGACAATTGGCGGAGTCAGGATTTGAATCCATGGCCGCTGACTCCAAAGCCTGTGCTTTTTCCACTGAGCCACACTGTTTCTCAGACCACATTGCAACTGATGCATAGTTCCTCAAAGAACTTTCTGTGTCTCCTTAGGATACCATTCTATTCCATTCCCTCCAGAATGTAACATGTGTCTGTTGCTTCTCAGTCGGCAAAGGGATAGATATCCCTGGTCTTCTCCCATGACATCAGTGGAGGGAAGCGGGATCCTTATCAGGAGCACAGTGTGTCTTGTTTTCAACCAATCAATCATATATATATACCTGTATATATGTATATATGTTTGTACATATTTATTACTCTATTTATTTATTTATTTTACTTGTACATATCTATTCTATTTATTTTATTTTGTTAATATGTTTGGTTTTGTTCTCTGCCTCTCCCTTCTAGACTGTGAGCTCACTGTTGGGTAGGAACCGTCTCTATATGTTGCCAATTTGTACTTCCCAAGCACTTAGTACAGTGCTCTGCACACAGTAAGTGCTCAATAAATACAATTGATTGATTGATTGATTTTTATTGAGTACTTACTGTGTGCAGAGCACTGAACTAGGCTCTTGGGACACTACAACAGAGATGGTAGACACATTCCCTCCCCACAATGAGTTCACAGTCTAACTGCCTCTCTTATTGGTATAATATATGTAGGTCTGACCCTCAAACATGTTGAAAATTATTCTTTGAGTGGTTCTAATTCGGCCATTAATTAACCTTTGTCCACGAGAGCAGACATTTGATTGCCATTGTGTGAGCGTGGGCAGAAGAACTGGCTGAAGGTCATAGCTGACTAGGATAGTTAAATGCCGGGTTCATGTCCGTCGTTTCGGCCAATTTTAATAGAGATTTTAATAGAGACGTTGATTACGTCCTCATTAGGAAATGCTTGGAAGGGAAGACTGATGTGTGCCCAAAAGTCAGTGCATTCAAAAATTGCTACCCACGTAAAGGTGATCACATTTTGTCCTTTTATTTAATTAGCTTGGTCATTTTGTTCATACTTGTGCCAGTCATGTTGCGAATGCTCCCGTCACAGCCTGCTAGCATCTTCGCCTTGATAATTGGTGCTGATTCAATTAATAATTCACATGCTTATCAGGTCAAATTACTATCATATTAAGGTAGCCAAGAGACCGCGGGAACTGTCATTACTTCAAAACTCAATGCTGAAGCATTTCACTACAGAGACTCAGGGGGGAAATCCTCTAAAGTGACATTGTTTCTTGTTTTTTTTTTTTCAAATCTGTGAAATGGTTGATATTATTTTGAGCTGGTTTTCTGATTAGCAGGATCCACTCCACGCGAAACACTGTTTCATAGGCCGACTGCCACACTGGTTGATAGATCCTGGCATAGCCTGGGTATTATTTTCCATTCAATAAAAATTTAATCATGATAATAAGAGTAAATTTGGAAAGCAAACAGCAGCTTGGCTTTAATTTGTGTCCCAGGATTCCCTCCTTGGTGATGATTTTTATCATTTCCATAGGACCTGATTTATTTGAAATAAAATACACGGGGGAAGGCTAAGGATGAGATCAAATTGAAGGCAAATTGGGGACAATGAGAAAGACTATAACCAAGTTTGATTGTCACTTTCTGGGGAATATCGGCCTCATTCATTTATATATCCTCCATGTCTGAGTATTGGGGACATCGCCAACTCATGGTAATAAAATTTTACAGCATCCCATCCGGACCTGGTGTTGATAAAACAACAAGATGGGGTTGGATATGATTGTAGCACTTAGTACCTTTTCTCTAAGTACTGAGAAGAAAGCTCAGTTATCCCTCCACAGGAGGCTCCGTAGGGCTCAAGAATACATATGAAATAAAGAGATGGAAGGTTTGAATCATCAACTACACTTCCCACTAGGAATACATCAATCCAGTGGACAGAGAGAAGTGTCTCTCCTGCTTCCTCCAAAATTCTGCCCTGGTCTCAGTCCTAAACCCAGATGAAGAAAGGTATGATCTTGCTGAGCCATCACTCGAACATAGATGCTTATAATTTCAACCTAGGGCTTCTAGGGACTAGAGAGGACCTGGGAAGATTTTAGGTAGACCACATCTGATGTGATCCCGTTGTTGGGTAGGAACCTTCTCTATATGTTGACGACTTGTACTTCCCAAGCGCTTAGTACAGTGCTCTGCACACATAAGCACTCAATAAATATGATTGAATGAATATGATTGGATGAATGAATGAATGATCAATAAAGAATGTGGCCAGGTGGGGAAGGAGAGGGGGACAGGGAATTGAGGAGGGAGTTAAACATTCATTCATTCAATCGTATTTATTGAGCTCTTACTGTGTGCAGAACACTGTACTAAGTGCTTGGGAAGTACAATGCAGCAAAGAATAGAGACAATCTCTGCCACAACGGGCTCACAGTCTAGAATGGGGGAGACAGACATCAGAACGAGTAAACAGGCATCAGTAGCATCATTATATATAAGTAGAATTATAGATATATATGCATAATTAATAAAATATAATTATAATTATAAATATTTACATATATACATAAGTGCTGTAGGGTGGGGATGGGGGTAGAACAAAGGAAGAGAGTCGGAGTGATGGGGAAGGGGAACAGAGGAAAAGGGGGGCTTAGTCTGGGAAGGCCTTCTGGAAGAGGTGAGCTTTCAGTAGGGCTTTGAAGGGGGGAAGTGTGCAAGTTTGGAGGATTTGAAGAGGGAGGGAATTCCAGGCCAGAGGTAAGACGTGGGCCAGGGGTCGATGCCGGAGCAGGTGAGAACGAGGCACAGTGAGAAGTTTAGCATCAGAGGAGTGGACTGTACGTGCTGGGTTATAGAAGGAGAGAAGGGAGGTGAGGTAAGAAGGGGAAAGGTGATGGACAGCTTTGAAGCCAATAGTGAGCAGTTTTGGCCTGGGTGATGGCTAAGCAGTCAATAATGGAACAAAAGAGAGGGAAAGAGAAAGAGAGGAAAAGGAGGAAAGAGAGAGAGAAAGAGGGAAAGAGGGGAGAGAGAGAGTGAGAGAGGGAAAGGGAGAGAGAGAGGGAGAGAGGGAAAGAGAGAGAGAGAGGCCTTTCTTTGTGCCTTTAAGACAGGATAATTTAGGACCTACTTCATGAATAAGTAACCAAATATTAGCTACTCATGTCTTACAACAAAAATTTAGAGGACAAAGTAGGTAAGCTCCAGACAAATATTGTTCTCCTTCCTTATCTATTGATACCAGTCCATGGAAGGAGAGAAGCCTCCACCCATTCACTCCCTAGTCACTGGCATCCTGGAAATGCTTTCCATTAAATCAATCTTACTCATTTCTTATGCTCCAAGTTATAGGAGTGCTACCCTTGAATGCCGAATCCTAAATCTAGAATTGTAAATTCATTTAATTTAGACTGATTGAAGCAGTCAACATTTTGCAGAGCAGTGAAAAATGGCTTTGTGTTGCCTTTAATCGTTCACACGGAGAAAAAGTAGCTACTGAATGAGAAGTAAATTAAAAGTAATGCCCAAGATATTGTAAGTCTGGTGGACTCTTGGGAGTCAAGAGACCTAGGTTCTAATTCCCGCTCCTTCCCTTGCCTGCTGTTTGACCTTGGGCAAGCCAGTTAACTGTGTACCTCAGTTTCTTTACCTATAAAATGGGAATTTAGTATCAGTTCTCCACACCTCTCCACCAAAATTCAAGTTACATATGGCCCAGAGATTGTGCCTGATTTAACTATATCTTTCTTAGTGCTTGAGAGAAGCAGCATGGCTCAGTGGAAAGAGCACGGGCTTGGGAGTAAGAGGTCATAGGTTTGAATCCCGGCTCTGCCAATTGTCATCTGTGTGACTTTGGGAAAGTCACTTAACTTCTTTGTGCCTCAGTTACCTCATCTGTAAAATGGGGATTAAGACTGTGAATCCCACTTGGGACAACCTGATCACCTTGTATCCTCCCTGCACTTAGAACAGTGCTTTGCATATAGTAAGTGCTTAAAAAATGCCATTATTATTTTTTTCCTCTTCTAGACTGTAAGCCAATTGTTGGGTAGGGACCATCTCTATATGTTGCCAACTTATACTTCCCAAGTGCTTACTACAGTAAGCGCTCAATAAATACGATTGAATGAAGCACTTCATAAACACCACAGTGTTATTACAGATATTGTTCAGTTAAATATTATAGCAGATTTTTGAAAGGTCTAGAGCAGATGATGATCTGTTCCCTGTAATTGAGAACTTGTCCATAGGCTACTATATGTTCCAGCGTAGCTAGGTTTGTGTATGCCTGGTGGGAATTTTTTTTGCAAGGAAAGAGAGTAGAAAGTCTGGCAATAGAATTTACAGAGGGATCACCAGGCTTCCAGTCCGGATTATGCTTCAGATACATTAGTTTGGTCAAATATTCTCAATCTGTGGACTATGGAGAAAATCCCATTTTGTGGGCTTTTCAGACAAAATAATAGTAATAATAATAATAATAATAATAATAATAATAATAATGGTTTATGCTAAACCCTTACTATGTGCCAGGCACTGTATTATGAACTGGGGTGGGTACAAGCAAATCCAGTTGGGCACAGTCCCTGTCCCACCTGGGGCTCAGAGTCTCAATCCCCATTTTACAGATGAGGTCACTGAGGCACAGAGAAGGGAAGTGACTTGTCCAAGGTCACACAGCAGACAGATGGTGGAGCTGGGATTAGAACCCATGACCTTCTGACTCCCAGCCCCGTGCTCTATCCACCACACCATGCTGCAGACCTGAACCTTCCTCTAATTAGGGAGTTCCCAAAATATTTCCGAGTGTTTTGGGGAGTTCCGAGTTAGTTAATAAGCCTGCTGGATCCACAACCAATCCCTTTGCTTTCTAAGGATAAAATATTTTCTGGAATGCTGATGCTGGGGTGGGAATTCTTCACACTCTTCTCTTTCTCTGTCTGAAAAATCAGAGCGGTGGATGCGTGTGGCATGAATCTTAAGGATAGGCCTGGCAACCACGGGGGAAGCAGATATCAAATCTTCATAAATGAAATGGTGTGTTCAAAGCAGAATTTAGTTAAATCAGAAACAATGATCCCATGTCCTTCAAATGGGATCAAGGGAACATCATGGTTGAGTGTACTGAAGACTTGCCAAAATGTTCCGGGGAACTTCAATCCTTTAATGAGCACTGAATTCACGTATCTAGGCTTGAGCTGTTCAGCTAGAATCATTCAATTAGGCAGTTTGAATAAGTGTACCACATTCGGTCCGTAATGAGTTATTGGGGATTAGAGGTGATTCTCAGATTCTCAAACCCAGGACTGTTTTCAGAGGCAGAATGAAAATGTAGCAATATTAATAAACTGCTGCAGTCTGATGCTATGAAATCTATGGAATTGGTGGTGAGCGTACCACGAGGTTTAAAAACCCTTAAAACCCAGAGGCTAAAAAAGCACATCGTCGGAATAAATCAGCAAATTCTGGAATATAGATGTTTGCTGGCTCAGCGTAGACAATTCTTAATGGCTATTTATGAACTTCAGCATAGTGGGGTGTAAATAATAATAGCTATATTAAATCCACAGATAAATGTGTGGGTTGTTTAGAGGAAAGCAGTATCGTCATCTTATGAATCTCTCATGATTTTCAATATACCTATGAATTGAAATCAAAGGAAGTGGGTTTGCTTCTTTCTCCTAATTCCCCTCTGTCCTCTTGCTTCTGAATATGGACTCATTCATTCAGTCATTCATTCAATCGTATTTACTGAGCACTTACTGTGTGCAGAGCACTGTACTAAGTGCTTGGAAAGTACAAGTTGGAGATATATAGAGAAGGTCCCTACCCAACAATGGGCACACAGTCTAGAAGGGGGAGACAGACAACTAAACAAAACATGTGGACAGGTGTCATCAGAATAAATAGAATTTATTTATGTCCTCTTGCTTCTGAATACGGACTCATTCATTCATTCATTCAATCGTATTTATTGAGCACTTACTGTATGCAGAGCACTGTACTAAGCGTTTGGGAAGTACAAGTTGGAGACATATAGAGACGGTCCCTACCCAACAATGGTCTCAGAGTCTAGAAGGGGGAGACAGACAACTCAACAAAACATGTGGACAGGTCCCAAGTTGTCAGAATAAATAGAATTTATTTATGTCCTCTTGCTTCTGAATATGGACTCATTCATTCATTCATTCAATCGTATTTACTGAGCACTTATTGTGTGCAGAGCACTGAACTAAGCGCTTGGGAAATACAAGTTGGAGACATATAGAGATGGTCCCTATTCATTCATTCATTCAATCGTATTTATTGAGCGCTTACTGTGTGAAGAGCACTGGACTAAGTGCTTGGGAAGTACAAGTTGGTAACATATAGAGACGGTCCCTACCCAACAGTGGGCTCACAGTCCAGAGGGGGGAGACAGACGACAAAACCAAACATATTAACAAAATAAAATAAATAGAATAAATACGTACAAATAAAATAGAGTAATAAATACGTACAAACATATATACATATATACAGGTGCTGTGGGGAGGGGAAGGAGGTACGGTGGGGGGGATGAGGAGGGGGGAGAGGGAGAGGAAGGAGGGGGATCAGTGTGGGAAGGCCTCCTGGAGGAGGTGAGCTCTCAGTAGGGCTATGAAGGGAGGAAGAGAGCTAGCTTGGCAGATGTGCAGAGGGAGGGCATTCCAGGCCAGGGGGAACAATGGGCTCACAGTCTAAAGGGGGAGACAGACAACTAAACAAAACATGTGGACAGGTGTCAAGTCATCAGAATAAGTAGAATTAAAGCTAAATGTACATCATTAATAAAATAAATAGAATAGTAAATATGTACAGGACTCGTGCTCAGAGAGTCTGACTCTCCTCCCCTGTGGTTAGCCATCAGAGGATTGACAATAAGAACTCTGGAGTCACATCTTTAATACTTTCCAGGGGAGTTATTGAGGGCTAGCCCCGCCCCTGAGTCAATCAATCAATCAAACAATCGTACTTACTGAGTGCTTACTGTGTGCAGAGCACTGCACTAAGCGCTTGGGAAGTACAAGTTGGCAACATATAGAGACGGTCCCAACCCAACAGTGGGCTCACAGTCTAGAACGGGGAGACAGAGAACAAAACAAAACATATTAACAAAATAAAATAAATAGAATAGATATGTACAAGTAAAATAAATAAATAGAGTAATAAATATGTACAGACATATATACCTATATACAGGTGCTGTGGGGAAGGGAAGGGGGTAGGATGGGGGGATGGAGAGGGGGAAGAGGGGGAGAGGAAGGATATTCCTGCAGTCATATCAGTCTCTCAGGTGATCCTCCACTTCTGCCTGGGGCCACATGTGGGGAGAGCAGGTAGGATGGGAGGTAAAGGCCTTCCCAGATTGAGCCCCTTCCTTCCTCTCCCCCTCGTGGGGAGCCGGAATTTGAACCCACAACCTCTGACCCCAAAGCCCGGGCTCTTTCCACTGAGCCACCAGCGCTAAATACAGTGAGAAGCAGCGTGGCTCATTGGAAAGAGCCCGGGCTTTGGAGTCAGAGGTCATGGGTTCAAATCCCGGCTCTGCCAATTGTCAGCTGTGGGACTTTGGGCAAGTCACTTCACTTCTCTGGGCCTCAGTTACCTCATCTGTAAAATGGGGATTAAGACTGTGAGTCCCAAGTGGGACAACCTCATCACCTTGTATCCTCCCCAGTGCTTAGAACAGTGCTTTGCACATATTAAGCACTTAACAAATGCCATTATAATAATAATAATAATGGTATTTGTTAAGCGCTTACTATATGCAAAGCACTGTTCTAAATGCTGAGGGGATACAAGGTGATCAGGTTGTCCCATGTGGGGCTCACAGTCTTAATCCCCATTTTACAGATGAGGTAACTGAGGCTCAGAGAAGTTAAGTGACTTGCCCAAGTTCACACAGCAGACATGTGATGGAGCCGGGATTCGAACCCATGACCTCTGACTCCAAAGCCCGGGCTCTTTCCACTGAGCCATGCTGCTTCCTATTATTATTATTATTATTATTATCATCATCACCATTATTATTATTATTATTATTGCAGTTCCTGGCACATAGTAAGTGCTTAGCAAATACTACAGTTATTATTATTAATAATAACAACGAGAATTAGGGATGGAGCGAAGTTGTTTCCCAGATGAATTAGATAATAAAACCAAGATTTAGTACACTATGAATTAGAAAAGAAAGGATTCCCAGCCTGCTGGCTCCATCTCCCTCCTCCTCTCCCCTCACCCTGAGAGAGAAATGGGATTTGTTAAGACTGCCAAGAGACTGATTGTACTCAAGGTTCACCTCAGCTTCTGGTCCATGCCGTTCTGGAGCGTAGCACGCCCAAAGGCAACCTGCCTGGATAACACCAGGGCCCAGGGGAGGCCTCAAGGATGGGGCAGAGAGAGAACGGGAGACACATCTGGTTTCTCTGTGTCCATAAGTGGGTCTTTACCTCGCCCAAGCTGTGGGTGATAAACCTGCTTTGCTCCTGCCACTGAGCGCCGCTTGCCAGTTTGTGGGGCTCCAGGTGGAGATGGGCTGATTTTTAAGATATAGCTGAATGGAAGCCAAGGAGCAACTGGACCACCCAGGAGAATGCTAAAGAGCCGTTTCCTTCCTTTCACACCCAGAAGCAGCTCTGTGTTTGAGCTGAGGCCCTTACCAGGGACTCGGGCACGATTTTCCTGGTAATTAATTTTTTTTTATCTTGTAAGCAGCTGACCTCTGCTAATTACAATTCTTCTTATTGCTGAGAGAAAAAAAAATGGAATTATGCCTGCAAAACTGGAGAGATGGAATCGCGATTGTTGTAAAGAAAAAGAAGGGATGTGATTAGGAAGAAAAACAGACAGAAAAATGGGATATGAGTGAATTAAAATTCCCTGAAAGTCATTTACTGTTTTCGCGGAACAGTTTAGTTAAAAGATTTTTAGAGGAGTAATGTGATAATGGCTGTAATCTCTCATCTCTCTACCCTATTTCCCTCACCTACCACATCACATAATAATAATAATAATGATGGCATTTTGTTAAGTGCTTACTATGTACAAAGCACTGTTCTAAGCACTGGGGGGATACAATGTGATCAGGTTGCCCCACGTGGGGCTCACAGTCTAAATCCCCCTTTTTACAGATGAGGTAACTGAGGCTCAGAGAAGTTAAGTGACTTGCCCAAGGTCACACAGCAGACTTGTGGTGGAGCTGGGATTCGAACCCATGACCTCTGACTCCAAAGCCCGTGCTCTTTCCACTGAGCCACGCTGCTTCATATTTTTGTACTCCCTTCACCCCTGACCACAACAGCATTTACAGGTGCAGTCTTAAACTACTGAAATGTATTTTGAGATCTCTCACTAGATTGTAAGCTCTTTAAGAGCAGAGATCATGTTTACTTACTCTATTGTGTTCATCCAAACATCTAGTAAAGTGCTCTGCACACCTCAAGGGCTCAGTCAATATCTTGCATTGTTTGATTAACTCCTTAATTCATTCATTCATTCAATTGCATTGATTGAGCGCTTACTGTGTGCAGAGCACTGTACTAAGCTCTTGGGAAGTACAAGTTGTCTGAAGATTGGTTCAGTGAGATCCAGTTCATTCATTCAATCATATTGATTGAGCGCTTACTGTGTGCAGAGCACTGTACTAAGTGCTTGGGAAGTACAAGTTGGTGACTATAGAGATGGTCCTTACTCAACAATGGGCTTGCAGTCTGGAAGGGGGAGACAGACAACAAAACAAAACATGTGGACAGGTGTCAAGTCGTCAGAATAAACAGAATTAAAGCTAAATGCACATCATTAACAAAATAAATAGAATAGTAAATATGTACAAGTAAAATAAATAGAGTAATAAATCTGTACAAACATATATACAGGTGCTGTGGGGAGGGGAAGGAGGGAAGGCAGGGGGAGAGGAAGGAGGGGGCTCACTCTGGGAAGGCCTCCATGAAACAGGAGGCTCACAGTCTGGAAGGGGGAGACAGACAACAAAACAAAACATGTGGACAGGTGTTAAGTTGTCAGAATAAATAGAATTAAAGCTAAATGCACATCATTAACAAAATAAATAGAATAGTAAATATGTACAAGTAAAATAAATAGAGTAATAAATCCGTACAAACACACAGACTGTGAGCCCGCTGTTGGGTAGGGACCGTCTCTATATGTTGCCAACTTGTACTTCCCAAGCACTTAGTACAGTGCTCTGCACACAGTAAGCGCTCAATAAATATGATTGAATGAATATACAGGTGCTGTGGGGAGGGGAAGGAGAGAGGAAGGAGGGGGCTCAGTCTGGGAAGGCTGCCACGAAACAGGAGGCTCACAGTCTGGAAGGGGGAGACTGACAACAAAACAAAACATGTGGACAGGTGTCAAGTCGTCAGAACAAATAGAATTAAAGCTAAATGCACATCGTTAACAAAATTAATAGAATAGTAAATATGTACAAGTAAAATAAGTAGAGTAATAAAACTGTACAAATACATATATACAGGTGCTGTGGGGAGGGGAAGGAGCTAGGGCAGGGGGGATGGGGAGGAGGAGAGAAAAAAGGGGGCTCAGTTGACAAGCACTTCTTCCTTTACCTGCTGTGCCCTGAGTAGGGAAGACTCTAGCCTGCCCTCAGAACTGGGTAACTTCACGGGTTGCAAAGATGAAGCATAAGCAGCATGGTCTAATAATAATGTTGGCATTTGTTAAGCGCTTACTATGTGCAAAGCACTGTTCTAAGCACTTGGGGGGGATACAAAGTGATCAGGTTGTCCCACGTGGGGCTCACAGTCTTAATCCCCATTTTACAGATGAGGTAACTGAGGCTCCGAGAAGTTAAGTGACTTGCCCAAGGTCACACAGCAGACGTATGGTGGAGCCGGGATTCGAACCCATGACCTCTGACTCCAAAGCCCGTGCTCTTTCCACTGAGCCACGCTGCTTCTCTAGTGGTTAGAGCACAGGCATGGGAATCAGAAGGTCAAGGGTTCTAATCCCAGCTATACCGCTTGTCTGCTGTGTGGCCTTGGGCAAGTCACTTCACTATTCTGTGCCTCAGTGACTTCATCCGTAAAATGGAGATCGAGACTGTGAGCCCCATGGATACAGAGATTGTGTCCAACCCAATGTGCTTGTATCCACTCCAGCACTTAGTACAGCAGCTGGCATATAGTAAGGGCTTAACAAATACCACAGTTATTAAGGTCATGGGTTCTAATCCCGCCCCTGCCACTTATGAGCAGTCTGCCTTTGGGCGTGCTATGCTCCAGAACAGCATGGACCAGCAGCTGAGGTGAACCTTTAGTACAATCAGTCTCTTGGCAGTCTTAATGAATCCCATTTCTCTCTCAGGGTGAGGGCAGAGGAGGAGGGAGATGGAGCCAGTGGGCTGGGAATCTTTTCTTTTCTAATTCATAGTGTATTAAATCTTGGTTTTATTATCTAATTCATCTGGGAAACAACTTTACTCCATCCCTAATTATCGTTATTATTATTACTACTAATAATAATAAGTGTGGTATTTGCTAAGACTGGCTCATGGTAAGTGCTCAATATAATAACAATAATAATAATAATAAGCACATGGCTCAGTGGAAAGAGCACGGGCTTTGGAGTCAGAAGTCATGGGTTCAAATCCCGGCTCCACCAGTTGTCAGCTGTGGGACTTTGGGCAAGTCACTTCACTTCTCTGTGTCTCAGTTACTTCATCTGTAAAATGGGGATTAAGACTGTGAGCCCCACGTGGAACAACCCGATTACCTTGTATCTACCCCATTGCTTAGAACAGTGCTTGGCACATAGGAAGCGCTTAAGAATTACCATCATCGTTATTATCATTATTACTATTACCTCCATCTGTTCTGTTCCCTAGCAGAGATCCTCCTTCTCTCTCCCCCTCCCAATCCTTTGAAGTCATAAAGCCCCATGTAGGCTCCATGCCCAACCTACCTTCTCTTGATAATAATAATAATAATGATGGCATTTGTTAAGCACTTATTATGTGTAAAGCACTGTTCTAAGCACTGGAATATGTCAAATCCACTCCCTAAGCACCATCATCTTCTCGTCTTGTGTCGTCAAGTCATTTCTGACCCATAGCGACACTACGGACACATCTCTTCCAGAAAGCCCCGCTTTCCATCTACAATCACTCTGGTCCATAGAGATTTCTTGGGAAAAATACTAAAGTGGTTTAACGTTGCCACCTTCCATGCAGTAAACTCGAGTCTCTGCCCTCGACTCTCTCCCCTGCCGCTGCTGCCCAGCATGGATGAGTTTTTCCTTAGAGCAGATTACCTTTCACTCGCTAGCCACCGCCCAAGCTAGGAATGGAATGGATAGGCCTCTGCTTGACTCTCCCTCCCGTAGCCGAGACTGGTAGAGTAATGGAAACTCTCCAGGTGTGACCCTGAGAGGGGACCATCCTCACAGAACTCAATTCTCTCATCCCCCATCCCTTCTCTGATCTTATACCACCAACCCTCAGGCCTGGACCACCTCCACAGTCTCTTCCCTCTGCTCTTGTGCCCGAGCTGTAGAGCACTGCTGAATGAAATTCAGACACCCAGCTGACAGCCTCCACCTCAACTCATCTTTTCCTGCCTTAACTCTGCCCTCTCCTCCCTGCAGCATCAAAGCTGAATAATAACAATAATAATAATTGTGGTATTTGTTAAGCACTTGGTATATTCTAAGCACTGGAGTAGATACAAGGTAGTCAGGTCAGATGCAGTCCCTGTCCTTCATAATAATAATGGCATTTGTTAAGCGCTTACTATGTGCAAAGCACTGTTCTAAGTGCTGAGGAGGTTACAAGGCGATCAGGTGTCCCACGGGGCGCTCACAGACTTAATCCTCATTTTACAGCTGAGGCTAATTGAGGCCCAGAGAAGTTAAGTGACTTGCCCAAAGTCACACAGCTGACAACTGGCAGAGCTGGGGTTTGAATCCACGACCTCTGACTCCAAAGCCCGTGCTCTTTCCGTTGAGCCACACTGCTTCATGGGGCTCACAGTCCTAATTGTCATTTTACCGATGAGGTAACTCAGGCCCAGAGAAGTGAAGTGACTTGTCCAAGGTCACAGTCCAGAGAAGTGAAGTGACTTGTCCAAGGTCACACAGGAGTCATGTGGCAGAGCTAGAATTAGAAACCAAGTCCTTTTGACTCCTAAGCCTGTGCTTATCCACTTGGCCATGCTGCTTCCCCCTACTTCTCCATCCTTACTGACCCCCATGCCCTGGCTTTCCCCAGCCATTTCAGACTTCCAGCTCCCTCCTTAAAACCCCTGTCCCATCACCCCTCCCCAACTCCTGCACCTAATGACCTGTCCACCTCATTGATAAAATTGAAAACCACAGACGTGATCTCCCTAATATCTCCTCTGCTCCTCTCCAGTTCCTCCCCCCTCCTGTCCCACCTTCAACTCTCCCATCCTTCCCAGCAGTATCTCGAGACAATCTCCTGCTTCCTCTTGAATTCTTCCCCCTCCACCTATGCATCAGATCCCATTTTTTCATACCTTATAATAATAATAATGGCATTTATTAAGCATGTACTATGTGCAAAGCACTGTTCTAAGCGCTGGGGAGGTTACAAGGTGATCAGGTTGTCCCACGGGGGGCTCACAGTCTTCATCCCCGTTTTCCAGATGAGGTAACTGAGAAGTGAAGTGACTTGCCCAAAGTCGCACAGCTGGCATTTGGCAGAGCCGGGATTCAAACCCATGACCTCCGACTCCAAAGCCCGGGCTCTTTCCACTGAGCCAGGCTGCTTATTGAAATACTTGTTCCCTCCCTTCTCCCATGACTACAATCTTCTATCAGTCAATCAGTTATATTCATTAAGTGTTTATTCTGTGGAGAGCCCTGTACCTCATTTTCCTACGAGGATCATTTTTTTCTAAAGAAAGTTCAGTCCATAGCCCCCAACAAAATAAAACATGTCGACAAGTTTTTCCCCAACTGAGCCCCCTTTTTCCTCTCCGCCTCACCATCCCCCCGGCCCTACCTCCTTCCCCTCCCAACGGCACCTGTATCTATGTTTGTACAGACTTATTACTCTATTTATTTTACTTGTACATATTTACTGTTCTATTTATTTTGTTAATGCTGTACATCTAGCTTTAATTCTATTTATTCTTTTGACTTGACACCTGTCCACATTTTGTTGTCTGTCTCCCCCTGCTAGACTGTGAGCCCATTGTTGGGTAGGGACCGTCTCTATATGTCGCCGACTTGTACTTCCCAAGTGCTTAGTACAGTGCTCTGCACACAGTAAGCGCTCAATAAATACGATTGAATGAATGAATTTCAAAATCGTCGTTCATCACGATTCATTCAATCGTTTTTATTGAGCATTTACTGTGTGCCGAGCACTGTACTAAGCGCTTGGAAAGTACAACTCGGGCAAAGCACTGTATTAAGTACTTGGGAGAGGACAATATAACAACGGACACATTCACTGCCCACAATGAGTGAGAGACAGACATTAATATAAATAAATACATAAGTAACTAAATAATTGATTAAGCTCTCTTTCCCTTACTCCTTCTCGCTTCTGCGTTGCCTAGACACATAGACCGTGTACCCTTTAGGTAGTTGATATTCATCCCACCCTCAGCCCAACAGCACTTTATGTACACAAAAATAATTTATTTTAATGTCTGTCTCCCTTCTAGGACTGTAAACTCCTTTTGGGTAGGGATCATATCTATCCATTGAGTTGTACTGTACTCTCATGAAGGTTTAGTACAGTGCTTTGTGCACAGTAAGCACTCAGTAAGTATAAATGGTTGATTAAATCATTTGGAAACTTTAGGGCTGGGCTATGGATGAACTTCAGAATTATTAAAAGCAGTATTCCAGGGATATCCCATAGAGCAATACCACCATGTCTATTGAAATGGGTATGTAAATTGCATATTTTCTTGTATTCATTCATTCATTCATTCATTCGATCATATTTATTGAGCGCTTACTGTGTGCAGGGCACTGTACTAAGCGCTTGCATCTACTCTCAGCACTTAGTACAGTGCTTGGCCCATAGAAATAGTTTAACAAATGCCACTGAAAAAAATGACCCCCAAAACACTGTGAATAACAAAAAGTTGCAGTCATTTTAACTCTCCTGAACAAGAAAAATACATAAAATTCCAGACTAAAGAGTTCTGAATATACGTTTTTGAAATTTCTTTTTGGAAATCTATTTACCAAGGTAAATGCTTAGGGCAAAGAATAGAACCCTAAGAAAGGCATCCGTAGATGATGATAACTCTTATAAAGGAAGATCTATATTCATTATGAAGTAGATAGAACACAGAAATAGATAATGGCACAGTTAACCAGTAAAGAGTATCTGGTGTAATTGGATATAGATCCAATTTTTCAGTGCAAAGGCTAGATGGAAGAGCTTATAAAAGTGTGTTTCAAAAATGTGTAGATTTCCACGAATGGGCATGCATTTTGGAAAAAAATCACGGAGACCAGGGGAGTGAGTGAAGGGAAAAAAGAGGTGCAGCTCTCTCTCCTCCATTTCCTGAATTCAAAGTTAATTTTCAGAAGTTTTCCCCTGGAAAGGTAATACCCTGAAGTAAGAGAATCCTGGGAAGATGCTCACTCCATGGGAAAATCACTGAAAATTAACTTTTACGTGAGGAAAGAAAATGCAGAAACCTCTCTCCCGGAACACTGGACATGTTATTGTTGGGTCACTCAAGCAATCCATTATGTTTACTAAATGCTTGCAGCGTGTCAAGCACTGTATTGAGGGCTTAGAAGAGTTCTCTGTTGACGGCACTACCATCCTTCCCGTCTCACAAGCCCGCAACCTTGGTGTCATCCTCGACTCCGCTCTCTCATTCACCCCTCACATCCAAGCTGTCACCAAAAACTGCCGGTCTCAGCTCCGCAACATTGCCAAGATCCGCCCTTTCCTCTCCATCCAAACTGCTACCCTGCTCATTCAAGCTCTCATCCTATCCCGTCTGGACTACTGCACCAGCCTTCTCTCTGATCTCCCATCCTCGTGTCTCTCTCCACTTCAATCCATACTTCATGCTGCTGCCCGGATTATCTTTGTCCAGAAACGCTCTGGGCATATCACTCCCCTCCTCAAAAATCTCCAGTGGCTACCAATCAATCTGCGCATCAGGAAGAAACTCCTCACCCTGGGCTTCAAGGCTGTCCATCACCTCGCCCCCTCCTACCTCACCTCCCTTCTCTCCTTCTACTGCCCAGCCCGCACCCTCCGCTCCTCCACCGCTAATCTCCTCACTGTACCTCGCTCTCGCCTGTCCCGCCGTCGACCCCCGGCCCACGTCATCCCCCGGGCCTGGAATGCCCTCCCTCTGCCCCTCCGCCAAGCTAGCTCTCTTCCTCCCTTCAAGGCCCTGCTGAGAGCTCACCTCCTCCAGGAGGCCTTCCCAGACTGAGCCCCTTCCTTCCTCTCCCCCTCATCCCCCTCTCCATCCCCCCATCTTACCTCCTTCCCTTCCCCACAGCACCTGTATATATGTATATATGGTTGTACATATTTATTACTCTATTTATTTATTTATTTATTTATTTTACTTGTACATTTCTATCCTATTTATTTTATTTTGTTGGTATGTTTGATTCTGTTCTCTGTCTCCCCCTTTTAGACTGTGAGCCCCCTGTTGGGTAGGGACTGTCTCTATGTGTTACCAATTTGTACTTCCCAAGCACTTAGTACAGTGCTCTGCACATAGTAAGCGCTCAATAAATACGATTGATTGATTGATTGATTGATTGTTGTTGTCTTTCGCTGTCGAGTCGTGTCCAGCTCATAGCGACACCATAGTCACACCTCTCCCAGAACGCCCCACTTCCATCTGCAATCATTCTGGTAGTGGATCCATAGAGGTTTCTCGGCAAAATTACAGAAGTGGTTTACTATTGCCTCCTTCCACGCAGTCAACGTGAGTCTCTGCCCTCGACTCTCCCCTGCCACTGCTGTCCAGCACAGGGGAGTTTTGACATGTAGCAGATGGCCTTCCTCTCTCTAGGCACTTGGCAAGCTAAGAATGGAATGGATAGGCCTCTGCTTGACTCTCCCTCCTGTAGTCATGACTGGTTGAGTACTGGAAACTCTCCAGGTATGACCCTGAGAGGGGCTTAGAAGACGACAGCAGAGTAAACCTGCTTTTGAGGAATTTACAATCTACCTGATTCATTTGAACAGATTTCTTTTTTCATATGTTATAGCAGTCACTCAATCAGGGTCAGTCAATTGTATTTATTAAGTGCTTACTGTCTACAGAGCACTGTACTAAACCCTAAAAACTCCTCACCCTGGGCTTCAAGGCTGTCCATCACCTCACCCCCTCCTACCTCACCTCCCTTCTCTCCTTCTCCAGCCCAGCCCACACCCTCCACTCCTCTGCCGCTAACCTCCTCACCGTGCCTTGTTCTCGCCTGTCCCGCCGTCAACCCCCAGCCCACGTCTTCCCCCAGGCCTGGAATGCCCTCCTTCCCCACATCCGCCAAGCTAGCTCTCTTCCTCCCTTCAAAGCCCTACTGAGAGCTCACCTCCTCCAGGAGGCCTTCCCAGACTGAGCCCCCTCCTTCCTCTCCCCCTCCTCCCCCTTCCCATCCTCCCTCCTTACCTCCTTCCCCTCCCCACAGCACCTGTACATATGTATATATGTTTGTATGTGTTTATTACTCTATTTTATTTGTACATATTTATTTTATTTTGTTAATATGTTTTGTTTTGTTGTCTGTCTCCCCCTTCTAGACTGCGAGCCCGCTGTTGGGTAGAGACTGTCTCTGTATGTTGCCAATTTATAAGACTGTGAGCCCCCATGAGACAACCTAATCACCTTGTAACTTTCCCAGTGCTTAAAACAGTGCTTTGCACATAGTAAACACTTAAAAAATGCCTTTATTATTATTATTATTATTATTATTACTACTCTAGCTCCAACGGTTGTTTTTTTTTTTTTAGTATGTGTTTGTGCGCAAGTCACTGTACAAAGGACTGAGGTAGATATAAGCTAATCAGGTTGGACCCAATCCCTGTTCCACATGGGGATCACAGTCCCCATCCCCATTTTACAGGTGAGGTCACATCAGGCAAGAGGCAGAGCCAGGATTAGAACCCAGGTCCTTCAGACTCTCAGTCCTGCGCTCTGCCCACTAGGCCATGCTGCTTCTCAATCATAATTATGGAATTTGTTAAGCGCTTACTATGTGCGAAGCACTGTTCTAAGCGCTGGGGTAGATATAACATCATCATGTTGTCCAACGTGGGGCTCACAGTCTTAATCCCCATTTTACAGATGAGGTAAATGAGGCACAGAGAAGTTAAGTGGCTTGCCCAAGGTCAAGTAGCAAAGCAGGGATTAGAACCCACATCCTCTGACTCCCAAGCCTGTGCTCTTTCCACTAAGCCACACTGTTTAGCCACACTGCTAATAACAATAATAATAATAATAATAATGGTTTATGTTAAGCACTTACTACATGCCAAGCACTGTTCTAAATGCTGGGGGGGGAGATACAAGGTAATCAAGGTTGTCCCACCTGGGGCTCACAATCTTAATCCCCATTTTACAGATGAGGTAACCGAGGCGAGAAATTAAGTGGCTTGCCCAAGGTCAAGTGGCAAAGTGGGGATTAGAACCCACATCCTCTGACTCCCAAGCCTGTGCTCTTTCCACTAAGCCACACTGCTTAGCCACACTGCTAATAACAATAATTCATTGATTCATTCATTCAATAGCATTTATTGAGCGCTTACTGTGTGCAGAGCACTGTGCTAAGCACTTGGGAAGTACAAGTTGGCAACATAATATAGCAATAATAATAATAATGGTATTTGTTAAGCGCTTACTATGTGCCAAGCACTATTCTAAATGCTGGGTGGGGGCGGTGGGATACAAGGTAATCAAGGTTGTCCCACCTGGGGCTCAAAGTCTTAATCCCCATTTTACAGATGAGGGAACTGAGGCACAGAGAAGAAGTGACCAGCCCAAAGTCACACAACTAACAAGTGGCGGAGCCGGGATTTGAACCCATGACCTCTGACTTCCAAGCCCAGGCTCTTTCTACTGAGCCACACTGCTTCTAATCTAAGGTAGGTGGAGCTCAGTTGTATTATATCCTTTAAAGCTTCTCCTCCTGCTTCCCCTCCAATCAATCAATCAATCATATTTATTGAGCGTTTACTGTGTGCAGAGCACTGTACTAAGCGCTTGGGAAGTACAAGTTGACAACACATAGAGACAGTCCCTACCCAACAGCGGGCTTAAGTCTAGAAGGGGGAGAAGTCTAGAAGGGGGAGACAAGTCACTTTGGACGTCACTTCACCTCTCTGTGCCTCAGTTACCTCATCTGGAAAATGGGGATTAAGTCTGTAATACCCACATGGGACAGCTTGATTACCCTGTATCTACCCCAGCACTTAGAAGAGTGCTTTGCACACAGTAAGTGCTTAATAAATGCCATAATATATATATATATATATATATATATATATATATATATATATGTATATATATCCTTCTTTGAACAGTAGTGTTTGGTAAGTGAAATCTTTACTGACTAAGAGTAAATTGACTTTTTTAATTTTGGGAGTGGTGCGAATAAGGTGAAATGGTATAAAATGCATATCAAATAAGGATGCTAATTCACCTTCCCTTTCTCCCCACTTTGATCTGTTGTTGGTGGGCACCCAGGTATTTCATCCCACTGGATTTGAATAGTTAAATCTTTAATTCGCTGTATTGTTTTGTGACTCTTTGTAGTACATAATTTATTCAAACAGTTCTACAGACCTGTCTTTCCCAGTTTAGGTTGGGAATTCCTTGTAAGCGCCTTCCGGAAAGGGTACTATCAGCGGTGTTACCTTGTAGTTTCCCAACCTCTTAGTACAGGCCTCTGGACAAAGTAAGAACATGATAAATAATACTGATTGATTGATTGATTGAATAGTGAAACAGAGACTATGATGGCAATAATAATAATTGTAGTAATACTAATTAATGATAATAATTGTGGCACTTGTTAAGCACTTACTATTTGCTAAGCACTGTTCTCAGCGCTGGGGTAGATACAAGGTAATCAGGTTGCGCCATGTGGGGCTCACAGTCTTAATCCCTATTTTTAATCCCTACAGGCCCAGAGAAGTTAAATGACCAGACCAAGGTCACACAGCAGACGTGGCGAAGGGGGGATTAGAACCCACATCCTCTGACTCCCAAGCCTGTGCTCTTTCCACTAAGCCACACTGCTTTTCTTTAGTTTATCATGCACTTGGCGGAAAAACAACAAATAGCAGCAACGATAATAATAATAACAATAATGTTAATGACAATTTCTGTCAGTCTCACAACCTATTTTACAGAGATCATCAAAACCAATCAATCAATCGTATTTATTGAGCACTTACTGTGTGCAGAGCACTGTACTAAGCACTTGGGAAGTACAAGTTGGCAACATATAGAGACAGTCCCTACCCAACAGTGGGCTCACAGTCTAGAAAGTGAGATCACAGTACTCCCCTAAAGCCTTCCTCTCCACATCTAGACTGTAAGCTCCTTGTGAGCTGAGAATATGTCTACAATTGAGCACAGTAAGTGCTCAATAAATACGATTGATTAATAATCACGATAGCATTTAGTATGTGTAAGAATCTGCGCTAAAAACCCGGGGCTAGATACAAGATAATCAGGTCAGACTTTTTTTTTTAATGGTATTTGTTAAGCGCGTACTACGTCCCGGGCGCTGAATGAATGCTAGGGTAGATATAAACTAATCAATTTGGACACAGTTCCTGTCATACATCGGGCTCACAGCCTTAATTCCGGTGTTACAGATGAGATAACTGAGGCAGAGAAGTGAAGTGACCTGCTCAAGACTGTACAGCGGACAAATGGAGGAGCCAGGCTTAGAACCCAGGTTCTTCTTACTCCAAGGCCCATGCTCTATCCACTAGGCCACACTGCTTCTTGTTGTCTCTCTTTATTTCCTCGTTCTTGCCTTATCCTTTGAAGAAACAGGAAATCTATCCCCAGAAGATTTGCTTCACATCTGAGACAGTAGATCCCATCCCCTCTCACCTCATTAAAATGTTACCTCTGCTTTTCTTTCCTTTCTCACTGATAACATCCATCCTTCTCCCCTGACTCCTCCTGGATTCAAATGCCTTCAAGTCTACCCTATAATGGAAAACGCAAATGATATTCCTTTCTCTCTTTCATCTCCAGGCTTTCTAAATTTGCTGTTTTCACCCATGGCCTCAATTTACTCCTTGATAACACTCTCTACTCCTACAAGATGGATTTTTTCCTTCTTCACTGCAGGAATATTTCTCCGAAGGTCTTTTGGCTAAATTCAATGGTCTCTTTTATTTCCCAATCCTTTTTAAGTTTTCTGTTAACTCCTATGCCATCTTCCATTCTCTTCTTAAAAGTGTCTTAGCCCTGGCTTAAAGAACTCCTACCCCTCCAATAGCTCATTGTCTACCTCCTTCCCTGGGACCATTTCTGTGTCTCATTCATTTACTGCAAGTATCCCTCTAGACTCAGTTATGCTCATCATGGGCTTGTGTGGTGTCAAATTATTGTTGTTTTCAATACTGATATTACTATTGCTTTATTATCATTATGATTTACTGTATTTGTTGAGGGGTTCTTTAATAATAATGACAATTATGGCACTTTTTAAGTGTTCATTATGACTCCGGCTTTGCTTAAGTTAATAGATGTAAGCAAATCAAGTTGGACAGAGTCCTGTCCCACAAGGGGCTCAAGGTCTTAATACCCATTTTATAGATGAGTTAACTGAGGCACAGAGAAGTTAAGGGACTTGCCCAAGATCGCACAACAGACAAGTAGTAGAGTCCTGTCCGGAACCTAGGTTCTTCTGACTCCCGGGACCATTCACTTTCCACTAGGCCATGCTGTTAAATTCATTCAATCGTATTTATTGAGCACTTACTGTGTGCAGAGCACTGTACTAAGCGCTTGGGAAGTACAAGTTGGCAACATATAGAGATGGTCCCTACCCAACAACGGGCTCACAGTATAGAGCACTGTTCTAAGGACTGGGATAGATACGTGGTTATCAGGTAATCCCGCCTGCCAGCCTTAATCCTCATTTTCCAGATGTGGTTACTGAGGCCCAGAGAAGTGAAGTGACTTGTTCAAAGTTGCACAGCTGACAAGTGGCAGAGCCGGGAATAGAACCCATGACCTCTGGCTCCCAAGCCCATGCTTTTTCCACTAAGCCACGTACTAAGCCATGGGATGGATACAAGCAAATTGGGTTGGACACAATCCAGTGAATCTGGTCAGACACAGTACCTTTCGAACATGGGGCTCATAGTCTAAATAATATTTGTTCCAAACACTGCACTAAGTGCCAGGAAAAAGAACTGGGAGTATAGAGTACTGAGTTCTAATCTGGACCCCTTTACTTGCCTGTTGTATGACTTGGGTAGGTCACTTGACTTTTCTATGCCTCAATTTCCTCATCACTAAAATAAGGATTAAATAACTATTCTCCCATTCCCCACCCTCCTTTTGTGCCTCAAGTAGGACAGAGACTATATCTGGTCTCCTCCTCGCCCCCACTCCCTCCCTCCCCACAGCACTTGCATATATTTGTACATATTTATTGCTGTATTTATTTTATTTGTACATATTTATTGCTGTATTTATTTTATTTGTACATATTTATTGCTCTATTTATTTTATTGATGATGTGCACATAGCTATGATTCTATTTATTCTGATAGCATTGACACCTGTCTACTTGTTTTGTTTTGTTGTCTGTCTCCCCCTTCTAGACTGTGAGCCCATTGTTGGGTAGGGACTGTCTCTATTCCCCCTCCCCATCCTCCCCGCCTTACCACCTTCCCTTCCCCACAGCACCTGTATATATGTATATATGTTTGTACGTATTTATTACTCCATTTATTTTATTTGTACATATTTATTCTATTTTATTTTGTTAATATGTTTTGTCTTGTTGTCTGTCTCCCCCTTCTAGACTGCGAGCCCACTGTTGGGTAGGGACCATCTCTATATGTTGCCAACTTCTACTTCCCAGGTGCTTAGTACAGTGCTCTGCACACAGTAAGCGCTCAATAAATACGGTTGAATGAATGAATATGTTGCCGATTTGTACTTCCCACGTGCTTAGTTCAGTGCTCTGCACACAGTAAGCGCTTAATAAATACGATTGATTGAATGAGTGAATGAATGAATATGTTGCCAATTTGTACTTCCCACGTGCTTAGTTCAGTGCTCTGCACACCGTAAAAGCTCAATAAATATGATTGAATGAATGAATGAATAAATTGTATTGCCCAACCCACCTCCCCCCAGTGCTTTGTAATAATGATTGTGGGTTTTGCTAAGCAGTCACTCTGTTCTAAGCACGATACTGAGGTCGGGGGTGGATATAAGATAATCCAGTGGGACACTGTCCCTATTCCACTTGGGACTCGCAGTCTAAGTAGCAGAGAGAAAATGTATTGAAATCCCATTTTCAAATGAGGAAACTGAGGCACAGAGAAATTAAGCAACTTGCCCTAAGTCGCACAGCAGGCACGGGCAGAGCTGTATTGGGACCGGGATGTCTGACTCTCAGGCCAGTGATCTTTCCACTAGGCCACCTAATAAATAATAAATAAATAATGATGGCATTTATTAAGTGCTTACTATGTGCAAAGCACTGTTCTAAGCGCTGGGGAGGTTACAAGGTGATCAGGTTGTCCCACGGGTGGCTCACAGTCTTCATCCCCATTTTATAGATGAGGTAACTGAGGCCCAGAGAAGTTAAGTGACTTGCCCAAAGTCACACAGCTGACAATTGGCGGAGCCGGGATTTGAACCCATGACCTCTGATTCCAAAGCCCGGGCTCTTTCCACTGAGCCACGCTCCTCACCTAGACTAAGAACTTAACAAGTGTCAAACTATGGCTATTATTATTGTGATTATTATTATCATTATTGTTGCCATTATTACAAAAATATAAATTCAGATGATAATGATGGTATTTGTTAAGCACTTACTATGTGCCAAGCACTGTTCGAAGCGCTGGGGTGGGGACAAGTTGTCCTTTATGGGGTTCACAGACTTAATCCCCCTTTTACAGATGGGGTAACTGAGGCACAGAGGAGTGAAGTGGCTTGCCCAAGCTCACACAGCAGACACGTGGCGGAGCTGGGATTAGAACCCCTGACCGTCCAACTCCCTTGCCCATGCTCTACCCTCTATGCCATGCTACTTCTCCACAAATTAACAATGAGAAGAATGACTGAAATCGTTTTGAATCCGACTCACATTAATGCTAAACTGAAGGAAGCGGCAACTTCCTGAGGATTAATTTCAAATGCCATTTATGAATTTAATTCCATTTGTAAAAGGCCATGCATGATTCCTTGAGTTATAAGGAGATCTTGGGAAAGCAGTGATGTCCTCCAGGGTCCCATGAAGGATTACTGTCATTCTGAACTACAACCCATTTATTTGGCAAATTCCTCCAAGACAATCTAATAAACTGCCACGGTACCTCACCACCATATCCATGGTCTGAGGGGTTTCAGCGCTTAGAACAGTGCTTTGCACATAGTAAGCCCTTAATAAATGCCATTATTATTATTAGTATTTAAACTGCGTGAGTCTAGAAACAAGGGAGCCAAGATGGGGGGAGAGGGAAACAAGCCCAGATTCTTCAACTCCCACAGGGTCTCTCTGTGAGGGCTCATTGTGGGCCGGTATTGTCTGTCTTTGTTGTTGCTTTATACTTTCCCAGGTGCTTAGTACAGTGCTCTTTATACAGTAAGTGCTTCAAAAATACGATTGAATGAATGAATGACACTAACACTGACGCTGTCACCGCTGGTCCTGGAGCCCCCTTCCACCTCTTTTCTGTCCTCTGGAAGGATGATGACAGTAGAATGACACACCCAGAGCTTCTCTCTGCCTCCTCTTCATTCATTCAATCATATGCTCTGCACATAGTAAGCGCTCAATAAATACGATTGATGATTGATGATTTATTGAGCACTTACTGTGTGCAGAGCACTGTACTAAACACCCAGGCCAGGAGGAGATGAGTGTGGTATGGCAGTGTTGGTGGGGATGGAGAACGATACTGAATTTGATTTTGTCTCTCCGTCTCTGTGACCCACTATGATTTCATTCATTCATTCTATCATATTTATTGAGCACTTACTGTGTTCAGAATACTGTACTAAGCACTTGGGAGAGTACAATATAACATTAAACAGACACATTCCATCCCACAATGAGCTTACTTTCTAGATGGGGGGAGACCGACATGAATACACATAAATAAATTACATATTCTTACCTAAGTTCTGTGGGGGTGGGAGTGGGGACAAAGGGAACAAGTGACTACTTGAGAAAATTGGCAGATCTTCCAATCAATCAGATCTTGTCTGCAAGAACCAATCAGCCTGTTGTGGGAAGGGATTGTCTCTGTTGCTGAATTGTACTTCCCAAGTGCTTAGTACGGTGCTGTGAACATAGTAAGCGCTCTATAAATACGATTGAATAAATGAATGAATGAATAAGTGAACACGACGTCAAAACAAGGTTGTAAATCAACCCCTTCAAATGGATAGAAGATGAATGGGTAGGGGTGCCCAAGGGTTGAAGTAATTCATTCGATCATATTTATTGAGCACTTATTGTGTGCAGAGCACTGTATGCAGTAATACAATCAAGTGCACCTGAGAAAATGCACACTTGAACCTCAATCACTCAATCAATCAGGTTTATTGAGCACTTATTGGGCATAGAACACTGTACTAAGCGCTTGGGAGAGTATAATATGACGGAGTCGGTACATACATTCCCTCCCAACTACGAACTTAACAGTCTCGGGGGTGAATCAGACATTAATATAAATAAATAAATTATGGATAAGTACATAAGTTCTGTGGGGTTTAGGGGCATGAATAATGCGAGTAAATCCAAGTATAAGGACAACATAGGAGTGGAAGGAGTAGAAGAGGAAATGATGGCTTAGGTAGGCTTCCTGGAGGATATGTGTTTTTAATAAGGTTTTGAAAGTGGGGAGAATGATCATCCTTTGGGTATGAAGTGGGAGGACTCTCCAGGCCAGAGAAAGGATGTGGGCCAGAGGTCGGCAGCGAGATTGATGAGAATGAGGTACAGGGAGTAGATTGGCATTAGAAATGCTTAGAACAGTGCTTGGCACGTAGTAAGCACTTAACAAGTACCATCATTATTATTGGCATTAGAGAAGTGAAGTGGGCGGGATGGGCTGTATTAGGAAATGAGGAAGGTAAATTTGGAGGGGGCAAGGTGATTAAGAGATTTAAAGCCAGTGGTCAGGAGTTTCTGTTGGATGTGGAGGCGGATGGGCTACTACTAGAAGTCCTTGAAGAGAAGGGAAACGTGGAATGAATGGTTGTTGCAAAACGATCCATGCAGCAGCGTGAAGTACAAACAGGATTGGGGAGAGATAGGAGTCAGGAAGTTCAGCAAGGAAGCTGATGCAGTAAATCCATGTGGGTTAGGATAAATGCTTGGATTCATGTGGGAGCAATTCGGATGGAGAGGAAAGGGTGGATTTCAGTGATGATGTGAAGGTTTAACAGACAGGATTTGACATAATAATAATAATAATAATAATAATAATAATAATAATAATTGCATTTATTAAGCACTTACTATGTGCAAAGCACTGTTCTAAGTGCTGGGAGGGTTACAAGGTGATCAGGTTGTCCCACGGGGGGGCTCACAGTCTTCATCCCCATTTTACAGATGAGGTAACTGAGGTGCAGAGACGTTAAGTGATTTGCCCAAAGTCATACAGTGAACAAGTGGTGGAGCTGGGATTTGAACCCATGACTTCTGACTCCAAAGCCCGTGCTCTTTCCACTGAGCCACGCTGCTTCTGAATAGTCAGAAAGTAAGAAGAAGGTTTTAACTTTTTGAAAAGAGAAAAGTTTCATGCTTGGCTTTAACAACTCAGTTTATTTTACTGGAGGTCCCCTCAAAAGAAAATAATTATACCCCTTACTCAGCTGTCGGAACAGTCCCTTGACTCAACGTGCTAGATAGTAAGCTCGTTGTGGGCAAGAAATGTAACTGTTGATTGTTGCATTGCACTCTCCCAATCGCTCAGTACAGTGCTCTACACACAGTAAGCACTCAAATGAGACTGAATGAATTCTGTGCATGATTGGGCCTCTTCCATCTGGAATGTGGAAGGGTGAGAGGGGACACCAGTTCACTGGGCCAGAAGGGTGTGGTGAGAACAACACAATGGGTGGAGCTTGAAAATGGTAGTTTCAAAGCAAACAAAAGGCAGCACTTCTTGAAGAGGTGGGTGTCACCAAGGAAGGAAATATCAGTCCATTCAAGGAGAAAATAATAATAATAATAATAATAATGGCATTTATTAACTGCTTACTATGTGCAAAGCACTGTTCTAAGCACTGGGGAGGTTACAAGGAGATCAGGTTGTCCCACGGGGGCCTCATAGTCTTAATCCCCATTTTACAGATGAGGGAACTGAGGTGCAGAGAAGTTAAGTCACTTGCCCAAAATCACATAGCTGACAATTGGCAGAGCTGGGATTTGAACCCATGACCTCTGACTCCAAAGCCCGGGGCTCTTTTCCATTGAGCCACGCTGCATTGAATATGTGACAAAAAGACCTCCTTATATATTTGCATATTTCCACGAGGGTACCACGAGATCCAAGAACTTGACAACTCTTTTTGAATTCAACCCCTGGCCCTGGTTTCCTTGAGTCATCAAACCGAGGGGATGACACTCTGTGTTGTGTGAGTCATTACCCTTAGAAGTCTAATTTCTGAAACACTCTCTCCATTTATACGCATAATTCCCAGTTCATCTATCTCAGAAATGCACATGCAGCTTCTAATCCCCTCGTGAAAGGGAGAAGGATGATCTGAGTGGAAAGGGAAAAGGCCAAGAGAGAAGTATAAATAACAGGAATTAAGGATGGAAAAAATCCAGTCGAGCAGGGTGGCATGAATTGCTTTTGGGGGTTTGGAACGGTTGGGGAACCTGGCAGAGATCAATTAATCCATCAATCAATCAGAGGTATTTATTCAGTGCTTACTTTGTACAGAGCACTGTACTAAGTGCTTGGTAGAGTACGATACAGTTGGTAGATACAATCCCTGGTCTCAAGGAAATTACAGTCTATAGGAGGAGCTTAAAGTTTATTGAAGACAGATCCCAGAGGTTGTGAGGTGCCAAACTAAGGAATTAGACACAATCCACTAATATTTCTATGAAATTTAACAGTGCTGTCCCAGTGATAGACATGCTATGATGGTATTTATTGGTGGTAGGGTGGAACTAGGGGAAATTAAATTATGGAATTAAACTTTCATCATTGCATCAATAGCTAGATTTTAAATTCCTTGAAGTCAGGAATTGTGGCTATTGGCTTTTTTCTACTCTCCTCACTGCTTATAATAATAATGATGGCATTTATTAGGTGCTTACTATGTGCAAAGAACTGTTCTAAGGCTGGGGAGGTTACAAGTTGATCAGGTTGTCCCATGGGGGGCTCACAGTCTTAATCCCCATTTTACAGATGAGGTAACTGAGGCACAGAGAATTTAAGTGACTTGCCCAAAGTCACACAGCTGACAATTGGCAGAGCCGGGATTTGAACCCATGACCTCTGATTCCAAAGCCCGGGCTCTTTCCACTGAGCCATGCTGGCTCTCCTAATCCCAGCTCCTCCATTTGTCTGCTGTGTGAACTTGGATAGGTCACTTCACTTCTCTGTACTTTAGTTACCTCATCTGTAAAATAATAATAATAATAATGACATTTATTCAGTGCTTACTATGTGCAAAGCACTGTTCTAAGGCTGGGGAGGTTACAAGTTGATCAGGTTGTCCCATGTGGGGCTCACAGTCTTAATCCCCATTTTACAGATGAGGTAACTGAGGCATAGAGAAGTTAAGTGACTTGCCCAAAGTCACACTGCTGACAATTGGTGGAGTGGGATTTGAACCCATGACCTCTGACTCCAAAGCCCGGGCTCTTTCCACTGAGCCTCGCTGCTTCTCAAAATAGGAATAAAGACTGTGAGCCCTTTGTTGGTCATGGACTGTGTTCAGCCTGATTAGGTTGTATCCACCGCAGTGACTAGTACAGTGCCTGGCACATAGTAGCGCTCAACTAATAGCATTATAAAAAAAAAAAGAATCAGCATGGCCATGTGGAAAGACCATGGGCCTGAGATTCAGAGCATAGGATTCTAATCCCAGCTCCGGCACATGCTTTCTGTGTGACCTTGGGCAAGTCAATTAACTTCTCTGTGCCTCATTTTCCTCTGCTGAAAAATGGGGATGTGAAACCGAAACCTGTTTTCTGTCCTCCTTAAACTGTGACCCCATGTGGGACCAAGACCATCTGATGGATGATCCTTTACCTACCCTAGAGCTTAACAGAGTACATGGTCCATAATAATAATAATAATAATAATGATGGCATTTGTTTAGTGCTTACTAGGTGTGAATCACTATTCTAAGCACTGATACAAGGTGATCAGGTTGCCCCACGTGGAGCTCACTCTTAATCCCCATTTTACAGATGAGGTAACTGAGGCTCAGAGAAGTTAAGTGACTTGCCCCAGGTCACACAGCAGACCTGTGGTGAAGCTGGGTTTAAAACCCATGACCTCTGACTCCCAAGCCCAGGCTCTTTCCACTGAGCCATGCCGCTACTTAATAAATGCCATCATTATTATTATTATTATTATTATCCTTCTCAGTTACCTCATCTGTAAAATGGGGATTAAGACTGTGAGCCCCACGTGGGACAACCTGATCACCTTGTAACCTCCCCAGCGCTTAGAACAGTGCTTTGCACACAGTAAGCGCTTAATAAATGTCATTATTATTATTATTATTATTATTATTATTATTATTATTATTATTATTATGGCACTTATTAAGTGCTTACTTTGTGCAAAGCACTGTTCTAAGTGCTTGGGAGGTTACAAAGTGATCAGGTTGTCCCACGGGGGGCTCACAGTCTTAATCCCCATTTTACAGATGAAGTAACTGGTGAACAGAGAAGTTAAGTGACTTGCCCAAAGCCACACAGCTGACAATTGGTAGAGCCGGGATTTGAACCCATGACCTCTGACTCCAAAGCCCGGGCTCTTTTGAAATACCAGAATTAGAGATCTAGTGAGTCTATCCTGAGGTTCTCTCTGGGCTGCAGAGTAGCAGTCCAGGTCCAGAGCTCAGGTGACCAAAATCTGGCATATTTGCAACCATCTCTGGCCACACCGTGGGCTGCAACACTTACTGGAAGCTGAGGGACAAAAGCAGTGCTTGAAGTGAGGCATGTGAAATCACTATTATTATCCAGTGTTTCCTGGAGTTGGGGATGGAGATGAAAGAAAGCAAAACGTTCCATCCTCTGCAATTTGCTGCCCCAGGCTTGGGCCTGAATGGCTTTGGCATATGCCCACTCTGACCATCCAAACCACCTAGATGCCAAAATGACTGGCTGATAACTGGACTTCTTCATGTGCCGTCGAGTAATTTCCGACCCATAGCGGCTCCGTGAACACACCCTCTTCAGAATGTCCCACCTTCTGTCATAAGGTCAAAACCAAAACCTGCCAGTCTCAGCTCCACAACATTGCCAAGATCCGCCCTTTCCTCTCCATCCAAACCCCTACCCTGCTAGTTCAGTCTCTCATCCTATCCCGTCTGGACTACTGCATCAGCCTTCTCTCTCATCTCCCATCCTCGTGTCTCTCCCCACTTCATGCTGCTGCCCAGATTGTCTTTGTCCAGAAATGCTCTGGGCATGTTACTCCCCTCCTCAAAAATCTCCAGTGGCTACCAATCAAACTGCACATCAGGCAGAACTCCTCACCCTCAGCTTCAAGGCTCTCCATCATCTCGCCCCCTCCTATCAATCAATCAATCAATCAATTGTATATATTGAGCGCTTACTGTGTGCAGAGCACTGTACTAAGCGCTTGGGAAGTACAAGTTGGCAACATATAGAGACAGTCCCTACCCAACAGTGGGCTCACAGTCTAGAAGGGGGAGACAGAGAACAAAACCAAAAATATTAACAAAATAAAATAAATAGAATAGATATGTACAAGTAAAATAAATAAATAAATAAATAGAGTAATAAATATGTACAAACATGAATACATATATACAGGTGCTGTGGGGAAGGGAAGGAGGTATGATGGGGGGATGGAGAGGGGGACGAGGGGGAGAGGAAGGAAGGGGCTCAGTCTGGGAAGGCCTCCTGGAGGAGGTGAGCTCTCAATAGGGCCTTGAAGGGAGGAAGAGAGCTAGCTTGGCAGATGGGTGAAGGGAGGGCATTCCAGGCCCTGGGGATGACGTGGGCCGGGGGTCGACGGCGGGACAGGTGAGAACGAGGCACGGTGAGGAGGTGAGCGGCAGAGGAGCGGAGGGTGCAGGCTGGGCTGGAGAAGGAGAGAAGGGAGGTGAGGTAGGAGGGGGCGAGGGGATGGACAGCCTTGAATCCCAGGGTGAGACGTTTTTGCCTGATGCATAGGTTGATTGGTAGCCACTGGAGATTTTTGAGGAGGGGAGTAACATGCCCAGAGCGTTTCTGGACAAAGACAATTCGGGCAGCATCATGAAGTATGGATTGAAGTGGGGAGAGACACGCGGATGGGAGATCAGAGAGAAGGCTGATGGGATCTCTCTTTCTCCAGCCCAGCCCACACCCTCTGCTCCTCTGCCACTAATCTCCTCACCGTGCCTCGTTCTCGCGTGTCCCGCCGTCGACCCCCAGCCCACGTCCTTCCCCTGGCCTGGAATACCCTCCCTCTCCACATCCGCCAAGCTAGCTCTCTTCCTCCCTTCAAATCCCTACTGAGAGCTCACCTCCTCCAGGAGACCTTCCCACACTGAGCCCCCTTTTTCCTCCCCCCCAACCCCCCCACCCTACCTCCTTCCCCTCCCCACAGCACCTCTATATGTTTGTACAGATTTATTACTCTATTTGATTTACTTGTACATATTTACTATTCTATTTATTTTGTCAATGATGTGCATCTAGCTTTACTTCTATTTATTCTGATGACTTGACACCTGACTAAATGTTTTGTTTTGTTGTCTGTCTCCCCCTTCTAGACTTTGAGCCCACTGTTGGGTAGGGACCATCTCTATATGTTGCCAACTTGTACTTCCCAAGTGCTTAGTACTGTGCTGTGCACACAGTAAGCGCTCAATAAATACGATTGAATGAATGATTGAATAAGAAATGCCATTATTGTTATTAGAGTGATCCAGAATCAGGTAAACAAATCATCCTGATAGATTTTATGAAACAGTGATGATGTCAGTATGTGTGTGTGCATATGTGAAAAATCATCAGATCATTTGGGATTGAAAAGCTAATGTCATGGCCTATTCCCACTCAATGAGTACACCAAACATTTGCTTTTAATCACTAACAACATCTTCCACTTCCAAGATGAGAAGATATCAAGAAAAAATTCAAGGACTAAACAGTGACATCTCATTCATTGTGTCCCGATTCAGTAGTGGTAGCTGAAAGAAATGTGACTATCCAGTCAGTCAGTCATACTTACTGAGTGCTTACCATGTGCAGAGCACTGTACTAAGTGTTTGGAAGAGTACTATATAACAGTAAACAGATACATTCCCTGCCCACAGTGACCTTACAGTCTTTTCTGCTGCCAAGCACTGGCCCAAACATTGCCTGATTCTCTCCAAACTCGTATGAACAATCTAACCAGTGTTCAATCATTTCCAATAATTCTGAGGTCTTTATTGAACAGTTTGGGGGAGACAGGATGGAAGAATAGGGGTGCTGTGAACCTAACATAACTGACTGTGAAGGTGATGGGACTCTTCCAGGAAAGCTGCTGCTTCATGCAGATGAGAGGATCCTGTTAGCAGTCCTTCATCAATATTGCATTTGCAGCTTCACTCAGCTCTGTCACAACACACGTTCTCATTTCACGTTTCAGTTAGAAAATAGGTTGGGAAAGCGGAAACATAGTCCGACAAGTCTAGATAATGATGATGATGATGATAATTCTAATTGTTCAGTGCTTAGTATGTGCCAGATACTCTACTAAGCCCTGGGATTGATAAAACATAGTTTGGGTACAACCTCTGCCCGACATGAGGCTTACAGTTTGGATTCAGAAAAACATGGTTGTTTTGTGTGCCTAGGTTCACATGGGGTGTGTAGACATGGTGAATACTGCAACTTGAAGTTTCCTTAATAGAGCTTTGCCAGAATGAAATAGCCATTTTACACAAGAATTGGGCACGTTTAAAATTCACTGCTTACTAGAAACCGATTTTAAACATTGGAAATTGGTTTCTGGTAAACTGCTAACAACCACAGATAAGTGCTAGAGAACTGTCAGAGCACAAGTGAAGACCAATAGTTCAGGCTTCATTTGAAGGGAGATAAGACTCATAAGAAGTTTTTTTCCTCTCCAACCTTCTTGAATTTCATTCTGTGTGATAAAACCCTGTCCTATTTCACTTGTTTTCAAACCATCTTTCTCCTTATCCCTTATTTTCCAGTGAAAGAATTGTTGACACAATGCAATTCTTAGATAACGGAACTACTGTGCTGTGGGAGAAATGCCTGTATTGAAAAGCTGTATCCAACTCCTCATGGTAACCCAACATCAAGCTCCTGAGAAAGAAATCACCCACAACATAATCAGTTAAAAAAATTCATTAATGTACTCAAGTGTATTTATTGAGCACTTACTTTGTGCACAGCACTGTACTAAGCGCTTGGGAAAGTAACATATACAAGAATATAACCCATTCCCTGCCCACAACAAGCATGCAAACTAAAGGGGGAGACAGACATTTATATCAATAAATCAAAATCAAGTTCTGTGTGCTATGATAAAATACTAGAGGATAGACGAATGACACTGGAGGAAGCAATGCCAGGAACAAGTAGAAACAGGCACTCAATAAGTGCTCAGTAAATAGCATTGAATGATGGACTGATTGATGAGAAGAAACTAGACACCACTCTAATGTAGTCTGCTAGACAACCATCAATACTATGAGCAGGGCGAGGAGACAAGATCAAGAATGGTTTAATTGAGATAATTTGGATTTTTAAAAAACATCTCTCTGACTTCTAAGGGTATTTATTGAGAGCACCAACCGGGTTCAATGTGCTGTATTTTATGCTTGAGAAAGGGCAATAGAAACAAGTGGCATATTCTCTGCCCACAGGAGGCTTACAGTGTTCTTGCGTGAAAGCGAGAAGGAATCAGTTAATCTATGATATTAGTGAGCACTTGGTGTGTACAGAACACTGAATTAGAGAAGCAGCTTGGCCTAATGCAGAGAGCAAGGGCACAGAGTTAGAAGTCCTGGGTTCAATTCCCAGCTCCATCACATTACTGCTGTGTGATCTAGGACAAGTCACAACCTCTCTGTGCCAGGTTCCTCATCTGTAAAATGGGAACTCAAAACCTGTTCTCCCTCCCCTTTAGATTGTGAACGTCATGTGGGACAAGGGCTGTGTCTGACCTGATTATCTTGAAGCTGTAGGAGTGCTTAGTATAGTGCTTGGTACTCAGTAAGATCTTAACAAATGCCACAGTTGTTATTACTAGGGTCTTGGGAGAGTTCAGTAGAGTTGGCTGACATGATTCCAGCCCTCAAGAAACTTACAGTCTATTTGGAGATAGAAAATATAGCTAGGAGAGGTACTTAGTACAGTGCTCTGCATACAGTAAGTGTTCAATAAATACAATTGAATGAATGAATGAATGAAGCACCAGAGCAGAAAGGTATGTTCATAAATGTTCTGGGGTTGGGATGGGGTGAGTAGTAAATGAGCAGTGCGGACTAATGGAAAGAGCACCAGCCTGGGAATCAGAGGATCTGTGTTTTATCTCTGCCACCTGCCTTCCACGTGACCATGGGCAAGTCACTTAACTTTTTTGTGCCTCAGTTACCTCATCTGTAAAATGGGGATTAAGGCTCTGAGCTCCAAGTGGGACAGTGCTTAGTACAGTGTCTGGCACATAGAACTAAACAAATACCACAATTATTATTACTGTTATTATTACTGATACTATTATTATCAGTCTTATCATCATCATCATTATCATTAAGTGCTTTGGTGGTATGGATTTACAGGCATAAGTGATGTAGAAAGGAGGTTGAGTAGGGTTGAGAGAGGCCCTTCAAGGCCCTACTGAGAGCTTATCTCCTCCAGGAGGCCTTCCCAGACTGAGCCCTTCCTTCCTCTCCCCCTCGTCCCCCTCTCCATCCCCCACATCTTACCTCCTTCCCTCCCCCACAGCACCTGTATATATGTATATATGTTTGTACATATTTATTACTCTATTTATTTATTTTACTTGTACCTATCCTATTTATTTTATTTTGTTAGTATGTTTGGTTTTGTTCTCTGTCTCCCCCTTCTAGACTGTGAGCCCACTGTTGGGTAGGGACTGTCTCTATATTTTGCCAACTTGTACTTCCCAAGCGCTTAGTACAGTGCTCTGCACACAGTAAATGCTCAATAAATACGATTGATTGATTGACTGATGGAAGGTTCTTCAGGAAAAGCTTCTAAGTGGAAGTATGATTTTAGGAGGGCTTTGAAGATGGGGAAAAGGGTGGACTGTTGGATATGAAGGGGGAAGGAATTCCAGGTAGGAGGGAGGACACAAACAATAGATTGACAGTGAGGGAGATGATCTGGAGATCCAGTAAATAGACTGGAGTTAGAGGGTTTGACATGATCAGGCGGGGCTGAATTGGGAGATGACTGAGAATAGGTAACGTAAGAAATCAGTGGCTGATTGAATGTCTTCATGTAGATGGGGAGGGAATTTTGTTTGATGTAGAGGTGGGTGGGCAACCATTAGAGGCTTTTGAGAATGAGGAGATATTGCAAAATAATGTTTTAGAAACATGGTCTAGGTAGGTCTGTCTCCCCCTTCTAGACTGTGAGCCCATTGTTGGGTAGGGACCGTCTCTATATGTTGCCAACTTGGACTTCCCAAGCACTTAGTACAGTGCTCTGCACACAGTAAGTGCTCAATAAATACGATTGAATGAATGAATGAATGATTGTCTTCATAGTTTACATTACGAGGTTGCCCGATCTTTTGACCCGGGGGTGACACCGGTTAAGAGAGAGGCGGGACTTTCCGTGAAGCTCCAGAGGAAGGGACCCAAAACAACTGTGGATGTACAGACTAGGAGAAGCGCTCTATATCTGGGAGGGAGGGGCTGTGAGCAGGGACCCCTGGGACCCCTGCACAACCATTCTCTGGAGTGGACAGGGGTCACTCTGTATCTTGGATGGCTAATTCACAATTTCTCTGGACCAGACATGGGTCAGCCCATGTTCAGGAATGGCTTCATACAAAGAGTGGACTGTCCCCATATACGCTTTCTCCAGAGTGGACTTGCGGGGGGTCACTCTTTCAAGGAGCGATTGTGTATGGAGAGTGGACTGTCCCCCACATGCATGCTTTCCCTGGAGTGGACCAGGCATACTCTATGTCTGGGTGGGGCTCCAATTGCTCCAAAATCTTGTCCTTTGCTCTCAAGTCGGATCCGGCCCATAACAATTCCAAGGACACATCTCTCCCGGAACACCCCAATCTCCATCTGCAATCATTCTGATAATTTATACACAGAATTTTCTTAGTAAAAATAGGGCAGTGGTTTACCATTCTAGTTATTGCCCCATCTCCCTCCTATCATTCCTTTCCAAACTCCTTGAACGAGTCATCTACACGCGCTGCCTTGAATTCCTCAACACCAACTCTCTCCTCAACCCCCTCCAGTCTGGCTTCCGTCCCCTACATTCCATGGAAACTGCCCTCTCAAAGGTCACCAATGACCTCCTGCTTGCCAAATCCAATGGCTCATACTCTATCCTAATCCTCCTCGACCTCTCAGCTGCCTTCGACACTGTGGACCACCCCCTTCTCCTCAACACACTATCCGACCTTGGTTTCACAGACTCCGTCCTCTCCTGGTTCTCCTCTTATCTCTCCGGTCGTTCATTCTCAGTCTCTTTTGCAGGCTCCTGCTCCCCCTCCCATCCTCTTACTGGGGGGGTTCCTCAAGGTTCAGTTCTCGGTCCCCTTCTGTTCTCAATCTACACTCACTCCCTTGGTGACCTCATTCGCTCCCACGGCTTCAACTATCATCTCTACGCTGATGACACCCAAATCTACATCTCTGCCCCTGCTCTCTCCCCCTCCCTCCAGGCTCGCATCTCCACCTGCCTTCAGGACATCTCCATCTGGATGTCTGCCCGCCACCTAAAACTCCACACATCCAAGACTGAACTCCTTGTCTTCCCTCCCAAACCCTGCCCTCTCCCTGACTTTCCCATCACCATTGACGGCACTACCATCCTTCCCGTCTCACAAACCCGCAACCTTGGTGTCATCCTTGACTCCACTCTCTTGTTCACCCCTCACATCCAAGCCATCACCAAAACCTGCTGGTCTCAGCTCCACAACATTGCCAAGATCCGCCCTTTCCTCTCCATCCAAACCGCTACCCTGCTCGTTCAAGGTCTCATCCTATCCCATCTGGACTAATGTATCAGCCTCCTCTCCGATCTCCCATCCTCTTGTCTCTCCCCACTTCAATCCATACTTCACGACGCTGCCCAGATTGTCTTTGTCCAGAAATGCTCTGGGCATGTTATTCCCCTCCTCAAAAATCTCCAGTGGCTACCAATCAACATACACATCAGGCAGAAACTCCTCACCCTCGGCTTCAAGGCTGTCCATCACCTCGCCACCCCCCCACCTCACCTCCCTTCTCTCCTTCTCCAGCCCAGCCAGCACCCTCCACTCCTCCGCCACTAATCTCCTCACCGTGCCTCGTTCTCGCCTGTCCCGCCATCGACCCCGGCCCACGTCATCCCCCAGGCCTGGAATGCCCTCCCTCCCAACATCCGCCAAGCTAGCTCTCTTCCTCCCTTCAAGGCCCTACTGAGAGCTCACCTCCTCCAGGAGGCCTTCCCAGACTGAGCCCCATCCTTCCTCTCACCGTCCTCCCCCTCTCCACCCCCCACCTTAACCTCCTTCGCTTCCCCACAGCACCTGTATATATATATATATATATGCTTGTACATATTTATTACTCTATTTATTTATTTTACTTGTACTTATCTATTCTATTTATTTTATTTTGTTAATATGTTTTGTTTTTTCTCTGTCTCCCCCTTCTAGACTGTGAGCCCACTGTTAGGTAGGGACCATCTCTCTATGTTGCCAACTTGTACTTCCCAAGCACTTAGTACAGTGCTCTGCACACAGTAAGCACTCAATAAATACGACTGATTGATTGATTGATTGATTCAACTCCCACCTCTCCCACCACAGTGATGATACGGATGTGGTTGGGTATTTTCATATTGATTTTTCAGAAATATTCTCCCCGTCTCCTGGGGGAGGTTTTAATTAAGTGTCAGAGCCTGTCAGCAGGAACCAATAGGAGGACAGGGTGAGTGTCAGCAGGAACCAATCAGAGGATGCAGCTTATAACCATGTTGTAAATCAACCCCTTCAATTAAGTGAAGGAAGACCAGATAGAGGCACCCCGGGATGGCAGTAACCAATGAGTTTAGGTAGCTCACACTCAGTTGGGTACCCGCTTCTATCCCATACAGTGCTCATTGCCTGAGGGAAATAAAATTTTATTTCCACTGTACAGATAAGTAGTAATAGTAAAAGTATATTTTAAATGCTTACCGTATGCAGAACACTGTACAAAGTGCTGGAAAAAATATGCAGGGGACTCACAATCTAAAACTATAAAGGGGGAGAGGAGTGTTATGATAGTAACATAAGGAAAGCCAACTTGTACTTCCCAAGCGCTTAGTACAGTGCTCTGCACACAGTAAGTGCTCAATAAATACAATTGAATGAATGAATGAAAGGCAACATGAAACAAAGCACTAAGACAACATATAGACATGGACAGGGAAACAAAATGCACATGGACATGCTTAGTAGTAATCATAGTAATAATGATGGTATATATTAAGTGCTTACTATGTGCCAAGCACTGTTCTAAGCACTGGGGTAGATACAAGGTTATCAGCTACTTGGGGCTCACAGTCTTAATTCCCCTTTTTACAAATGAGGTAACTGAGGCACAGAGATGTTAAGTTCATTCATTCATTCACTCGCATTTATTGAGCATTTACTGTGTACAGAGCACTGTACTAAGCCCTTGGGAAGGACAAATCAGCAACATATAGAGACGGTCCCTACCCAACAACTGGCTCACAATCTAGAAAGTGGAGAACAGTCTATGAGGTGAGAAGTTAGTACAGTGCCTGGCACATAATAAGAGCTTAACAAATGCCATAAAACAAACGGAGACTCTGCGAGTCACAGCAGGAAGGTGGCAGATTCCCGAAGGAAACTGAGACACAGAAAGGTTGAGTGACTTGTCCAAAGCCCCACAGCAGGCCTTTGGTAGAGCTAGGATTAGATCCAGCTGTCTTTTTGAGGTGGGAATTGAATGGGATTGCTATTACCGCAGCTCCACTGACAAGAGAGAATCCCCTCCACCCTCAACAAAGGTAAGGATGCAATGTCGCCAAAATACCTCAAAGCAAGGCTCCACTCCTCCCATCACAGAGAGTGTGGTCCTGTGAAGCAGTCGGCTGAGCTAGGTTTGGACCCTTCTAGTCCCTTCTAGACTGTGAGCCCGTTGTTCGGTAGGGACCGTCTCTATATCTTGCCGACTTGTACTTCCCAAGCGCTTAGTACAGTGCTCTGCACACAGTAAGCGCTCAATAAATACGACTGAGTGAATAAATGAAAGGAATGGTGGACAAATACCTATTTGGCATGGTGCGGAAATTATTTTGTACTTATTTAGGAGTTGTGACACTTTAAGCCTCTGGCCTCACAGAAGAAAGGATTACATTCCCTTCTCCTTTATTAAACATTTCTTTAGATAGCTAGATCCATTGTAAATTTGACAAGTGCTGACGCATTAGTAGGTGATGTTTGCACAACAGCTTTCTGGGCCTGGGACTGTTCTATTCCCAGCATATTTTGATTCTTTCTTGAAGGAAATGTCAAAAGAAATCCTTGGTTAAAAACTTCATGAACAAAAAGAAAAAAAGTTAAATGTGTGTTCATGCGTACTTTCCACCCTCTTGTCTAATGAGAAGCAGGGGGGCCTAGTGGAAAGAACATGGGCCCGGGAGTTAGAGGGACTTGGTTCTTATCCCCGTTCTGCCATATGCTTGCTGTGTGATCTTGAACAAGTCACTTAACTTCTCTGTTCCTCATTTCTCCTGTTCTCCCTCCTATTTAGACTGTAAGCCCCATGTGGAACAGGAACTCTGTCCTAATTGATGTGCACCTAACCCAGCGCTTAGAACAGTCTTTGACACATAGAAAACACTTAACAACTACCATGGAAAAATGAGTGAAATCGATAAATCCATCAGTAGTACTTGTTGAGCACCTACTCTATGCAGAGCACTGTACTGAATGTTAGGAAGAGTACTAGAGAGGTGGGAAAATGGTTCCTGCATTCAAGGAGCTTAAATTCTAGTTGTGGACAAACACTGAAATAGTTTACAAATAAAGAAAAAATGACATATACATTAATTAATGCATTAATGTACATTATAGCTATACATATAGCTTTAATTCTATTTATTCTGACGGTTTTGACACCTGTCTACATGTTTTGTTTTGTTGTCTGTCTCCCCCTTCTAGACTGTGAGCCCGTTGTTGGGTAGGGACCGTCTCTATATGTTGCCGCCTTGTTCTTCCCAAGCGCTTAGTACAGTGCTCTGCATGCAGTAAGAGCTCAATAAATATGATTGAATGAATGAATGGTTTAATGTGTGCAGAGCACTGAACCAAATGTTTAAAGAGCACAAGCCAACAGAGTTTGTAATAATAATAATATTAACTGGGGTATTTGTTAAACACTTACTATGTGCTAGGCACTGTACTCAGTTTTGGGGTGGATACAAGCAAATTGGGTTGGACAGAGTCCCTGTCCTACATGGAGCTCACACTCTCAATTCCCACTATACAGATGAAGTAGCTGAGGCACAGAGAATAATAATAATAATAATAATAATAATAATAATAATAATAATAATAATAATATTTGTTAAGCTCTTACTATATGCAAACCTCTGTTCTAAGCCCTGGGGAGGTTACAAGGTGATCAGGTTGTCCCACACGGAGCTCACAGTCTTCATCCCCATTTTACAGATGAGGGAACTGAGGCACAGAGAAGTTAAGTGACTCACCCAAAGTCACACAGCTGACAATTGACAGAGTTGGGATTTGAACCCATGACCTCTGACTCCAAAGCCCATGCTCTTTCCACTGAGCCGTGCTGCTTCTTTAATTGAAGTGAGTTGCCCAGAGCTACACAACAGACAAGTTACCTGCCTATAAGGGGCTTATGGTGAGGGAGCTAAACATCACTATTAATAATAAATTACAGATCTGTAGGGGCTGAAAGTGCAGTGAATATCAAGTGCTTAAATGGTACAGATCCATACACATAAGTGACACAGAGAGGACAGAGAGTAGGGAAAAAAGGGCTTACTCGGAAATCTTATCGGTTTATCTTGAAAGAGATAAGAAATTGTGAGGTCACACAGGCTCAAGGGTTTTAGAGGTTCTCAGGTGGCAGGTGGCTGGATTTAACTTGAGGAAAATAGAAGTTTCAGAAGTTGAGTGACTTGCCCAAGGTCACACAGCTGACAATTGGCAGAGCTGGGATTTGAACCCATGACCTCTGACTCCGAAGCCCGTGCTCTTTTCCACTGAGCCACGGGGAGAGTGCCGTGAAGGAGGAAAAGTATAAACAATAAGTCAACTGGAGACTGGGGAATCAAAAGGGAAATAGGTCACATCCCAGCTCTGCAACTTGTCAGCGGTGTGACCCTGGGCGAGTCACCTAGCTTCTCTGTGCCTCAGTGACCTCATCTGTATAATGGGGATGAAGACTGTGGGCCCCACATGGGACAACCTGATTACCTTGTACCTACCCCGGAGCTTAGAACAGTGCTTGACACAAGCTGTGTGACTTTGGGCAAGTTATTTAACTTCTCTGTGCCTCAGTTACCTCATCTGTAAAATGGGGATTAAAGACTGAGCCCCACATGGGACAACCTGATTACCCTGTATCTCCCCCTGTGCTTAGAATGGTGCTTTGCACATAGTAAGCTCTTAATAAATGCCATCAAAAAAAAAATGCCATTATAGTAAGCGCTTAACAAATACCAACATTATTATCTTCTAGACTGTGAGCCCATTGTTGGGTAGGGACCATCTCTGTTGCCAATTTGTACTTCCCAAGCACTTAGTACAGTGCTCTGCACATAGTAAGCACTCAATAAATACGATTGAATGAATGAATGAATGAATGAAAACCCTGTTGGAGCAAATGCGATTTCAGGAAGAATTTGTAGATGAGGAGAACTATGGTCTGTTTGATTTGAAGAGGGAAGACATTTCTGGTGGGGAAAAGATGTGGACAAGAGTTCATGTAGGGTGGAATCAAACTGGGGCCCAGTGAGTAGGTCAGCCTAGAAGGAGAGAGGAACGAGATCTGGGCTGTAGGATAAGTAGGAATTATAAACTTAATTGGTTTTCTTAAAATGACAGGGACTGTGCCTGACCTGATTATCTTTAATCTACCCCAGTGCATAGCACAGTGTTTGGTACACAGAAAGTACTTGACAAAGGCCACAATTAATTATTATTATCATTCTTGTTGTTCTTAAAACCAATGGTTTCTGCATGATGTGCAGAGAATTGGGTAGAGTTTGGATGTTTCAGGGAGTGGACAGATGTGAACACCTCAGTGTTTTGCAGATATGATCTGGCAGCAGTGATGAAGAGACTGGAGAAGGGAGAGATTAGAGTCAGGGAGATTAGTAAAGAGTTGGTGTAGTACTCAAGCTGGATTGTGTCAAATACCCGGACCAGCTTGGTGGCCATTCTAATCTCGGCTCTGCCACTTGTCTGCTGTGTGACCTTGGGCAAGTCACTTAACTTCTCTGGGCCTCAGTTCCCTCATCTGTAAAAAATGGGGATTAAGAGTGTGAACCCCAAGTGGGAGAGGGACTGTGTCCAATCTGATTAACTTGCACCTAGCCTAGCACCTAGAACAGTGCTTAGCATGCAGGAACCACCCAATTAATGTGATTAAATGAATGAATAAATGAATGAATTATTACTATTATCAAGTCACTTAACTTCTCTGGGCCTCAGTTCCTTCATCTGTAAAAAATGGGGATTAAGAGTGTGAACCCCAAGTGGGACAGGGACTGTGTCCAATCTGATTAATTTACACCTAGCCTAGCACCTAGAACAGTGCTTAGCACGCAGGAACCACCCAATAAATGTGATTAAATGAAGGAATAAATGAATGAATTATTACTATTATTTCATTGGAGAGTAAGGTGTGACTGCTAGAAATGTTGTAGAGAAAATAAAATACAGGTTTTGGTGATAGAATGAATATGGGGATTGAAAGAAAGGAAAGAATCAAGGGTTATGGATTCAGGGAGGGTAGTTGATGGCATTTATTAAGTGTTTACTGTGTGCAAAGCACTGTTCTAAGGGCTGGGGAGTTTACAAGGTGATCAGGTTGTCCCACGTGGGGCTCACAGTCTGAATCCCCAGTTTACAGTTGAGGTAACTGAGGCACAGAGAATTTAAGTGACTTGCCCAAAGGCACACAGCTGACAAATGGCGGAGCTGGGCTTTGAACCCATGACCTCTGACTCCAAAGCCCGGGCTCTTGCCATTGAGCCACGCTGCTTCCCCATGGCGTTGATGGCTTGAGGTCAGCAGAGGGACAATGGAGGAAGGTAGTTAAAATCAGCAAAGTGGGCAATGTTAAGGGTGCAGAATTGTGCGGGACAAAAAGGAGGGAGAGGCAGGATGGTCTGGGCTACACTGAGGAGGCCTAGAGATCAGAGGCTTGAGAAAACAATTTTATGGGGTCTTTTTATGGGGTCTTATCTTGTGGGGGTGAGAAAGCACGTTAGGAGGCTGAAATCAATCAATCAATCAATCAATCGTATTTACTGAGCGGTTACTGTGTGCAGAGCACTGTACTAAGCACTTGGGAAGTACAACAAATACCTACAAACATATATACAGGAGAGTGATTTGGGATGGAGACCAGTGGAAAAACCGAGAGAGTGGGAGAGGGAAAGGAGGAGAGGGAGAGACATCCCTCTGTCCTTTCCTCCTGCCCCCTGCAGCCTCTGGAGAGTTCATTCATTCATTCATTCATTCATTCATTCATTCATTCAATCATATTTATTGAGCACTTACTGTGTGCAGAGCACTGTACTAAGTGCTTGGGAAGTACAAGTTGGCAATGTACAGAGACGGTCCCTACCTAACAGCGGGCTCACAGTCTAGAAGGGGTAGACAGAGAACAAAGCAAGACATATTAACAAAATAAAATGAATAGGGTAAATATGTACAAATAAAATAAATAAATAAATAAATAAATAAATAAATAAATAAATAAATAGAGTAACAAATACCTACAAACATATATACATATATACAGGAGAGTGATTTGGGATGGAGACAGGTGGAAAGACCAGGAGAGAGAAAGGAGGAGAGGGAAAGACATCCCTCTGTGCTTTCCTCCTGCCCCAAGCAGCTTCTGGAGAGTGATTTGGGATGGAGACAGGTGGAAAGACTGAGAGAGCGGGAGAGAGAAAGGAGCAGAGGGAGAACATCCCTCTATCCTTTCCTCCTGCCCCAAGCAGCCTCTGGAGAGTGCTATGGGATGGAGACAGGTGGAATGACTGAGAGAGCGGGAGAGAGAAAGGAGGAGATGGAGAGACCTCCCTCCGTCCTTTCCTCCAGCCCCCTGCAACCTGTGGAGAGTTCATTCATTCATTCAGTCATATTTATTGAGCACTTACTGTGTGCAGAGCACTGGACTAAGCGCTTGGGGAGGACAAGTTGGCAACATATAGGGATGGTCCCTACCCAACAGCGGGCTCACAGTCTAGAAGGGGGAGATGGAGAACAAAACAAGACATAATAAACAAAATAAACATAATAAACAAAATAAACAAAATAAATAAAATAAACAAATAAACAAAATAAAATAAGTACAAATAAAATAAATAAATACATAGAGTAACAAATATCTACAAACATATATACATACATACAGGAGAGTGAGAATGTCTTCAAAATAACCCTTACTCCCTCTGTCTTCTGCGCTACCCAAAACTTGGATTCGATTCCTTCATTCACCCCACCCTCAGCTCCACAGCACATCTCAGTAATTGTTTAAAGTCTGTCTCCCCTCTAAGCTGTAAGCACCTTGTGGGCAGGGATCATGTCCACCACCTCCATCATTTTGTACTCTCCCAAGTACTTTTTTTCATTTTCTTTTTTTTTTTTTAATGGTATTGGTTAAGTACTTACTTTGTTCCAGGCCCTGTTATATGTGCTGGGGTAGATACAAGATAATTAGTTCGGACAGTTAATGTCCCACATGGGGCTCACACTCTTAATCCCTTTCACAGATGAGGAAATTTAGACATGTAAAACCTAATGACTTGCCTAAGGTCATGCAGCACACATGGTGAAGCCAGAACTAGAACTCAGGTCCTTTTGTCCACCAGTCCTGTTCTCTTCCCACTAGGTCACACTGCTTCCTAGCACTTAGTACAGTGGTGGGATGAGAAGCAGCGTGGCTCAGTGGGAAGAGCACGAGCTTGGAAGTCAGAGGTCATGGGTTCGAATCCCAGTGCCACCACTTATAATGGCATTTATTAAGCGCTTACTATGTGCAAAGCACTGTTCTAAGCACTGGGGAGGTTACAAGGTGATCAGGTTGTCCCACAGGGAGGGCTCACAGTCTTAATCCCCGTTTTATAGATGAGGGAACTGAGGCTCAGAGAAGTGAAGTGACTTGCCCAAAGTCACACAGCTGACAATTGGCGGAGCTGGGATTTGAACCCATAACCTCTGACTCCAAAGCCTGGGCTCTTTCCACTGAGCCATGCTGCTTCTCCATGTGAGCCACAGAGAGCCACCACTTTTTCAATCATATTTCTTGAGCGTTTACTGTGTGCAGAGCACTGTACTAAGCACTTGGGAAGTACAAGTTGGCAACATATAGAGATGGTTCCTACCCAACAGTGGGCTCACAGTATAGAAGGGGGAGACAGACAACAAAACAAAACATATTAACAAAATAAAATAAATAGAATAAATATGTACAAATAAAATAAATAGAGTAATAAATACGTACAAACATAAATACATATATACAGGTGCTGTGGGGAGTGGAAGGAGAGGAGGGGGAGAGGAAGGAGGGGGCTCAGTCTGGGAAGGCCTCCTAATTTTTATTGGATTATAAAGTAAAAAACATTATCATCATCATCATCATCAATCGCATTTATTGAGCGCTTACTATGTGCAGAGCACTGTACTAAGTGCTTGGGAAGTACAAATTGGCAACATATAGAGACAGTCCCTACCCAACAGTGGGCTCACAGTCTAAAAGGGGGAGACAGAGAACAAAACCAAACATACTAACAAAATAAAATAAATAGAATAGATATGTACAAATAAAATAAATAAATAAATAAATAGAGTAATAAATATGTACAAACATATATACATATATGCAAACATATATATATACACCACTTGTCAGTGGTGTGACCTTGGGCAAGCCACTTAACTTCTCTGGTCCTCAGTTACCTCATCTGTAAAATGGAGATTAAGACTATAAGCCCCACATGGGACAACCTGATCACCTTGTATCCCCCAAGTGCTTAGAACAGTGCTTTGCACATAGTAAGCGCTTAACAAATACCATCATATCCAGACTGAGCCCCCTTTTTTCCTCTTCTCCCCATCCCCCTTGCCCTACCTCCTTCCCCTCCCCACAGCACCTGCATATACGTTTGTACAGATTTATTACTCTATTTATTTTACTTGTACATATTTACTATTCTGTTCATTTTGTTAATTATGTGCATTTAGCTTTAATTCTATTCATTCTGATGACTTGACCCCTGTCCATATATTTTGTTTTGTTGTCTGTCTCCCACTTCTAGAGTGTGAGCCCGCTGTTGGGTGGGGACCATCTCTATATGTTGCCAATTTATACTTCTCAAGTGCTTAGTACAGTGCTCTGCACACAGTAAGTGCTCAATAAATACGACTGAATGAATGAATGAATGAATGAATGAGGCTGGGGCCCCATGAGTAAGTCAGCCTGAAAGGAGAGAAGAACATGATCTGAGATGTAGGATAAGTAGGAATGGTAAACTTGATTGATTTTCTTAAAAGGATAGGGACTGTGCCTGACCTGATTATCTTTTATCTACCCAGGGCATAGTACAGTTCTTGGCACATAGAAAATATTTTACAAATGCCACAGTTAATTATTATTATCATTCTTGTCCTTAAAACCAATGGTTTCTGCTTGATGTGCAGAGGATTGGGTAGACTTTGAATGTTTCAGGGAGTGGGCAGATAATGATAATAATGATGGTATTTGTTAAGCGCTTATATGTACAAAGCACTGTTCTAAGCACTGGGGTGATACAAGGTGATCAGGCTGTCCCACCATGTGGGGCTCACAGTCTTAATCCCCATTTTACAGATGAGGGAACTGAGGCCCTTTGAAGTTAAGTGACTTGCCCAAAGTCACACAGCTGACAATTGGCGGAGCCGGGATTTGAACCCATGAACTCTGACTCCAAAGCCCGGGCTCTTTCCTCTGATCCACGCTGCCAGTGTTTTACAAAAATGATCTGGCACTCAAATCGATTGGGATTTTTTTTAAAACCATAGCCTTAAAATAATAATAGTTATAATAATAACGATATTTGTTAAGTGCTTACTATGTTCCAGTGCTGGAGGCACTATACTAAGTGCTGGAGGCGTGATCTGGATAGCAAGAGACACTGAAAATCATAACGATATACCAGGAGAACAAAGGACTGCATCTGGATTCTCAGAGTGGAAGGGACTGTCGGCCTTCATGGGTATATTTGACCTCATTTTCGTACTTGATAGTCACCATTGATGGAATCAATTTGAACAAGGACATCTATCACTTATACTTTCTTCTAGCTATCTCTACAATAGATGAAAAGAACACAAATTTTGGAGAACAAAGGGATAAGCATTCAATTGTTCATTCAATTATATTTGTTGAGCACTAACTGTGTGCAGAGCACTGTAGTGAGTCCTGGGTAGTATGCCTTTATGATCAAAATATTTGCTTCCTTTTTTCATGAAAAACCAGCCCCAACCACTCTGAGGGAAAAAGGATGGCTAAATTATCCAGCCAGAATGAAATCCTATACAAACAACGGACTCCCATTGGTGAACATAGATCCTGTTGAATTACTCTATGCATTTGGTTGAAAAGAAAACAAAGAGAGAGAGCATATTATAGGATCGCAATCTGCCAGAGGCAAAATATGATCATCAAAGAAATTTTGACTTTTAGTTTTAAAGGGAAGAGTAACTGGCTGTGGAGGGAGAACATAATATAGCACAAAGTTTAATGGGATAATAAAAAAAAACCTACAGAGGGCAGAAACATGATATATAGTTGGCTATGCTTGTATGAAGACGGACATCATAAAGGTTTTGTGTGGTTCTCAAACACCGTGAAGTACCCAAAGACTTGATCTGGTTTGCAAAACCTTCGGTGACTCATTCACGTTAACTGATGCCATTCATCTCCATCTCGTCGCCATCCTCTCCTCCTTCCCCATTAATAGGTTAAGAGAACTCAGGCATCAGCCTGCGGAGAATACATCAATTCTCCTCCCTGCCCCAGCTTCCCATGAAAATCCAGCCAGCAGCTAACACAGAGGTGAATAATAATATGTTCTTTTATTTTTGGGTCCTGCCGAGGAAGTGCCACTGATATTCTGGTATTGTTTCTAGGTCACAGTTAATCCATGGGATTCACTGTATTCCATTTCCAAAAAAAATAATATAGAAAAAGTTCTGGTGCTTGGAGACTTGATCTGTGTTAGGAAGAACTAAGTAGCCTGAGGGTAGCAATCTTGTACCGCTCTGCCCAAAGTGCTCAATAAATACTACTGATTGATCAGTTGATTGATAATTCAAGCAGACATTCAATTAGCTGGGGGCTTAGAAGTTGTGTGGCCTTGTAGGCATGGGATTGGGAGTTGGGAGGACTTGGGTTCTAAATCATGATCTGCCACTTGCATGCCTTAAGACCATGGGCAAGTCACTCAACTTCTGTGTGACTCTGTTTCTTCATCAGTAAAATAGGAATTAATTATATCTGTTCTCATTCCTACTTGGATGGTGAGTCTCATGCGGGCCATCTGATTATCTGCTACTGATCCTAAAGCTTGACAGAGTGTTTGGTACATAATAAGCACTCAAAAACTACCACATTTATTATTAAAGCCCCATGCCAGCCAATAGTAAAGTGATATAACTCCATAGTAAAGCATCATTTCATGTGCCTTGGTTAGAACTTTGAAACATAAAGACTAAATGAGGTGACAAAAATTTCTGCTTTAATATAGGTAGATTTACAGTCTTCCAAAGGTTAGTGTCCATGTTGAAGGAATTAAAATACCTATAAAGTTACTCGTGCAGAAGAAAGGAGGAAACGAGAGATAATGGGCATCTTCCCCCCCCCCCCGACACTGAATCTTCATGGAAAATTGCTACAATGAATCAATTATTTCTGTGAGTGATACCTCTTGATAGCGGGAGACGAGGCTGCATTCAGCAAATACATATAGATTAGGTCATTTATGGTTGAGGTTTGAAACTTTCTGTAGCTCTCTCTTGGTCACAAGCCAATAGGAAGGAAAGACTCCAGAATCAATCTCCCTTTACAAGCAGGTCATGTGATGCTTCTTGTCGGCCTTAATCAGCAGGAACCTTTAATTAGTTAAATGCCTCATTACTTGAATCTTGTGGGACTTAGATTGATGGTGGCCATGTTAGGGAGATAAAATGAAATAGTTTTTCCAAATTGTATTAAAGTGTACCAATTTATCTAATAGTTGATTAGGAGAAATATTAATAACTGTGGCATGAAAATCAAAGGACTGAAACAATTATCACCTTTAAAAATGCTTGGAACTGATGTTACAAAAATGAGAAAAACTCGGAAAATGAACGAGAATGAGCTCATATATTTAGCTAGCCACTGAATGTACAGTTTAAGCACTTATTCTAATTCATCAACTACTGCTAATGCACTACACAGAAATGCTGGGTATTTGACATTTATGTTTTTCTATTTTACAATTATGCTCATTTCTTAGAATGGGTCATTACATTTTTTGTTCTGGATCACCCAACTGACCATAAAGATCAAAGCGTCATGGAGATTAAGAGACATGTCCAATATTCTGTCCTTGGAAATCATTTCATATCTATTCAACTGTCAGGAGGAGTTACCTTCATGCCATGTACAATGTTCTCTGTTTGGTTTCAGTTTTTACCTTTAGTTGAAATTTTTGATTCTTTTAAAGAGTTTAGCAAGGTGGGGGGGATATAACTGATTTCTATTACCAGGGTTTTACACTAATCAGGGTACTTATTCGGCGGTACATTCATTCATTCATTCATTCAATCGTATTTATTGAGTTCTTACTGTGTGCAGAGAACTGAACTAAGCGCTTGGGAAGTACAAGTTGGCAACATGTAGAGATGGTCCCTACGCAACAGCGGGCTCACAGTATAGAAGGGGGAGACAGACAACAAAACAAATTAACAAAGTAAAATAAATAAATAAATAATGTGCCAAGTACTAGGGTAGATACAGGCTAATCAGAGTGGGCCCAGTTCCTGTCCCTCAAGGGGCTTACACTCAAGATGGAAGGAGAATAGTTATTTTACCCCCAGTTTGTCTTGTCTTATGCCATCAAGTCATTTCTGACCCAAAGTGACACCATAGACACAGCTCTCCTAGAACGCCCCGCTCTCCATCTGCAGTTGTTCTGGTAGTGGATCCATATTTTTCTTAGTAAAAATACAGAAGTGATTTACCACTGTCGCTTTTCACACCGTAAACTCTCTCCCATGCTGCTGCTGCTGGGAGAATTTTGATTTATACCAGATTGCCTTCCCCTCGCTAGCCACTGCCCAAGCTAGGAATGGAATGGGTGGGCCTCTGCTTGAGTCTCCGTCCCATAGCTGAGACTGGTAGAGGACTGGAAACTCCCCAGGTGCGACCCTGAGAGGGGGAATCCCCATTTTAAGGATGAGAAAACTGAGGTCCAAGGAAACTTGCCCAAAGTGAGAGAAGAGGCAAGCGGCAAAGCTGGGATTTGTACCCACGTGTCCAGAATCTCTGCCTCTCACCCTTCCACAAAGTCAACTACTAATCTCCAAGTGCTAAAATTTAAGTCAGCTTCCGAAGTGGTGGAAACTATTGGCAGCTGGAAGGAAAAGATAGAGGTGATGAAGAAATACAGAAGGACAACTACAATGATCAGTAGAATGGAATTGCTCCTCCCATATGGGAACAGACTGAAAAATATTAAGAATCTCCAGTCTGGAAAGACAAAAGCCCAGAAGGGGCTTTCCTGATGTTGACAAAATCAAGGAACTTGTGAAGAGGGCAGGGGCATAATTGCCGTTCATCAAATCCCAGGATGATGAGATGTCCATTGAAGCTTGAAGGTGGTGGGCTTGAAGCAAAAAAACAAACAAGCAAACAAACAAAAGAAAAGGAAACACTTTTTCTACTTTGCAAGTTGTAAGCATAAGAAATTCGTTATCAGAGAAAGTTATGAAGACGGGTAATACTGATAACCCAAAGAAGGGTCTGTCCTAATCCTCCTCGACCTCTCAGCTGCCTTTGACACTGTGGACCACCCCCTTCTCCTCAACACGTTATCTGACCTTGGCTTCACAGACTCCGTCCTCTCCTGGTTCTCCTCTTATCTCTCCGGTCGTTCTTTCTCAGTCTCTTTTGCAGGCTCCTCCTCCCCCTCCCATCCTCTTACTGTGGGGGTTCCCCAAGGTTCAGTGCTTGGTCCCCTTCTGTTCTCAATCTACACTCACTCCCTTGGTGACCTCATTCGCTCCCACGGCTTCAACTATCATCTCTACGCTGATGACACCCAGATCTCCATCTCTGCCCCTGCTCTCTCCCCCCTCCCTCCAGGCTCGCATCTCCTCCTGCCTTCAGGACATCTCCATCTGGATGTCCGCCCGCCACCTAAAGCTCAACATGTCGAAGACTGAGCTCCTTGTCTTCCCTCCCAAACCTTGTCCTCTCCCTGACTTTCCCATCTCTGTTGACGGCACTACCATCCTTCCCGTCTCACAAGCCCGCAACCTTGGTGTCATCCTCGACTCCGCTCTCTCATTCACCCCTCACATCCAAGCCGTCACCAAAACCTGCCGGTCTCAGCTCCACAACATTGCCAAGATCCGCCCTTTCCTCTCCATCCAAACTGCTACCCTGCTAATTCAAGCTCTCATCCTATCCCGTCTGGCCTACTGCACTAGCCTTCTCTCTGATCTCCCATCCTCGTGTCTCTCTCCACTTCAATCCATACTTCATGCTGCTGCCCGGATTATCTTTGTCCAGAAACGCTCTGGACATATTACTCCCCTCCTCAAAAACCTCCAATGGCTACCGATCAATCTGCGCATCAGGCAGAAACTCCTCACCCTGGGCTTCAAGGCTCTCCATCACCTCGCCCCCTCCTACCTCACCTCCCTTCTCTCCTTCTACTGCCCAGCCCGCAACCTCCGCTCCTCCACCGCTAATCTCCTCACTGTACCTCGTTCTCGCCTGTCCCGCCGTCGACCCCCGGCCCACGTCATTCCCCCGGGCCTGGAATGCCCTCCCTCTGCCCCTCCGCCAAGCTAGCTCTCTTCCTCCCTTCAAGGCCCTGCTGAGAGCTCACCTCCTCCAGGAGGCCTTCCCAGACTGAGCCCCTTCTTTCCCCTCCCCCTCGTCCCCCTCTCCATCCCCCCGTCTTACCTCCTTCCCTTCCCCACAGCACCTGTATATATGTATATATGGTTGTACATATTTATTACTCTATTTATTTATTTATTTATTTATTTTTCTTGTACATTTCTATCCTACTTATTTTATTTTGTTGGTATGTTTGGTTCTGTTCTCTGTCTCCCCCTTTTAGACTGTGAGCCCACTGTTGGGTAGGGACTGTCTCTATGTGATGCCAATTTGTACTTCCCAAGCGCTTAGTACAGTGCTCTGCACATAGTAAGCGCTCAATAAATACGATTGATTGATTGATTGATTGATTGATAAATTCACGGGGGTAAACTGATATCTAAAGGCCATCTTGATTACCTTGTATCTACCTCAGTGTTTAGTACAGTCCTTGATATATAGTAAGCACTTAATACATACCACAGAAGCAGCGTGGCTTAGAGAAGCAGTGTGGCTCAGTGCAAAAGAGCATGGGCTTTGGAATCAGAGGTCATGGGTTCCAATCCTGGCTCCGCCAATTGTCAGCTGTGTGACTTTGGGCACGTCACTTCACTTCTCTGGGCCCCAGTTACCTCATCTGTAAAATGGGGATTAATCCTGTGAGCCCCCTTTGGGACAACCTGATCACCTTGTAACTTCCCCAGTGCTTAGAATAGTGCTTTGCACATAGTAAGCGCTTAACCAATACTATTGCTATTATTATTATTATTATATCCCAACTGGATTACTGCATCAGCCTCCTCTCTGATCTCCCAACCTCCTGTCTCTCCCCGCTTCAGTCTATACATCACTCTGCTGCCCGGATTATCTTTCTACAGAAACTCTTATTATATGTCACCACCCCCTCCTCAAAAATTTCCATTGGTTGCCTAATAACCTTCGTATGAAGCAAAACCTCCTCACTCTTGGCTTCAAGGCTGTCCATCACCTCGCCTCCTCCTACCTCACCCCCCTTCTCTCCTTCACCAGACCAGCCCACACCCTCCACTCCTCTGCCGCTAACCTCCTCACTGGGCTTCGTTCTCGCCTGTCGCGCCATCGACCCCTGGCCCATGTCCTACCTCTGGCCTGGAATGCCCCCCCTCCTCACGTCCACCAACCTAGCTCTCTTCCCCCTTCAAAGCCCTACTGAGAGCTCACCTCCTCCAAGAGGCCTTCCCAGACTAAGTACCCCTTTACTTCAGCTCCCCCTCCTCTCCACGTTGCCCCAACTAGGTTCCTTCATTCCACCCACCTCACTCAGCCCCATAGCTCTTGTGTATATATGCATATAACTATAATTATATTTATATGATTTCCTGTTTACTTGTTTTGATGTGTATCTATCTATAATTCTATTCATTTCTATTGATGCCTGTTTACTTGTTTTGAGGTCTGTCTCCTCCCTTCTAGACTGTGAGCCCGGTGTGGGCAGGGATTATCTCTCTATTGCTGAAATGTACTTTCCAGGCATTTAATACAGTGCTCTGCACACAGTAAGTGATCAAAAATTACAACTGATTGACTGATTGAATGTTTTTGAACACACAACGTTCCCACCCAAAACTGATCATAATATGTCACAGAAAGTTTGGGGTGATCATTCGATCAATCAGTGGTATTTATTGACCATTTAGTATGTGCAGAACACTTAAGTAAGCACTTGGGAGAGTGCAGCACAACAGAATTAGTAGGCATGTTCCTTGCCCATAATAAGTTTACAGTCTTGAGGGGAGATAGTCATCAATAGATAGAGCAGGGGCCAGGACGTCAGAAGGTCATGGGTTCTAATCCCAGCTCTGCCACTTGTCTGTTGTGTGACCTAGGGCATGTCACTTCACTTCTCTGTGCCTCAATTCCCTCATTTATTCATTCAATCGAATTTCTTGAGCGCTTACTGTGTGCAGAGCACTCTACTGTGAGCCCCAAGTGGGACAAGGACTTGTGTCCAACTCATTTATCTTGTATCTACCCCAGCGCTTAGAACAGTATTTGTACATATTTATTACTCTATTTATTTTATTTGTACATATTTATTCTATTTATTTTATTTTGTTAATATGTTTGGTTTTGTTCTCTGTTTCCCCCTTTTAGACTGTGAGCCCACTGTTGGGTAGGAACTGTCTCTACATGTTGCCAATTTGTACTTCCCAAGCGCTTAGTACAGTGCTCCGCACACAGTAAGCGCTCAATAAATACGATTGAATGAATGAATGAATGAACAGTGATGGGGAAAAAGTAAGCACTTAACACATACCATAATAATAATCATCATCATCAATCATATTTATTGAGCGCTTACTATGTGCAGAGCACTGTACTAAGCGCTTGGGAAGTACAAATTGGCAACATGTAGAGACAGTCCCTACCCAACAGTGGGCTCACAGTCTAAAAGGGGGAGACAGAGAACAAAACCAAACATATTAACAAAATAAAATAAATAGAATAGATATGTACAAGTAAAATAAATAAATAGAGTAATAAATATGTACAAACATATATACATATATACAGGTGCTGTGGGGAAGGGAAGGAGGCAAGATGGGGGGGATGGAGAGGGGGACGAGGGGGAGAGGAAGGAAGGGGCTCAGTCTGGGAAGGCCTCCTGGAGGAGGTGAGCTCTCAGATAAATGGTAATTTGTAATATAGAATTTACAGGTGAGTACAAAAGTGCAGTTGGGCTGGGGGTGGGGTGACTATCAAATGTCCAAGGGTCACAGATTCAAGTGCATAGACAGTGCAGAAGGGAGAAGCAGCGTGGCTCAGTGGAAAGAGCATGCGCTTTGGAGTCAGAGGTCATGGGTTCAAATCCCGACTCCCCCAATTGTCAGCTGTGTGACTTTGGTCAAGTCACTTAACTTCTCTGGGCCTCAGTTACCTCATCTGTAAAATGGGGATGAAGACTGTGAACCCCGTGTGGGGTAACCTGATCACCTTGTATCCCCCCAGCACTTAGAACAGTGCTTTGCACATAGTAAGCGCTTAACAAATGCCATTATTATTATCATTATTATTATTATTGGATTGAGAGAGACAGGAGCTGGTGGGTAAGATGATGAAATCGGGAGAGATCATTATGGCCGGGGAATGTGCCTGGTCATATTTTTATACTGTATTTTCCCCAGGGCTTAGTACAGTGTTCTGCACACAGTAAGTGCTCACTAAATACAATTGATTTATGGACTGATTGAGATACAACTAGAAGGTTGGCATGTGATGAACTAAAAGAGCAAGATAGTTGTGGCGAAGAGTCGACATGTTATATTATTTCTAAACCCAAACTTCTCGTTTGATCTAGGTGCCTGAGGTCCAACTTTAATTTTACCATGCCGAGCTGACCTAAATGATATAAAAGTTCAGTGAAACATTAAAGCAAGCTCTGCTATGTGAAGAAGAGACTAAAAAAGGAGCAAGAAGGTTCCAGATAAGTATGTAGAGCATCACTTCTGAAACATTTTAAAATAAAAATACATTTGCATGAAGGATTTAAAATTCATGCTGTATAAAATTAACAAGGCAGCTCTCAATAATAAAACAGAATGACCCATTTTGTTTCCACACTGAATACAATTATTCCTTTCCTCTTCCTAATTGGCTCTGTAAATGGCCACAGAAACGTTTTGTGAAGGAATTGCAGAACCACCGGAAATTTCCATTTTGTTTTCTTGCACTTTTATATTTTTCCCACTTTTAAATGGAAGAAATAAAGTATAAAGTATGAAGTATCGACAGTTTAAAGTATATACAGACCTATAACAAAAGTCTAGGTTTTTTTCCTACACCTCAGGTCTCACACTTTGTTGCTTTCAAGATTTCTTTCTCACCCCCTCCCCACTCCTCGGGATTCTCTCCCCCTATACATCTGGCTGACCATTGCTCTGCCCATCTTCAAAGACCTTCCAAAATCACAGCTCCTCCAGGAAGCTCTCCATGATCAATCCTTCACCTCCCTACCCTATATTCCTCTGAAATGTCTCTTCAGCACTTCTATATCCCCCCAAGTCCTTGGGCATTCACGCAGCCCCATGACACTTAACAAGCAGCGTGACCTAGTGGAAAGAGCACAGTCTGTGAATCAGAGGACCTGAGTTCTAATCCTGCCTCTGCCAAGTGCCTGCTGTGTGACTTTGGGCAAGTCCTTAACTTCTCTGTGCCTCTGTTAACTCAACTGTAAAATGGGGATTAAGGCTGTGAATCCCTTGTGGAACATAGACTATAGCCAACCTCCTTCCTCTCCCCCTCGTCCCCCTCTCCATCCCCCCCATCTTACCTCCTTCCCTTCCCCACAGCACCTGTATATATGTATACATGTTTGTACATATTTATTACTCTATTTATTTATTTTACTTGTACATATCTATTCTATTTATTTTATTTTGTTAGCATGTTTGGTTTTGTTCTCTGTCTCCCCCTTTTAGACTGTGAGCCCACTGTTGGGTAGGGACTGTCTCTATATGTTGCCAATTTGTACTTCCCAAGCGCTTAGGACAGTGCTCTGCACATAGTAAGCGCTCAATAAATACGTTTGATGATGATGATGATTAGCTTATTTATTGTTTGACCAGTACGGTGATTACTTTCTCAAAGTCATGTGGTAAGAGAAATGTATCTTAGAGCATCAAACAAGCCAAAAAGGTCCTGTTTCCATTTAAAACAGTGGAATCCCTCTTCCCCAACAGTACTAACCTCTTCCTGGACTTCCTTTCAAGGGTAATAATAATAATGGTATTTGTCAAGCACTTACTATGTAACAGGCACTGTACTAAGGGATGGGGTGGATACAAGCAAATCAGGTTGAACACAGTCCCTGTCCCACATGGGGCTCACAGTTTTGACCCCCATTCTGTAGATGAGGTAACTGAGGCCCAGAGAAGTTAATTGACTTGCCCAAGGACACACAGCAGACAAGTGGCGAGCCGGGATTAGAACGCATCTCACTTCCAGGCCGATGCTATATCCACTAATCCATGAGATATTCTATTGCCAAAGACAGTGGTTTACAATCATGTCACCAGCTATTGTGTATGAAGAGCAATGATTAGGCATTGATTGTGGAGTGGGGAGAGACAGGAGGGGGTGACATCAATTAGGAGGCCGATGCAGCGGTCAGTGGGGGATAGGTTGAATGCTCCGATAATTGTGATAGTAGTTTGAATGAAGAGGAAAGAGTAGATTTTGATCTTCTTGTGAAGGTTGAACTGGAAGGCTTTGGTGACAGATCAATTATGTGGATTGAATGAGAGAGGTGAGTCAAGAATAACTTGAAGGCTACAGGCCAGTGAGACTGGAGGAATAATATAGTAGTAATGTCATTTGTTAAGCGCTTACTATGTGCAAAGCACTGTTCTAGGCGCTGGGGAGGATACAAGGTGATCAGGTTGTCTCACGTGGGGCTCACAGTCTTAATCCCCATTTTACAGACGAGGTAACTGAGGCTCAGAGAAGTAAAGTGACTTGCCCAAGGTCACACAGCAGACGTGGCGGAGCTGGGATTCGAACCCATGACCTCTGACTCCAAAGCCTGGGCTCTTTCCACTGAGCCACGCTGCTTGTCTACAGTGATCGGACAGTGAGCAGGTGGGCAGGGTTTGGATGAAAAGATAAGGAATTCTGTTTTGGACATGTGAAATCTGAAGTGTCGGTTGGGACGTCCAAGTGGAGATTTACCTGAATCAGGAGGAAATCTGAAGCTACAGAGAAGGAGAGATCAGGGCTGGAGATGTATATTTGAGAATCATTCAAATTATACACTTGGGACTTGTTATTTTACCAAATTAAATACTTCATTCATTCAAACATATTTATTGAGCACTTTCTGTGGGCAGAGTAGAGAAGCAGTGTGGCCCAGTGGGAAGAGCAGGGGCTTTGGTGTCAGAGGTCATGGGTTCAAATCCCGGCTCTGCCAATTGTCAGCTGTGTGACTTTGGGCAAGTCATTTAACTTCTCTGGGCCCCAGTGCCCTCATCCGTAAAATGGGGATGAAGACTATGAGCCCCATGTGGGACAACCTGATCACCTTGTAACTTCCCCAGTGCTGAGAACAGTGCTTTGCACATAGTAAGCACTTAATAAATGTCATTATTATTATTATTAAAATACAGCAATAAACAGACACATTCCCCACCCACACTGAGCTTACAGTCTAGATGCAGGGAGTCAAATTAATATAAATAAATGAATACATTACAGCCCTGTACATAAGTGATGTGGGGCTAGGAGGTGGGACTGAACAACAGGAGCAAGTCAGGGAGAAGCAGAAAGGAGTGGGAGAAGAGGAAAGGGGGACTTAGGGAAGGCCTCTTGGAGGAGATGTGCCTTATTGCTGGTTTTGATGGCGGGGAGAAGTAATCGTCTGTCAGATTTGAAGAGGGATGGTATTCCAGGCCAGAGGCACAATGTGGGCAAGGGGCTGGCGGCAAGATAGATGAGAACAAGGTACAGTGAGAAGGCTTGCATTAGAGGAGTGAAGTGTGCGGGCTGCACTGTAGTAGGAGAAAGAGAGGTGAGGTAGGAGGGGACAACAGGACTGACTGCTCGAAAGCCATTGGTGAGGAGTTTTTGCCCGAGGACGAGATGGATGGACAACCACTGGAGTTTTTTGAGGAATGGGGAAACACGACCTCAGCATATCTGTAGAAAAAACTACTCCCACGTTTATCCAATCACTCATCGTATCCTAACTGGATTACCACAACAGCCTCCTTGCTGACCTCCCAGCCTCCTGTCTCTCCCCACTCCAGTCTATAATTCACTATGCTGCCCAGATCATTTTCTACCGTAAAGGCACATAAACACAACGGAGCCCAAGGAAAATGTATTTCAGTATAGTGAGGTAGAGGCAGAGGCTGGGAAATTCAGTAGCACCCTACATGTCAAATGGCATGTTTTCTGCTACTAGTATTCATTCATTCATTCAATCATATTTATTGAGCACTTACTGTGTGCAGAGCACTCTACTAAGCACTTGGGAAGTACAAGTTATAGTCACATTTAAAGCACTCAATCAACTTGCCCTCTCCTACTTCACCTCCCTACTCTCTTACTACAATCCAGCCCACACACCTGGCTCCTCTAATGCTAACCTTCTCAATGAACTTCGATCTCTCTCCCACATGCTGCCTCTCTCCTGAAACACATTCCCTCCTCATATCTGACAGGCAATTACTCTCCCCACCTTCAAGCCTTATTGAAGACACATCTCCTCCAAGAGGCTTTCCCTGTCTCAGCCCTCTTTTCCTTTCCTTCAACTCCCATCTGCGTCACCCTGACTTGCTCCCTTTATTCAGCCCCCTCCCAGCCCCATAGCACTTATGTACATATCTGTGATTTATTATCTGTTTCTCAAAACAGCAATAAAACATTCTCTCCAACACATCCTTTTAAACTATTAGGCCGAGAATGCTCATCGTTTCCCTCCTGATCTGTTTTCACAGAGTTCAAGCCGGTGTTGCAGGAATTGATTTCCTTTAATTATTGCTGATGAAACCTGTTTATTGAGCTGAGATTTTTTTTCCACTTAAGCAAAGTGAGAACCTGGTTTAATTGCCTGTTTTGCCCTTCAATTATGTCCAAACACTCCTGCTTGCATGGAAAATGTTACTTCTCTCTGGTCTGCTTCTTAGCTTGTGGATATATTTCTAGGCATTGGTTTTAATAAATAAAATCCTCTATGATTTGGGCACTGCATTCAGGTTAATCAAAGCTTTCTTTTCAGTGGTCCCAAGACTGAATTTCCAGGATGCTGTGGGTCTGAGCTTTTAATGAGCAAAGCAATTATTGTGAAAGTGTCCTCCCTTTGAAGTGAAAACCCTCACTGTGCCATTTGTGGCAAGGGACAATAATCCTATGCATCTCACTGATGACTCACCTCAGAAGTGGAAGGTGTTGGTGGCTAAATTGAGAGGGAGACTTGGTTAAGCGTTAAGATTGATCCAATCCAATCAGATCGGACACAGTCCCTGTTGGACATGAGACTCACAGTCTTGGGGAAGGAAGAATAAGTATTTAACCACCTTTTTACAGATGAAGAAACTGAGGTGTCAAGAAGTTAAGTGACTTTCCCAAGGTCACACAGAAGGCACACAGATTCGACCTGCTTCTTCGTTTTCTATAGTAATCTACAAAGTCCATGAAAATTATAGGTAAACTGAGATAGATATCCTTTGTGCCCATCCTCTCTCTTCCAATTTTCTCCTCGATTCCCTACAATCTGGCTCTGTCCCCTTCATTTCACCAAAACATCCCTCTCTAAGGTCCAGAGACCTTCATTTTACCAAATCTAATGACCTCTACTCCATCCTAATCCTCCTCAACCTTTCAGCTTCCCTCAACATTGTCAACCACTCCCTTCTGGAAAAATTATCCAAACTTGGCTTCACCTACACTGTCATCTCCTGGTTCTCCTCCTATCTCTCTGGCTCTTTTGCGGGCTCCTTCTCTTCTTCCCACTCTCTAACTAAGGGAAACCCTCAAGGCACAAAATCCATTTACACTTGAGCAGATGCAGGAGGCCAAATATTACACTGTAGTATTGATACGCTGTAATACTGATGCACTGTAATATTGGCTCCCTTTAGCAATTCCCCCTCTCAGCCTCACACCACTTATAAACATATCTGTAATTTTGTTCATTTATCTTGATGTCTATCTCTTCCTCTAGACCACAAGCTCATTGTGAGCAGAGAATATGTCTGTTATATTGTCCTTCCTCTCCCCCTCATCCCCTTCTCCATCCCCCGTCTTACCTCCTTCCCTTCCCCACAGCACCTGTTTATATGTATATATGTTTGTACATATTTATTACTCTATTTATTTATTTATTTTACTTGTACATATCTATTCTATTTATTTTATTTTGTTAATATGTTTGGTTTGGTTCTCTGTCTCCCCCTTCTAGACTGTGAGCCCACTGTTGGGTAGGGACTGTATATGTTGCCAACTTGTACTTCCCAAGCGCTTAGTATAGTGCTCTGCACACAGTAAGCGCTCAATAAATATGATAGATTGATTGATTGATTGCTCCTTCTCAGACGCTTTCCTTCACGGGCTCCTCCTCTGATTCCCACCCCTAAACTGTGGGGGTCCCTCCAGTTTCAATTATGGATCCCTTCTATTTTCCATCTACAACCCTGCCTTGGAGAACTCATTCGATCCCACTGCTTCAACCACAACCACTGCACGGAAGACTCACTGTTGTCCCTTGCCAGCCTTGAAGTCTCTTCTTCTCTGTATCCTCACATTTCCTCCTGCCTTCAGGATAGGTCTGCAATTGGTAGGTGGTGGGGAGGATGATTTTGATAGCAAGCATTTGATTGGCTTGTACTTGTACTCCCCAAGCGCTTAGTACAGTTCTCTGCTCACATTAAGCGCTCAATAAATACAATTGAATGAATGAATGAACTATGACCCAACATGTTGCCATCTCCCCCTGCTAGTCATATGACACAACTGTCACTGGTCTGGTGCCCAATCCCACAGGGATCCGGTGAGGATATCAGGGAGGGTGGAGAGTTGCAGGCCTGTTCAGGAAAAGGAAAATGAAAGGCATATCCAGATTTATTTTTTGTCATTATTGTAAATTAAAAGAAAACCAACCCGAGGGTTTGGGAGAATCTGGCCTTCCTACTTTTCCCAGATGGTACACTGGTCTGGAGTCTGGCCCAGCTAGTGGGGAAACCTCAGTTTGGGATGAACCCTTGTAGTCCGGGATCTGGAGGGGAGCCGCAAGTACTGTCCTACTTTTCTCACTCCGGCAACTGCTCCAGAGGCTGGGTTGACGAGCTGGACAGCAGAGGAAAACCCTTGGAGACCACCAGATCGGAGGGGTCCCATCTTCCCGAGCTTCACAGAAAGTCCCGCCCTTTCTTCTCCTCCACTGCCCCCCCTCAGAAGATCAGGTGACCTCATAATTCAAACTACGAGACGATCAATCAATAGCCATTTTATAATAATAATAATAATAATAATAATAATAATAATAATAATAATAATAATAATAATGATAGCATTTCTTAAGCACTTATTACTAAGTGCAAAGCACTTCTCTAATCGCTGGGGAGGTTACAAGGTGATCAGGTTGTCCCCTAGGGGGCTCACAGTCTTAATCCCCATTTTACAGATGAGGTAACCGAGGCCCAGAGAAGTTAAGTGACTTGCCCAAGGGGCTCTGCTCTTTGGGGGGAACCCCAGACAGTAGACCAGATGCCCGTTGTGGGCGGGGAATGTGTCTGGTTCTATCACTCTCTCCCAAGCACTTAGTACAGCACTCTGCATGGGATAAGCGCTCGATAAATATGACTGGATGAACACATGATTGGCGGGATTTATCGGGGCTGGCTACGGCCAGAGTGCTGTACGAAGCGCTTGGGAGCGTCACGTTCCCTGTCTCTGACCAGCTGATAAGAGCGGAGAGGATGGGTGTTGATAGAAATTGAAAAACTGACAGTGTAGTGAGTGCCATGGGGTATGACTGAATGAATGAGTCAGAGACCTGGGTTCCAATCCCAGCTCCACGAGGCAAGTCTACATGTTTTGTTTTGTTGTCTGTCTCCCCCTTCTAGACTGTGAGCCCATTGTTGGGTAGGGACCATCTCTGTATGTTGCCGACTTGTACTTCCCAAGCGCTTAGTACAGTGCTGTGCACACAGTAAGCGCTCAATAAATGCGATTGAATGAATAAATGAATGAATTGGCAGAGCAGGGATTTGAACCCATGACCTCTGACTCCAAAGCCCGTGCTCTTTCCACTGAGCCATGCTGCTTCTCTATTACCACTATATATATATATATATACACCACCATTATATACCTTTCATGTAGCATAGCTCAGTGGAAAGAGCACGGGCTTTGGAGTCAGGGGATCGAATCCCGGCTCCGCCACCTGTCAGCTGTGTGACTTTGGGCAAGTCACTTCACTTCTCTGTGCCTCAGTTCCCTCATCTGTAAAATGGGGATTAAAACTGTGAGCCGCCCCCCCCCCCCCCCACCAAACCCCGGGACAACCTGATCACCTTGTAACCTCCCCAGTGCTTAGAACAGTGCTTTGCACATAGTAAGCACTTAATAAATGCCATCATTATTATCATGTATCATAATATCTTGAAGGTCTTCGCCAGAGTAGCATTTTGTAAATCAAAATGAGCCGACCCAACGGGCAGCCATCAGGACAACTCTATTGGATGTCCTGCTGACACCTCAAACTTAACATGTACAAAATAGAACTTAACATTTTCCCACCCAAATTCCATCCTCCCCCAATTTCCCCACCTCTGGAAACAATACCACCATCCTCCTCCTCCTTGTATCACAAGTCTGTTACTTTGGCAATATCTTCAGTCAGTCAGTTGCATTTATTGAGCTAGTAACTACCGTGTGCAGAGCACTGTACTAAGTGCTTAGAAGAGTGCAATACAACAATAAACAGATTCCCTTCTGACAATGAGCTTACAGTCTACAGTAGCTTATGGTCATTTCTCTGTTACCAAATCCTGTTGAATCTACCTTCACAAAAGCTCTAGCTAAACCCCCATCTTTTTCTCTTCATTTAAACTGCTACCAAGCTGATCCAAGCACTTATCATATTCCACCTCAACCACTGCATCAGCCTCCTCACTGACCTCTCTGCCTCCAGCCTCGCCCTGTTCCAGTCCTTACTTCACTCTGCTGCAGGGATCATGTTTTTTTTCTAAAAAAAATGTTCTGTGAGCACCTTTTCACTCCTCAAAAACCTCCAGTGCAGCCCATCCACCTCTGCATCAAACAGAAACTCCTAACCAATGTCTTTGAGGGACTCAATTGATTGCTTTGAGGGACTCAATCAGCTCTCCCCTTACTTAACTAACCTCACTAATCATTTAGCACAACCCAACCTGTACATTTGGCTTCACTAACACCAACCTGCTCTCATCTCCACAGCATACATATATATATATATATATGTATGTCATAAGTCTGTTACTTCAGCAATATCTTCAGTCAATTGTATTTATTAAACACTTACTAAATAAATAGGTAAATAGATCATGGTTGTATATGATTTATTTATTGTTTAGTGTTGTTAATCATTATATATATAAATGATATTCGTTATATTGATATTATTATATTATATTATGTTATATTATATTATATTACATTACATTACATTATATTATGTTATAATATATTATATTATATTAATTATATTATATTATATTATATTATATTATATTATATTATATTATATTATATTATATTATATTATTATATTATATTATATTATATTATATTATATTATATTATATTATTATATTATATTATATTATATTATAATAATAGATAGATAAATAGATCGTGGATGTATATGATTTATTTATTTTTTAATGTTCTTATCGTTATTATTTATACATATAAATATAAATAATATATAAACAATATATTTGTTATGTGTTATTTATATATGTTATATATATAGTATATAAATGATCACATGGGCCTTCTCTCCCCCCATCTTACCTCCTTCTCTTCCCCACAGCACCTGTATATATGTATATATGTTTGTACATATTTATTACTCTATTTATTTATTTATTCATTTTACTTGTACATATCTATCTATTTATTTTATTTTGTTAGTATGTTTGGTTTTGTTCTCTGTCTCCCCTTTTTAGGCTGTGAGCCCACTGTTGGGTAGGGACTGTCTCTATATGTTGCCAATTTGTAATTCCCAAGCGTTTAGTACAGTGCTCTGCACATAGTAAGTGCTCAATAAATACAATTGATGATGATGATGATGATGATAGTATATAAATAATAATTAATTCAATCATATTTATTGAGCACTTACCATGTGCAGAACACTGTACTAAGCACTTAATGATTAAGAACACTAAACAATAAATAAATCATATACATCCATAGATGTATATGGACAAGCAGCGAGGCTCAGTGGAAAGAGCACGGGCTTTGGAGTCAGAGGTCATGGGTTCAAATCCCAGCTCTGCCAATTGTCAGCTCTGTGACTTTGGGCAAGTCACTTCACTTCTCTGGGCCTCAGTTCCCACATCTGTAAAATGGGGATTAAGACTGTGAGCCCCCCGTGGGAGAACCTGATCACCTTGTATCCCCCCAGTGCTTAGAACAGTGCTTTGTACATAGTAAGCGCTTAACAAATACCATCATTGTTATTATTATCCATGATCTATTTATCTTTATTTATTTATACCAATGTCTGTCTCCCTCTCTAGATTGTAAATTCATTGTGGGCAGAAAAGTGTCTGTTTCTTGTTGTTATATTGTACTCTCCCAAGTGCTTAATATAGTGCTTTGTGCACAGAAAGCACTCAATAAATATGATTGAATTGAATCTATTTCAACACCAGCTGCTTGCTGCCATCTTCCCTCTGGCCTAGAATTTCCTCCCCTTACATCGAGAAGCAGCATGGCTTATTACATAAGGCACAGGCTTGGGAGTCAGAAGATCATGGGTACTAATCCCGGCTCCACTGCTTGTCAGCTTTGTGACCTTGGGCAAGTCACTTCACTTCTCTGGGCCTCAGTTACTTCATCTGTAAAATGGGGATTAAGAGTGTGCACCCTATGTGGGACAGAGACTATCCAACCTAACTGGTATCTCCCCCAGTGTTTAGAACAGTGCTTGGCACATAGTAAGTGCTTAACAAATACCCTAATTAATATAATTATTATTCTATCCAACAGACTTCCCATTCCCCCCATCTTCAAAGTCCTACTAAAATTTTATCTCCTCCAAGAAAACTTCCTATTACCCCACCCTGCTTATGTGGCAGATTTTACTGAAGGACTGCTTTGTAGGAATAGAAATCTCACATTCAGACATTTACTTTAGCATTAAAAGGGAAAATGCCTTGAGCAATCAATCACATTAACTGAGTGCTTACGGTGTGCAGAACACTGTATTAAGTGCTTGGGAGAGTACAATATAACAGACAGGTTCCCTGACCACAGTGAGCTTATAGTCTAGAGGGAGAGACAGATATTAATATAAATAAATACATTGTGGGATATGTACATAAGTGCTGAGGGGCTGAAGGAGGGTGAATAAAGAGGGCCAATCCAAGTACGAGGGTGATGTGGAAGGATTTGGGTGAAAAGGATATAAGGACTCAGTCAAGGAAGGCCTCTTGGAAGAGATGTGCCTTCAATAAGACTTTGATTGTGAGGAGTTTAATTGTCTGTTGAATATGTAGAGGAAGGGTCTTGTAGAGTTAAGCTATAACTAGATTGTGAGCCCTCAATAAATACGATTGAATGAATGAATGACTATATTGATGTTATTGATGCCTGTTCATTTGTTTTGATGCCTGTGACTGTAAGTGCTCAATAAATACGACAATGATTGAATAAAAGAATCATTTTCAAACAGGTAGAGTAGCTGGCCCAACTAATGAAAATTCCAGCAGGAAGCTGTATAAAACAGGCATTATCTTTTGCCCTTTGGAATTAAGGTGGTAGATTAGTTTGGGAATTTGAAGATTTGTTTGGACAACTGTTTCCAAATAATGGATTTTCTGGTTAAGGGGCAGTAGATACTGAAGGAACCGGCTGTCATCTCACCCCAGATTTCAAAATTCTTGTTTGAATGAGAAAGCATAAAATAAGAAAAATTACATTTTGGTTTCTAAAACTTTCGATATTACTAATTAGCCAGTTATAAATACAATGGGGCTAAAATCTAATTAGATAAAAAGTGGAGGTGATGGGTGAGAATGAGACCCACCGTCTATTTGGGGAAAAAAATGGATCCTAGGAAAATAAAATGGATCAACACTTTTCTAAGCAGGGCTTCCCCAAAAAGCAATCAGAAGAATTGCTTATATCTGTGTAGTGTATAGCTGTGGTAACTTGTGCATAACACTCTAGTTGGCTTTTCCAAAAAAACCTAAATCACCTGTCTTATTCACATCAATTCTAAATCACTAAATTCCACAAAATACCATAAATATAGATTCTTTCAAACTTAGATGTTCGCACATGTCAGTTTAGGGAGATAGATTTACGCCTTATGTTCCATATCAAAAATTAGATATCTCTTTAGCAAGTCAGGGGATGTTCCAATATATGGTCTCTGAAAATTATAATGCCTCCTATGTGATGAGGTGATATCTATTACTCATATGGTCCCTGAATTATTTGTAAAAGAATTATTTAGCAGGATAGACAGCTCAATTTCCATCGAGCACCAGAGCAAGTAAATCATCTTACGGGAGATGGATTGAATAGAATCGAGTTCATTATACCATATTGTATTTACACATTGCATTTTATTTGTTATGACATACTCACCATGAGCTAATTCAACTAAATGCAATGCTTCAAAGTAGCTTTGGAAGTTGATTGGAAATTATCAGTAATGACAACCAAGTTCAAAGCAGCGTGGTTTAGTGGATAGACTGGGAGTCAGATGGTTATGGGTTCAAATCCTGCTCCACTACTGGTCTGCTGTGTGCCTTGGGCAAGTCACTTAACTTCTCTGTGCCTCAGTTACCACATCTGTAAAATGGGGAACGAGACTGTGAGCCCCACATGGGGCAGGGATTGTGTCCAACAATTTGCTTATATTTGCCCCAGCACTTAGTACAGTGTTTGGCACATTGTAAGCATTTAACAAATGCCACGATTGTTATTATTATTACTGAATATGAGTGACCAGTCCAACATCTTTGGCTCTTTATGATGGATACAGGCTAAATAATGCTAATGGTGATGGTATTTATTAAGAACTATAATAATAATAATGTTAGCATTTGTTAAGCACTTACTATGTGCAAAGCACTGTTCTAAGCGCTGGGGGGGATACAAAGTAATCAGGTTGTCCCACGTGGGGCTCACAGTCTTAATCCCCATTTTACAGATGAGGTAACTGAGGCTCAGAGAAGTTAAGTGACTTGCCCAAGGTCACACAGCAGACATGTGGCGGAGCCGGGATTCGAACCCATGACCTCTGACTCCAAAGCCCATGCTCTTTCCACTGAGCCACGCTGCTTCTTAAAGAACTTTATTATGTGCCAAGGACCAGTTGTAGATCCAAGGCAAAGAATGAGAAGCAGCATGTCATAGTGGATAGAGCATGGGCCTAGGAGACAGAAGGACCTGTGTTCTAATCCAGCCTCCTCCATGCTTGCCCTTGGACAAATCACTTCACTTCTCTATGCCTCAGTTATCTGATCTGTAAAATGAGGACTTAAGACTGTGAGTTTCATGTGGGACAAGGACTGTACCAACCCAATTCACTTGTAACCACCTCAGCGCTTATTACAGTTCCTGGCCCAGAGTAAACACTTAACAAATATCACAATTATTATTATTATTATTACTATTGTTAATAACAATAATAATAATAAACAATCAATTAGTGGTATTTAATGAGCATACACTGTGTGTAGAGCACTGAACTAGATACTTGGCTCACTGAAAAACAACAGAGTTGGTAGAAACAGCGTGGCTCAGTGGAAAGAGCCCGGGCTTTGGAGTCAGAGGTCATGGGTTCAAATCCCAGCTCTGCCAATTGTCAGCTGTGTGACTTTGGGCAAGTCACTTCACTTTTCTGTGCCTCAGTTCCCTCATCTGTAAAATGGGGATTAAGACTGTGAACCCCACGTGGGACAACCTGATGACTTTGCATCCCCCCAGCGCTTAGAACAGTGCTTTGCACATAGTAAGTGTTTAACAAATACCATTATTATTATTAGAAATTTCCCCCTCCCTTCCCTTCCCCCCAACTCGCTCACTTTGCTCTGCCCCACTCCATCCCCCACAGCACTTGTGTATAAATGTACATATTTATAATTCTGTTTATATTAATGATGTGTACGTAGCTAAAATTCTATTACTATTCTATTTATTTTGTCAGTGACGTGAATCTAGCTTTAGTTCTATTTATTCTGATGACTTGACACCTGACCGCATGTTTTGTTTTGTTGTCTGTCTCCCCCTTCTAAACTGTGAGCCCGTTGTTGGGTAGGGACCGTCTCTATATGTTGCCAACTTCCCAAGCGCTTAGTACAGTGCTCTGCACACCGTAAGCCCTCAATAAATATGATTGAATGAATGAATGAATGAATATACTGATGTTATTAATGCCTGTTTATTTGTTTTGATGCCTATCTCCCCCCTTCTAGACTGTGAGCCCTGTAGCTCAACTGTAGTTACCAAGTGCTAAGTACAGTGCTCTGCACACAGTAAGTGCTCAATACATATGATTGAATGAATGGATGGGTGAATGAATGGATGGATAATACTACTACTACTACTACTACTAATAATAATAATAATAATGGCATTTATTAAGTGCTTACTATGATAGATGGATGATGGATGGATGATGGAATGAATGAATGAATGAATGCAATTCAATCACCTCACCCTCTCCTACCTCACCTTGGGGCTGTCTTATTACAACCCAGCCCTCACATTTCGCTTTTCTAATGCTAACTTTCTCACTGTACCACAGTCTCATCTATCTCACCGCCAACCTCTTGCCCAAGTCCTTACCTCTGACCTGAAACTCCTTCCCTCTTCATATCTGATAGACAATTGCTCTCCCCACCTTCAAAGCCTTATTGAAGACACATCTCCAAGAAGTCTTCCCCGACCAAGCCCTCCTTTCCTCTTCTCCCAATCCCTTCTGCATCACTCTCCCTTTATTCATCCCCCGTCTCCCAGCCCCATAGCACTTATGTACCTATTTGTCATTTATTTATTTATATTGATGTCTGTTTCCCCCCTCTAGACTGCAAGGTTGTTGGGACAGGGAATGTTCTGTTATCTTGTTATATTGTACCCTTCCAAGTGCTTAGTAAGAGGGCTCTGTACACAGGAAGAGCTCAATGAATGTGATTGATGGATTGACTGATTGACATATTCCTGTCCCACGCAGGGCTCACAGTCTCTGAGTAAGGGTGAACAGGAATTATATCACTTTCAGAGCTTAGAACAGTGCTTGGCACACAGTAAGCACTTAACAAATACCATCATTATTACAAGTTATGGACACTGAGACCCAGAGAAGTTAAGTGAATTCCCCAGGGGTACCTCATTCATTCATTAAATCAATCATTTATTGAGAGCTTTCCACATGCAGAGAGAGCACTGTACTAAGTGCTTGGGAAAGTGCTAGAGAAGCAGCGTGGTTTATTGGACAGAGCACGGGCTTGAGAGTCAGAGGTCACGGGTTCTAATCCTGGCTTCACCATTTATCATCTATGTGATCTTGGGCAAGTCATTTAACTTCTCTGTATCTCAGTTCCTTCATTTGTCAAATGGGGATTAAGACTGTGAGCCTCACCTGGGACAACCTGATGACCTTATATCTGCATTTAGAACAGTACTTTGCACATAATAAGCACTTAATAAATGCCATTATTAATACCCCAGCACTTAGAATAGTGCTTGGCACATAGTAAGCACTTAACAAATACCATCATTATTACAAGATGTGGGCACCAAGACGCAGAGAAGTTAAGTGACTTCCCCAAGGGTACCTCATTCATTCATTCATTCATTCAATCAATCTTATTTATTGAGTGGTTACTGTGTGCAGAGCATTGTACTAAGTGCTTGGGAAAGTATTAGAAAAGCAGTGTGGTTTAGTTGAAGGAGCATGGGCTTGGGAGTCAGAAGTCATGGGTTCTAATTCCAGCTTCAACACTCATCAGCTGTGTGACCTTGGGCAAGTCACTCAACTTCTCTGGGCCTGTTACCTCATCTGTAAAATGGGTATTAAGACTGTGAGCCCCATGTGGGATAAAATGATAACCTTGTATCTATCCCAGCGCTTAGAACAGTGCTTTGCACATAGTAAGCACTTAACAAATACCATCATTATTATTATTATTGCAATACAAAAATAAACAGTGACATTCGCTGCCCATAGAGAGCTTACCTCCTTTGAACCAGTCTAGTTCTATGCAGCTTATAAGTACTAGTTGAACTGATGATGATGATGATGATGAATATTTGGGATGTTTAGGTGTGTCTTTGGTGTATATTCAATCAATATTCAATAGGAGAAGCAGCACGGCTTAGTGGATAGAGCACGGGCCTGGGATTCAGAAGGTCATGGGTTCCAATCCCGGCTTTGCCACTTTTCTACTTTGGACCTTGGGCAAATCACTTAACTTCTCTGTGCCTCAGTTCCCTCATCTATAAAATGGTGATTAAAACCATGAGCCCCATGGGGGACTGAGACTGTGTCCAACCTGATTTACTTGTATTCACCCCAGGGCTTAGAACAGTGATTGGCAAATAGTAAGTGCTTAACAAATAACACTGAACACTGTTATTATAATTATTATTATAGCAATTCCAAATGAGGTTAAATATTGATCACTAGCCTTGGGCACTGTTGGTTCCCATTCTTTAATTTAGTTCTTCCCTCACTCTGCCCACATCTGATTTGAGGCTCAAGGGTCAAAATTATGGTTCATGGGTGAAGAGGATTCCTCTTTCTTCTCCTCTCACTCACATTTGCTGTTTACCTCCTCTCTACTACCCTATCTGTTATGGTCTTATTTGTGGAATTATTCAAGGACCCTCCCCATGAATGACAGCACAACTGTTCCCAGGCAAGAAGACATTACTATCACTCAAAAGGCAGAAGCATCTCATTATGCAACACAACCTGTGCTTGCCATTAAGACAATTTGGGGTGACTGGGGTGCTGACTGAAGCAATTCTAACAGGATTTGCTCCTAAGCAAGGTGCTGGCAGGTTTCCTTCTACTGCTGGTGGATTAACCTGGATTACCCTGTATCCCCTCCGGTGTTTAGAACAGTGCATGGCAAATGCCATTATTATTATGAAGCAGCATGGCTCAGTGGAAAGAGCCCGGGCTTGGGAGTCAGAGGTCATGGGTTTGAATCCCATCTCTGCCAATTGTCAGCTGTGTGACTTTGGGCAAGTCACTTCACTTCTCTGTGCCTCAGTTACCTCATCTGTAAAATGGGGATGAAAACTGTGAGCCCCCTGTGGGACAACCTGATCACCTTGTAACCTCCCCAGTGCTTAGAACAGTGCTTTGCACAGAGTAAGCACTTAATAAATGCTATTATTATTATTATTATTATTATTATTATTATTACTTCAGGGTTTAGCATAGTGCTTGGCACATGGTAAATTCTTCACAAATAATGGAATTGATGATAACCTCACCGTACCTCGTTCTCACCTGTCCCGCCATCGACCCCTGGCCCACGTCATCCCCCGGGCCCGGAATGCCCTCCCTCTGCCCATCCGCCAAGCTAGCTCTCTTCCTCCCTTCAAGGCCCTACTGAGAGCTCACCTCCTCCAGGAGGCCTTCCCAGACTGAGCCCCTTCCTTCCTCTCCCCCTCGTCCCCCTCTCCATCCCCCCATCTTGCCTCCTTCCCTTCCCCACAGCACCTGTATATATGTATATATGTTTGTACATATTTATTACTCTATTTTACTCGTACATATCTATTCTATTTATTTTATTTTGTTAGTATGTTTGGTTTGTTCTCTGTCTCCCCCCTTTTAGACTGTGAGCCCACTGTTGGGTAGGGACTGTCTCTATATGTTGCCAACTTGTACTTCCCAAGCGCTTAGTACAGTGCTCTGCACACAGTAAGCGCTCAGTAAATACGATTGATGATGATGATGATGATGATGATAACCATTTCCGGCACAATAATCCTTCTTGTAAACTTTGTTAAAGCCAGGGAGAGTATCTACCATCTGAAATGATAATAATAATGATTATTATGTATTTTTACTATCTGCCAAGCACTGCATTAAGCATTAGGGTAGATACAAGATCCATCGGGTTATGTATGGGGCTTACACTCTAAGTAAGAGAGAGCACAGGAACTGAATCCCTATTTTATAGATGAGGTCACCGAATCCCCCAGGTACTTGGTACTATGCTCTGCACAAAGTCAGCACTCAATAAATACCATTGATTAATTGATTAAACTTCCACTGGGGACTCTACATGGCCTTTTCTCTTGTCAGTGGCCACAGGAAATTGGCAGTCCCCAGGCTAAAGAAGGATCTGTTGCCATTCATTCATTCATTCATTCATTCATTCAATTGTATTTCCTGAGGGCTTACAACAATAAACAGACACATTCCCTGCCCAGGACAAGTTTACAGTCTAGAGGGGATGCTCCGGAGAGTTCACCCCGCCCCTCCAAAAATGGCCTGGATAAAAAACAATATCATTATTCATCTCAAGATCAAACCGTATTCAAAGCAAGTCTTACTGTTGCCTAGGAAAACACCCCTCTATTTGGTAAGACAGACCATTCACCATTTGGGATCTAAGATGTAAAAAAGATGGAAAAGACACACTCTACGGGGAAGAGAGAGCATAAACATGCATTTCAATCATTTGTCTCGTACCTTCTTGGGCAATTGTAAATTATGGTCTTTTTAAATTAGAGTGCATAGCAGATGGTGAACAGTTAGTTTAAAGTGATGCTTCCTTTAATGCAACCTGCCCTGTCAAATGATTTCTCACTATTTCAGTTGATTTGTTCACTACACCAATTTATTTGTTGCATTAAAATATATTGGAAGAAATGGACATTTAGTCAACATTTACTGTATCACGGGGCTTGCTATATAAGGATGTCACGGTGGTATATTCAAGGCGTCTAATGGAAGGGAGGAAATGATGGATATCATGAGCCTGGTAAGAAATCACACTTCGTAAAATGACAGGATTCAGTATAATCAGAAGTTCAATTTCTCTCAGTTTATCTTCAGGGGTTTGAGAGCTTACCTATCCTTGAATTTAAGCGTAGTATGGTTTTAAATAAAATAAGACAGGAATCTAATGGCTCGAGGCGGTAGCTTAACTGAGGAGTGTGTGTTGTGTCATTATAGCTTAGTAAACAGTGAACACCTGTAGTTGTTGGATAAATAGGCCTGCTAGAATAAACAACAGGGATGCCATTTGCTGAAGTTCTAAGGATCAGAGCTGGATAGAATATTTGGGAGAAGCAGCGTGGCTTAGTGAAAAAAGCATGGCCCTGAGTTCTAATCCCAAATCCACCACCAGTCTGCTGTGTGACCTTGGGTAAGTCACATAGCTTTTCTGTGCCTCAGTTGCTTCATCTGTGAAATGGGGATTAGGACTGTGAGCCCACTGTTTTTAGACTGTGAGCCCACTGTTGGGTAGGGACTGTCTCTATATGTTGCCAATTTGTACTTCCCAAGAGCTTAGTACAGTGCTCTGAACATAGTAAGCGCTCAATAAATATGATTGATGATGATGACGATGACTGTGAGCCCCATGTGGGACATGGTCTGTGTCCAACTTGATTAACTTGTAGTAATAATAATAATAATAATGGCATTTATTAAGCACTTATTATGTGCAAAGCACTGTTCTTAGCACTGGGGACATTACAAGGTGAGCAGGTTGTCCCACGGGGGGCTCACAGACTTAATCCCATTTTACAGATGAGGGAATTGAGGCACAGAGAAGTGAAGTGACTTGCCCAAAGTCACACAGCCGACAGTTGGCGGAGCCAGGATTTGAACCCATCACCTCCGACTCCAAAGCCCGGGCTCTTTCCACTGAGCCACGCTACTTCTCCACCTAACCCAACACTTAGTACAGTGCCTAGCAAGTAAATGCTTAACAAATACCATAGAAAAATGTTACTTATTAATTCAACAACTTCATCTTTCCTACTCCTATGATTACCAGATGCTTAGCAGGTTTCCTCATTAGAGTGTAAGCTCCTGGAAGGACAGGTATTCTGTCTTTGGATTCCATTGTATTGTATCACGCATTAGAAGCAGCGTGGCTTAGTGGAAAGACCCCAGGCTTGGGAGTCAGAGGTCGTGGGTTCTAATCCTGGCTCTGCCACTTGTCAGCTGTGTGACTTTGGGCAAGTCACTTAACTTTTCTGGGCCTCAGTTACCTCATCTGTAAAATGGCGATTAAGACTGTGAGCCCCAAGTGGGACAATATGATAATCTTGTAATTACCCCAGTGCTTAGAACAGTGCTTGACACTTAGAAAGTGCTTAACAAATAATTATAGCAATAATAATAATAATAATAATGGCATTTATTAAGCACTTACTACGTGCAAATCACTGTTCTAAGCACTGGGGAGGTTACAAGGTGATCAGGTTGTCCCACGTGGGGCTCACAGTCTTAGTCCCCATTTTACAGATGAGGTAACTGAGGCCCAGAGAAGTGAAGTGACTTGCCCAAAGTCACACAGCTGACAGTTGGCAGATCCGGGATTTGAATCCATGACCTCTGACTCCAAAGCCCGGGCTCTTTCCACTGAGCCACACTGCTTCTCTATCATCATCATTTAACAGAGAACTTGGCACCCCGTAAATTCCCCATAAATACTATTGATTAACTGAGCCAAACTATTTTATTTGTATTAATGTCTGTCTCCCCCTCTAGACTGTAAGCTCACTGAGGGCAGCGAAGGCATTTACCAACTCATATTATACTCTCCCAAGCACTTAATCAATCGTATTTATTGAGCGCTTACTGTGTGCAGAGCACTGTACAGTGCTCTGCACACAGTAAGCGCTCAATAAATATGACTGAATGATTGACCTACATATTCCTTAGTTCCAACTGTTGACTTCTTCACTGTCAGCCACATAGTAAAATCAGAAGAGGAACAATATGAGATAAGCAGCTGTAGATAGAGAAAGAATGGGGAGTAAAAACGTACCACTCTGCTGGCCTTTTGCTGTTGAGGTTTGGGTCAAAGCATGCTTCTTATGTAGGGGTGCTGAGAAGACAGAAGACAACACGACAGGAAAATGAAAGAATAAATCAGGACAGGGCACAAAAAGTGGAAGGAGCTTGGGATTGGGAGTCAGGCCATCTGGGAAGCCATGTATCCTAATGTTTAGAGCCCGGGATTGGAATTCAGAATAATAATAATAATAATGACATTTATTAAGTGCTTACTATGTGCAACCCCCGAGTTCTAATTCTGGCTACACCACTTGAGTGCTGTGTGACCTTTACCTAGTCATTTAAGCCCCCTCCTTCCTCTCCCCCTCCTCCCCCTCTCCATCACCCCACCTTACCTCCTTCCCTTCCCCACAGCACCTGTATATATGTATATATGTTGGTTCATATTTATTACTCTATTTATTTTACTTGGACATATCTATTCTATTTATTCTATTTTGTTAATATGTTTAGTTTTGTTCTCTGTCTCCCCCTCCTAGACTGTGAGCCCACTGTTGGGTAGGGACAGTCTCTATATGTTGCCAGCTTGTACTTCCCAAGTGCTTAGTACAGTGCTCTGCACACAGTAAGTGCTCAATAAATATATATATGTATATATGTTTGTACATATTTATTACACTATTTATTTATTTATTTTACCTGTACATATCTATTTTATTTATTTTATTTTGTTAGTATGTTTGGTTTTGTTCTCTGTCTCCCCCTTTTAGACTGTGAGCCCACTGTTGGGTAGGGACCGTCTCTATATGTTGCCAGCTTGTACTTCCCAAGCGCTTAGTACAGTGCTCTTCACACAGGAAGCGCTCAATAAATACGAAAAAAAATAAATACGTTTGATTGATTTCACTTCTCTGTGCTTCAGTTACCTCATCTGTAAACTAAAGATAAAGACTGTGAGCCCCATGTGGAACATAGAGTGTATCCTATCAATCGTATTTATTTATTGTATGTATTTATTGTATGTATTTATTGTATCCTCCCCAGCACTTAGAACAGTGCTTTGCACATAGTAAGCACTTAATAAATGCCATTATTATTATCATTATTATTATTATTACTATTGAGCACTTTCTGTGTGTGTCGGACTGTACTAAGCTCTTGGGAGAGTATAACAGAGTTGATCCAATCTGATGAACTTTTATCAACACACGCACTTAGTACAGTGCTTGGCACATAATAAATGCCTAAGAAATACCATTAAAAAAATCTGGGTTCTAACCCTGGTTCCTCCACTTTCCTATTGTGTGATCTGGGGCAAGTCCCTTAAGTTCTCTGTGCCTCAGTTTCCTCATGGCTAAATGGGGATGAAAATGCGTGTTTATCCTACCTCTCTGACTCTGAGCCCCCTATAGGGAGGGGGGTCTGTGTCTAATCTGATTATCTTGTAGCTATGCCTGTGCTTAGCATAGTGCTTTGCAGATGGTTTGGGATTCAGTAGGATCAGCTGGCAAAGAGCGTTGAAGCCGATGATCAGGAGTTTGGGGTTTATTCATTCATTCATTCAATCGTATTTATTGAGCGCTTACTGTGTGCAGAGCATTGTACTAAGCGCTTGGGAAATACAAGTTGGCAAAATATAGAGACGGTCCCTACCCAACAGCAGGCTTTATGTGACAAATAGAGAATATTCATCAGAGAAATCTGATTAAGGGAATCATAAGATCTAGCCAGTATTTAAGAAAGATGATATATGCATGTAGGATAGAGAAGGGAGAGGACAGAAGCAGAAGAGTGCGAAGCCTAATATAGAAGCCCAGCTGGGAAATGATGATAGCTCCTACTAGGTGAGGATTAAAAGTAGAGAAGAAGGAGATCTGTGAAAGTTTAGAGGAAGAAAAGGCAATCAAATGTGAAAAGAAAATGGGAGATGGAGAGATAATGACAAAGAGAGAGGGAGAAAAAGATGGAGTTGTCAGAGGTGTCACTAAGATTGTTTGATTGTAGGCAAGGAGGATGAAAATATTGTCAGTGGTGACAGGGAGGTTATAAAAAGAAATCTGCAAACTTCACGTGTGCAGGAATCTGGCTTGCCCATTCGATTGTACCGTACTCTCCCAAGAACTTGGTACAGAGCTCATACATAGTAAACACTCACTAAATCCCACTGATTAATTAAAATGAAAAGAGGGAATGGGGAGGAAAATGGCAGGAGTCGGGGTGGGCGGGAATAGGAAGGCAGGTGAGACAAATGAAAAAGCATTTTCACTCTCTGCTGCTCATTCTGTGCCTGTGCTGCTGCTGCCATGGTTATCCTCTCTGTCTTCAGACTCTGGCGTAGGCTGGAGAATCAGGCCAGACAAGGAGTTTGTGAAGAACAGGCGACCCCCGTGCACGGATATCAGACCAGCTGAACTGAGGCACCCCTGCCACTTGACTTCAGAAGATAATAGCTGCCTAAGATTACTCTGGGCCAGGAAGCAGCACGAACACTGCAGTTCCTTTGAAGTTGAAATATTCTCTGAAGGCGACCCGGTGTCCTGCCTTCAGTCTGGTCCCCGGAGGACGCCCCAGGCTGTCTGAGCGGACCTGAGGTGGGCCACGTGCGTAGGATATCCAGTTCGATTACGGCTGGGAAGGGAGGACTTCCATTTTGGCTCCATCCCTGGCCTCATTTTAGCTTGAAGGGGTGTTGGAGGCTAGCTATGACCTGCCTCACGGCTCCCAAAATGCTCATGGTTAAAACGATGGCTCCATCCCCACCCTAATGCCATGCATGGGACTTCTCACCACTGTAGAGTTGGCAGCTCTTATTTGATCAGATTAATCAATCAATCAGTGGTTTTTATTGATCATTTACTACATGCAGAGTGTTGTACTAAGCGTTTGGGAAAGTATAATACAACAGAATTAGCAAGCAATATTCCCTGCCCATAACGAACTTCAAAGGGAAGTGGGTAGATAACATGACCTGATCCTGTGCTCTCCTCAGATGATGCTATCAAGAGAGGTTAATGGGGGAGCATCTAATAAAGCAGTCAGAGCGAACATGGATGTCTACAGTCTGCAGTTTTACAGGTCTCATTTTTCAGGCACTCCCTAATTCCAGCACCTGGCAGGGGCGAGACAGAAAGGGGATCGTGCAGAGAAATATTCATTCCTTCATTCATTCAATCACATTTACTGAGAATTGACTGTGTGCAGAGCACTGTCCTAAGCACTTGGGAGAGTATAATATAATGATAATTAGACACATTCCCTGACCACAACAAGCTTACAGTCTACAGTGGAGGAGACAGTCTTGAATGCAAATAAATAAAATGACGGATATGTACCAAAGTGGTGTGGTGCTGGGAGGTGGGGAGAGCAAAGGGAAGAAGTCAAGGTGATGCAGAAGGGTGTGGGAGATGAGGAAACATGGGGCTTAGTCTGGGAAGGCCTCTTGGAGGAGATGAGCCTTCAGTAATGCTTGGAAGCCGGGGAGAGCAAAACTACAAAGAGGTTACTACAAAGAAGTCCACACATCCGTCAAGCTAGCTCTCTTCCTCCCTTCAAAGCCCTACTGAGAGCTCACCTCCTCCAGGAGGCCTTCCCAGATTGAGCCCCCTTTTTCCTCTCCTCCTCCCTATCCCCCCTGCCCTACCTCCTTCCCCTCCCCACAGCACTTGTATATATTTGTACAGATTTACTACTCTATTTTACTTGTACATATTTACTATTCTATTTATTTTGTTAATGATGGGCATATAGCTATAATTCTATTTGTTCTGATGATTTTGACACCTGTCTACATGTTTTGTTTGGTTGTCTGTCTCCCCCTTCTAGACTGTGAGCCTGTTGTTGGGTAGGGACTGTCTCTATATGTTGCCAACTTGTACTTCCCAAGTGCTCAGTACAGTGCTCTGCACACAGTAAACGCTCAGTAAATACGACTGAATGAATGAATGGTTACTAGTGACTCAAGTATGTCAAAGAAAAGCCTAGGTACTAGGGAAGACCTTGAGATAGTGTGAGTGTGACTGTGAACCCGTTGTTGGGTAGGGACCGTCTCTATATGTTGCCGACTTGTACTTCCCAAGTGCTTAGTACAGTGCTCTGCACACAGTAAGCGCTCAGTAAATATGACTGAATGAATGAATGAAAAGTTACTGGTGACTTACGGATGTCAAAGAAAAGCCTAGGTACTAGAGAAGGCCCTTGAGATAGTCAGTGTGAGTGTGACTGTGAGCCCGTTGTTGGGTATGGACCGTCTCTATACGTTGCCGACCTGTAGATCTCCAGCGCTTATTACACTGCTCTGCACACAGTAAGTACTCAATAAATATGATTGAATGAATGAATGGATGAATGAATGACCATTCAACCCCACCGATTCAAACCCCAATTAAATGCCTCTAGGTGTCCAATGGTGTTTTCTGAGAGCCTGTTATGTGCCAAGCATTGTGCTCAGTGCTGGAGTAGGTATGAGATTGGTCCTGCCTGAGAAATCAGAATCTAAGAGGTAGCTTATCTTATTATTATCATATTATTTTATTAGATTATTATCTTATCCTCTTTTCTCAGATGTGGAAACTGAGGTACAGAGAGCTTAATTTATCTGCCCAAGCTCACACAAAGGCCAGTGGCAGTGATAGGACTAGAAGTGCTTAGTACAGTGCTCTGCACAAAGTAAGCGCTCAATAAATATGATTGAAAGAGTGAATACAGGTCTCCTGATTCTGTCTGTTGCTCTGTCCCCCAGGCCATGCCGTCTATACAGAAATCCTCCAGGTTTGGTTCCTAATTTGTCCCCCAAATGAGGCAGATATTTTGGCTCAAAATATTCCCTACAGTTTTAGGTTCAGGATTTGAAAAATCGACAATCGGGAAGGGGTGATTTTCCCCAAATACAACTGTAGGTTTAGAAAGTCTACGCTTGAGGGAACACTGCTTAAATCACATATTTCTCCACTTTTCAGTAACAGAGAGTCTTTTACATATTCTTCAAACTGAAGTGTTCCATCTTCACTTACCCATATCTTTCCTAATTTCCACTAGACGTTGGAATTGTCTTTCGAGATGCGGTAATGAAAGCTGACAACATATTGTCAAAATAGTCAAGCATTGGCAAGTATATTTCCTCCACAAGGTTACAGATAGAAGTTCAATCGCTGGCAAAAGTAATTGTTGAAATAAAGCATTTGGGCTGAACTTGGGAAGAGGAATGTTTTTCGGGGTTAAGATGGAGTTCACTCAGTGATTCATTTATTTAACTTTTGGCATGTTGATGACAACATTTTCTTTTTGGATATGTTGACGTTTAATTGTTCAATATCTGATTATCCATGTTTGGTTAAGCTACCAGTGACAACTGAATATAGAGCTAGCATGTCGTATTTCCTCGAAACATGGCATGATATTTTGAGAAGTAGCGTGGTTTAGGAGAAAGAACAAGGACCTGGAGGGGGAGCGGGGGGTCACAGGACCTGAGTTCTAATCCTGTATTCTGCCATTTGACTGCTGTGTACTCAAGTCACTTAACCAATTTATTCATTCATTCAATCGTATTCATTGAGCACTTACTGTGTGCAGAGCATTATACTAAGCGCTTGGGAAGTACAAGTTGGCAACATATAGATGACGGTCCCTACCCAACAGCGGGCTCACAGTCTAGAAGGGGGAGACAGACAACAAAATAAAACATATAAACCAAATAAAATCAATAGAATAAACATGTACAAGTAAAATAAATAAATAAATACAGTAATAAATACGTACATTTTATATATATATATATATAAAATCAGGTCAGAGAGGAAGCTGGCTGAATGGAGAGAAGCAGTGTGGCTCAGTAGAGAAGCAGCGTGGCTCAGTGGAAAGAGCCCAGGCTTTGGAGCGCTTAGTACAGTGCTCAAGCGCTTAGTACAGTGCTCTGCACACAGTAAGCACTCAATGAATACGATTGATGATTGATGATGGAGTCAGAGGTGACAGATTCAAAACCAAGCTCCACCATTTTCTCAGCTGTGTGACTTTGGGCAAGTCATTTAACTTCTCTGTGCCTCAGTTACCTCATCTGTAGGGTGGATTTTAGGCCCTAATTCTTTTGTCTGTAAAATGGTAAATTTAAATGGCAAATGTTCAGTTGGCACTGTGAGAGACGGGGTGGTTGCTCTTCACCCAGGAGCCCAACCGTCCCCCCATGTAAAGTGGTCCCGAAGATGTGTGAACTCAGCCATGATCTGTGTTCATCTATTCAGTAGCAGCTGAGTCCCAGAGCTGCATCTGGGGGAGGCCTCACATTGAAGCAGCGTGGCCTACTGAATAGATCATAGGCCTGGGAGTTAGAAGGACCCGAGTTCTAATCCTGCTATGCCACTTGTCCACTGTGTGCCTTTACTTCTGTGTTTTTGGTTCCCTCCTCTCTCAAATGAGAGTTAAGAATGTGAACCCCAGGTGGGACAGGGACTGTGTCCAACTCAGTTTACTTGTACCTATCTACCTATATAGTAAGTGCTTAACAAATACCTTCATTATAATAATAATAATAATGATGGCATTTATTAAGCGCTTACTATGTGCAAAGCTCTGGGGAGGATACAAGGTGATCAGGTTGTCCCACAAGGGGCTCACAGTCTTCATCTCCATTTCACAGATGGGGGAACTGAGGCACAGAGAAGTTGTGACTTGCCCAAAGTCACACAGCTGACAAGTGGCGGTGCCGGGATTTGAACCCACAGCCTCTGACTCCAAAGCCCGGGTTCTTTCCGGGTTCTTTCCGGGTTCTTATAATAATAATCATTATTATGATTATTACCCCAGTGCCCAGAACAGTGCCTGGCACATAGTAAGCATTTAACAAATACCACAGTTGCTATTATTAATACTATTATTATTATTATTAGACCCCTGTTCTAAGTTATTTTAATAAAGCTATCCATCGTTATTACTTCTTGATCCCTATGATACTCCTGGGGATTCTTAGACCTAAATCCCAGACAAAAGGCCCCCGCCACCCAACACACAACCCACTAGAGTCACTTTAGGGGTGTAGACCCCCGTTAGCTTCAGCTGGGTTCTACAGCCCACCATTTCTGCCTTCCCAAGACTGCAGTTTGGGGATCTCTGCTTTGACCACCCCAAACTGTTGCATGCCCCTTGGCTGCAATCAACCCTTGTCTGAAGCACATGGAGAAAGGGCTCCTTCCCTTGGTTTTCCAGGTCAGTGTTTCTCCATGACACCTAGATTTTCTTTCTCCTCCAGTCCTACCACAAGTAGACCCCAAGATCAGAGTCCTCAATAACTGCAAGTATTCTGACTTTGGTGATGATCAAACAGAGTTCAGGTCCAAACTACCTTCCCCTAGCTCTAACACTAGTCTTCTCAGGACCCTCTGTACTTTCCTGAAGGCAACCTAAGCCTCACTTTCTTCCGGCCCTCTCCCCTCTCCTCTTGGGGTATCCCAGATTCTGGTCTCACCCTCTACGAGTCTTTCAGATGCCAGGGGAGTTTCCCCTTCTGAGGGATGGGAGACTAGTTCCTCTGGAGCCCTAAAAACTAGACTCCTAAACTTCATGACATCCTAACTCTCACCTGGGATCCTCTTTCCCTGTCCCCTGTGTCCTTCTAGAGTCACAGCTCTGTATCCTGCCCTACCTAGAAGACAACTTCAAATCTCTCAACTACTACCCCACTCCCCACCCTGCAGATCAAAGCCCTACTGAGAGTTCACCTCCTCCAGGAGGCCTTCCCAGGCTGAGCCCCCTTTTTCCTCTTCTCCTCCCCACCCCTCTGCCCTACCTCCTTCCCCTCTCCACAGCACCTGTATATATTTATTATTATTTAGTATGTTTGGTTTTGTTCTCTGTCCCCCCTTTTAGACTGCTAGCCCACTATTGGGTAGGGACTGTCTGTATATGTTGCCAACTTGTACTTCCCAAGTGCTTAGTACAGTGCTCTACACACAGTAAGTGCTCAATAAATACGATTGATGATGATGATTATTGTACAGCTTTAATACTCTATTCATTACTTGTACATATTTACTATTTATTTTGTTAATGATGTGCCTACAGCTTTAATTCTATTTGTTCTGACGATTTTGACACCTGTCTACATGTTTTGTTGTCTGTCTCCCCCTTCTAGACCGTGAGCCCATTGTTGGGTAGGGACCGTCTCTCTACGTTACCAACTTGTAACTTCCCAAGCGCTTAGTACAGTGTTCTGCACACAGTAAGCGCTCAATAAATATGATTGAATGAATGAATGAATCTTCCCAATCCTTTCCTTTGGTTAGCTCCGTTACAAATAAGGAATCATTTAAATTTCCCACCGGGAGGGGAATTTAGGTATGAATTTCCTGGGCTCCTCTTCCCTCTCCTGAATGTGGGGACAAACTGGGTCATTCTTGGGGTTGGAGCTACATTCTCCAGGTGGTTTTCTATTATTTTCTGATTGCTGTTGGCTTTGTTGTTCATGTTAGCTCCCTGAACAGTAACAGACTTCCCCAGAATCTTCAGCTTTGCTTGCTGCCTTGCTTTACACATAGGGTTCTTGTTCATGTATAGGAGGAGGGAACATCCCCCTATCACAAGGACATATATTTGAATAATGATAATAATAATAATGATGGCATTTGTTAAGCTATTACTATGTGCAAAGCACTGTTCTAAGCACTGGGGAGGTTACAAGGTGATCAGGTTGTCCTACCGGCAGGCTTACTGTCTTAATCCCCATTTTATTCATTCATTCAATCATATTTATTGACTGCTTACTGTGTGCAGAGCACTGTACTAAGCATTTGGGAAGTACAAATTGGCAACATATAGAGACGGTCCCTACCCAACAACAGGCTCACAGTTTAGAATGGGGAGGCAGACAACAAAACAAAACATATGGACGGGTGTCAAGTCATCAGAATAAATAGAAGTAAAGCTAGATGCACATCATTAACAAAATAAATAGAATAGTAAATATGTACAAGATAATTAGAGTAATAAATCTGTACAAGCATATATACAGGTGCTGCGGGGAGGGGAAGGAGGTAGGGCGGGGGGATAGGGAGGAGGAGAGGAAAAAGGGGGCTCAGTCTAAGAAGGCCTCCTGGAGGAGGTGAGCTCTCAGTAGGGCTTTGAAGGGAGGAAGAGAGCTACCTTTACAGATGAGGTAACTGAGGCACAG